>NC_048566.1:45057461-45679961 GCF_013265735.2 Oncorhynchus mykiss | reverse complement strand
AGTGAGTGTGTTGCATCAGCATTTGGTGTGACGCATGTTATGTATGGGCGCATGTAGTGTGTATATGTCTGTTGAGGTGTCAGTGTACTGTAAGTATGTGTGTTGGTGTGGTTAGAGTCCAGTGTGTGTGCATAGAGTCAGTCCAAGAAAGTTAGTTAATACCTGTATTGTTAATGCAGGTAGTCCGGGTAGCCATTTGCATAGCTATTTAGCAGCCTTCTTTATCAGTCTTTTGGCTTGGGGTTTAGAAGCTGTTCAGGGTCCTGTTGGTTCCATACTTGGTGCACTGGTACCACTTGCCATGCAGTAGCATATAGAACAGTCTATGGGCCTAGTACATCATTGGGGGAAAGCTTCCTGCCATCCAGGACCTCTATGCTAAAAATCGCCAAAGAATCTAGCCACCTTAGTCATAGACTGTTCTCACTGATACCGCGCGATAAGCGGTACTGGAGCGCCAAGTCTAGGTTCAAAAGGATTCTTAACAGCTTCTACCCTCAAGCCTTAAGACTCCTGAACAGCTAATCAAATGCCTACCTGGACTATTTGCAAACACACACACACAGGGCAGGGTTTGATCTAGGTGCTAGGGATCTGTAGGTTTAGCTTGTCATCTTTATTAGACTGACGTGGTGACTCCTTTGGAGAAGAGACACTGTATAGGGGTTCAGTGTACCTCATACGCAAAATAAGTATATTACTGTTGGCCCATTATCCAAGGCAGGTTCTAAAATACTTCAACTAATGATTGCTAATGGATACATCATCATGTCCTGGTCATGGACTGCTTCATAAGAAAAGTTACAACTTAGATCATGCTGCAGATCATGCTGCAGGGTATTGTGTTTTACAATATTTTTTTGCACAGTTCAGTGCTGTTTTGTGTTAGGAACGCATTGCACCATGAGAGTAAGGCAATGTGAGACACTACCATCTCAGCCCCAGCTCTGATCTGAATATGTGTGTATTCAGTATGTACAGTTGATGTGGATATATTAAAGCAACATCTCAAGACATCAGTTAAAGCTTGATCACAAATGGGTCTTCCAAATGGACAATGACCCCAAGCATACTTCCAAAGTTGTGGAAAAATGGCTTAAGGACAACAAAGTCAAGGTATTGGAGTGGCCATCACAAAGCCCTGACCTCAATCCTATAGAACATTTGAGGGCAGAACTGAAAAAGCGTGTGCGAGCAAGGAGGCCTTCAAACCTGACTCAGTTAAACTAGCTCTGTCAGGAGGAATGGGCCAAAATTCACCCAACTTATTGTGGGAAGCTTGTGGAAGGCTACCCGAAATGTTTGACCAAAGTTTAACAATTTAAAGGCAATGCTAACAAATACTAATTGAATGTATGTAAACTTCTGACCAAAAGGGAATGTGATGAAAGAAATAAAAAACTGAAATAAATCATTCTCTCTACTATTATTCTCACATTTCACATTCTTAAAATAAAGTGGTGATCCTAACTGACCTTAAACAGGGCATTTTTACTCTGATTAAATGTCAGGAATTGTGAAAAACTGGGTTTAAATGTATTTGGCTAAGGTGTATGTAAACTTCCGACTTCAACTGTATGTACCTTTAAATAAGCTGAGATGAGCGTAGACTAGTAGCAGTCAGACAGAGGGATAGAGGGAGAGAAAGGGAGCATAGGGAGGCCTGCTAAATTAAGTCTCCCGCCTCCCCTAGGGAGCTCACACACAGGGAGATGATGAAAGACGAAACGCAAAATAACCTTACTATTGTAAGGCGAACTGCCTCCTAGAACCAACTTCTCTGGTTATAAAAGGCTTATGTGGCATCGATATGAATCAGAAACATTAATTCTAGTCTCAAAATGAACTACAAAGTGTAAATAAGATGATTTTGGTCATAACGTGGCTGGAATGGTTGGGTATGGGTTACTTACATGCCCAATGTTGATGTCCAATTTGCCAGAGGTGTGGTCCAGCCCCAGCTGCCATGTGTTGATGACATGTTGTCAAGTCTGCACGCACACTTGCTCGGCAGAGGAGTGAAAATGGGTTTCCACAAAGTAGTTTTAAAAAAAAAAAATTTTTATTTATTGGTTTTAGATCAAATCCAAATGACAACAAATTATATATACTTTTATCTGCCCCCCCCCCCCCTCCCAACCTAAAAAGAAAAGATTTGACCTAAACAGGTCAACAATCAGCATTTCATAAGACACTGCAATTGGTACTAAATCTTTGTTGACTCTAAGAAATAATAATAATACTAAAATAATAGAAAAATGCATTTATGTATTTATTTTTGTTGTTGGTTAAAATTGCCTTGTGTTGTGTTGGTGTCCTGGCATCCCATATCTACATTATGTTTTCACCATCTTTTCGTGCATGGCACACACATGCACACATGCAGATAGACAGACACTCATGCATACACACACTTGCCCTTCTACACTCGCATACACACACACACACACACACACACGTTTCCACCCACACCTGTCCATTTAAAACATGTACATTTTATCTCCTGTTTGGGCCTATAAATATTTCATACTATAATGTCTGTATTATTTTTTTTAAATCAGCGTATCTCAAATAGAGTCATTTGGTTTCTTATTCTATGAGTTATCATTTCCACACTATATATTTCATGAATTGTTTCCTTCCAATTGCTTATTTGTGGTGCCAGCGGTTTAAGCCAGTTTCTAAGTCATCTAGAGTCGAGGACCAGTGCACGAGGGGTTCTCCACTGGAGTATGTGTTTTTGGATTTAGAGAAAGCGAATGTTCAAACATATCATCCAATACTTTGTATACTTTGATCCAGAAAGGATGGTTAGCTATGCTGTCCCCTCAGTTACACCAGCAACTTGGTGTGATGTCACAGTTGTATTTTGATTGTATTATAGGAGTTATAAAAATGTTGATTGAATTTTCCAAGAGTATTCCCTCCAGAGTAGAGAGTTGGTTGCCTTGGAAGTGTTTCTAGATATGTCCTCTCAGCCCTCTTGGGTTACTACTATTTTCAGCTCATCTTCCCAATTAGTTACCGCTATAACTCATATTTAGTTAATTTTTTCGGTAATTCTGTATATGTGCCCCAGCACATTCTATGCATTTACCTTATGAGTCTTAGCTATATATTTAATTAAGGGATCTATATCATTAAGTGTTGTATTATATCCCACTTTAGTAAGATGTTTTAACATTGCTGCGGGGACTTGCTTCCATTCAGCCACAAGAGCATTAGTGAGGTCGGGGCACTGATGTTGGGCGATTAGGCCTGGATCGCAGTCGCAGATCCAATTCATCCCAAAAGTGTTTGATGGGGTTGAGGTCAGGGGTCTGTGCAGGCCAATCACGTTCTACCACACCGATCTTGACAACCCATTTCTATATAGACCTCGATTTGTGCACGGGGGCATTGTCATGCTGAAACAAGAAATGGTCTTCCCAAAACTGTGGCCAAAAAGTTGAAAGCATAGAACTGTCTAGAATGTCATTGTATGCTGTAACATTAAGATTTCCCTTCACTGGAACTAAGGAGCCCTAACCATGAAAAACAGCCCTAGACCATTATTCCTCCTCCACCAAACTTTACAGTTGGCACTTTGGATTGGGGCAAGTAGCCTTGTCCTGGGATCCGCCAAACCCAGATTCATCCCTCGGATTGCCAGATGGTGAAGCGTGATTCATCACTCCGGAGAACGCATTTTCACTGCTCCAGAGTCCAATAGCGGCGAGCTTCACACCACTTTAGCCAATGCTTGGCATTGTGCATGCTGATCTTAGCATCATGCACAATAACATATCAGAAGCCGAAGGCACTTCACGTGGTAGGCACCAGTTCCACTTCAAGGTTGGTCACATTTGATCTGGTCATAGGTCAGAAAACAATCACTTGTCTGTCCTGGAATTATCCTAACAAACATTGATAATGTAATCAGTGCTGTGTATCAACTCTACCTTATTTTTCTACAGATGAAGGACAGAAGAGATGTTTTGTCATGGAGTCCCCTGACTAAAAGACAAGTTGATACAGATGTCTGAATTGGGAGATACCTTGCACTCAGCAATACAATTACACAAGACATATCTATGACTTTTCATCATATTTTGTTATTATTGAATTGAATGGTAGGGGGGACCCTGTGTATTCTACAACCATGTCAGGGAACTGCCTTAAATGCAAAACCACATCAAGGGATGACAACTAACATGTACCACCAGACAAAATGCTGATAGGTACAGTATCTGTACCGGCTGTGAATGACAATAGAAGGCAAAAGTGTAATATTTGTACATTGTTATATTAGCAGAACACTGCTTCCACAGTATTATGTGAAAGATGGTTTATTCTACATGGAACTGTTACACTTTGTTTCGAATATCTACAGAAGTTCAGCAATTGAACTCTTCTCATATTACTCTGTAGGCTACGGACTGATTCAAAGCATCCTCTTGGAGGAAGTTTGGTCAGTAGCCACAGAGTGGTAGGACAAGAGTGCCATATTGTTGCATCTCACATACTCTCACAACTCTGTCATATCCAAAATGGAATGTCATGCACTCCACCTCTTATGCCATTTGACTGCACCTGTCCATTACCTGTAATACAATACATAGATGGAAGGGACTTCATCAGCCACTGGAGACTTGAAGACAGAACCTCACCCAGAGAGATGTGCATGTCAGCCAAATCCAAAGGAATACAATAGAATGCTAATTCTGGGACCGCTGAAGTTGTACCAACAATTTTTATGCATTTTTTATGTGGTTGTACTCTACACACAATTTATTGTTGTGTGTAGAGATTTGATATTAATTTGATGTAAAGTGTAGGCATACTGTCTTTATAAGCAAATCAATGATAGCCTATTTACAGCAGAAAATGTTGTAACTTTGTAACAAACACACCCATCGATTTTTTGTTGTTGATAAATGTATATCTACACTCAAGCTGGCAATGTTTGTGCAATGTCCACATGTAGCTTACACCTGTATGGATAATCAGTTTGGGATTTGTACCCAGGTAAAGATCTAACAGCGAACATAAGGAGAGACGAGACAAAACTAGCCAGTTATGGAATATTGTGTTGACAGCTGAGCTGACTGATGACAGGGCATTTAACTTGCAGTTGTTGATATTGTTTGCACAGTACCACGTCTTTGCATGATGTGCTAAAACTTGATAAAACACGTCTCAAAAACACACAGTCATTTTATACACAGACAAACACACATCCTTTTCTGTCTGTCTCAGCTTCCCTCACCCTTCACTAATGCCTAACCCAATATTTTTAAAACTA
Source organism: Oncorhynchus mykiss (assembly GCF_013265735.2). Taxonomy (NCBI): domain Eukaryota; kingdom Metazoa; phylum Chordata; class Actinopteri; order Salmoniformes; family Salmonidae; genus Oncorhynchus; species Oncorhynchus mykiss. The sequence continues at coordinate 45,674,677 of NC_048566.1, read as the reverse complement.
AGCTTAGCTTTACAGTCTGACATTTCTCAGAGAATGTCCAACAGTATGACCACAAGACACTCCAGAGCTTACACCTGTAGGGACATGACTCACATGTAGCCTACACCTGTTGGGATATTAGTTCTGGGATTTGTCCCCTAGGAAAGATGTAACAGCGGACATAAGGAGAGACACAACGTAATCAAACTTGAAGTTGCAAGCTACATTCATAGCAATGTGTTGTAGAATGAGTGTCTGATGAAACACATTCCAGACACTGGTACTTGCTATCTTGGCATAACTGTGATTTGACAAGAAATATCAGCTAGCTAGATGGGGATAGCTACAGCTGGCTAGCCTAAGTTATGCTAGCTAGATAGCTACTATCAGGTTGGCTAAACACAAGATCAGTATAGAATTTAGAAGTGAATTAGCAGATCATCTTGAGATGGCAAGTCAGTAAGGAGGGGAGAAGTCCTCCAGAGCAAAGCTAGCTTAGCTCACCTCGCTGTCACTAAGTTACTCACTACTGCCCTTGTTGTTTGTTGTGATTGAATATCAAATCCACACCCAAGAATCATCCACATTAAACCACACCCTAATACAACTCTTGTTTGGGCTTCAGTAATGGCTGCCGCCTTTCTTAATGAGCCCTGTGCAGTTCACCTTAAGAACATGTTCTTCCCACACATGGGTCAAAACATGAAGCATGTCAAGAAGCAAAATCATCTATTCATTCTCAGATTGTAATAAGAGTTAATATGGTCAACAAGATGTCAATAAATACTTTAAAAACATATGGTTTTAGGTGAGCTTGACTTTGCACTTTGGGACTTCCACTGGTTCCATTGTACCAGACAGGGAAACTAAATCAAGTTCAGACCTGTGGGATGAATCCCTCTGCTGTCTATGTGTCATCTGTAATGGATACATAGTGTCTAATTTGTTTCCTGCATTTCTGGTAAACCTGTAGGGATCAGATGATGGGGACAGGCTTCTCTATAAACTCCCATCGGCTACTAACTTGGGACATGATAAGGAGACCGAGGTGGTATATGAAACGACAGTGAATGCTGACAATTAAGAATTCACCCCATTTTGGTTGCATGCATTTGTCTAATGTCTAATGGAAGCCCGCTCTGAAAAGCATTTCTGTTTCTTTCTGTTGTTGAAACCTAATTTTCAACTGGAATTGTACAGTAGACATCACCTGCAAAAGACACCAGTGCATTATTTTTGCATATCACCCAATATCGAGCACACAAAGAAATTCCAGGGTATCCTAAACCTGTCTCACCTTAAAATCCCCCTCATACAGTCCCCCTCTACCACCCTACTCAATGTAAAAGTTGTCAACATACAGTCCAAGGGCAAGACTCCATCAAAAAGACATTCAAATGTCTAGATTCAAGGTCCCCAAAGTGTCCCGAAACACCTCAAAGGTCCTGTGTGTGTGTGAGATCTGCAAGTCTGGCGTTAAGCCAACAGCCTGGTTTCCTGCCAACAGCCTCCCACCACCTGAAGGCCTGTCTGTCTGCTCTCCTCTGACTCCATCCCTCCCTCTCCACTCATCTTCTACTTCAATTGATCCTTCAATCTTTTTCATGTCGAATTGAACTGTATCGCTGGAAAAGCTCTGAGAATTGACCACACAGATTAGCATAGGACATTTATCTCAAAAACACACCTTCTAATGCAACAAACACAAATACAGACAGTCCTTTTATACATAGGCAAACATACACAAACACACATCCTCTTCTCTCAGTCTCAACTCCCCTCACCCTTCACTAATGCCTAACCCAATATTTGTTTTACTAAGCCAGCTTTACAGTAAGACATTTCTCAACAGTATGACCACAAAACATTACTCTCCAGAGCTAACACCTGTAGGGACATGACTCAAAGGTAGGGATATTAGTTCTGGGATTTGTCCCCCGTGAAAAACCAAGTTGACAACATCACCTGCAAAGGACACTAGTGCCTTATTTTTGCATATCTCTCAAAATCAAGCACACAGAAAAATCCAGGGTATCCTCTTTCTCACATTAAAACCCTCCTCAATGTCAAAGTTGTCATTCCAAGGGCAAGATTCCTTTAAAAAGACATTGAGGACCTTGAATTTAGACAAAGTGTTCCCAAACAACTTAAAGGTCCTGTGTGTGTGTGTGTGTGTGTGTGTGTGTGTGTGTGTGTGTGTGTGTGTGTGTGTGTGTGTGTGTGTGTGTGTGTGTGTGTGTGTGTGTGTGTGTGTGTGTTTTGCAGCACTTGACCATATGACTGGACAATAATCAAAATAAGATAAAACTAGAGCCTGCAGGACTTGCTTTGTGGAGTGTGGTGTCAAAAAAGCAGAACATCTCTTTATTACAGACAGACCTCTCCCCATCTGTATAAGCATTGAATCTACATGTTTTGACCATAACAGTTGACAATCTACGGTAACACCAATTTAGTCCTCAACATTCATTAGCAGATTCAGCTGAGGCCCATAACTTGGGAAATCATTTTTACCAAATCAATGCTCTTAGTTTTAGAGTTTATTACTGACCACCCAATTCCAAAACAGACTGCAACTCTAAGTGTTTCAGTGACTTCATTAGCTTTGGTTGCTGATGCTTATATGGTTGAATCATCAGCATACATGGACACACCTGCTTTGTTTACTGCCAGTGGCAGGTCATTGGTAAAAAAAAATAAAAGAGTAGAGGGCCTATAAAGCTGCCCTGCGGAACACCACACTTTACATGTTTGACATTAGAGACGCTTCTATTAAATAGATAGCTCTGAATCCATGATATGGCAGATAACATATACTGTACGTTTTCTAAACAACAGGTTATGGTAAAAAATATCAAAGGCTGCACTGAAATTATACAGTACAGCTCCCACAATCTTCTTATTAAGAATTTCTTTCAACTAATGATCAGTCATTTGTGTCAGTGCAGTACACTTCTCTAGAAGTGTGCTGAAAGTATGTTAATTTGTTTATAGAGAAATGGCATTGTAGTTTGCTAAGAGCTTGCAGCAAGTTAATAGGTCTGCTGTTAGAGCCAGTAAAGGCCACTTTACTACTCTTGGGTTGCGGAATGACTTTGGCTTCCCTCCAGGCCTGACGACAAAGACTTTCCTCTAATCTCAGATTAAAGATATGACAGATAGGAGTGGCCATAGTCAGCTACCATACTCAGTAGCTTTCAATCTAAGTTGTCAATGCCAGGAGGTTTGTCATTAATGATCGATAACAAAAAATGCTTCACCTCTTCCCCAACTTTACAAAATTCAAACTTGCAATGTTTTTCTTTCAGTTTCAGTTCATTGTTGGAATTTCCTGCCTACGTTTGTCCACTTTGCCAATGAAGTTAATCATTAAAATAATTGGCAACATCAAATGTTTTTGTGATGAATAAGTTATCTGATTAGATGAAATATGGAGTTGAATTTGTCTTTCTGACCGCAATTTCATTCAAATGACTCCAAAAATGTCTTCCATCATTCTTCAAATCATTGATCTTGGCTTCAAAATACAGTTTATTCTTCTTTTTGTTGAGTTTAGTCACATCATTTGTGCAGCAAGACATATTAGCCACTCCCTTTGACCCATCTATATCAACCATACACTTCCTCATCAATCCATGGAGCCTTGAGAGTTCTAATAGTCAGTTTCTTATCAGGTGCATGTTTATCAATAATTGGAAGAAGCAATTTCATAAATTCATCAAGTGGAGCATCTGGATGCTCCTTATTAATCACATCTGACCAACAAATATTTTTAACATCATCCACATAAGAGTCACAGCAAAATATTTTGTATGATCTTTAATACACTATTTTAGGCCCAGCTTTTGGAACTTTGGTTTTCCTGGATATAGCCACTATATTGTGATCACTGCATCCAATGTGATCAATACATGTGGATGATCTTGTTCATGTAGCGTTTGTAAATACCCTGTTAGGTTGATTAATAATCTGCACCAGATTACAAGCACTGGTTACAGTGAGAAGCTTCCTCTTGAGCGGACAGCAATATTCAGGTCACCAAGAAAGTAGACCTCTCTGTTTACATCACATACACTATCAAGCATTTCACACATATTATGTAGATACTGGCTGTTAACACTTGGCAGCATATACAGTGCCTTGCGAAAGTATTCGGCCCCCTTGAACTTTGCGACCTTTTGCCACATTTCAGGCTTCAAACATAAAGATATAAAACTGTATTTTTTTGTGAAGAATCAACAACAAGTGGGACACAATCATGAAGTGGAACGACATTTATTGGATATTTCAAACTTTTTTAACAAATCAAAAACTGAAAAATTGGGCGTGCAAAATTATTCAGCCCCTTTACTTTCAGTGCAGCAAACTCTCTCCAGAAGTTCAGTGAGGATCTCTGAATGATCCAATGTTGACCTAAATGACTAATGATGATAAATACAATCCACCTGTGTGTAATCAAGTCTCCGTATAAATGCACCTGCACTGTGATAGTCTCAGAGGTCCGTTAAAAGCGCAGAGAGCATCATGAAGAACAAGGAACACACCAGGCAGGTCCGAGATACTGTTGTGAAGAAGTTTAAAGCCGGATTTGGATACAAAAAGATTTCCCAAGCTTTAAACATCCCAAGAAGCACTGTGCAAGCGATAATATTGAAATGGAAGGAGTATCAGACCATTGCAAATCTACCAAGACCTGGCCGCCCCTCTAAACTTTCAGCTCATACAAGGAGAAGACTGATCAGAGATGCAGCCAAGAGGCCCATGATCACTCTGGATGAACTGCAGAGATCTACAGCTGAGGTGGGAGACTCTGTCCATAGGACAACAATCAGTCGTATATTGCACAAATCTGGCCTTTATGGAAGAGTGGCAAGAAGAAAGACATTTCTTAAAGATATCCATAAAAAGTGTCGTTTAAAGTTTGCCACAAGCCACCTGGGAGACACACCAAACATGTGGAAGAAGGTGCTCTGGTCAGATGAAACCAAAATTGAACTTTTTGGCAACAATGCAAGACGTTATGTTTGGCATAAAAGCAACACAGCTCATCACCCTGAACACACCATCCCCACTGTCAAACATGGTGGTGGCAGCATCATGGTTTGGGCATGCTTTTCTTCAGCAGGGACAGGGAAGATGGTTAAAATTGATGGGAAGATGGATGGAGCCAAATACAGGACCATTCTGGAAGACTCCTGATGGAGTCTGCAAAAGACCTGAGACTGGGACGGAGATTTGTCTTCCAACAAGACAATGATCCAAAACATAAAGCAAAATCTACAATGGAATGGTTCAAAAATAAACATATCCAGGTGTTAGAATGGCCAAGTCAAAGTCCAGACCTGAATCCAATCGAGAATCTGTGGAAAGAACTGAAAACTGCTGTTCACAAATGCTCTCCATCCAACCTCACTGAGCTCGAGCTGTTTTGCAAGGAGGAATGGGAAAAAATGTCAGTCTCTCGATGTGCAAAACTGATAGAGACATACCCCAAGCGACTTACAGCTGTAATCGCAGCAAAAGGTGGCGCTACAAAGTATTAACTTAAGGGGGCTGAATAATTTTGCACGCCCAATTTTTCAGTTTTTGACTTGTTAAAAAAGTTTGAAATATCCAATAAATGTTGTTCCACTTCATGATTGTGTCCCACTTGTTGTTGATTCTTCACAAAAAAAGACAGTTTTATATCTTCATGTTTGAAGCCTGAAATGTGGCAAAAGGTCGCAAAGTTCAAGGGGGCCGAATACTTTCGCAAGGCACTGTAATAAGAATTTGTTCTTTAATGACTTAAAAAATACAAATAAAAAAACATGTAAAATAGCAACACCCCAAAACAAAAGGCTTTAGATGTGCCAGGTGAACATGCAACCACAACAATTCAGTAACACCTGACAGAAGATATTCTCTAAGTATTACAGGGATATGGCACTAAATATATATAGCAACACCTCCCCCATAAGCATTCCTGTCTCTTCTATAGATGTTATTACCTTGTATTGCTACTGCTGTATCATCAAATTAATTACCTAAGTGAGTCTCAGAAATGGCTAAAAGATAAATGTTAGTTATTGATTTAATGAACCTTATTTCTAAGGCTACATAAATTAATATGGGCTATTTTCAGCCCTTTCCTGGGTAGCTTATCAGAGATAGACATCATATGGAAAAGAAAAAACAAAATGTGAGAAGGAATTATACAATGGTGATCAGGGGTGTATTCCTTCCGCCGATTCTGTTGAAAAACTTTTCTTAAACGGAATCAAACGGAGGATAAATCAACCAGAATTTGTCCAATAGAAACTCTCGTTTGCAACTGTTTGGACTAATGATTACACCCTAGTTCAGCTATATCTAGGCAAAAGTGTGCAAGGCAAGATCTGTTTCACCTCTCCAGGTGCTTGTCTCTACCCCATCCAGGTGTCGCTCATCATCCCCTGTGTATTTATCCCTGTGTTTTCTGTCTCTCTGTGCCAGTTCGTCTTGTTTGCCAAATCAACCAGTGTTTAGCTCTTATTTTTCCCAGTCTCTGTTTTTCCTAGTCCTCCTGGTTTTGACCCTTGCCTGTCCTGACCATTATTCCTGCACTGACCTCGAGCCTGCCTAACGCCCTGTACTCTTTGGACTCTGACCTGGTTTACGAACTCTCGCCTGAACCCAACCTACTTTTTGCCTATCCCTTGTGTTATAATAAATATCTGAGCTCAACCATCTACCTCTTGTTTCTGCCTTTTGCCCTTATAGCACGAACTGGCCATGACAGAACCAGCAGACTTGGACCAGCTCCGTCACGCTGTCTCCCTGAGGGAGACACCATTGGGAAGCATGAAGAGCTACTTCGGGACCTTTTGGAAGGGCTTTGTTCTCTGGCGGAACGCCACGACCAAGGGTTCAAGCGGTAACGGAACAAATCCGCGAATTAGCTTAGGCAGCACGCCACATCTGAGACCTCCCAACCACTCCGTAACCTCTTTACTAGTGATCGATTTGTTCAACCTACCCCGGCTTACCTCCTCCGGAGCGTTATGCTGGTGATACTGGTACCTGACGGGCGTTCCTTTCCCAGTGCTCCGTCATTTTTGAACTTCAGCTCTCTTCGTTCCCGTTGGACCAATCAAAGATAGAGTATTTAATTACGCTAATATCTGAACGGGAGCTCTTCTGGGCGACGGCTGTGTGGGAGCAGCAATCCGCTGTGTGCCATAGCCTACAGGAATTTATGGCAGAGGTGAATAAGGTATTCGATTCTCCGGTACCCGAGAAGGAAGCAGCTCGAAAACTACTGCAAGTACATCTGAACTCCCGTAGTGTGGCAGCCTATGCAGTAGATTTTCGTACATTAGCCACCAAGAGATCCTGGAATCAGGAGGCTCTGTTCGACACCTTCCTCCATGGACTGTCGGAGGGGATAAAGGACGAATTTGCAGCTTGCATCAAATACCATTGGACCTCGATTCCCTCCTTGCCCTTTCGATTAAGATTGATGGGCGCCTATGAGAACGCCGGTGTGAGAGGAGGTCGGGCCTGGCACACGTCCTAAGGAATCCGGAAATCCCCAAAGTGTGTATTCCCGAGGAGAGCAGAAAACAAACAAGGTCCCCCGAGAATCATTGGCGAAGGGTGAGTTTGCTACTTCTGAGCCCATGCAACTGGAGAAGAGCTAGATGATCGATTGGGGAACGCTCACATAGCCTGAGTTCTAACTGTTTTTGTACTGTGGGGGTGCATGACATTATATATCCATCTGCCCTTTTAAGAAACCTTTTTCTCTAGCGGGTACAAATACTCTAGTGAGCCAGACAGAGTCCCCTAATTCCCATCACCCGCACACCTTTTTTTTGTGATTCTGCTGTGGGAAGACCAGTCTAAGTCTCTCTGGGTGCTCATTGTCTCTGGGGCTGATGACAGTTTTATGGATGCTACCATAGTTTCTGAATTATGTATTCCCACTCAACTTCTCTCTGTAGCAATGGATGCGAGGGCACTGGACTGCAGCGTAATTGGAAGAGTCACCCATAGCACAGTACCCGTTCACATACGGGTTTTGGGAAATCACAGTGAAACAATACAGTTCCTCCTCATCGAATCCCCCCATGTTCCTGTTGTTTTGGGATTTTCTTGTCTCCAAAGACCAAGGCAATGGAGGAGTATATTGAGGATTCTCTGGCTACTGGAGGCTGTACATCTGCATTCCCTGCTGGCGCAGGGTTTTTCTTTGTGGAAAAGAAGGACAACACCCGGCATCCATTGGGTATAGGGAAAATGTGAGTATCATGTAGTAGCCTAAACCTATCAATGTTACAGCTGGGTGATTTTAATATGAATGATAGTCATCCAATATGCTGTAACAAAAATAAGACCATGCTCATAAAAAAAAATTCTGCCTAATCTTAAACGCCACCGACCGCCACTGGTGTGTGTTTGTAATCCAAGTGCATTCTCACTGCAGCAGAGTGGGTAATCCCTGAGCATTCTCACTAGGCCAGGCAGAAGTAATCACATTAGCTAGCTACTAGCTGCCCCCTTCTCTCTATCTAGTCCCAGCAAACATGCCTAGTTCCTCTCTCTCTCGCTCTCCCTCTTCCTCTCTCAGCCACTCTCATCTTCCCTCTCTCCCCCAGTCAAGTCTTCCCTCTCTCCCCCTGCCTCCATTCAGCTCACTTTCGCTCTCTCTCTCATCCTCTCTCTCTCACCCCGTCTTTCTCGCTCCACGTCTCTCTCTCCACATCCCTCTCTGTGTCAGTTAGCACATAAAATCATCCTTTGAAACCCTTATTCATCCGAGTCCTGATCCTCTATGCATAATGCTAGAAAAGATCACTTCTTATTCTGAAACATCCCTTCGGTGCTTCACTTTTATCAATTACAGACTGTATCTTAATGTAAAGGACTGGCATCTCACAGGCCTCTATTTTTTTGTAGTTCTTTATTTAAGCAGGAAGTCATGCTTAGACTAGGTCTCTTTCACAGATGAGCCCTGCATGAACACATCAATAAACAACAATTACACTATACATCTCTATAAAAATATCAATTACACAACACGAAAAGCAAAACACAATCAGATGAAACAAACACATTATTCAGTAGAAAGGCCCTCTAATATCTGTCTGAATTTCCCTAGAGGCATCAAATTTTGGAGATCATTACACGCAAGAGGTGAAAAAACACAAAAAGCAGATTTACCTAACTTGGTGGAGATTGAAGGGATCTCCAGAGTTAGCCATCCCTGAGTTTGGGTCTGGTAACTTATATGTCAGAAGGTTAAAGGGAAAATGCAGGATATAAGCATGCTAGCAGATACCTTTTTGCATATACTATAGACTTTCAGTCATTATGCTAATGCTAGCGCAAGTTAGCAACTTCCTTAAAACTGCACACAGAGACATAAAAATGGTATGACTCTGGGGAAGTAGATAAAGGGCCTAATTGACAACACCACCATCATGTTCGAGGGAGTCTTATCTTTTCATAGAGGGGTCATAACAGTTTGTAGGGCAAACCATTCAGCCGCTACAGACGATTCTATGAGAAGACAGATCTTTGGGATGTCTCATGGTCTGACAAACACCGCTCTAGCTCTGTCACATTTCACCGCAGATGCTGAAGTGTGACATAGGTGTATTGACTATATCTAGTGTAAATTACACATTTTAATCTGGATTGTTTAATTATGCTAATTAGTTTTGCGCCGGGGCCGCGTTCATAGGCGGTTAATGGAAAGAGTGAAAAGAACCGGACATAGAATCAGTCCCTGTGGGACACACTGTGTTCTGTCCTAATTTTCTAACCAGCTACACGCAGCCAGGCCAATTGATGCAATAATAACACGGGACACCACTTTTGTAAAGGGAGAGTAAATGGGCCGCCTTACAGACCCTGGGGATGGTACCAGAAATAGTTTAAGGTAAATAATGTGTTAAAGATTCTACAATCAGACGAGCAGAAAGCTGCAGCAAGAACAGCTCAACCAAATCAGCCCCAGTGTTTGTTTTACATCAATCTTGCACAAGGCGTCTAGCACATCACAAGTAGAAAGTTATTGAAAAGAGAATAAAGATTCACTAGAAGTTGATCGGAACTTCAATCGAGCCAACTTGAGGCTGATACAGGGGCATGCAGTCGACTGGCTGACCAGGTTCAATTAAACCACTATTCATTTCAAATAAAAAGCTTACCGAGATAAAATTCTGATTATCCCACTCGTTCCTGTATACGGATTGAAAATGGCACTGATAAGAGCCTAAATTGGAAAGCAGTACAGTAACATGCTATACATGACTTCAGAACTCATGGTCGGCGCTTCTCAGCGCTGTATGGTTTTGAATAACCCACGTTCTGAACTTGAGAACCAAATGCCACAAGACGTTACCCCCATCCCTCCCGCTAATTGAGCAACTTTTGCACAGTGCATTTAATTTGTTTATCTTTATTTTTTTTATTTCACCTTTATTTAACCAGGTAGGCCAGTTGAGAACAAGTTCTCATTTACAACTGCGACCTGGCCAAGATAAAGCAAAGCAGTGCGACAAAAAAACAACACAGAGTTACACATGGGATAAACAAAAGTACAGTCGATAACACAATAGAAAAATCTATATACAGAGTGTATGAATGGAGTAAGGAGGTAAGGCAATAAATAGGCCATAGTAATGAAATATTAACAATTTAGCAAAATAACACTGGAGTGATAGATGTGCAGATGATGATGTGCAAGTAGAAATACTGGTGTGCAAAAGAGAACAATATGGGGATGAGGTAGGTAGTTGAATGGGCTATTTAAAGATGGGCTATGTACAGCTGCAGCAATCGGCAAGCTGCTCAGATAACTGATGCTTAAAGTTAGTGAGGGAGATATAAGTCACCAACTTCAGCGATTTTTGCAATTCATTTCAGTCATTGGCAGCAGAGAACTGGAAGGAAAGGTGGCCAAATGAGGTGTTGGCTTTGGGGATGACCAGTGAGATATACCTGCTGGAGCACGTGCTACGGGTGGGTGTTGTTATGGTGACCAGTGAGCTGAGATAAGGCGGAGCTTTACCTAGCAAAGACTTATAGATGACCTGGAGCCAGTGGGTCTAGCGACGAATATGTAGCGAGGGCCAGCCGACGAGAGCATACAGGATCATTTTAGAAAGAGAGGGTCCAGATTTTCTAGCCCAGCTGATTTGTACGGGTCCAGGTTTTGCAGCTCTATCAGAACATCTGCTATCTGGATTTGGGTGAAGGAGAAGCTGGGGAGGCTTGGGCAAGTAGCTGCGGGGGGTGTAGAGCTGTTGGCCGGGGTTGGGGTAGCCATGAGGAAAGCATTGCCAGCCGTAGAGAAATGCTTATTGAAATTCTCGATTATTGTGGATTTATAAGTGGTGACAGTGTTTTCTAGCCTCAGTGCAGTGGGCAGCTGAGAGGAGGTGCTCTTATTCTCCATGGATTTTACAGTGTCGCAGACCTTTTTGGAGTTAGAGCTACAGGATGCAAATTTCTGTTTGAAAAAGCTAGCCTTTGCTTTCCTAATTGTGTGTATTGGTTCCTGATTTCCCTGAAAGTTGCATATCGCGGGGACTATTCGATGCTAGTGCAGTACGCCACAGGATGTTTTTGTGCTGGTCGAGGGCAGTCAGGTCTGGAGTGAACCAAAGGCTATATCTGTTCTTAGTTCTACATTTTTTGAAAGGGGCATGCTTATTTAAGATGGTCAAGAAATTACTTATAAAGAACAATTAGGCATCCTCTACTGACAGGATGAGCTCAATATCCTTCCAGGATACCCGGGCCAGGTCGATTAGAAAGGCCTGCTCGCAGAAGTGTTTTAGGGAGCATTTGACAGTGACGAGGAAAACAGCAGAGGTATATTTGGAGAGAAAGTTGGTCAGGATAATATCTGAGGGTGCCCATGTTTACGGATTTAGGTTTGTACCTGATGGGTTCCTTGATGATTTATGTGAGATAGCTTAGATTGTAGGACGTCAGGGGTGTTAAGCATATCCCAGTTTAGGTCACCTAACAGAACGAACTCTGAAGAATGATGGGGGCAAGCAATTCACATATGGTGTCCATGGCACAGCTGGGAGCTGAGGGGGGTCTATGACAGGCGGCAACAGTGAGACACTTATTTCTGGAGAGATTAATTTTAAAAAATAGAAGCTCGAACTGTTTGGGCATAGACCTGGAAAGTATGACAGAACTTTGCAACTCTGCCCCCTTTGGCAGTTCTATCTTGATGAAAATGTTGTAGTTGGGGAAGGAAATCTCAGAATCTTTGGTGGCCTTTCTTAGCCAGGATTCAGACACGGCAATGACATCAGGGTTGGTGGAGTGTGCTAAAGAAGTGAGTAAAACAAACTTAGGGAGGAGGCTTCTGATGTTAACATGCATGTAACCAAGGCTTTTACGGTTACAAAAGTCAACAAATGAGAGCGCTTGGGGACACACAGGGCCTGAGTTAACCTCTACATCACCCGAGGAACAGAGGAGGAGTAGGATGAGAGTGGCTAAAGGCAATCAAAACTGGTTGTCTAGTGCGTTGGGGACAGAGAATAAAAGGAGCAGATTTCTTGGCGTGGTAGAATAGATCCAGGACTTAATGTACAGACAGGGGTATGGTAGGGTGCGGGTACAGTAGAGGTAAACCTAGGCATTGAGTGACGATAAAAGAGGCTTCATCTCTGGAGGCACTAGTTATGCCAGATGAGGTCACCCCATGTGAGGGAGGTGGGACAAAAAATGTATCTGAGGCATGTTGAGTGGTGCTAGGGGCTCCGCAGTAAAATAAAACAATGATAACTACCACAAACAACAGTATACAAGGCATATTGACAGAGAGAGACATAAAGCGAGGCATAAAGCAATCACAGGTGTTGATTGGGAGAGCTAGCTAAGACAACGGGTAACACAGCAACAACTAATCAGCTAAGACAACAACAACAGGGAAAATGGTGCTGAATGGACAGCGAGGGTCAGTTAACTACACACTAGAGGTCGACCGATTAATCGGATTGGCCGATTAATTGGGGCTGATTTCAAGTTTTCATAACAATCGGTAATCGGTGTTTTTGGGCACCGATTTCCTGATTTAAAAAAAAAAAAATGTTTTACACCTTTATTTAATCTTTATTTAACTAGGCAAGTCAGTTTAAGCACACATTCTTATTTTCAATGACGGCTAAGAAACGGTGGGTTAACTGCCTCGTTCAGGGGCAGAACGACAGATTTTCACCTTGTCAGCTCGGGGGATCCAATCTTGCAACCTTAAAGTTAACTAGCCCAACGCAATAACGACCTGCCTCTCTCTCGTTGCATTCCACAAGGAGACTGCCTGTTACGCAAATTCAGTAAGCCAAGGTAAGTTGCTAGCTAGCATTAAAATGATCTTATAAAAAACAATCAATCATAATCACTAGTTAACTACACATGGTTGATGATATTACTAGATATTATCTAGCGTGTCCTGCGCGTTGCATATAATCTGACTGAGCACACAAGCATACAAGTATCTAAGTATCTGACTGAGCGGTGGTAGGCAGAAGCAGGCGCGTAAACATTAATTCAAACAGCACTCTCGTGCGTTTTGCCAGCAGCTCTTCGTTGAACTTCAAGCATTGCGCTGTTTATGACTTCAAGCCTATCAACTCCCGAGATGAGGCTGGTGTAACCGAAGTGAAATGGCTGGCTAGTTAGCGCACGCTACTCGCTCTGAGCCTTGGGGTGGTTGTTTCCCTTGCTTTGCATGGGTAACGCTGCTTTGATGTGGTGGCTGTTGTCGTTGTATTGCTGGTTCGAGCCCAGGGAGGAGCGAGGAGAGGGATGGAAGCTATACTGTTACACTGGCAATACTAAAGTGACTATAAGAACATCCAATAGTCAACGGTTAATTAAATACAAATGTTCTCATGTTCTGAGCAAGGAACGTTAACGTTAGCTTTCTTATATAGCACATATTGCACTTTTACTTTCTTCTCCAACACTTTGTTTTTGCATTATTTAAACCAAATTGAACATGTTTCATTATTTACTTGAGGCTAAATTTATTTTATTGATGTATTATATTAAGTTAAAATAAGTGTTCATTCAGTATTGTTGTAATTGTCATTATTACAAATACATAAAAAAATATATATATAAAAATAAAAAAAAATGGGTGATTTAATTGGTATCGGCTTGTTTGGTCCTCCAATAATCGGTATTGGTATCGGCGTTGAAAAATCATAATCGGTCGACCTAAACAAAATAAACAAAATGGAGTACTGTGATAAATGAACAGTCCAACAGGCATCAGCTATGTAGCCAGGTGATCATAGGGTCCAGTGAACAGCAATAGATGAAAAAGGAAAGTCGTTACTACGCTAGTAAGCGGGAGACATGGCGTTCATAAAGTTAGCAGGCCTTGGCTAGCAGAAACGTCTTCACCGACATTCGACAACGGCCGGTTGACGGAATTATGTCGGCAGACCAGTCGTGATGGATCGGTGGGGCTCCGTGTTCGCCAAGGGTTCAGGCTAATTGGCAAAAGAGGTATTGTAGCTTGAGTCATTTTGTTTGCTAGCCGGGAGAAGTGCCTGGCTCGAGGCTAACTGGTGATAGCTTTGGGACAAGGTCGTTATCCACTATAGCCACTCGGTAGCAGCTAGCTAGTTGCGATGATCCGATGCAAAGGTCCAGAGCTTACGGCAGGAATCCCGCGATGTAGTGGCTTCTAGTAGTGTTAGTGAAGAGTCCAGGAGGCATCAGCTGTGTAGCCGAGTGTGCATAGGGTCCAGAGAGCAGGCTGGGAGATGGGTCTGGCTCAAAGGCTAACTTCGGGGCTGGGCCACTCGATAGCAACTATCTAGCTGTGATGATCTGGAGTAATGGTCCAGTAATGGAGTAATCTGGAGTAATGGTGGAGAAAAACAGTCCGATATGCTCAGGGTTGATATTGCGCTGTGCAGACTGGCAGGTGTTATCCAGGGTAAAAGCTGCTGGTGTCTGAGCTAGAGGTAAAGGCCACAAGCAGTGGCTAACAACGACTCAATAGCTAGTAGCTAATTAGCTGGTTAGCATCTGATGACTAGCTTCTGATGGAGGTTCTAGCAATAAGGTCTAAAAATAGCAGATCCGTATCACATTGGGTGAGGCGGGTTGCCGAAAAGTATATTTAGTTTAAAAATGGGAAAAGAGATTGAAATGTATACAAAAAAATGAAAAAAGACAACATTTACATGGGACAACGACAAACACATCTGCACTGCTACGCCATCTTGGAACCGCCATCTTGGAACCGCCATCTTGGAATTTTGAAAGACTTGCTGCAGAAAATGCACCTGAATGCACCAATGACTATGCGCACCAAAATTACAATCTGTTTCTCTGAATTGCCTTGTGAAAGCCTAACACTGTAAGATTGTTTGTTATGACTTGGCTATTCATGTTGGCAATAGAACAAGCTTTCAAATGACCCCCACCTGACCCAGACAGAAATTTATAATGGACTTGGACTGCGTAAACAACAACAGTAAATGTGTGATGGCGGGGATGCAGGGTTGTGTTCCACAAAAAACAACTACAATTGTGTTTGCTTGAGTTCCTCAATGGCAAAGCAAGGAGAGCTCAAAAAAGCACCTTATAGTTGAAGACTCTTCTTAAAGTCATACAAGTGCATTGAAATTACTTAGGTGTGTGGCCACTTGAAGACAAGATTTTGTCCTCTCAGTTAAACCCTTGAATTTTTTTTGTCTTATGTTGCACCTACCCCACATTTTCAAGGAATATTCTTATGTTATTGAATGTATACAGAGTATTTTCTGATTTCGTTATCAACAAATTCGGCAACATGTACAGTAAATGTAAAATGCACATACAATTAAGGGTGTAATGTTTTTGATTCAGTCTTGTGTCAGATGAACTGTTGTGTTCTCAACTTCGATTTAATAATTTTTCAATCTAATTACAATTGCTACCATGCTTATGCAGATCATATTTCATCTTTAAGAAACATTTCAATTTAGCCCTATCCATATAGGCTAATTCCCATGAGTGTAAACAGTTAAAATAATCAATTCTATAATTTTTCTTGGTAATGACGCCAGGGACCTAGGCATGGGTGGGCTGGGTGGACACAGGCCCACCCACTTGGGAGCCCTGCCAGGCCCACCCAATCATATTTAGAAGAAGAAAAAATAATAATAAATATATATATAACTAAAAATACTACTCAACACCCCTGACACAACTTGCTTAAGCAGGGAATGAGATGAATTTCCACGATTCAGTGCATTAACTGTTTTCCAAAATTTAGACGGATCACCAGTGCAGTCTGAGATCGAACCTAGAAAGCGCTAGATTTAGCTTTCTTGATTGAATAAGTTCATCTATTTCTCAATTGTCTGAAAAGCTGCCAATCAGCTACAGAGTCTGTTTTCTAGTCTTGGCCCAGGTGAAATTTCTCATCATAACAAGACCTTATATATATTTTGTTGTACTGGAAGGCGTTTAAAGGGAGTGTGTGAGACAGAAATATATTAAATTCTAGAGCTAATTCAGGATCAGGGATACAGCTGATTTACTTTTTCTCTTAGTAATACATTTTATTTATTTATTTTTATTTAACCTGTATTTAACTAGGCAAGTCATTTAAGAACAAAATCTTATATACAATGACGGCCTACCCCGGCCAAACCAGGACGACACTGGGCCAATAGTACCCCACCCTATGGGACTCCCAATCACGGCTGGATGAAATACAGCCTGGATTCGACCCAGGGACTGTAGTGACGGCTCTTGCACTGAGATGCAGTGCCTTAGACCACTGTGCCACTCAGGATATCATGAAGAACAGATTTTTTTTCCCTAATAATTATACTAGGTTAATCTGCTTGGTATCAATAACACATGCAATAGAACAGTGATTATCATTAGCAAAGACACCACTGAAGAAGTACTTGCGGGGATATTTGTTAGAAGAAGGTCAAGGTCATTTCTATATAAAATGACCCATGATCACCACAGGGTTTCCGTTATGAAAATATGGTGCCGGACATTTGACCGGCAGCATTTTAATTTGCCGGACATTTGAGAAATTTAAATGAAAAAAATATATATTTAAAAATAGTGGCTCTTTTTAATCACGGCCTCCAATTGTTGCGCCATAATTGGGCATATTTATCAAATCACATCAAACTTTATTTGTCACATACGCCGAATACAACAAGTGTAGACCTTGCCATGAAATGCTTACTTAGAAGCCCTTAACCAACAGTGCAGTTCAAGAAGAATTAAGAAAATATTTACCAAATAAACTAAAGTAAAAAAAAAAAGAATAGTAAAACGTAACATAACAATAACGAGGCTATATACAGGGGGTACAGGTACCAAGTCAGTGTGCGGAGTACAGGTTAGTTGAGGTAATTTGTACATGTAGGTGACTATGCATAGATAATTAACAACGAGTAGTGGCAGTTTACAAAACAAATGGAGAGGGGGCGGGGGTCAATGTAATAGTTCGGTGGCCATTTGATTAATTGTTCAGCAGTTTAATGGCTTGAAGCTGTGAAGGAGCTGCCTTTTGGTCCTAGACTTGGCGCTCCGGTACCGCTTGCCATGTGGTAGCAGAGATAACAGTCTATGACTAGGGATACTGGAGTCTCTGACAATTGAATGGGCTTTCGTCTGACACCACCTATTATATAAGTCCTGGATTGCAGGAAGCTTGGCCCCAGTGATGTACTGGGCCGTACGCACTACCCTCTGTAGCGCTTTACGGTCAGATGCCGAGCGGTTGCCATACCAGGCAGTGATGCAACCGGTCTGGATGACCTCGATGGTGCAGATGTAGAACCTTTTGAGGATCTGGGGACCCATGCCAAATCTTTTCAGTCTCTTGAGGGGGTAAAGGTTTTTTTATGCCCTCTTCACGACTGTCTTGGTGTATTTGGATCATGATAGTTTGTTGGTGATGTGGACACAGGCCCCCATGTGCCTGTTCGGCCTGCCTTTTCTTGTAGTCCACGATCAGCTCCTTTGTCGTGCTCATATTGAGGGAGAGATTGTTGTCCTGGCACCACACTGCCAGTTCTCTGACCTCCTCCCTATAGGCTGCCTCATCGTTGTCGGTGATCAGACCTACCACTGTTGTGTCATCAGCAAACTTAAGCTTTATTTTGATGTATTACACTTGTATTTATATGAATGTTAAATATTTATATTTCTGTAGTTTGAATTTGGCGCTCTGTAATATCACCGGATCCCTAAGAAGTTAATGATGGTGTTGGAGTCATGTTTGGCCACGCAGTCGTGCGTGAACAGGGAATACAGGAGGGGACTAAGTACACACCCCTGAGGGGCTGAGGATTGTGGCAGACGTGTTGTTGCCTACCCTTACAACCTTGGGGTGGCCCATCAGGAAGTCCAGGAACAAGTTGCAGAGGGAGGTGTTTAGTCCCAGGGTCCTTAGTTCAGGCACTTAGCTCGGCTCGCGTCACTGGGCAGCTCGCGTCTGTCTCTCCCTTTGTAGTCCAAAATAGTTTAAGCCCTGCCACATCCAACAAGCGTCAGAGCCGGTGTAGTAGGATTCAATCTTAATCCTGTACAATCCTTTGCTTGTTTGATGGTTCGTCTGAGGGCATAGCAGGATTCCTTATAAGCGTCCTGATTAGTGTCCCGCTCCTTGAAAGCGGCAGCACTAGCCTTTAGCTCGATGCGGATGTTGTAATCCATGGCTTCTGGTTGGGATATGTACGTACGGTCACTGTGGGGATGACATTGTTAATACACTTATTGAAGAAGCAGATGAATCCCAGAACATATTCCAGTCTGTGCTAGCCAAAATGTTCTGTAGCGTAGCATCTGACCACTTCCGTATTGAGCGAGTCACTGGTACTTCCTGCTTTAGATTTAGAGTTTTTGCTTGTAAGCAGGAATCAGGAGGATATAATTATTGTCAGATTTGTAAAATGGGGAGAGCTTTGTATGTATCTCTGTGTGTGGAGTAAAGGTGGTCTAGAGTTTTTTCCCCCTCTGGTTGCACATTTGACATGCTGGTAAAAATGTGGTAAAACTGATTTAAGTTTGCCTGCATTAAAGTCCCCGGCCACTGGGAGCGCAGCTTCTGGATGAGCATTTTCTTGTTTGCTTATGGCCTTATAGAGCTGGTTGAGTGTGGTCTTAGTGCCAGCATCGGTCTGTGCTGGTAAATAGATGACTATGACTAATATAGATGAGAACTCTCTTGGTAGATAGTGTGGTCTACAGCTTATCAAAAGGCACTCTACCTCAGGCGAGCAATACCTTGAGACTTCTTTCAAATTAGACATCGCGCACCAGCTGTTATTGACAAAAACACACCCCCCCCCCCACCCCTCGTCTTACCAGACGTAGCTTCTCTGTTCTGCCGGTGCATGGAACTTCCCACCAGCTCTATATTATCCGTATCGTTGTTCAGCCACGACTCGGTGAAACATAAGATATTACAGTTCTTAATGTCCCTTTGGTAGGATAATCGTAATCATAGGTCATCAATTTTATTTTCCAATGATTGCATGTTTGCAAGTAGAATTGATGGCAATGGGAGTTTACTCGCTCAACTATGGATTCTAAGAAGGTAGCCCGATCTGCATCCTTTTTTCCTCCGTCTTTTCTTCACGCAAATGACAGGTATTTGGACCTGTTCCCGGGAGTGTAGTATATCCTTCTCGTCGGACACGTTAAAGGAAAAAGCTTCTTCAGTTCGTGGTGAGTAATCGCTACTCTGATGTCCAGAAGTTATTTTCGGTCATAAGAGATCGTAGCAGCATTATGTACAAAATAAGTTTTAAAAAAGTTACAAACAATGCAAAAAAAAACGTACAAAATAGCACAATTGGTTAGGATGTAAAACGTCAGTCATCTTCTTCGGTGCCATCTTGACTCAATCAGTGTCATTTTGATTATGCCTGTTCTGTTGGTTTAGTGGGCTATCAAAAAGCTGAAAAAAAGAATGCAGGTCATGCAAAATAATGTTATCAGGTATATGCTTAATGTCACCCCTAGGACCCACATATGGTTCCAGGAGGTTGGCTTTTTGCCTTTGGAGTCCAGAGTGGACCCACTTAAACTTAATCATATGTTTGACATCTTAAATGATCGTGCCCCAGGTTACATGAAAAACCACATTGATATGGTCTATGACCAACACAGTCACAATACCATAGCCAGTGTTGTATCTTGTAAAATCCCAAGAGTAAACAGTACTGCGAGGTGCACGTTTTTCCATACAAGCATTTGTCTATGGAATAGTCTTCCTTTGGAGATCAAGCAAAGAAAAAGTGAAAAATAGCTTTAAAAAGAAGGCAAAGGTTTTCATTTGGACAAGGTTGTCGAAGTAAGATAAACTACTCCACTGCCCCTTGTGCCCCCTACTGCTGGTCAGGTGTATTTATTATCGGTATGATGTGCAATTAATAGATTGTTTTAATGTAATATGAATATGGCTGATTTTTAAGGTAAGGAAGAAGTGCAGTAAATAGTGCCACTTTTTAAGATGTTAAAATAAATTAATGTATTTATGGTTGTTTGTAATCATTATATGTATTATTGTATTTTAATCATTATATTTTAATCATTATATGTGTTAATGTTTTTACCATCGAGGACCACTTTGGAAACAAGTGTTTTAATTAATACTTTCAAATGATATCCTCTGGGTCCACATTGTACATTTTGTTGTATATGTCTGTTACCCAAAATAAATTCAATTCAATTATAAAAGCGATGTCTGACAGATTTCCAGCTCATAGGCTCTGTATATGTAAGCTGTGCGCATGTGATAAGATACACAATGAATATACACATGACGCAATTTAATTCCAATAAAGTATGCAAATTAACCAATAGGCCGATAAGCATGAATAGTCAAATGCATTTACATCAACTGGTATTTCTATCAAATCAAATTTTATTTGTCACATACACATGGTTAGCAGATGTTAATGCGAGTGTGGCGAAATGCTTGTGCTTCTAGTTCCGACAATGCAGTAATAACCAAGTAATCTAGCTAACAATTCCAAAACTACTACCTTATAGACACAAGTGTAAGGTGATAAAGAATATGTACATAAAGATATATGAATGAGTGATGGTACAGAGCGGCATAGGCAAGATACAGTAGATGGTATTAAGTGCAGTATATACATATGAGATGAGTATGTAAACAAAGTGGCATAGTTAAAGTGGCTAGTGATACATGTATTACATAAAGATGCAGTAGAGGATATAGAGTACAGTATATACATATACATATGAGATGAATAATGTAGGGTATGTAACATTATATTAGGTAGCATTGTTTATCAATGAAGAGGCTAAATACCATTATTTCACAATGTGATCATTTTTTTCTTCTCAATGGCAATTTTATTTATCGGTTTATGTGTCTCCTTCTTAGTGATAAACAATATTTAGACTTATGCATTTTCACATCTCTGACACAGACAACTGGGCAATGGTCACTAAAATCCAGCGAGAATACCCCACAAGCAACATATTTACAGTGGTCTCCCCACAAATCTAAATATACAGTGGGGAGAACAAGTATTTGATACACTGCCGATTTTGCAGGTTTTCCAACTTACAAAGCATGTAGAGGTCTGTAATTTTTATCATAGGTACACTTCAACTGTAATAGACGGAATCTAAAACAAAAATCCAGAAAATCTCTTTTTTAAGTAATTAATTTGCATTTTATTGCATGACATAAGTATTTGATAACCTACCAACCAGTAAGAATTCCAGCTCTCACAGACCTGTTAGTTTTTTTAAGAAGCCCTCCTGTTCTCCACTCATTACCTGTATTAACTGCACCTGTTTGAACGTGTTACCTGTATAAAAGACACCTGTCCACACACTCAATCAAACAGACTCCAACCTCTCCACAATGGCCAAGACTAGAGAGGGTATAAAGACATCAGGGATAGCATTGTAGACATGCACAAGGCTGGGATGGGCTACAGGACAATAGGCAAGCAGCTTGGTGAGAAGGCAGCAACTGTTGCCGCAATTATTAGAAAATGGAAGAAGTTCAATCACCCTCGGTCTGGGGCTCCATGCAAGATCTCACCTCGTGGGGCATCAATGATCATGAGGAAGGTGAAGGATTAGCCCAGAACTACACGGCAGGACCTGGTCAATGACCTGAAGAGAGCTGGGACCACAGTCTCAAAGAAAACCATTATTAACACACTAAGCCGTCATGGATTAAAATCCTGCAGCGCACGCAAGTTCCCCCTGCTCAAGCCAGACCATGTCCAGGCCCTTCTGAAGTTTGCCGATGACCATCTGGATGATCCAGAGGAGGAATGGGAGAAGGTCATGTGGTCTGATGAGACAAAAATAGAGCTTTTTGGTCTAAACTCCACTTGCCGTGTTTGGAGGAATAGAAGGATGAGTACAACCCCAACAACACCATCCCAACAGCGAAGCATGGAGGTGGAAACATCATTCTTTGGGAATGCTTTTCTGCAGAGGGGACAGGACGACTGTACCGTATTGAGGGGAGGATGGATGGGGCCATGTATCGCGAGATCTTGGCCAACAACCTCCTTCCCTCAGTAAGAGCATTGAAGATGGGTCATGGCTGGGTCTTCCATCATGACAACGACCTGAACCACACAGCCAGGGCAACTAAGGAGTGGCTCCATAAGAAGCATCTCAAGGTCCTGGCGTGGCCTAGCCAGTCTCCAGACCTGAACCCAATAGAACATCTTTGAAGGGACCTGAAAGTCCATATTGCCCAGCGACAGCCCTGAAACCTGAAGGATCTGGAGAAGGTCTGTATGGAGGGGTGTGCCAAAATCCCTGCTGCAGTGTGTGCAAACCTGGTCAAGAAATACAGGAAACGTATTATCTCTGTAATTGCAAACAAAGGTTTCTGTACCAAATATTAAGGTCTGCTTTTCTGATGTATCAAATACTTATGTCATGCAATAAAATGCAAAATAATTACTTAAAAATCCTACAATGTGATTTTCTGGATTTTTGATGTGTGGACAAGTAAACCGGACACATATTTACCCCTCCAGAATACTGATTTTTCAAACATTGTCAATACATTGTTTAATTTTTGGCCAGTTCTGCATCTCCTCTTAAGTGCATAAAATAATACATCTATAAAAACATATCCAACAAATGCTGAAATATCCATAAGAAAAATGGCCAACAACAACGGAACTATGATGACGTGAATAGAACTTCATAGCCAAGATAGGTATTGTGGTCCACGAACACAACATGCACATCCTCCATTCATCATCTTTCATCTGCATTAGTCACTGCAATGGCTGTTATGCCAGTTACCAGATCAGGCAAGCTACAAACTCCTTCTAAATCTATGGGGGAGAAGGGGAAGAAGAGAGCACACAGACTTTGAAGTCAAGGACGTCAACGTCGACAGCGCGCATCTCCCGAGGAACATAACAGTAAGTAGCTAGTTGTTATAACACGTGGTGGCTAGAATCGCTGTTAGCCTTGGGTTAGCCTTGCTGCCTTCAGTTAGCTAGCTATGTAACACGTGTCTACACTTGCCAGGACTCAATATAGATATTTTTTAAATAGCTAGCTAGTTTCAAAGCTAACTTAGTTGCCCTGTTGTAACAATGAATGTGAGTTCCGGGAACCTTTGGAGACGGACAGGGAGGGCTGGGGCCGACCCAGGAAGGGTGGCTCTAGTATTACCCCCGGGGAGGCTGGGACGACCCTCTGGGAGGGGGCCCAACCCGCCCAGTCCAGCTAGCTCCCTGCCACAAGTAGATGGGGGACAGGGCCAGGAAGGGTGGGGGCTCTGTGGTTGTAACTTTACTAGTAGTTGCTGGCATGTACCTAGTGAGCAGTGGTGTAAAATACTTTAAAGTACAACTTAAGTCATTTTTTAGGGTATCTATACTTTACTATTTATATTTTTGCCAACTTTGACTTTTACTTCACCACATCCCTAAAATAAATGTACTTTTTACTACATAAATGATCCCTGACTCCAAAAAGTACTTGAATGCATTTTGACAGGAAAATGGTCCAATTAACACACTTACCAAGAGAACATCCCTGGTCATCCATACTGCTTCTGATCTGTTGGATTCACTAAACACAAATGCTTAATTTGTAAATTATGTCTGAGTGTTGGAGTGTGCCCCTGGCTATCCGTCAATTAATTTAAAAAAAATATCCGATCTGGTTTGCGTAACATAAGGAATTTGAAATAGTTTATGGGAGTAAAAGTACATATTTACCTGTAAAAAAAATATAAATTCTCAAGTAACGAACTGTACGAGGCTATAAACAAGCAGGAATACTTCCACCTGGAGCCTGCATTTCTTGTTGCCGGCGATTTTAATTCCGCTTCATTAAGACACGTGCCCAACTTTCCTCAACACGTCTCCTTCGCCACTAGGGGCACATTCTTGGCATTGTATCAAACAGCTTCATGAAATAGTCACGTGGAATGCATTTCAATTAACAGGTGTGTCTTGTTAAAAGTTAACATGTTGAATTTATTTTGTTCTTAATGACTTTAAGCCAATCAGTTGTGTTGTGACAAGGTAGGGGTGGTATAGAGAATATAGTACAACTTTTGTATGGACCAAATAGGGCTATTTTCCACATCATAGCATAATAGAAGATTTCAAAATTATGAAATAACACATGAAATCCTGTAAACTCGGCAAAAAAAGAAGCGTTTTTTTCCCAGCAAACTTAACATGTGTAAATATTTGTATGAACATAACAAGATTCAACAACTGAGACATAAACGGAACAAGTTCCATAGACATGTAGCTAACAGAAATTTAATAATTTGTCCCTGAACAAAAGGGGGGTTCAAAAACAAAAGTAACAGTTAGAGGTTGACCGATTATAATTTTTTCAACACCAATACTGATAGAGATTATTGGAGGACCAAAAAAAGCCGATAAATATATTTGTAATAATGAAATTACAACAATACTGAATCAACACTTATTTTAACTTAATATAATAAATAAATAAAATCAATTTAGTCTCAACAAAATAATGAAACATGTTCAATTTGGTTTAGATAATGCAAAAACATAGTGTTGGAGAAGAAAGTAAAAGTGCAATATGTGACATGTAAAAAATTGAACAGAGAGAATACAGTAGACAGCACACGTCAAACACGTCACATGTGCATGTCCATATATGGACATCCTGCAGAACATCCTGTCCGGAAGTTCTCATGCTCTCTAGGGAGTGCCCATATATGTACATCCTGTCAGGAAGTTCTCACGCTTTAGAGTGAGTGATAATTTAACCAGATAGTGCATCTGTTCCTTTGAAGTAAAGCTGTCATGATGATTGATGTGTAGGGACCTCGCTGAACTGGGGAATGTCTTTGAACATTTCAAAGAGTATGTTGTAGTGACCGTAGGGCTTTTGTCTATGAAACAGGAATGTCCGGGGTTATTGGGGCAGCCGCATTATAAGTAAGAGCTGAACACTACAAGCGACCTTGATAAAGCACTAAACAAGAAATTTAAATAAACCCAGAACAGCTGGACAATCTTTTCCAACATCGTGAACAATTACGCCGCTGGGCACTTCTATCCTTAAGACAGACCCAGGGTCTAAAGGCAAGACGTTTGATCTATCCAGGTAAAGAAAACATACTGAACCTGGAGTGTGCTGGACATCGTGCAGGGAAGAGACACTTGCGGGAAGATAGGGAAATAGACACGGACGGGTGTCTGGGTTAACCATATAGCCTCCCCTTTTTCTGTAAGAAAGGAATAGTAAAATGATTTAACTAATTATAACATGTTTAAAAGGTCTGTACTAAAGATTTAGAATTAAATAAAGGGTTTTAAAATTTTAACTCACCTTTAACGAATGGAATCTCAGTTTTTCGCTCTCTCTATGAGTGTGTGTGTCTCAGAGAAAGGCTTCAGGAAATACGTGTGTGTGTTTCAAAACAATAGGGTTTTCGGGGGATGTGTGTCTGTGTGTCTCGACAATTATGCTTGCAAAAATTCAACAATAGCGGGGCATTTGCACAGAAGGCTCTCAAAACAGGCGTTATTTCCAGAGGATGGGGGTTACGTGTGTATCTGCAATTCTGTATGATACAATTCAAAATTAGGGGTCATTTGCACATAAGGCTCTCAAAACAGGCATTATTTCCCGAGGATATGGGGGGCATCAAAAGTCAATCCCACCAACCAGCATAGAATAGGTCTAGACACCCCTAAGGTTTCAAAACATTTTTTTTCCTAAACAATACCGATACTATCGGGTTATTTGCACATAGGCTGTCCGTTAGGACACAGCTGCTCATCTAAAAACTATTTTCAAGCCTTTCTGCAAGCCTAAACACATGGAGAATTTTGAAGGTGGAAATAATATATTAGATTTTGTGTGCGTTAGATAGTCTGTGGGAAATGTTTGATATTAGAAATTACTGCACTGTTTGGAACTCTCTCTCTAATATTAAACCGTTGTTAAATATGGTTTTTACAGATATTCTAAAACTGGAGGACCTCGAATTTTCCGATGTCTTTATGTCAATTGTATGTATTTTTTAAGATATAACGTATATATTTTGCATAAATATATTTTAATATTATTTAAAAAAACGTCTATAGGACACCCAGCTGCTACCGGGAATAATTGATTTGGGTCATCCAACATTGGCAGTTATAACTATTAAAAATGGGTTTTAAGAAATAAATTTGTTTGATTTACAGATTTGTATTATTATAAAAAAATATAACATTATTATTATTATTAATATTATTATTATTATGTTACAGGCGAGACTTTGTCTAGTGCTCAAATCTGTACAGCAGCCCCATATAATCACATACAGTAGCTCCAACTTACAAGAATGTGTTTACCAGTGTGTTTACCAGGCAGTGACTCTCAGGCTATGAAAAAGACAAAAAGACATGACATTGACTCCTGAGTATTGAACTTGTGCCCACTCTACAGCCACCCTGGTTTTTATATGACCCTGAGGGTCATCTACGAACATTGGAACATCTTGAATAACAATAAGGGGCACATGTACTCTTAAATGTCCACTCAGCACAGCCCTCAGAGCATGATTCCTCTATAATTTTGTTCCTATGTTTATGACTTCAAGGGAGTGTTTCCTAGATGCTGTGCTGCGGCATATGCATTGATAGGTCTTAGATTTTATAGACTGGATATCTGTAAAACACTTTTTGACAACTACTGATACAACAGGGACCATACTCTTTGAAATGTTCAAAGACATTCCCCAGTTCAACTAGGTCCCTACACAACAATCATCATAACAGCTTTACTTCAAAAGGAACAGATGCACTATCTGGTTAAATAAACACTCACTCTAAAGCGTGAGAACTTCCTGACAGGATGTACATATATGGGCACTCCCTAGCCTCTCTGGGATATGTGGGACGGTAGCGTCCCAACTGGCCAACATCCAGTGAAAATGCAGAGCGCCAAGTTCAAATAAATTACTATAAAATTCAACTTTCATGAAATCACACATTCAATATACCAAATGAAAGCTACACTTGTTGTGAATCCAGCCATCGTGTCAGATTTCAAAAATGCTTTACGGCGAAAGCAAACAATGCTATTAAACAAACAAACACAGACCATCATATTTCAACCCTCCAGGCTGAACGCAAAACGCAGAAATAAAGATACAAATCATGTCTTACCTTTGACGAGCTTCTCATGTCACAGACATGATTCAAACAGTTTTAGAAACGTCAGAGTGTTTTCTATCCAAATCTAATAATAATATGCATATCTTAGCTTATGGGCATGAGCAGCAGGCAGTTTAATTTGGGCACGCTTTTCATCCAAAATTCTGAATGCTAACCCCTATCCTAGAGAAGCTAGAGAGCGTGAGAACTTCCGGACAGGAAGTCCTGCAGGATGTCCATATATGGGCATAAGCACGTGACCCATAAAATAGAGTCATAAATCACACGTTTCACATGTGCCGTCTACTGTATTCTCTCTTCTAACGTTTAAGTTCCTTGCTCAGAACATGAGAATATATGAAAGCTGGTTGTTGCTTTTAACATGAGTCTCCAATATACCCAGTTAAGACGTTTCAGGTTGTAGTTATTATCGGAATTATAGGACTATTTCTCTCTATACCATTTGTATTTCATATACCTTTGACTATTGGATGTTCTTATAGGCACTATAGTATTGCCAGCCTAATCTCGGGAGTTGATAGGCTTAAGGTCATAAACAGCACTCTGCATCAAGCATTGCAAAGACCTGCTGGCAAAGGCAGGAAAGTGCTGTTTGAATGAATGCTTACTAGCCTGCTGCTGCCTAACACCACTCAGGCAGACGGTTCTATCAAATATCAAATCATAGACTTAATCAAAATATAATAAATAAATATGGTCAAATCCGGAAACTATAATTTCAAAAACAATACGTTTATTATTTCAGTGAAATACGGAACTGTCTAAATATTGCTGTTACATTGCGCAACCTTCAATGTTATGTCATAATTATGTAAAATTCTGTCAAAATAATTACGGTCTTTGTTAGGTAGAAATGGTGTTCACACAGTTCGCAATGAGCCAGGCGGCCCAAACTGCTGCATATACCCTGACTCGGCTTGCACAGAATGCAAGAGAAGTGACACAATTTCCTTAGTTAATATTTCCTGCTAACATTAATTTTTTAACTAAATATGCAGGTTTAAAAATATATACTTGTGTATTGATTTTCTGAAAGGCATTGATGTTTATGGTTAGGTACATTGGTGAAACAACAGTGCTTTTTTTCGCAAATGTGCTTGTTAAATCATCACCCATTTCGCGAAGTAGGCTGTGATTCGATGATTAATTAACAAGCACCGCATTGATTATTTGCAACGCAGGACAAGCTAGTAATATCATCAACCATGTGTAGTTAACTAGTGATTATGTTAAGATTGATTGTATTTTTATGAGATAAGTTTAATGCTAGCTAGCAACTTACCTTGGCTCCTTGCTGCACTTGTGTAACAACTTGGTCAGCCTGCCACGCAGTCTCTTCGTGGAGTGCAATGTAATCGGCCATAATCGGCGTCCATATTAATCGTTCGACCTCTAGTAACAGTCAGTATCTGGTGTGGCCACCAGCTGCATTAAGAACTGCAGTGCATCTCCTCCTCATGGACTGCACCAGATTTGCCAGTACTTGCTGTGAGATGTTACCCCACTCTTCCACCAAGGCACCTGCAAGTTCCTGGACATTTCTGGGGGGTATGGCCCTAGCCCTCACCCTCCGATCCAACAGGTCCCAGATGTGCTCAATGGGATTGAGATCCGGGCTCTTCGCTGGCCATGGCAGAACACTGACATTCCTGTCTTGCAGGAAATCACGCACAGAATGAGCAGTGTGGCATTGTCATGCTGGAGGGTAATGTCAGGATGAGCCTGCAGGAAGGGTACCATATGAGGGAGGAGTATGTCTTCCCTGTAACACACAGCGTTGAGATTGCCTGCAATGACACCAAGCTCAGTCCGATGATGCTGTGACACACCGCCCCAGACCATGACGGACCCTCCACCTCCAAATCGATCCCGCTCCAGAGCACAGGCCTCGGTGTAATGCTCATTCCTTCGACGATAAATGCGATCTGACCATCACCCCTGGTGAGACAAAACCGCGACTCGTCAGTGAAGAGGACTTTTTGCCATTCGTGTATGTTCAAGCGACGGTGGGTTTGTGCCCATAGGCGACATAGTTGCTGGGATATCTGGTGAGGACCTGCCTTACAACAGGCCTACAAGCCCTCAGTCCAGCCTCTCAGCCTATTACGGACAGTGTGAGCAATGATGGAGGGATTGTGCGTTACTGGTGTAACTCGGGCAGTTGTTGTTGCCATCCTATATCTGTCCCGCAGGTGTGATGTTCGGATGTACCGATCCTGTGCAGGTGTTGTTACACATGGTCTGCCACTGCAAGGAAGATCAGCTGTCTGTCCTGTCTTCATGTAGCGCCATCTTAGGCGTCTCACAGTACGGACATTACAATGCATTGCCCTGGCCACATCTGCAGTCCTCGTGCCTCCTTGCAACATGCCTAAGGCACGTTCGCAGAGATGAGCAGGGACCCCGGGCAACTTTGTTTTGGTGTTTTTCAGAGTCAGTAGAAAGGCCTCTTTTAGTGTCCTACGTTTTCATAACTGTGACCTTAATTGTCTACCGTCGTCTGTAAGCTGTTAGTGTCTTAACGACCGCTCTACAGGTGGATGTTCATTAATTGTTTATGGTTCATTGATCAAGCATAGGAAACAATGTTTAAACCCTTACAAATTATAAACAAATTATAAACAAATTATCTTTGAAGGACAGGGTCCTGAAAAAGGGACATTTCTTTTTTGCTGAGTTTAGTAACCCCAAAAAATGTTAAATACATTTTAAAAAAAATAGATTTTAGATTCTTCAAAGTAGCCATCCTTTGCCTTGATGATAGCTTTGCACACTCTTATTCTACAATGTAGAAAATAAATAAAAACCCTTGAATGAGTAGGTGTGTTAAAACTTTTCACTGGTACTTTATATTTGCAAAAAAAGATATGGGTATTGGAAGTGATGCAGACAATTACATTGATGGAAGCTACAATATATCTGCAATATTAAAACAGATCTACCCACCAAAATCCAAAATTATCACCATCATGTATCCTGCCCCACAAAAGGATCCAGAGCGCTTGACCATGTATACACAAACATCCATGGTGGGTACAAACCCATCCCCGTCCCCACTTCAGACAATCGCTCTGCTACTACAACCCACCTACAAGCAGCAACTCAAGAGGGAGCCACCAACACAGAGAATAGTGAGGCATTTGACAGAGGAGGCAGACTCAATGCTGCAGGATAATTTTGAGATTTGGAATACACTACATGACCAAATGTAATACTGATTGGAATACACTACATGACCAAATGTAATACTGATTGGATTCTGGTGTGGCCACCAGCTGCATTAAGAACTGCAGTGCATCTCCTCCTCATGGACTGCACCAGATTTGCCAGTACTTGCTGTGAGATGTTACCCCACTCTTCCACCAAGGCACCTGCAAGTTCCTGGACATTTCTGGGGGGTATGGCCCTAGCCCTCACCCAAATGTATGTGGACACCTGCTTGTCAAACATCTCATTCCAAAATCATGGGAATTATTATGGAGTTGGTCCCCTGTTTGCTGCTAAAACAGCATCCACTCTTCTTGAAAGGCTTTCCACTAGATGTTGGATCATTGCTGTGGGGACTCGCTTCCATTTGTTTTTGCATTTGTATTTATTATGGATCCCCAATAGCCAAGGCAGCAGCTACTCATCCTGGGGTCCTGTAAAATGAAGGCAGTTATACATTACAAAACATTACAATACATTCATAGCAGATTTCACAACATATTAAGTGTGTGCCCTCAGGCTTGTATTCTACTACCACATATCAATAACACAAAATCCATGCGTACATGTGTGTACAGTGCAGTGCGTATGTTATTGTGTGTTTGTATGCATGTGTCTATGTTTGTGTTGCTTCACAGTCCCTGCTTTTGCATAAGGTTTATTTTTAATTGTTTTTTAAAAATCACATTTCCTGCTGGCATGAGTTGATGTGGATTAGAGTTCCATGTAGTCATGGCTCTATGTAGTACTGTGCGCCGCCCATAGTCTGTTATGGACTTGGGGACTGTGAAGAGACCTCTGGTTGTATGTCTTGTGGGGTATGCATGGGTGTCCGAGCTGTGTGCCAGTAGTTCAAACAGACAGCTCAATGCATTCAACATGTCAATACCTCTCCAAATACAAGTAGTGATGATGTCAATCTCTCCTCCACTTTGAGCCAGGAGACATTGACATGCATAACACTAGTGTCAGCTCTCTGTGTACATCCAAGGGCCAGCTGTGCTGTGCTGCTCTGTTCTGATCCGATTGCAATTTTCTAAAGTCCCTCTGTGGAACCTGACCACACGACTGAACAGCAGTTCAGGTGAGACAAAACTAGGGCCTATAGGACCTTCCCTGTTTATAGTGCTGTTAAGAAAGCAAAGCATCACTTTATTATAGATATACTTCTCCCCATCCTAGCAACTGTTATATCAATATGTTTTGACCATGACAGTTTACAATCCAGGAATACTCCAAGCAGTTTAGTCTCCTCAACTTGCTCAATTTCCACATTATTCATTTCAAGATTTAGATGAGGTTTAGGATTTAGTGAATGACTTGTCCCAAATACAACGCTTTACATTTTGGAAATATTTAGGACTAACTTATTCTTTGCCACCCATTCTGAAATTAACTGCAGCTCTTTGTTAAGTGTTGCAGTCATTTCAGTCACTGTGGTAGATGTACATTGAAGATATGGTAAATAGGAGTGGCAAGATCGGCCACTATTATCCTCAATTTTCCATCCAAGTTGTCAGACACCGGAGGCTTGTCATTGTTGATAGACAATAATAATGTTTTACTTACAGAATTCAACATTACAACGCTTGTCTTTCATAATTTGGTCAGATATACTTGGATGTGTAGTGTCAGTGTTTGTTGCTGGCATGTCATGCCTAAGTGTGCTAATCTTGTTAATGAAGTAATCATTAAAGTAGTTTGCAGTATCAGTGGATTTTGTGATTAAATTCATTTGCCTTTTTGCCCAAAATATAATTTAAGCTGCTCCAAGGCTTTTTACTATCATTCTGTGTCATTTATCTTTATTTCATACTGTAGTTTCTTCTTTTTATTCAGTTTAGTCACGATTTCTCAAATTGCAGTAGGTTTTCTGATCGGTTCATCCCTCTCAACTGTACAAATGTTCAATTCCCAATCAATCCACAGGGAGTTAACAGTTTTTACAGTCATTTTCTTAACCTTTTGCGACTAGGGGGCAGTATTTTCATTTTTGGATAAAAAACGATATTTTGTCATGACAAGATGCTCGACTATGCATATAATTGACAGCTTTGGATAGAAAACACTCGGACATTTCCAAAACTGCAAAGATATTGTCTGTGAGTGCAACAGAACTGAAGTTACAGGTGAAATCCAGATAAAAATCCATTCAGGAAGTGCCGCATTTTTTGAAAGCACTTCATGCCAATGACTTCTTATATGGCTGCGAATGGGCTACAAATGAGCTCACGCTTTCTACGTATTCCCGAAGGTGTCTAAAGCATTGTGGCGTCTTTTTACGCATTTATGTTGAAGAATTACCGTAAGGGACCACAGTGAGCAAGTGGTCACATGATGGCTCCCGCAGAAAATCTTGCGTAAAGTACTGAGGTAGCCATTATTCCAATCGCTTCTAATGAGAAACCAATTGTCCCGACGGATATATTATCGAATAGGTATGTGAAAAACACCTTGAGGATTGATTCTAAACGAGCTAATTTGGAAAAAAGTTTGGCGTTGTAGTGACCATTTTCCGGTCAATTTTTCAGCCAAACGTGAAGAACAAACGGGAGCTATTTCGCCTACAAAAATAATATTTTTGTAAAAAAGGAGCATTTGCTATCTAACTGGGAGTCTCCTGAGTGAAAACATCCGAAGTTCTTCAAAGATGATTTGATTTTCTTATTTTCGTGAAAATGTTGCCTGTTGCTAGCAGAGCCTAGCATAGCATTATGCCATGATAAACTTAGACAAATGCTAGTCTAGCGTTGGCTGTAAAGCATATTTTGAAAATCTGAGATGACAGTGTGATTAACAAAATGCTAAGCTGTGTCTCAATATATTTCATTTGTGATTTTCATGAATAGGAAGATTTTCTAGGAAGATTTGTCCTCTGCGTTATGCTAATTAGTTTGAAGCGATGATTACGCTCCCGGATCCGGGTTTGAGAGTCACAAGAAGTTTTAAAGGGTGCATGCTCATTAGTGACTGCGATGAGCAATTTCATAAATGTGTCAAGTGCTGCGTCTGGTTAGTCGTCATCACACATCACGGACCAACAAATATTATTCACATAAAAAACAAAGGAATCACTACAAAACGTATTGTATGACCTCTTATACACAATATTAGGCCCAGCATTTTCCTAGATATGGATGATATATTGTGATCACTACATCCGATGGATTTGGATACTGCTTTCAAACAAACTTCTGTAAAATGACTAAAGATATTTTTTTATTTTTTTATTTCACCTTTATTTAACCAGGTAGGCAAGTTGAGAACAAGTTCTCATTTACAATTGCGACCTGGCCAAGATAAAGCAAAGCAGTTCGACACATACAACGACACAGAGTTACACATGGAGTAAAACAAACATACAGTCAATAATACAGTATAAACAAGTCTATATACGATGTGAGCAAATGAGGTGAGATAAGGGAGGTAAAGGCAAAAAGGCCATGGTGGCAAAGTAGATACAATATAGCAAGTAAAACACTGGAATGGTAGATTTGCAATGGGAGAATGTGCAAAGTAGAAATAAAAATAATGGGGGTGCAAAGGAGCAAAATGAATAAATAAATAAAATACAGTAGGGAAAGAGGTAGTTGTTTGGGCTAAATTATAGGTGGGCTATGTACAGGTGCAGTAATCTGTGAGCTGCTCTGACAGTTGGTGCTTAAAGCTAGTGAGGGAGATAAGTGTTTCCAGTTTCAGAGATTTTTGTAGTTCGTTCAAGTCATTGGCAGCAGAGAACTGGAAGGAGAGGCGGCCAAAGAAAGAATTGGTTTTGGGGGTGACTAGAGAGATATACCTGCTGGAGCGTGTGCTACAGGTGGGAGATGCAATGGTGACCAGCGAGCTGAGATAAGGGGGGACTTTACCTAGCAGGGTCTTGTAGATGACATGGTGCCAGTGGGTTTGGCGACGAGTATGAAGCGAGGGCCAGCCAACGAGAGCGTACAGGTCGCAATGGTGGGTAGTATTGTAGTATGGCTTTGGTGACAAAACGGATTGCACTGTGATAGACTGCATCCAATTTGTTGAGTAGGGTATTGGAGGCTATTTTGTAAATGACATCGCCAAAGTCGAGGATTGGTAGGATGGTCAGTTTTACAAGGGTATGTTTGGCAGCATGAGTGAAGGATGCTTTGTTGCGAAATAGGAAGCCAATTCTAGATTTAACTTTGGATTGGAGATGTTTGATATGGGTCTGGAAGGAGAGTTTACAGTCTAACCAGACACCTAAGTATTTGT
The DNA here is from genome assembly GCF_013265735.2 of Oncorhynchus mykiss. Classification (NCBI taxonomy): domain Eukaryota; kingdom Metazoa; phylum Chordata; class Actinopteri; order Salmoniformes; family Salmonidae; genus Oncorhynchus; species Oncorhynchus mykiss. Next base: position 45,639,584 of record NC_048566.1, on the reverse strand, counting down.
TGTTGTCCACGTATTCTAAGTCGGAGCCGTCCAGAGTAGTAATGTTGGACAGGCGGGTAGGTACAGGTAGCGATCGGTTGAAGAGCATGCATTTAGTTTTACTTGTATTTAAGAGCAATTGGAGGCCACGGAAGGAGAGTTGTATGGCATTGAAGCTTGCCTGGAGGGTTGTTAACACAGTATCCAAAGAAGGGCCAGAAGTATACAGAATGGTGTCGTCTGCATAGAGGTGGATCAGAGACTCACCAGCAGCAAGAGCGACCTCATTGATGTATACAGAGAAGAGAGTCGGTCCAAGAATTGAACCCTGTGGCACCCCCATAGAGACTGCCAGAGGTCCGGACAGCAGACCCTCCGATTTGACACACTGAACTCTATCAGAGAAGTAGTTGGTGAACCAGGCGAGGCAATCATTTGAGAAACCAAGGCTGTCGAGTCTGCCGATGAGGATGTGGTGATTGACAGAGTCGAAAGCCTTGGCCAGATCAATGAATACGGCTGCACAGTAATGTTTCTTATCGATGGCGGTTAAGATATCATTTATATTTATATGATCAATGCATATTGATGATTTCATTCCTGTACTGTTTAACTACCCTGGTAGGTTGATTGATAACCTGAACCAGGATGCAGGCAGTAGTTACAGTTTGATGCTTTCTCTTGAGTGGGCAGCCTGAAGAAAGCCAGTCCATATTTAAATCACCCATGAAATATCTCTATGCATATCACATACATTATCAAGCATTTCACACTATCCAGATTCTGACTGTCGGCACTTTGTGGTCTATAGCATCTTCCCACCAGAATGGGCTTTAGGTGAGGCAGAAGAACCTGTAGCCATAGTACTTCAACAGTATTTAACATGAGATCCTCTCTAAACTTTACAGGAATGTGGTTCTAAATAAAAAACAGCCACACCTCCACCTTTGAAGTTCTGTTTTCAGTTCCTTGCAAATGTATTCACCCCCTTGGCATTTTTCCTATTTTGTATCATTACAACCTGTAATTTAATTTTAATTTCATGTAATGGATATACACAAAATAGTCCAAATTGGTGAAGTGAAATTATAAAAAAATACAGAAAAGTGGTGCATGCATATGTATTCACACCTTTTACCCCTAAATAAGATCTGGTGCAACCAATTACCTTCAGAAGTCACATAATTAGTTGAATAAAGTCCACCTGTGTGCAATCTAAGTGTCACATAATCTGTCCCATGATCTCAGTGTATATACCACTAAGCAAGGGGCACCACCAGGCAAGCGGCACTTTGGAGAGCTCCTTGGTCTTCAAACAGGTCAGGGACAAAGTTGTGGAGAGGTACAGATCAGGGTAGGGTTATAAAAAAATATCAGAAACTTTGAACATCACACTGACCACCATTAAATCCATTATTAAAATTTTTAAAGAATATGGCACCACATCAAACCTGCCAAGAGAGGGCCACCCACCAAAACTCACGGACCAGGCAAGGGGGGCATTAATCAGAAAGGCAACAAGGAGAACAACGATAACCCTTAAGGAGCTGCAAAGCTCCACAGCGGAGATTGGAGTATCTGTCCATAGGACCACTTTAAGTCGTACACTCCACGGATTACTATTGCAACAACACATCATCAGTAGGGTAAAACTAACCTGTCTCACGACGGTCTAATCCCAGCTCACGCTCCCTATTAGTGGGTGAACAATCCAACGCTTGGTGAATTCTGCTTCACAATGATAGGAAGAGCCGACATCGAAGGATCAAAAAGCGACGTCGCTATGAACGCTTGGCCGCCACATTAACCAATTAACAGTTTTGTTAATTTGTTTTCAGTAACTCTAAATCCCCATCATAAAGAACCCAAGCAGACTGGTGTAAGCCCCATCTTCACCTGGTTAGGCTTCATAACATCAGACCTCAGTTCTCATCTCAGGGGAAAAGCACACTGATGAGACTACTAGGAGACTGGAATCCAGTGTGATATCTGAATCGATTGGTTTCTTAAAATAAGCACATTTTATGAAAGAGTGGCCCGAAAAAAGCCATTGCCTAAAGAAAGAAATAAGCAAGAAACTTGCAGCTGCAATTGCTGCAAAAGTTGGCTCTAGAAAGTATTGACTTTGGGGGGATGAATAGTTAAATTACGCACGAATAGTTATGCACGCTCAAGTTCAGTTTTTTTTGTCTTATTTCTTGTTTGTTTCAAAATAAAAAAATATTTGTCATCCTCAAGGTGCATGTTGTGTAAATCAAATGATACAAACCCCCCAAAAAATCTATTTTAATTCCAGGTTGTAGACATCAAAATAGGAAGAATGCCAAGGAGGGTGAATACTTTCGCAAGGCACTGCAGGTATTATCTAATTGTGTTTCAGAGATTGTCAAAATATGAATGAAATCTGTTACTACAAAATTATTGATTTCATGAACCTTGTTTCTTTAGCTACGTATGTTAACATGGGCTACGTATGTTATTACGTATGTTAACACTTTTCTGGGATACGTGATTGTTCTTCTTGCTTTACTGGGAAGCTTGGCAGAGGTAGACATGCTCAGGTTATTTTTAGTATAGCAGGGTGAGCTGCACACAGTGAACTTCCTACTATGGCACACCATCTCAGTGCTAACAGTTTTACTCTGATTCATAGGCATGCATTTAGGTTAGAGATGCACACACCCACACACACATATACAGTTGAAGTCGGAGGTTTACATGCACTTCGGTTAGAGTGATTAAAACTCCTTTTTCAACAACTCACAAAATGTCTTGTCAATGAACTATAGTTTTGGCAAGTCGGATAGGACATCTACTTTGTGCATGACACAAGTCATTTTTCCAACAATTGTTTACAGACAGATTATTTTCATTTATAATTCACTGCATCACAATTCCAGTGGGTCAGAAGTTGACATACACTTAGTTGACTGTGCCTTTAAACAGCTTGGACATTCCAGAAAATTAGGTCATGGCTTTAGAAGCTACCGATAGGCTAATGTACATCATTTGAGTGAATTGGAGGTGTACCTGTGGATGAATTTCAAGGCCTACCTTCAAACTCAGTGTCTCTTTGCTTGACATCGTGGGAAAATCTAAAGAAATCAGCCAAGATCTCAGAATTTTTTTTTAGAAGTCCACAAGTCTGGTTCATCCTTGGGAGCAATTTCCAAACGCCTGAAGGTACCACGTTCATCTGTACAAACAATAGTACGCAAGTATAAACACCATGGGAACACACAGCTGTCATACCGCTCAGGAAGGAGACACTTTCTGTCTCCCAGAGATGAACGTTCTTTGGTGCTAAAAGTGCAAATCAATCCCAGAACAACAGCAAAGGACCTTGTGAAGATTCTGGAGGAAACAGGTATAAAAGTATCTACTGTATATCCACAGTAAAATGAGTCCTCTATCGACATAGCCTAAAAGCCCACAAGGGCTTGCAAGGAAGAAGCCACTGCTCCAAAACCGCCATAAAAAAGCCAGAGTACGGTTTGCAACTGCACATGGGGACAAAATTGTACTTTTTAGAGAAATGTTCTCTGGTCTGATGAAACCAAAATAGAACTGTTTGGCCATATTGACCATCGTTATGTTTGGAGGAAAAAGGGGGAGGCTTGCAAGCTGAAGAACACCATCCCTGTGAAGAACGGGGTGGCAGCATCATGTTGTGGGGGTGCTTTGCTGCAGGGGGGACTGGTGCACTTCACAAAATAGATGGCTCATTAAGGACATATTGAAGCAACATCTCAAGACATCAGTAAAGGAAGTCAAAGCTTGGTCACAAATGAGTCTTCAAAATGGACAATGACCCCAAGCAAACTTCCAAAGTTGTGGCAAAATGGCTTAAGGACAACAAAGTCACGGTATTGGAGTCGCCATCACAAAGCCCTGACCTCAACCCTATATAAAATATGTGGGCAGAACTGAAAAAGCGTGTGCGAGCAAAGAGGCCTACAAACCTGACTCAGTTACACCAGCTGTCAGGAGGAATGGGCCAAAATTCACCAAACGTATTGTTGGAAGCTTTTGGAAGGCTACCCGAAACATTTCACCCAAGTTAAACCATTTAAAGGCAATGCTACCAAATACTAATTGAGTGTATGTGAACTTCTGACCCAATGGGAATGTGATGAAAGAAATACAAGCTGAAATAGATCATTCTCTCTCCCGTTATTATGACATTTCACATTCTTAAAATAAAGTGGTGATCCTATCTGACCTAAGACAATGAATTTTTACTAGGATTAAATGTAAGGAATTGTGAAAAACTGAGTTTAAATATATTTGGCTAAGGTGTATGTAAACTTCCGACTTCAACTGTACATTCATGCTACACACACACACACAACTGCTGCTACCAGACTCTTATCATACTGCTCAGTTTATATACCGCCACCTCTTTTATTATTTGTCATTCTTGTTGCATTGTCAAGAAGGAACCTGCAAGTAAGCATTTCATTGGATGATTCATATAATGCATATCATTTTGGGGCGGCAGGTAGCCTAGTGGTTAGAGCGTTGAGCCAGTAACTGAAAGGTTGCTAGATTGAATCCCGAGCTGACAAGGCAGTTAACCCACTGTTTCTAGGCCGTCATTGTAAATAAGAATTTGTTCTTAACCGACTTGTCTTGTTAAATAAAAAATAAAAATCCCTTACGACTTATAAAACTTGTAGGCTTGGAGCTGGCTGTGATAGCCCTGTGTCCTTTAGCTTAGTGCCAACCTCAGTGTTAATCCAGAGCTTTTGATTGGGGAAGCAGCGAACATTCACTGTGGGGACAACGTCGGCAAAGCATTTCCTAATGAAGCCGGTGACGGAGGTGGTTAGCTCATCGATGCTATCGGCGGAGTACCAGAACATATTCTAGTCAACACTAGCAAAGCATTCCTGGGGGGGTGGGTATGTTGTCCGAAAACGATGTTTCAGAAAAGCAGAGAATATTGCAGTTACGAGAGACTTGCAAGACGCAGCCATACAGTATGTTCCCGTGTTACTAAATTGCTGTAGCCTGTATATGGACATTGTTTTGCCAAACAGTAAAGTAATGAACACTTTCAATATGCCTACATGTCGTGTGTCATTATTAAAGTGTGCTTAAGATAAATTCTAAGCAGCATTAACAAAAGGCAGTCCAGCCAGAGGTTCCTTGAGGACAGCTAACCATGTAAGTGGTACAGACTTGCAACCGTTTGACATGAGGCTAGTGCTACATAGGGGACATTGGCTGCGCAGATACTCAAGGGCCGATAGCTGATATTTGTATTTATTTGTTTATTTGTCTCCCCATTAGATTTTGCAGAAACAGCAGCTTCTCTTCCTGGGATCCACAAAAAACACAAGACATGACAAGTAACAAAACACAAATTTGAAATACAACGATATACAAATACTACCATAGAAAAATACTGTGTGTAGATTGTGTGTGTTAGTGTGATAGAGTGTGTCTGTGTTTGTTTGTGTGTCATTTCACAGTCCCTATTGTGCCATGAGAGAGAGGCCCTTTGTGAAAGGTATTTTTAATTAATAAATTTTTTTAACAGGGAAGACCTTATTAGTCACATGCGCCGAATAGAACAGCTGTCGACATTACAGCTGTCGACCTTACAGTGAAATGCTTACTTACGAGCCCCTAACCGACAGAGCAGTTTCAAATATACGGATAAGAATAAGAGATAAAAGTAACAAGTAATTAAAAGGAAAAGGAAAAAATAACTATATATACAGGGGGGTGCCGGTAGAGAGTCAATGTGCATGGACACATCGACTCTCGGTTAGTTGAGGTAGTATGTACATGAGATAGAGTTAATCTAGAGTTAATCTAGCCATTTGACTAGATGTTCAGGAGTCTTACGGCTTGGGGGTAGAAGCTGTTTAGAAGCCTCTTGGACCTAGACTTCGATGAGAAGTTTATGAGAATGGGGGCATGCTCGGTCCTCTTTTTCCTGAAGTCCACAATTATCTCCTTTGTCTTGATCACGTTGAGGGAGAGGTTGTTGTCTTGGCACCACACAGCCAGGTCTCTGACCTCCTCCCTATAGGCTTTCACGTTGTTGTCAGTGATCAGGCCTACCACTGTTGTGCCATCAGGAAATTGAATGATGGTGTTGGAGTCCTGCCTGGCCGTGCAGTCATGAGTGAACAGCGAGTACAGGAGGGGGCTGAGCATGCACCCCTGAGGGGCTCCTGTGTTGAGGATCAGCATGGCGGATGTGATGTTACCGACACTTACCACCTGGGGGCGGACTGTCCGGAAGTCCAAGATCCAGTTGCAGAGGAAGGTGTTCAGTCCCAGGGTCCTTAGCTTATTGATGAGCTTTGAGGGCACTAAGGTTTTGAACGCTGAGCTGTAGTCAATGAAAAGCATTCTCACATAGGTGTTCCTTTTGTCCAGGTGGGAAATGGCCGTGTGGAGTGCAGTAGAGACTGCATCATCCCTGGATCTGTTGGGGCGATATCTAAATTGGAGTGGGTCTAGGGATTCTGATATGATGGTGCTGATGTGAGCCCATGACCAGTCTTTCAAAGCACTTCATGGCTACAGATGTAGCCATTTATTACGTTTAGATTCGCAACAAATAATCTACTCAGACCCCAAACAAGGAGCATCAAAAGTCGTGCTATAAATTCTCAGACAACACAAAGATTCCTTGATGCCCTTCCAGACTCCCTCTGCCTACCCAAGGACGTCAGAGGACAAAAATCTAATTCTTGTGACTCCCCATCCCGGGTCCGGGAGCGTAATCATCGCCTGACACGAATTAGCATAACACATCGGACATAAATCTTCCTAGAAAATCTTCCTATTCATGAAAATCACAAGTGAAATATATTGGAACACAGCTTAGCCTTTTGTTAATCACCCTGTCATCTCAGATTTTCAAAATATGCTTTACAGCCAAAGCTAGACAAGCATTTGTGTAAGTTTATCATAGACTAGCATAGCATTATGCCTTGCTAGCAGCAGGCAACTTTGTCACGAAAATCTGAAAAGCAATCAAATTAAATCGTTTACCTTTGATGAACTTCGGATGTTTTCACTCACGAGACTCCCAGGTAGATAGCCAAAGTTCATTTTTCCCCAAAGATTATTTTTGTAGGCGAAATAGCTCCGTTTGTTCTTCACGTTTGGCTGAGAAATCGCCCGGAAATTGCAGTCACGAAAACGGCGAAAAATATTCCAAATTAGCTCCATAATATCGCCAGAAACATGGCAAACGTTGTTTATAATCAATCCTCAAGGTGTTTTTCTAATATCTATTCGATAATATATCCGTCGGGACAATTCGTTTTTCAGTAGGACCGATTGGAGTAATGGCTACCTCTGTATTTTACGCGAGAGTCACCCTGGGAGCCATCATGTGACCACTTACGCAATGTAGCCGCCTACGGCTATTCTTCAACATAAATAAAATAAATGGCGCCACACCAAACTGGATGTCTTCCGACTAGCTTGGAAAGGCCGTACCGAAGAGCCCTCACTACTGCTCGATCATCCTATTTTACCAACTTAACTGAGGAAAATAAGAACAATCCAAAATTTATTTTTGATACTGTGGCAAAGTTAACTAAAGAGCAGCATTCCCCAAGTGAGGATGGCTTTCATTTCAGCAGCAATACATTCATGAACCTCTTTGAGGAAAAGATCATGATCATTAGAAAGCTAATTACGGACTCCTCTTTAAATCTGCGTATTCCTCCAAAGCTCAGTTGTCCTGAGTCTGCATAACTCTGCCAGGACCTAGGATCAAGAGAGACACTCAAGTGTTTTAGTACTATATCTATTGACACAATTATGAAAATAATCATGGCCTCTAAACCTTCAAGCTGCATACTGGACCCTATTCCAACTAAACTACTGAAAGAGCTGCTTCCTGTGCTTGGCCCTCCTATGTTGAACATAATAAATGGCTCTCTATCCACCGGATGTGTACCAAACTCACTAAAAGTGGCAGTAATAAAGCCTCTCTTGAAAAAGCCAAACCTTGACTCAGAAAATATAAAAAACTATCGGCCTATATCGAATCTTCCATTCCTCTCAAAAACACACGCAACTCACTGCCTTCCTGAAGACAAACAATATATACAAAATGCTTCAGTCTGGTTTTAGACGCCATAATAGCACTGCGACTGCACTTGCGAAGGTGGTAAATGACCTTTTAATGGCGTCAGACCGAGGCTCTGCATCTGTCCTCGTGCTCCTAGACCTTAGTGCTGCTTTGATACCATCGATCACCACATTCTTTTGGAGAGATTGGAAACCCAAATTGGTCTTCACGGACAAGTTCTGCCTGGTTTAGATCTTATCTGTCGGGAAGATATCAGTTTGTCTCTGAATGGTTTGTCCTCTGACAAATCAACTGTAAATGTCGGTGTTCCTCAAGGTTCAGTTTTAGGACCACTATTGTTTTCACTATATATTTTACCTCTTGGGGATGTCATTCGAAAACATAATGTTAACTTTCACTGCTATGCGGATGACACACAGCTGTACAATTCAATGAAATATGGTGAAGCCCCAAAATTCGCCTCGCTGGAAGCCTGTGTTTCAGACATAAGGAAGTGGATGGCTGCAAACTTTCTACTTTTAAACTCGGACAAAACAGAGGTGCTTGTTTTAGGTCCCAAGAAACAAAGAGATCTTCTGTTGAATCTGACAATTAATCTTGATGGTTGTACAGAAGTCTCAAATAAAACTGTGAAGGACCTGATGTCCTTGCCGTGTCTGAATCCTGGCTCAGGAAGGCCACCAAAAATTCTGAGATTTCCATACCCAACTATAACATCTTCCGTCAAGATAGAACTGCCAAAGGGGGAGGAGTTGCAGTCTACTGCAGAGATAGCCTGCAAAGTAATGTCATACTCTCCAGGTCCATACCCAAACAGTTCGAACTACTAATTTTGAAAATTACTCTCTCCAGAAATAAGTCTCTCACTGTTGCCGCCTGCTACCGACCCCCCTCAGCTCCCAGCTGTGCCCTGGACACCATTTGTGAATTGATCGCCCCCCATCTAGCTTCAGAGTTTGTTCTGTTAGGTGACCTAAACTGGGATATGCTTAACACCCCGGCAGTCCTACAATCTAAGCTAGATGCCCTCAATCTCACTCAAATCATCAAGGAACCCACCAGGTACAACCCTAACTCTGTAAACAAGGGCACCCTCATTGACGTCATCCTGACCAACTGGCCCTCCAAATACACCTCCGCTGTCTACAACCAGGATCTCAGCGATCACTGCCTCATTGCCTGTATCCGCTACGGAGCCGCAGTCAAACGACCACCCCTCATCACTGTCAAACGCTCCCTAAAACACTTCTGTGAGCAGGCCTTTCTAATCGACCTGGCCCGGGTATCCTGGAAGGACATTGACCTCATCCCGTCAGTTGAGGATGCCTGGTCTTTCTTTAAAAGTAACTTCCTCACCATTTTAGATAAGCATGCTCCGTTCAAAAAATGCAGAACTAAGAACAGATATAGCCCCTGGTTCACTCCAGACCTGACTGCCCTCGACCAGCACAAAAACATCCTGTGGCGGACTGCGCTAACATCGAATAGTCCCCGCGATATGCAACTGTTCAGGGAAGTCAGGAACCAATACACACAGTCAGTCAGGAAAGCTAAAGCCAACTTCTTCAGGCAGAAGTTTGCATCCTGTAGCTCCAACTCCAAAAAGTTCTGGGACACTGTGAAGTCCATGGAGAACAAGAGCACCTCCTCCCAGCTGCCCACTGCACTGAGACTAGGTAACATGGTCACCACCGATAAATCCATGATTATCGAAAACTTCAACAAGCATTTCTCAACGGCTGGCCATGCCTTCCGCCTGGCTACTCCAACCTCGGACAACAGCTCCCCCCCCCCCGCAGCTACTCGCCCAAGCCTCTCCAGGTTCTCCTTTACCCAAATCCAGATAGCAGATGTCCTGAAAGAGCTGCAAAACCTGGACCCGTACAAATCAGCTGGGCTGGACAATCTGGACCCTCTATTCCTGAAACTATCCGCCGCCATTGTCGCAACCCCTATTACCAGCCTGTTCAACCTCTCTTTCATATCGTCTGAGATCCCCAAGGATTGGAAAGCTGCCGCAGTCATCCCCCTCTTCAAAGGGGGCGACACCCTGGACCCAAACTGTTACAGACCTATATCCATCCTGCCCTGCCTATCTAAGGTCTTCGAAAGCCAAGTCAACAAACAGGTCACTGACCATCTTGAATCCCACCGTACCTTCTCCGCTGTGCAATCTGGTTTCCGAGCCGGTCACGGGTGTACCTCAGCCACGCTCAAGGTACTAAACGATATCATAACCGCCATCGATAAAAGACAGTACTGTGCAGCCGTCTTCATAGACCTTGCCAAGGCTTTCGACTCTGTCAATCACCGTATTCTTATCGGCAGACTCAGTAGCCTCGGTTTTTCGGATGACTGCCTTGCCTGGTTCACCAATTACTTTGCAGACAGAGTTCAGTGTGTCAAATCGGAGGGCATGCTGTCCGGTCCTCTGGCAGTCTCTATGGGGGTGCCACAGGGTTCAATTCTCGGGCCGACTCTTTTCTCTGTATATATCAATGATGTTTCTCATGCTGCGGGCGATTCCCTGATCCACCTCTACGCAGACGACACCATTCTATATACTTCCGGCCCGTCCTTGGACACTGTGCTATCTAACCTCCAAACGAGCTTCAATGCCATACAGCACTCCTTCCGTGGCCTCCAACTGCTCTTAAACGCTAGTAAAACCAAATGCATGCTTTTCAACCGTTCGCTGCCTGCACCCGCACGCCTGACCAGCATCACCACCCTGGATGGTTCCGACCTTGAATATGTGGACATCTATAAGTACCTAGGTGTCTGGCTAGACTCTAAACTCTCCTTCCAGACCCATATCAAACATCTCCAATCGAAAATCAAATCAAGAGTCGGCTTTCTATTCCGCAACAAAGCCTCCTTCACTCACGCCGCCAAACTTACCCTAGTAAAACTGACTATTCTACCGATCCTCGACTTCGGCGACGTCATCTACAAAATTGCTTCCAACACTCTACTCAGCAAACTGGATGCAGTTTATCACAGTGCCATCCGTTTTGTCACTAAAGCACCTTATACCACCCACCACTGCGACTTGTATGCTCTAGTCGGCTGGCCCTCGCTACATATTCGTCGCCAGACCCACTGGCTCCAGGTCATCTACAAGTCCATGCTAGGTAAAGCTCCGCCTTATCTCAGTTCACTGGTTACGATGGCAACACCCATCCGTAGCACGCGCTCCAGCAGGTGTATCTCACTGATCATCCCTAAAGCCAACACCTCATTTGGCCGCCTTTCGTTCCAGTTCTCTGCTGCCTGTGACTGGAACGAATTGCAAAAATCGCTGAAGTTGGAGACTTTTATCTCCCTCACCAACTTCAAACATCTGCTATCTGAGCAGCTAACCGATCGCTGCAGCTGTACATAGTCTATTGGTAAATAGCCCACCCATTTTCACCTACCTCATCCCCATACTGTTTTTATTTATTTATTTTTATTTTTCTGCTCTTTTGCACACCAATATCTCTACCTGTACATAACCATCTGATCATTTATCACTCCAGTGTTAATCTGCATAATTGTAATTATTTGCCTACCTCATGCCTTTTGCACACAATGTATATATAGACTCCCCTTTTTTTCTACTGTGTTATTGACTTGTTAATTGTTTACTCCATGTGTAACTCTGTGTTGTCTGTTCACACTGCTATGCCTTATCTTGGCCAGGTCGCAGTTGCAAATGAGAACTTGTTCTCAACTAGCCTACCTGGTTAAATAAAGGTGAAATAAAATAAAATAAAAATAAAAAAACCTCGGCGTTACTCTGGACCCTAATCTCTCTTTTGACAAACATATCAAGACTGTTTCAAGGACAGCTTTTTTCAATCTATGTAACATTGCAAAAATCAATGTTTGTCTGTCCAAAAATGATGCAGAAAAATTTATCCACGCTTTTGTTACTTCTAGGTTAGACTACTGCAATGCTTTACTTTCCGGTTACCCGGATAAATCACTAAATCAACTTCAGTTAGTGCTAAATACGGCTGCTAGAATCCTGACCAGAACCAAAAAGATTGATCATATTACTCCAGTGCTAGCCTCCCTACACTGGCTTCCTGTTAAGGCTAGGGCTGATTTCAAGGTTTTACTGCTAACCTACAAAGATCTTTGTGGGCTATACTCGGCCTTGTCTCAGGATTGTAAGTTGGTGGTTGAAGATATCCCTCTAGTGGTGTGGGGGCTGTGCTTTGGCAAAGTGGGTGGGGTTATATCCTTCCTGTTTGGCCCTGTCCGGGGGTATCATCGGATGGGGCCACAGTGTCTCCTGACCCCTTCTGTCTCAGCCTCCAGTATTTATGCTGCAGTAGTTTATGTGTCGGGGGGCTAGGGTCAGTTTGTTATATCTGGAGTACTTCACCTGTCTTATCCGGTGTCCTGTGTGAATTTAAGTATGCTCTCTCTAATTCTCTCTTTCTTTCTCTCTCTCGGAGGACCTGAGCCCTAGGACCATGCCTCAGGACTACCTGGCATGATGACTCCTTGCTGTCCCCAGTCCACATGGCCGTGCTGCTGCTCCAGTTTCAACTGTTCTGTCTGCGGCTATGGAACCCTGACCTGTTCACCGGACGTGCTACCAGTCCCAAACCTGCTGTTTTCAACTCTCTACAGACAGCAGGAGCGGTAGAGATACTCTTAATGATCGGCTATGAAAAGCCAACTAACATTTACTCCTGAGGTGCTGACTTGCTGCACCCTCGACAACTACTGTGATTATTATTATTTGACCATGCTGGTCATTTATGAACATTTGAACATCTTGGCCATGTTCTGTTATAATCTCCACCCGGCACAGCCAGAAGAGGACTGGCCACCCCTCATAGCCTGGTTCCTCTCTAGGTTTCTTCCTAGGTTTTGGCCTTTCTAGGGAGTTTTTCCTAGCCACGGTGCTTCTACACCTGCATTGCTTGCTGTTTGGGGTTTTAGGTTGGGTTTCTGTACAGCACTTTGAGATATCAGCTGATGTACGAAGGGCTATATAAATCAATTTGATTTGATATACAGTATACAGCTTCGGGACAAGTCTCTGAAAGACCTTGAGTGGCCCAGCAAGAGCCCGGACTTAAACCTGATTGAACATCTCTGGAGAAACCTGAAAATAGCTGTGCAGTAACACTCGCCATCCAACCTGACAAAGCTTGAGAGGATCTGCAGAGAAGAATGGGAGAAACTCCCCAAATACAGGCGTGCCAAGCTTGTAGAGTCATACCCAAGAAGACTCATGGTTGTAATTGCTGCCAAAGGTGCTTCAACAAAGTACTGAGTAAAGGGTCTGAATACTTATGTAAATGTAATATTCTGTTTTTATTTTTAATAAATTAACAAATATTTGTAAAAACTGTTTTAGCTTTGTCATTATGGGGCAGATGGATGAAGGAATTTTTTTTACAATTTTAATTGATTTAATCAATTTTAGAATAAGGATGTAACGTAACAAAATGTGGTAAAAGCCAAGGGGTGTAAATACTTTCTGAAGGCACTGTATATATTAAAATACAAAAACACAGTCATGGTAAGCACATATATAACATCACAAATGACCCAGAAAATCAGTTACATTCCTCCACAAAACAATCCCCAATCAATACTTTAAATTGCCCGAACAGCACTCAGTAAGAACATACTGAGCGGAAAGATGTTATGGGAAAAAGAGATGACGAGTGTGTGATAATATGCGTGCGGGGTGGGGTGGGCATCAGTGTGCATGCCTGCCTTCCTGCGCATGTGCGTGTATAAGCTTTAATTGAATCCCTGTCTATTGAACACTCTGCAGGCTCAAGACACTGAGGCTCACCCAGCTCTAAAATTCCCATTTGCTGCCTGTGAGATCTAATCGGCCTCCATGAAATTAAACGTACCTAAGTTAAATGGCTACCTGAGCCTCCAGGGGATACCATTGCACAACACAAAGGAGATGCCTCTAGACATTGATCTAAGATCAGTTTGGTGTGTTGTGGCCCAATGGTAAATGTAATTTGAGGAGAAAAAAAATGGTTCTAGATATTTGGGCATAAGGGCAACAAGGAATGACTATCTTTGGCCTCCAGGGGATACCTCCACTACACAACAGAGGATAATTGCCCCTAGACACTATTGATTCGCGGTTGAATCATAACCCGCAGTTCCTTTGGTTATATCAAGAGAGGTGGGTGGGTTTAGAGTCATGAAATATTGTGTGCATAAAGGACTGGTATAGTAAAGAGAAGACAATATATTCATTATTTTTAGGCTATCTGTCATTACTGCGTAAGTGTAAGCTTTACGGCCTAACTGTACACGCCAAATAGTCTATACTAATCAAATGCTTAAAGGAACGGGCAGAAAAAGTTAATGTAGATCCACTGAGGCAAAAAAGACAATGTCATAGTTTAATTCAATAAGAGAAAAGCTGTGAAATGGACAGTTGAGAAGGAAGAGCCAGAACAGTAATGTTTGGGAAAGATGATAGCAGTGTTGTGTAATGTGGCGGTCCTCTCATGAGGACTGCAACTGGAAAGGAAGACCCAGAGTTACCTCTCCTGTAGAGGATACATTCATTAGAGTTACCAGCCTCAGACATTGCTGCCAAAATAAATGTGTCACCGAATTCAAGTAACAGACTTCTCAACGTCACCTGTTCAGAGGAGACTGTGTGAATCAGGTCTTCATGGTCGAATTGCTGCAATGAAACAACAGGACAATGACCCAACGTGCTTCTACATCTGCATTGCTTGCTGTTTTAGGCCTGGTTTCTGTATAGCACTTTGTAACATCTGCTGATGTAAAAAGGGATTTATATATACATTTGATTGATTGACAAACCTCCAGGCTGTTTAAGGGCTATTTGACCAAGAAGGAGAGTGATGGAGTGCTGCATCAGATGACCTGGATTCCATAAACACTCAACCTCAACCCAATTGAGATGGTTTGGGATGAGTTGGACCAAAGAGTGAAGGAAAAGCAGCTAACAAGTGCTCACCATATGTGGGAACTCCTTCAAGACTGTTGTAAAAACATTTCAGGTGAAGCTGAATATTAAGGCACTGGAGCTCTCATTAAAGGCTTCAGTCATACAACAGCTATACTTAAATCCTAACTGGTTCTCTAGCAGATTAGTAAGAATGGCTCAACCCTTGTTCAAAAATGGCCTTTTTCCCATTATTCAGATTACAACCTTTCACTTTCTGCTATTTGAAAATGAAATAATCTTCAAAATGTCGCTATTTTTAAAACAAGCCATAGAAGGCTGGTTGCAATTAAAAGTTTAATCTACTTAAAAAAAACTGAACTAATATATATTTAGGGAGAAATACAAATAAAAACAGTATAATCTTTATAAATTAAATCCTAAATAGGACTGGTAAAGTTATGTCACATATGCAATTAACAAAAATATATGGAAAAGTCTGCTATATCTATAAAATCTATAAAATTACAACCAATTGATTTCAGCTTACTGCAAAAACGGAAGTTGTCTGTCAGCCTTGCATTAAAGACCAAAATTGGTTAGAGAAAATTATAATTATAAAAGAAGTATACCAGTGTCAGCATCGACACGACTGATTAGCCATCCTCAGGAGTCCACTCTTCCAGAAGGAGTGCAAGTAAACAGACAACTGAGAAGGACATTGTGACCATGTGGACAATCAAAGACTTACACCTGAGAGTGAAGGAGAAGTCCGAAAAGCGGGGGCCCAATCAAGCCCTTCTCACCAAGCGGAACCCTGCCCATGAAGGCCTGGGCCCAACAGAGATACCCAACGAAGACCTCTAACACATAAATGCATACATTACTTCTTACCTAAAGTAGCGGCAGTTCGGGGCAAGGTATTAGGGCTATCATAAACATACTTTCCAAATGTATGCAAGTGTTGCTTCTCTTTCTATCTCCAACTCTACATCTTGTGTAACAAGCGTCATATTGTGTTAGTCCGCTAGGGACCTGTTGTCATCGTATTAAGTTTCTAATCAATAACCTATACTGTGTGTGTGTGTATCCTAGGTTATCATTTAGTTTGTTAGTAAATAAATAATCAAATCAATTTGTGTTTACGGAATGATCAGTGAGTGAGACTCAGGCTGGTGCAGATTTACGAAGTCTGCACAAAAATTTACGAAGTAATTGACTGTTATTGATGTAAGAGATATCTGTATATCTTTTGAGCATAAGTCGGGAGAGAACTCGTTAAATAACTTTTCCCGTGGCGCCCCAAATTCCCCATGAGTTAATTGTTACATTATTAATTTAATCGAGTATCAATAATAAACATAGTTAGTTGAGGCCGGTTGGAACCAAAAATCTCATATCTGGACTCATCAGACCAAAGGACAGATTTCCACCGGACTAATGTCCATTGCTCGTGTTTCTTGGCCCAAGCCAGTCTCTTCTTATTATTGGTGTCCTTTAGTAGTGGTTTCTTCGCTGTAATTCGATCATGTAGCAGGTGGTTAGAGTGTTGGACTAGTAACCGGAAGTTTGCAAGTTCAAACCCCCGAGCTGACAAGGTACAGATCTGTCGTTCTGCCCCTGAACAGGCAGTTAACCCACTGTTCCTAGGCCGTCATTGTAAATAAGAATTTGTTCTTAACTGACTTGCCTAGTTAAATAAAGGAAACAAATGAAGGCCTGGTTCACGCAGTCTCCATTGAACAGTTGTTGTTGAGATGTGTCTGTTACTTGAACTCTGTGAAGCATTTATTTGGGCTGCAATCCGAGTTGCTGGTAACTGTAAAGTACTTGTGCTTTACAGGAGAGGTAACTCTGTGTCTTCCTTTCCTCATGAGACCCAATTTCATCATAGCACTTGATGGTTTTTGTGACTGCACTTGAAGAAACGTTCAAAGTTCTTCAAATTTTCTGGATTGACTGACCATGTCTTGAAGTAATTATGGACTGCAGTTTCTCTTTGCTTATTTGAGCTATTCTTGCCATAATATGGACTTGGTCTTTTACCAAATAGGACAATCTTCTGTATACCACCCCTACCCATACACAACTGATTGGCTCAAACACGTTAACTTTTAACAAGGCACACCTGTTAATTGAAATGCATTCCAGGTGACTACCTCAAGAAGCTGGTTGAGAGAATGCCAAGAGTGTGTAAAGCTGTCAACAAGGCAAAGGGTAGCTAGTCGAGTATATACCTTTTCTGTTACTACATGATTCCATTTGTGTTATGTCATAGTTTTGATTCCTTCACTATTACTCTACAATGTAGAAAATAGTAAAATAAAGAAAAACCCTTGAATGAGTAGGTGTACAAATTTTTGACTGGTACTGTATACTTAAAATAATATCAATATTTACCAAAAGTATATATGAGGGGATTTTTTTTATTTTGGCTGCAGCCTATGTTCTATTTGTGTGGGTTTGGTTCGGGTGCCAGCCTCAGATTTTCACCTTATCACATAGTCGGCAGTTGCGGATGGGTTATTAGCAATTGCAGGTGGGTTTGGGTGAACAAACAGCTGACCCGCGCACCACTACTAGACATTGATCCATGGTCAGTTTGGCATTTTTTCCATAATAAAGGTTAGGATTTTGAGAGTAAAACCTGATCCTAAATCTGTGCCTACATGCAATGTCTATGGGGGGAGGACAGGTTGAAAGGGGTGGAAACAGAGTACCATACAGTAGTACACATACAGTGCTTAGCCATATACAATACATATGTATGATTCTCACACACATTACTATAGATTCATACCTGACTATGTGCCTAGATACACATGTACAAATGCACGGTCATATCGGCAAAAAACAATGTTTGAGCAAGCACAACAAGTGTTCTTGTTAACCTTACTTGAATAAACAATGTAAATGTAACATAACACTATGAAGTGAAGCTTAATTAAATGATGTTGTTGACTTTACTTGAATATACTATGTTTTGAAACAAAATCCTTGCGAGTGAATTGACACACAAATGAATTAAGCTCACTTGAACATGAAAACTTGCTACTCAAATGCTTTAAGGAAAAATTATTGCCTTAAACTTGTTAAGTTGCAGCAACTTAAAAAGGCCCAATGCAGCCATTTTCATATCAATATCTAATCCTTTCTGGGTAACAATTTAACTGAGATGTAGAGCACAGATCAGACCGAACATTACTAGTTAAGTGTCAGCCAGTCTGGGGAGGTCGGTCACCACAACTTCACTCTCCAGGACAACGGAGTTCTTGACACTAATGGACTTAGACGACATTTCGGTGTTGTCACTGGCAATTGTAAGTAGGGATACCGGTATGTCAACAATATCTGGCTCATCGGGAATCCACCCCCTGAAATGCACAAATGCACTTGAGATGAGAATACTAGACAGACGTTATATACAGTGCCTTCAGAAAGTATTCATTCCTGTTGACTTATTCCACAGGCAGAATTCGAAATTGATTAAAATATTATTTTTTCCTCACCCATCTACACAACACCCCATAATGACAAAGTGAAAACATGTCTTTAGACATTTTTGAAAACGAAATACTGAAATATCTAATTTACATTAGTATTCACACCCATGGGTTAATTAATACTTTGTAGAAGTACCTTTGGCGGCAATTACAGCTTTGAGCCTTTCTGGGTAAGTCTCTAGGACAGGCCTGGGAAACTCCAGTCCTCGGGGGCCTGATTGGTGTCACACTTTTCCCCCTGCCCCAGCTAACACACCTGACTCCAATAATCAACTAAATCATAAGCTTCAGTTAAAAATGCAATTAAGTTTAAAATCAGGTGTGTTTGCTAGGGATGGGGGAAAAATGTGACACCAATCAGGCCCCCGAGGACTGGAATTGCCCAGGACTGCTCTAGGAGCTTTGCACACCTGGATTGTTCAAAATTCTTCATGCTCTGTCAATATCGTGATTGATCATAGCTAGACAGCCATGTTCATGTCTTGCATTCAATTTCAAGCCAATTTAAGTCAACTTGGCCACTCAGGAACATTCAATGTTGTCTTTGTAAAAAAAACCAGTGTATATTTGGCCTTGTGTTTTAGGTTATTGTCCTGTTGACAGGTGCATTTGTCTCCCAGTGTCTGTTGGAAAACAGACTGAACCAGGTTTACCTCTAGGAATTTGCCTGTGTTTAGCGCAATTCTGTTTTTTTTATCCTGAAAAACTCCCTAGTCCTTGCCATTGACAAGTATACCCATATCATGATGCAGCCACCAACATGCTTGAAAAATTAAGAGTGGTACTTAGGGATGTGTTGTGTTGGATTTGCCCCAAACATAATGCTTTGTATTCAGGACATCAAGTAAAATATTTAGCCACATTTTCTGCAGTTTTACTTTAGTGCCTTAATGCAAACAGGATGCATGTTTTGGAATATTTGTATTAGGTACAGGCTTGCTTCTTTTCACTCTGTAATTTAGGTTAGTATTGTGGAGTAACTTCAATGTTGTTGATCCATCCTCAGTTTTCTATCACAGCCACTAAACTCTGTAACTGTTGTAAAGTCGCCATTGACCAGTCAACCATCTACCAATAGATGCCCTTCTTTGCGAGGCATCCCTGGTCTTTGTGGTTGAATTTGTGTATGAAATTCATGGTGGGACCTTACAAATAAGTGTATGTGTGGGGTACAGAGATAAGGTGGTCATTCAAAAATCATGTTAATCACTATTATTGCACAGTGTGACACTTGTTAAGCACATTTTTACTCCTGAACTTATTTAGGCTTGCTATAAAAAAGGGGTTGAATAATTATTGACTCAAGACATTTCAGCTTTTCATTTAACACAACAAAATGTGGAAAAAGTCAAGGGGTGAGAATACTTTCTGAAGACACTAAAAATATATCCACCCTGACCTAATGGTTGGTTAAAACACCATACCCGCCTATCTAATCCTCTCAGATCACTACAGGTGGGTAAATTGTGAATGGGCACAATAATCAATAGTAACCAAAATGACAAGAAACCTACCTTGCATGTTTTGAAAACTCCTAAGACTTCCTCACGCAGCAACACAGGACGAGCACAGAGAACAGTGGAGAACATCATGTAGTACCTAAGAAGATAAATAATCATAAATCAATTTTATGACACATAAGCTGGTAAATCAACAGTATGTCAATGTTAAAAATTGACAAAATATCCACCAGAGAAACCTTCGTATATTTAGCCCCAAAAAATGCTGGGCTTGGTTTCATTTGCCTGGTACAATGGAACAAACGGAATAGCAAACTCTTAGCTGCCTTTCAGATACTGTTATTATACTTTCAAGGTTCAACAAGTAGTTGGAATTTTCATTAGACCCAGATCTGATTCCAGCATTATGTGCAGTGCCCTAAAGATCTGAGTCCTCTGTCTTACCCATGTCCTAGATCATGACACCTCAGAATGTCACCCAAAGCATAAGCGATCCTTCCAGTCTTGGATGCTGTCTGTTGGTAAAAGTTCATCAAACGAGGGGTGTGACAGTTGAGCGCAGCATAGAAGAAGTTCGGCAAGTTCTGGTTCCTGATTCGGCAGAACTCTGCATACAGCTAACACTTGGAAATGACAGACCGCAAAAGGACAGTATTTAGCAGTATTATCACAATTTCGGCAACACACTATACCTAATATATTAAAGCATGTCATACTTGTGTAAAAAAAAAACGGCCATACAATTTTACCTGCGATCAAGGAACTCCTTCACAGGTGTAGGTGACTATGCCCTTGGACCGCAGGGCAAATGTGGTCTGCATATACTTGAGATACTCTTGGTAGTGTTGAAACTGGGACAGAGCTAACAGTACATGTATGTGTCTACAGTTTGAAAAATGATGGTGCACAGAGATGATAGGGATAGGCCATCATGTATGGGTGTCTGTTTGCCAATGTCTTCTTGAAGTTATGAATGTCATGGGGAGAATCTCAATTGCATTTCCTTGATTCACCTCTCTCCTCGATTCCATCTCAAAACCCATTGGATGAGAAGGTCAGAAGGGTGGGACCACTTTCTTCATCGTCCAATGGGTTTTGAGAAGAAGGTGAGGAAAGGGGACGTGAGAAATCAAGGAAATGCAATTGAGATTCTCCTCTGTACAATCCTTTTGAAAAAGCAATGTCACAACAGGGCATTACTTCGTGAATCTCAGATATTTAATCCAGTTTACCTTAATTGGTTGCCTGAAGTCAGCACCAACATCCTTCAGTCGGGCCTATAGAGAGAAATGATCAATATAATGAGTATTACTATTATTAATATAGAGTTAAAGTTCTAATGCAGCCATTTTAAAAGCTATCTACATGTATAATCAGCTTCAATTTGAGGAAATTTGAGACAATAAAACAAACCATGTCACCATGCAAGGCCAAAAGTCCATCTCACCAAAACAGTATTTTCAAACAGCTCTTACACTAAAAGGTCATGATCATAATCTTCACAATGTCACAGTTTTATTCCAACCTCATAGTGTGGAAATGTATATAAAATAATTGGAAATCACATTTTTGACTGCATTGGGCCTTTAAATGGTAAATAGTCTACATGTTAACAAGATGGCACTGACAGATATGGCAGCTCTGCTTCTAGCTCCTAAGCAACATTGCAGTATTGCCGTTTTTTTGTGTGTTATTGCTTACATTAATAGCTCAGAATATTGTTTGTGTTATTACATACAGCCAGAAAAAACTTTTGGATATTAAAGCGATTGTAACTCACCAGCATTACGACCAGGAATATGACTTTCCCGAATTGGATCCTTTGTTCATTCCCCCTAAGGCAATTTAACTAATCCCAGAGGCTGCTCCAAAACACCGCCGGCGGAGAAGAGGTATTCGGAGTGGGCTTCAAGTCTGACTCAGGAGGCGTGCACACCATTCATCGCTTCGGAGTATATTACTCGCTAATGTTCAGTCTCTGGATAATAAAGTAGATGAGCTCAGGACGAGAATCTCCTTCCAGAGAGACATCAGGGATTGTAACATCCTCTGTTTCATGGAAACATGGCTATCTCGGGAAATACTGTCCCCGTCCATGCAGCTAGCTGGGTTCTCAGTACATCACGGAGACAGGAATAAAGAACTCTCCGGGAAAAAGAAGGCGAGGGTGTATGTTTCATGATTAACTACTCATGGTGTGACTGTGATAACATACAGAAACTCAAGTCCTTTTGTTTTCCCGACCTAGATTACCTCAAAGAACTACACTGGACTTTATGCAAACTGGAAACCACATATCCCTTAGGCTGCATTTATTGTAGCTGGGGATTTTAACAAAGCAAATCTGAGGAAAACACTACCGAAGTCCTACCAACACATTGACTGTAGTACCTGCGCTGGAAAAACATTGGACCACTGCTATTGCTAATCCCAACAAGCTTTCTCTACCCTTAACCTTGTTCTGAACACCTCCAAAACAAAGGTCATGTGGTTTGGTAAGAAGAAGGCCCCTCTTCCCACAGGTGTTATTACTACCTCTGAGGGTTTAGAGCTTGAGGTAGTCACCTCATACAAGTACTTGGGAGTATGACTAGGAAACCACTGTCCTTCTCTCAGCACATATCAAAGCTGAAGGCTAAAGTTAAATCTAGACTTGGTTTCCTCTATTGTAATCACTCCTCTTTCACCCCAGCTGTCAAACTAACCCTGATTCAGATGACCATCCTACCCATGCTAGATTACGGAGACATAATTTATAGATCTGCAAGTAAGGGTGCTCTTGAGCGGCTAGATGTTATTTACCTTTCGGCCATCAGATTTGCCACCAATGCTCCTTACAGGACACATCAACGCACTCCTCTGTAAACCGGTCATCTCTGTATTCCCGTTGCAAGACCCACTGGTTGATGCTTATTTATAAAACTCTTAGGCCTCACTCCCCCCTATCTGAGATATGTACTGCAGCCCTCATCCTCCACATACAACACCCGTTCTGCCAGTCACATTCTGTTAAAGGTCCCCAAAGCGCACACATCCCTGGGTCGTTCCTCTTTTCAGTTCTCTGAATCTAGGGACTGGAACGAGCTGCAACAAACACTCAAACTGGACAGTTCTCAGTCTCTTCATTCAAAGACTCAATTATGGACACTCTTACTGACAGTTGTGGCTGCTTTGTGTGATGTATTGTTGTGTCTACCTTCTTGCCCTTTGTGCTGTTGTCTGTGCACAATAATGTTTTTACCATTATTTGTGCTGCTACCATGTTGTGTTGCTACCATGTTGTTGTTATGTTGTGTTGCTACCATGCTGTGTTGTCATGTGTTGTTGCCTTGCTATGTTATGGTCTTAGGTCTCTCTTTAGGTAGTGTTGAGTTCTCTCTTGCTGTGATGTGTGTGTTGTCCTATATTTATACTGCATTTTTTTTTTTTTTTTAAGGCCTTTTGGTAGGCCGTCATTGTAAATAAGAATTTGTTCTTAACTGACTTGTCTAGTTAAATAAAGGTTAAATAAAATAGAAAATACTAAACTTTTCGAAATGCCAACATGCCCCAAATATGATGACAAATTAACTTTGCTCCTCCCTTCCTATGGTTAGAAACTTGAACAGGAAGTACTCGTGCCTGACTGAGGGACCTTACAGGTTTGTGTGGGGTATAGAGATGAAGTAGTCATTAAAAAATCATGTTAAACACTATTATTGCACACAGAGTCCATGCAACTTATTATGTGACTTGTGAAGGACATTTTTACTCCTGAACTTATTTAGGCTTGCCATAACAAAGGGGTTGAATACTTATTGACTCAAGACATTTTAGCTTTTCATTTTAAAATTAATTTGTAAACATTTCTAAAAACATAATTCAACATTAACATGGGGTATTGTGTGTAGGCCAGTGACACAAAATCTCAATTTAATCCATTTTATTAAATTCAGGCTGTAACACAACAAAATGTAGCAAAAAGTCAATGGGTGTGAATACTTTAAGATACTGCAGAAATATCTAAACGTTAATTCAATTGCCTGTATATAGCACAGGAACCACTGACTCGACTTTCAAGACACCTGCTGGTAACTCTTTACTTGTTAGGACAGCATGAGGTCTCCTAAATATGTGTTGACTAGGTGGAACTCTTATGACAATTTTCTACTCGGAGATGCTTTGTGGATACGGCCCCAGATCTGCAATGGATTTTTTTTATTAATGTTCATACTGGTTACAACCAGTGTGGTAGTCTTTAAAAAAATGTTTTTAGCAAAAGCTTTTCAAGTACTGCTGACAAATAATGCATTCTGATTATTGCATAGATTGTAATGGCCACCTGTGATGTTTGTAAAATACTTTTTTGAAGGTGGTACTGATTATAATGATTATAATGAGCCAATGCTAAGCTATTTGACAGTTGTGTGGCACCATGTTTGTTTACATTATACAATGCATTCTGGCTGTCACGTAAACGTCTGTCAGACCAAAGATGTTATAATGAGGTGAAGGGTAAATTTCCAGAAGTGAATAAAAGGAACTGAATGATCATAGATGACAAACCCCCTTCTACATGCATACAGCAAACAGACCAAACTCATCTTGTCTCCTCTTATCATCTTTGTTTTGACAACAAAAAACAAACATGGCGACCCACACAAACTACCCATTATTATACTTTGATTTTTAGAAAGTGTTTTCCTCAATTATTTTGATCATTGGTGAGCTCACGTGAGATGTGATGAAATATAAATAGTAATTGTTATTAGCCAATTCATATTGTGGTTTCAGACGGCTGAGAGTTATCTAAATATGATGGCTTGTCAATCTTTCCTCAGTTAGCACTAGGACTAATGTAGCCTACATTTTCCGGTTTGGATGATTGTGTGCTGTTGCTACTTCTGTTAGTGTCTGAACATTGCATCCAAAAATAAACTGGTCACATTCTGGACGTAACTTTGTAAGGACTGTGTTTGTGCAAAATGTTTCTGTGAAAAAACAGCGTGGCTAGCTTAAATGCTGACTGTAGAGTCAATCGAAACTGGACGTTCTAAATATGCATTCTAATCACACCGGTTTTAGCGTACGCTGCAGGGACCATTATAGAATGGTCACACCCATTTGTTGGTACGTGTTAAGGTTAAAATTAGTATTTCTTTTTTTTTTCTTCCAGGTTTTGGATTTTTCCCAGTTTTTTCTGGTTTCCCTCCAGTTATATCACACTTTAATATAAAAACAACATTGGATTTTCTGTGTTAATAACAATGCATAAACTTAGATTTTGAGTGTAGTTACCTTTAATTCAGTGTGCATGCACCATTTGGTTAGCGGTGTTTCTGTAGCGCAGTAAGCGTACATGTGATGGAGTTTGCAAATAAAATGCTTACGTGTGGTGCCTCTGGACAGTGAAAAACTAATAAATTAACCTTTATTTATTGTAATTTCCATTAGTTTG
Organism: Oncorhynchus mykiss; assembly: GCF_013265735.2. Lineage (NCBI taxonomy): Eukaryota > Metazoa > Chordata > Actinopteri > Salmoniformes > Salmonidae > Oncorhynchus > Oncorhynchus mykiss. Next base: position 45,614,233 of record NC_048566.1, on the reverse strand, counting down.
TAGTAGTTATCTAAGTGTTGAGTAAGATTACATATATACCTCAATTGTTATTTCAAATCATTTTGGTGTTTCCACAGCAATTGCTAGCTAGCTAACAGACCTGCCAACTTTATTTGTTGTTACTTTTAAGGTTGGAACCAACATGCAGTACCTCCAGCAGGCAGCGAGGCAAGAACAATTAATCCGCCAGCTCAGGGACAAGTTACACAATGTAACTGCATTGCGGGACTTTGAAACTTGATGTGCTTGTATAATTTAAAAAAATTACAAATAAAAGGCAATGGATGGTTTAAAATTGTCTTTCAGGTTTATTTATTTGAGCTGTTAATGAATATTCCTTTAGAGTTAATATTAGGAAGGTGTACTCAGTGTATATGAACAATTACTTGATAGTTGTATTACAGCATTAACATGCCTATAAATATATACCTGTGTATAGCATTAAGAATTGGCACTGATTATATAAAATGTATGCCCATTTTTATAGTGGAAGTGTAACAGCATTACTGCATGGCCTTGCCCCTCTGCATCCTTTATCTTCCAGGCCTTTTCTCCAATCTGGGCTTTCTTCCTTTCTCTATAGCGACGCTGTTTTTCAGCAGTACTAAAACCCATAATGAACAACTATTGCAAATGAGTAAATGGATTTTGATGTAACATATTTGACTTTTACACTGCATCAAGTCTTATTGGACATTGCTGGGAATTGATTGATGTTCATTATTATAGACCTGCTGGATGTAAAAACATTTGGGCAATTCCATGTAACAGAGTGACACTGAGAATCACATTTTCACTTTAAAATGTATTCCAAGGAAAACCATTGATTGCAAAGTTTAACAAACCATACACCTATATGCAGGTCTACATTGAAAAATTGCCACTGAAAATTTTACTAAAACACATATACTTGAGCTTAGCCGTGGGAAGTAGGGGTGCTGAATCATGAAGACAATGATTTACACTTTTTCTCCTCACAAAAGTTGTGCACTGGACCTTTACTAGTCCTATTTTAGCGGACCAATATAGTTTTGTTGAGTGGTATGGAGGTTTTTGAGTAGAGAGATCCACAGTAGCTACTGTCATTGAAACTGCTATGGCAGTGCTATGGCAGTGTCTGCTATGGCAGGTGGGAAGGTGCAAGTTACCTGAATGTCTTGTATTGCATTTATATTGCATTGGCTTTTGAATAGAATTGACATGAGTGGGACATTTTTGTATTTTTTCATTCTTAGTAGATTTAATCTCAATGTTAATCTCAAAGTGCACCAAAGACTCGAGCCACCCTAGTCGTAGACTGTTCTCTCTGCTACCGCATGGCAAGCGGTACCGGAGCGCCAAGTTTAGATCCAAGAGGCTTCAAAACAGCTTCTACCCCTAAGCCATAAGACTCCTGAACATCTAATCAAAATGGATACCGACTATTTGCATTGACCCCTCTTTTACACCGCTGCTACTCTCTGTTATCTATGCATAGTCACTTTAATAACTCTACCTTCATATCACCTCAATTACCTTGACTAACTGGTGCCCCCGCACACTAACTCTGTACCGGTACCCCCTGTATATAGTCTCGCTATTGTTATTTTATTTCTGCTCTATAAACTACGTTGAACTTTTATTTCTTATTCTTGAATTTTTTAAAACTGCATTGTTGGTTAGGAGCTTGTAAGTAAGCATTTCACCGTATTTCACCGCATTTCACCATTTCACCTGTTGTATTCGGCACATGTAAAATTAAAAAGGAGAGCCGCACACTCTAGGAGCTCAGATGCAATAATTTAATAACCAATGTTTCGACAGACAAGTTGTCTTCATCAGGGTATAATGACAAACACTGCGGGGTGACTAGTTCATATAGTGTCAAGGACACACACAGGTGTCTGTAATCATGGCCGGGTGTGGCCTGTATTCGGTACATGTGGCCAATATAATTTGATTTGATATTGATGCATTTAGCAGTTAAATAATTGTATTATTTTGGGGGGAGGGCTACTAGGGTTCCCCTCCCTAATGTCCTCAAATCCTAGCAATGTCCCTGACACAGGTTACTGCACTTTGCAACAAATGGTTGTGTATTTGTAATTTCTCATGGATAGATGCATTTAACAAAGGGTGGTATTGTAGCGATTGTCAGACTGATGGATGCGACGACTAGCGAGGAACTTTGTTGCGGTGCAGAGATTTTTTTAGTCACTCAACATTTGGACAAATCACGATTATAAAAAGTTTTCGAACTTCAACATTTCATAAAGAAAGGGAACATTTTGCCCATACTTTGGCTGACAGTTTTTGTTTAGGGGGTAGAGACTTTGCTAGTCTCGTTAGCATCTTTTCTCATACATCTCCCCAAAAACCTAATCTAACATTTGACGCAATTGTGCAAGATTTTAGTTCTGTTTTAGTTTTCCTGTTTTGCACAAATAAAATTTGATTGATTGATTGTTGGATTGATTAATTAAATATTGACTTATAAGAGACCCTCCTTTTTCAGCTCTTCCCCTTTGCCTCTTCCCTGTGCTAACCCCTTAATCTGAGGACAGCCAGGCAGGCCGTCAGTAACAAGCCAATGCTAAATGCTAGCTGACAGGACAGCAGCCAAAGCCTGGGCTCCCTGCATGTGCTAATCTGAGGGCTTTAACTAGAACACACGGCACTGAGAGAGCGCAGAGAGCAGGGCCGGCCAGCCTGATCTGCAACAAGACACAAATAGTCTGTCACACACACACACAAATACTCAGTCACAGACACACTGATGCAAAACCATATTGAAAAATCCATACACACATGCCCAAAACACACACACCACACATTCAGACAGAGGATTTCAGAGACAGATCGAGAGAGAGAGATGTGCTTATGTGAGGCCAAGACTGGGAACCAGAGAGGAGAATCAGCAAGGAAACCATGACAACCAGACAACCAGCCTCAGCAACCAACCCAGCATTTCTCACAGACCCAAACAGACAGTAAGCCTTTTCAGGGTTAATATGTGTGTAAGACAGGGTCTTAAAGACTGAGTGTGTGTGTGTGTGGGGGGGGGGGGGGGTCTTAAAGGCATTAACGCCACTGCCAAGTGCACAGATATTTAACATTGGATGTCCACACTGCCAACATATACCAGCTACTAGGAACTAGCAGTGACGGGCACACAGACACACACCAAGAGAAATGCCAGCAAGGACTGAAAACTAGTTCTTAAATGGCACACACAAACACTATACACACACACACAAAGAAATACCAGCGACTACCTTACTGGCTGTCTCAAACACACACACACCAACTGATTGGCAGTCTCAAACACACCGATTGCGGGACTGTCACTCCTGCCATATATTATTGAGGCAACAAAGTGTGCTCCTAAATAAATGTAGCAATTCATTTCGCCAGAGAATGGAAAGGCAAAACGTTGTGACTGCCTCACAAATGGCACCCTAATTCCTATTTAGAGCACAACTTTTGACCAGATCCCAGTGCACTCTTTAGGGTATCGGGTGCCAATCGGGACACAGATAATGTATGTGTTTACCATTCTCTCTGCTGTGTCCAAAGAAAGCTACCTTAAAAGGCAATAACTGATCAACAACACTCCACAGCACAGTGTGTGTGTTTTGTAAAATGGACCGTAGCTTCTTCTCGTTCTTTTCTTATTCGCCTCGCTTTAGAAGAGGTGAGACAAAAACAGGCTGTGGATGCGCTGAGTTAGGGCCCAAATAGAACACAATGGAGTTTGACAGCGACCAAGCCTCCGCAAACACATGCACACTCTAAACAACAACAAAAAACACATACAAGCACATTAAACTTTGTGATTTCAAAGGACCCAAATATTTCAGACGTCATTGAAGATACTTGAACTTATGGGTTCTCAAATACACCCACACAAACCCACATACACCCATTCAGACACACATTAACCCACCTCTAACTCCTCCTATGACCTTCACCCATAAGGATGGACATATTAAGAGAAAGGGTATAAGGGGGGGGAGGAGTGATAAAATAATGAAGAAAATTATCAATAAAGTGCTCGAAGTAATAACCTCCAATCCGCTAGTCAGTGGCGTCCCAAATGGGACCCTCTTCCCTATATAGTGCACTATATAGGGAAGTGGGTGCCATTTGGGACAAAGCCAGTCAGAACTGACGAGCAAGACCACTTCACGCCTCAAGATTCTTCTCCCTACTACTCTTTCCACCATCATTAATCTGGGAGAATCCTTGGCTACATAAAATCACTCTAATCGATACTATCCCGCAGAGACCTTGTCTGATTTAACGCACCACTGGGTTGCTGTATGAATCCCGACTGTGAAAAGAGAGGGATCGAGGGAGGGAAGAGGGTGTAACAGTCAATGACAGAGACCTTGGTTATGTAATATCTGATGAAGTGGCAGACAGAGCGAGGGGTGCTCATTCACTGTCAGATTCACTGAGAAACATGCAGGGAGGCCCAAGCATGAGAGTTCAGGACAGTAGTGTGTGTGTGTGTGAGTTTGTGTGTGAAGCAGCATAACAATGGCCTTGAAGTGACAAGTTAAAGGAGAGAGCAGTTCAGGGCTATTTCTGTGTCTGTGCTCAAAGCAAAGGGCCTCGTTCATAAACATTGAGTACGTCCAAAATATGCGTGAGCCACTTTTCACGCAAAAGTTGGAATTTATAAAAACCTAAGCTTGAAGTGAGAATGTGCTTATCCTCCTGCAAACTTTAGACCATGTGTATGCACAGTTCCTAGTGATTGAAGTATTGCATTGCAATTAAGGCAAAAGCAGCCTAGCCTTGTGCAGGAATATATGATGACTCATATTCATAAAAATAAAAAAGTTAACCAAATATAATAGCTGGATGGAATAAACATGGAATTCCTCACCTTTTCTGGCTGTGATGGTTTCATACTCACAAAATAGCCTATAGGCCTACGAAAGTTAAGATATAGGACAAATGGTAGCCTCTCATTTAATTGGACCCACTTCACAGTAGTAAATAGATAAGCTATTTCAAGTATTTTTCTCTATGCGATAAGAAGTGCAGTTGAATGGTAGAACACACGGTTCACCTTTTCCATTGACGTTTGTAGGCTACGTCTGAACACTAATGTCAAATTTCTCAATTCGACTGGTGAGTAAAAGGACAGGCGCTGTTATGCATGTAAAGATCTTCTCTCGTTTACATAACACACACTCAGTCATCTGTTCCAGCAATGCACTCCTGTTGCGGCAAGCAGGTTGGAATGCACATACACACACAGGTGCATGCACAAACAAAGCACACAGCTGCTTATTCATCCGTGTGTGTTTGTGTTGTGTCAGTATGCGTGTGTGTTTGTAGTGTATGTGAATGTGTGTGGGTTTTGTGTGAGAGTATCAGTGTAGTGTGTGTGAGTGTGTGTGTGCATATAGTGTGTATATATAGTCATCTAGATAAAGTCAATGCAAGTTAGGGTCCTTGCAGATTGTCCGGGCAACCATTTAATTAACTATTTAGCAGTCTTATGGTTTGGGGGTAGAAGCTGCCTCGGAGCCTGTTGGTCTGAGAGCCAATGCTCCGGCACTGTTTGCTGGTAGCAGAGTGAACAATCTATGGCTCGGCAATAGTTTGCAAGTGCTGCCACATGCGTTGGAGCCGGAGTAGTACGATTCAATCTTAGTCCAGTATTGACGCTTTGCCTGCTTGATGTTTCATCGGAGGGCATAGCGGGATTCCTTATAAGCTTCCGGGTTAGAGTCCCGCTCCTTGAAAGCGGCAGCTCTTCCCTTTAGCTCAGTGCGGATGTTGCCTGTTATCCATGGCGTCTGGTTGGGGTACTACGTACAGTCACTGTGGGGACAACGTCATCAATGCACTTATTGATGAAGCCAGTGACTGATGTGGTGGTGTACTCCTCAATGCAATCGGAAGAATCCCGGAACATATTCCAGCCTGTGCTGGCAACGCAGTCCTGTAGCTTAGCATCTGCTTCATCTGACCACTTTCTTCATGACCGAGTCACTGGTGCTTCCTGCTTTAGTTTTTGCTTGTTAGCAGGAATCAGGATATAATTATGGTCAGATCTGCCAAATGGAGGGCGAGGGAGAGATTTGTACACGTCTCTGGGTATAGATTAAAGGTGGTCAAAAGTTGTTTCCCTCTGGTTGCACATTTGACATGCTGGTAGAAATTTGGTAAAATGGATGAGTTTCCCTGCATTAATGTACCCGGCCACTAGGAGCGCTGCCTCTGGATGAGCGTTTTCCTGTTTGCTTATGTTTGTATACAGCTCATTGAGCGTGGTCTTAGTGCCAGCATTGGTTTGAAGTGGTATATAGACAGCAACAAAAAACTATTGGTAAATAGTGCGGTCTATAGCTTATCTCAGGCGAGCAAAACCTTGAGACTTCCTTAAAATTTTGTGCACCAGCTGTTGTTTACAAATATACATAGACGGCCACCCTTTGTCTTACCAGAAGCTGCTGTTCTATCCTGCCGAAAAAGCTTAACCCGCCAGCTCTATGTTATTCATGTGCAAGATAGGGTCCGTGCAGAACCTGGTTCCTCTAGGTTTCTTCCTAGGTTCCTGCCTTTCTAGAGAGTTTTTCATAGCCACTGTGCTTCTACATCTGTATTGCTTGCTGTTTGGGGTTTTAGGCTGGATTCTGTATAGCACTGTGACATCAGCTGATGTAAAAAAGGGCTTCATAAATACAGTACATTTGATTGAGTTGACTGGCATACAGTGCCTTGCGAAAGTATTCGTTTAAAGCTTGGGAAATCTTTTTGTATCCAAATCCGGCTTTAAACTTCTTCACAGTATCTCGGACCTGCCTGGTGTGTTCCTTGTTCTTCATGATGCTCTCTGCGCTTTTAACGGACCTCTGAGACTATCACAGTGCAGGTGCATTTATACGGAGACTTGATTACACACAGGTGGATTGTATTTATCATCATTAGTCATTTAGGTCAACATTGGATCATTCAGAGATCCTCACTGAACTTCTGGAGAGAGTTTGCTGCACTGAAAGTAAAGGGGCTGAATAATTTTGCACGCCCAATTTTTCAGTTTTTGATTTGTTAAAAAAGTTTGAAATATCCAATAAATGTCATTCCACTTCATGATTGTGTCCCACTTGTTGTTGATTCTTCACAAAAAAATACAGTTTTATATCTTTATGTTTGAAGCCTGAAATGTGGCAAAAGGTCGCAAAGTTCAAGGGGGCCGAATACTTTCGCAAGGCACTGTACATGGAGTCACACTATATCTCTCTAACACACACACACACAGGAGTGAAGATCACTGTCACAATTGCCCTAGGTAGGGCTGTTGCAATGACTGTATTACCGCCACACCGGCAGTTATGACCTCAGTCAAATTCCATGTGACCGTTGAGTCACAGTAATCTCATCCTATGCGCTCTGCACATGAATGCCGCTGATGCATTAGTAGTACCCAACTCGCTAACGACTCCCAGATCGCAAATGGCCTGGTTCTCAGCCCGCTCTTGTCCCACATCAATACAAATGCGATTGAAAATAACACGTATTACCAAAACAGCATCATGCTTTTGACGCTCACCGTTCAGCTACATTGTGTTACCTCACTGTGATAGAAGTTGAACAAAAAGTTGAAACTGAATGGAAAACATGGTTGTTGTGAATTTTGTTTCAAAGCCAAAGCGCTTTCTAAGATGATGATCAATTTAAAGCATTTGAGACGTTGCATGTAGAAGACACAAACGCATATTAGAGCTTATGCATACGCATAACCCTATATACAGTATGAGCCCAAGGCCCAAAAAAGCCTGAGTTAAAATAATGATTATGCCGTTATAAAATGCATAGCCTAATAGCCTACTGCATATACGTACGACAAAAACATATATATATATTTTTTTAAGATGCTTTGGTACATAATTGGTTTAGCCTAAACTCTAGTAATTTCCTTCGAGTGTGGACTGTATTATTATGCATTCTGAATGGAATGGTTGCCTTATGCTACGCTCCAAACCTATCTAGGAGTCTGTGAAAGAACGTATAGGCCTATTGTAGGGCGGCAGGTACCCTAGCGGTTAAGAGCATTGGGCCAGTAACTGAAAGGTCGCTAGTTTGAACCCCAGAGGCGACAAGGTGAACAATCTGTTGATGTGCCCTAGTCGCTCTTGATAACAGCGTCTGCTAAATGACTAAAATGTCAAATGTATTGTGCAGGGTGGCTTACAGAGTATAGCAAGAGGCTGCTCCTCAAACAGTGTTTGATGCATGTAGTGAAATATACCCCGAAATGTCTATATGCAATCCTATGTGAAAACAGAGTTTTGATGGTTGCCACTAAAAAGAGAAGGATCTCAGCTTTCTACTGCAAATATATTTCTCAGTTGCTAATATTAAGCACATTGCTCTGCTGTGAAACCGGACTAGCCTACCCGGCATGATCGAGAAAGGAACCACGGGAAAGCGCATCCTCCAATTGCTATTCGAGTGCATGAGGATTACTTTTTTCCCCTGCCCACTTGATAATGGCCCATTCTAAATCACAAACGAATTACACATACACACATATATATATATATATATATATATGTGTGTATGAAGAAATGTGGACATCACTTCAAATTAGTGGATACACCTATTTCAACCACACCCGTTGCCGACAGGTGTGTAAAATCGAGCACACAGCCATGCAATCTCCATAGACAAACACTGTCAGTAGAAAGGCCTTACTGAAGAGCTCAGTGACTTTCAACGTGGCACCGTCATAGGATGCCACCTTTCCAACAAGTGCTAGAACTGCCCCGGTCAACTCTAAGTGCAGTTATTGTGAAGTGGAAACGTCAAGGAGCAACAATGGCTCAACCGCAAAGTGGTAGACCACACAAGCTCACAAGAACAGGAAAGCTGAGTGTCCTCGGTTGCAACACTCACTACCGAGTTCCAAACTGCCTCCGGAAGCAATTCCAGCACAAGACCTGTTTGTCATGAAATGGGTGTCCATGGCCGAGCAGCCTCACACAAGCTTAAGATCAGCATGCACAACACCAAGAGTCAGCTGGAGTAATGTAAAGCTTGCCGCCGTTGAAATCAGTGGTAACGCGTTCACTGGAGTGATGAACCATCTGGCAGTCCGACAGACTAATCTGGGTTTGGTGGATGCCAGAAGAACGATACCGGCGGAGGAAGAATAATGGTGTGGGTCTGTTTTTCATGGTTCGGTGGACTTGGCCCCTTAGTTCCAGTGAAGGGAAATCTTATTGCTACAGCATACAATGACATTCTAGATGATTCTGTGCTTCCAACTTTGGGGAAGGCCCTTTGCTATTTCAGCATGACAATGCCCCCGTGAGTTCCATACAGAAATGGTTTGTCGAGATCGGTGTAGAAGAACTTGACTGGCCTGCACAGAGCCCTGAACTCAACCCCATCGAACACCTTTGGCATGAATTGGAATGCCGACTGCAAACCAGGCCCAATCTCCCCACATCAGTGCCCAACCTCACTAGTGCTCTTGTGGCTGAATGGAAGTAAGTCTATTCAGCAATGTTCCAACATTGAGTAAAAATCCTTCCCAGAATAGTGGAGGCTATACACACATATTATCGCTATTAACTCCATATTAATGCCCATGATTTTGGAATGAGATGTTCGAGGAGCAGGTGTTCACATACTTTTGGTCATGTAGTGTATTAGTAAAGACAGAAAAAAATTGAGAAGAGTCCCATTTGCACCCATCAGACTAATTTCAGGAAACTAGGCGTATGTCGCGGTTCACTACTTCACAGGAGAGCCTTCTGGAACATGTGAACTTTCATGTGTCTTAATTACAAACGTGTATGACATGTGTAAATATGAATATAATTGTTAAATTGCAAGCCTAGTTGGTTAAGCCACAGAAAAAGTAAGCAACCTCCCCACTAGTCATGATTGGCTGAGATAATGAGTGGGCTGGACATGCCGAGAAAGTTCAGATTGGTCTGCCATATAGAAGGCTTCTGTATATTTGAGCTGGTCAGTCTGTGTTGGTAATCCTGTCGTACTCAGCTTTTTTTAAATATGTTTTGTGTAGAGGAGCTGCATAAGTGTTAATCTCCACTTTCTGGAGGATCCAATTTTGAAAATCAGTGGAATTAGAGTACGATGGCTAAAGAGATTGAAGATGTAATCTGGAGACAGGTGTTTTCTCAAACTAAGGGCAACCATGGCATGGCATCCGTGACAGGGAGACGCGTCCATCATGCTTGATGATAGTCTAACTAGCTACATTTTCTGATATTACACGTTTCTAATTTTGACAGACAGGGGTTCCATTTCAAGCTAAAGTTTACTTTTAGCTAGCTAGCTAACGTAAGCTGGCTGGCTCCCTAGCTAACAATATGTGTATGCTGTTATTATTTGTATCCCAGAGCCGTTTTCTGGATTAGTTAGAGCCTAATGTTAGCTAGCTGGTTGGCTGTCTCCCTAGCTGTTATTATTCATTATTATTATTCATATAACAGAGCCGTTTGCATTGCTAGTTAAAGCCTAATGTTAGCTAGCTAACGCTGAACCTGGTTGGTTAGCTCCCAGCAGATTCATGCAGGGTAGTAACGACATGATTTGGCACCATGTTCATTGTTGTTTAACTAGCTAATTTTAGCTGGCTGGCTCGCTAGGTAATCTTACATGACGTGCATGATCTTACATATTGTTTACCTAGCTAGGTTCATTGTGTACGCAACTAACCATTTTGGGTACATTCGTAAATTCAGTCTGAGTATGCCAGAGTGCAGAATACCTGCTGAATTTACAAACGCAAATCACCCGTTGAATATGGCCGGTGTCAGAAAAGGTTTAAAAGGTTATAAAAGCATAAAAGGTTTGCATCATTCACAACTAATGTTGCTACATAACGCTAACTCTAGCATATATGACCTGCTTCCAATTTGAACTTTTATGCTCTACATTGCCACTTTATATGCGTACAGCTCTCGGGAACAGGAATAATATCCTTCCTATTTAATAAATCTCAGTTAAATTAGATTCTTACTATAAAATCACATAAAATAGTGGCACAGAATACATAACTATATCTTGTCTGCTAAATGAACTAGCCTACAGCCTAGGCTGCCATTGGAATGGTACATAGCATGATAACATACAGTAGGCTGACTCAGAATATGCTATTCTGTTCTTCTAGGAATTAATTTTCTTCATATAATAAAGTTTTTTTTAGACCTGCTTCAAATAAATCATGGATTTATTGAGATGGTGTATATTAAATGGATTTAATATACTTTTTTTAAATGTAGATGTTCCAAAGGTGTGCAACAGCAACTTCTATGCGTGGAGGCCTGGAGATGCTAAGTGTGTTTATGTTAATTAATGGTCAATTACTGAGAGACCAGAAGTCATTCACATGACAGTTGCCAGCTGACAAAATGTCATGACCGCCACAGCCCTAGCCCTAGGTTCCACCATGGTTCCGGCACTCGAGCACGACAACTGTATCAGTGGCTTCAAAATGGCTTCCATGATTCTGTGGCTTCAGCCCCAATCAGGACCCAGCCAAGCAGGAAGGCAGCATCTATGGATCCTTCAGGCCCCAGAAAACAGAGCGGCTAGAGCCAGAATGGCTCTGGTACTCAGGACACAGAAAAGCAATAAACCTGGAGGAGGACCCTCGTGTCTACATGGAGGGCTGGTAAAGAAAGAAAGAGACTGATATCGACAGAGACTGAGAAAGAAAAATAGAGAGATATCAAGAGGAAAGAGAGAGAGAGTAAGAAAAAAAAGACAGAGAAAGGAAAAGTGGGAAAGTGGTCTGTGATCCCTTGTAGAACGGTGTCATGGGTGTAGCTGTGTATCAATGTACTAGTTTAGTGGTGTATTATTGTAGCCAATGTATCAGTGTGTTTGGTGTAGCACTATAGCAGTGTACTGTAGCAGCCTTGGTCCCCTGTGTACCATGTGAGTGCGTAAGTGAGAGCTGAGGGGACTTTAGCAGTGAAGGGGATTAGGCCAGGAAGCAGAGCTAGAGCCAGTGCGTGTGTGTGCGAGCGCGCATGCGTGTCCAGCCCTAATCACTTAATGAACAGGAACCAGCTCCATGGCTCAGTGCAGGCCAGCAAGACACCCTAGGCCTCCCTTCCACGGTCTTTTCAATTAATACCTCATAGCTTGGCTGGGACAGTCACCAGAGACAAGATCCTTGGCTGAGCAAAATTGTATCTCACCAGAGACAAGCTAATTGGCTGAAGGCAACCGTCAATCTTAACAAAGACACGTTCATTGGCTAAACACAACAGTCAATCTCACCAGAGACAAAATCCTTGAACAAATAGTCACCAATCAGAGCATGGGACATTCACCAAAGTCCAACCCATTAGTAAAACCCTGTTGCTATTCTCAGCAGAGACCTGTCAATCCCAGTGGACAGAAACTGTCACCTTCCTCATCAAAAACAATGCCATTGGCTGAACTCAGCCCAGTGACCATTTCCCGAGAGAGGAGAGATTAACAAGGGGTTAAGGTCACAGTTATGAAAATTTAGGACACTAAAGAGGCCTTTCTACTGACTCTGAAAAACACCAAAACAAAGTTGCCAAGGGTCCCTGCTCATCTGCGTGAACGTACGTGCCTTAGGCATGCTACAAGGAGGCATGAAGACTGCAGATGTGGCCAGGGCAATAAATTGCAATGTCGCACAATCCCTCCATCAGTGCTCAGACTGTCCGCAATAGGCTGAGAGGCTGGACTGGGGGCTTGTAGACCTGTTGTAAGGCAGGTGTCGCCTATGTCGCCTATGGGGACAAACCCACCGTCGCTGGACCAGACAGGACTGGCAAAAAGTGCTCTTCACTGACGAGTCGCGGTTTTGTCTCAACAGGGGTGATGGTCAGATTCGCGTTTATCGTTGAAGGAATGAGCGTTACACCGAGGCCTGTACTCTGGAGAGGGATCGATTTGGAAGTGGAGGGTCTGTCATGGTCTAGGGCGGGGTGTCACAGCATCATCGGACTGAGCTTGTTTTTATTACAGGCAATCTCAACGCTGTGTGTTACAGGGAAGACATACTCTCCCATCATGTGGTCCCCTTCCGGCAGGCTCATCCGGACATGACCCTCCAGCATGACAGTGCCACCAGCCGTACAGCTCGTTCTGTGCATGATTTCCTGCAAGACAGGAATGTCTGTGTTCTGTCATGGCCAGCGAAGAACCCAGATCTCAATCCCATTGAACACGTCTGGGACCTGTTGGATCGGAGGGTGAGGGCTAGGGCCATACCCCCCAGAAATGTCCGGGAACTTGCAGGTGCCTTGGGTGGGGTAACATCTCACAGCAAGAACTGGCAAATCTGATGCAGTCCATGGGGAGGAGATGCACTGCAGTACTTAATGCAAATGGTGGCCACACCAGATACTGACTGTTACTAGAGGTCAACCGATTAATCGGCATGGCCGATTTAATTAGGGCCAATTTCATGTTTTCATAACAGTCTGTAATCAGCATTTTTGGATGCCGATTACATTGCACTCCATGAGGAGACGGCATGGCACGATGTTACGCGAGTGCAGCAAGGAGCCAAGGTAAGTTGCTAGCTAGCATTAAACTTATCTTATAAAAAACAAATCAATCTTAACATAATCACTAGTTAACTACACATGGTTGATGATATTACTAGTTTAACTAGCTTGTCCTGCGTTGCAAATAATCAATGCGGTGCCTATTAATTTATCATCGAATCACAGCCTACTTTGCGAAACGGCTGATCATTTAACAAACGCATTCGCGAAAAAAACTGTTGTTTCACCAATGTACCTAGCCATTAACATCAATCCCTTTTTTTAAATCAATACACGAGTATATTTTTTTACCTGCATATTTAGTTAAAAAATTCATGTTAGCAGGCAATATTAACTAGGGAAATTGTGTCACTTCTCTTGCCTTCTGTGCAAGCAGAGTCAGGGTACATGCAGCAGTTTGGGCCGCCTGGCTCATTGCGAACTGTGTGAAGACCATTTCTTCCTAACAAAGACAGTAATTATTTTGACAGAATTTTACATAATTATGACATAACATTGAAGGTTGCGCAATGTAACAGCAATATTTAGACTTATTGATGCCACCCATTCGATAAAATACGGAACGGTTCTGTATTTCACTGAAAGAATAAAACGTATTGTTTTCGAAATGATAGTTTCCGTATTTGACCATATTAATGACCTAAGGCTTGTATTTCTGTGAATTTATTATATTATGATTAAGTCTATGATTTGGTATTTGATAGAGCCGTCTGCCTGAGCAGTGTTAGGCAGCAGCAGGCTAGTAAGCATTCATTCAAACAGCACTTTCCTGCCTTTGCCAGCAGCTCTTCGCAATGTTTGAAGCACAGCGCTGTTTATGACTTCAAGCCTATCAACTCCCGAGATTAGGCTGGCAATACTAGAGTGCCTATAAGAGCATCCAATATTCAAAGGTATATGAAATACAAATGGTATAGAGAGAAATAGTCCTATAATTCCTATAATACCTACAACCTAAAACTTCTTACCTGGGAATATTGAAGACTCGTGTTAAAAGGAACCACCAGCTTTCATATGTTCTCATGTTCTGTAAGGGTTTTCCTCCTCTTCGTCTGAAGAGGAGAGGCGAGAAGATTCGGAGGACCAATATGCGGCGTGGTAAGTGTCCATGTCGTTTTTTAATAACAAAAATACTGAACACTATGAAATACAAAAACAATAAACGAATACGTGAAATGACAAAACCGAAACAGTACCGTGTGGTGAAAAACACAGACACGGAAACTACCACCCACAAACAAACAGTGAAACCCAGGCTACCTAAGTATGATTCTCAATCAGAGACAACTAATGACACCCGCCTCTGATAAAGAACCATACTAGGCCGAAACATAGAAATCCCAAAATCATAGAAAAACAAACAGACTGCCCACCCCAACTCACGCCCTGACCATACTAAATAACGACAAAACAAAGGAAATAAAGGTCAGAACGGGACATGTTCTGAGCAAGGAAATTAAACGTTAGCTTTTTTACATGGCACATATTGCACTTTTACTTTCTTCTCCAATACTGTGTTTTTGCATTATTTAAACCAAATTGAAAATGTTTCATTATTTATTTGAGACTAAATAGATTTTTATGAATGTATTATATTAAGTTAAAATAAGAGTTGTTGGGCGGCAGGTGGTTAGAGCGTTGGACTAGTAACCGGAAGGTTGCAAGTTCAAACCCACGAGCTGACAAGATACAAATCTGTCGTTCTGCCCCTGAACAGGCAGTTAACACACTGTTCCTAGGCCGTCATTGAAAATAAGAATTTGTTCTTAACTGACTTGCCTAGTTAAATAAATCGGTATCGGCTTTTTTTGGTCCTCCAACAATCTGTATCGGAATTAGCATTGAAAAATCGTAATCAGTCGACCTCTGACTGTTACTTTTGATTTTGACCCCCCCTTTGTTCAGGGACACATTATTAAATTTATGTTAGTCACATGTCTGTGGAACTTGTTCAGTTTTTGTCTGTTGTTGAATCTTGCTATGGTCATACAAATATTTACACATGTTAAGTTTGCTGAAAATAAACGCAGTTGACAGTAAGAGGACGCTTCTTTTTTTGCTGAGTATATATGGATGCCCCTTTCTAAAAAAATAGTCAGGGAATATCCACGTCGGACTCCTCAGAGTTATGAATGATAAGACTTATTTTATTTCAGCATTTTGGTAGATTTGTTATAGCATATGATGTCAGTGGGACATGGTAAATCTTATCTCATCCTTAGCTTCTGTTTGATGGATATCAAATATGTAACGGTGATTGTATTGTCTTATGCAGTTTGATTCTAGTACTGTACTTGTGGATATGAAACTACTCTCTCACAGTGTAAGTGTGTGCGTGCATGCATGCCTATTTGGTATTTGTGTGTGTGTGCGCGCGTGTGACCTGCACTTTTAACATCTTAGCATGACTCCCACTGTCCACCCTGTGTTGATATTGAGTTTATATTGAATCATATAGATACAACCCAGTCTTCTAATTAAGGCACTAGGCAGGGTTACTTTGTGTTTATACAGATTATTGGTAACCAACTATGTAGCAGTGGTCTGCTAGGTGTAAACATAAATAGAGAGTGTATGTGTGCATCTCAGCATTTCCATGCTATGGTTGTCTGTCTTTGCACATGTCTGTGTTCCTGTCTATGTGTGTGTAATTCTGCATGCATGCATGTGTTGCATCTTTGCAGCTGGACTATGTGTGTGTATGATGGTGTTTGGTTAGCGTGTGGTGTGTTAGCCCAGAGAAATCCCACTCAGATAAATGATAGTGTGCTGTTGCTCTATTAATTGCCTACCATCTGTAAGCTGTTAGTGTCTTAACAACCGTTCCACAGGTGCATGTTCATTAATTGTTTATGGTTCATTGAACAAGCATTTGAAACAGTGTTTAAACCCTTTACAATGAAGATCTGCAAAGTTATTTGGATTTTTACAAATTATCTTTAAAAGACAGGTTCCTGAAAAAGGGACATTTATTTTTTTGCTGAGTTTACATAGCCTATGTTGTAGGGTATAGTTGCCCCTATATGCTGATCTTGGGTCAGTTTTGCATTTCCCCTTCCAATGGTAAAGATGCGGATTGGGTGAGGGGAAGCTGATCCTAGATCTGTACATAGGGGAAACTTAACTCAGGAGTCAGAGCATACAGTATCAAGCGTCACAGCAGGACCGGCTGGCCTGGGTAGGAGAAGTGACGCCTGTTGTGGCCGCTTTAGACAACAGATGGACAGAGAAAATCTCTCTCTCTCATTTTTGGGGCAGCGCACAGAGCGTGTTGCATCACTCTCCCCCTCTCATCTCTGCCGGGTAGGGTCTGCGCCTGCCTTTGGGTCTGTTCCCAGCACCACGCTGCTGTAGCAAGTCACTGACTGCAAAGGACTCTAGCAAACATCCATAGCTACTGTAGGATAAACCTAATGACATCCATATACGTGTATTTCAACGAGACAATAAAACAGAAGCCTTGGTGAAACAAGAAGGCTGCTGGTCATTTATGTCAATCTCTGCTAAATAGACCACCAAAATAGACTTCTGCATAGCCATTATTATCTATGACAGGTATAGCCTATACAGACTAAAACTAATGCGTTCGTATATGATCCTTTAACATGTCAGGTATATAGCCTTCATATCCACTCCTATTTGACAACGGAATATAGCCCTTAAAATAAACCGTTGAACAGTTTGCCTCCTTCCAATACCAGTCCTATACGCTGGGCATTCTATGGGAGAGCTCACCATGGACAAATAAACAGCCAGGAGAAACGTTGCGTTGCCTACTAAGAATAGATCAAGGTATCAAGGCAGATCAGGATTAGCTCTGCGTTGTGTGCTGAAATCACAGGACACACTGAAAGGCAATGAGGCGGACAAGGAGAGAGCAGGGAACAAGTTCGTTTTAATCACACACACACACACACACTTTCGCTGTGCGAGGACTGGAAACACACCCAATCTCGACCAGGGCTTCACAAACAGAACGCATATCAACTGAGCAGCCAGCATCATAAGCGCCCAAATACCCTCTCCTATCCCGCACACTGTTCCAGCACAATCGTGTGAGAAGCACTGCGCTCGAAAATAAAAACCCAAATTCGTTTAATAGGGGGGCAGATAATTGTCCGCAAACACAATCATCAGCTTTGTCAACCCACCAGACGAAATTAACTCACTGCAGAGAGCGGTCCGACAGCCCAGCCTATGCCATGTTTATGCAATTAGTGAAAGCGAGAGAGGTGGATACCGTTAGGTTATGAGAAAGCTCAACCAACCTGTCTGTCCTTTGCCGAGCGTCTTTTCCAAGCGATACGGTCCCACGTAATTGGCATGTTGAGCACCACTGTTGTCTTTCCCAGACGATGACATTTTGATTGGCGAAAAAAACACTTTGCAAATAAGCGCAGTTGCAATTATTCCGAGAATAACACACAATCCTCTTGATCTTGGCAGGTCCAGGCGTTCTTTTTTTACTCCACAAACCCACTTGCCTATCCTCCCGTCTCTCTCTCGCTCTGCACTCACTCGGACTCTCTCTCTCTCTCGCGCTGTTTGGGTACGAAGGATTCTCTCTACCCCTTTCCTCTCGGTTTCCTGCAGATGTACGGAGAGTGCTTTTGCCGAGGATCCGAAAATCATTGTTGGTTGAGCCTGCAGTGCCAGTGTTCGCCTGTCGGGATGCTGTAGATGCGGTTGGAACACTCGCTGAAAGTACAGACAGGGAGGTCCGCAGCATTTTTAGAATGATTGACAGGGAATCCGAACAAACACGTAGCTCGAAAACCCTGCCGCACCACCCACCTTGTTGCTGAAGCAACTTCTATTTGCAACAATAGTTGCAGACATTTTATGAAATCTCAGGGAGACACATTTTTTTCCACAGTTTTCACTTCAGAGTCTCAGACTCTCAGACCAGTATTCCTCTTAAAATGTAAATTGATTAATCATACCGTAGGCTACATTCTGAGTTTCTGTTGTATGGTATTGTCAATGTTTTCCAATATCTGAAAAGTGTAGTAAGCATGGGCCTATAGGTGCTATTGAATGTAATAAATCTACTACCACGGTACCAGCATTACCATTCAGTTCTAATTGAATTTGCCACCCACAATTCCCACATCCCATGAAAATGTACCTCAACAAAGCAGCAAGGTCCTCCTTTGAACCCATATAGCCTGGGAACGGTGTTGTGTGTGCGTGTCAGCCCTGGGTTTAATTTCACAACCCACTGGTCTAAGACCTGTGACTGTGACCTGGTCCTGTGTCGGCCGACACCCTGAGAGGTGCAGGTGTCAGGGGATGGACGCCTGTCCAATGTCATGCTTTTCAGGTCTGACAGCACATGCACAGATACACTTATGCACAAGCACACAGACAACATTTCATATGGAAATGAAGAGGAGTAGCAGGCGCAGTGGCCATGTGTGTGTTTGCTGTTCTACTCCATTCAATTTAAATAAAAAAATTGAACAAATAATCTGACATGGAAAATATATATATCTGACATGGAAAAGATATATATCTGACATGGAATATATATATATATATATATATATATATACAGTATATATATATATATATATATATATATATATATATATATATATATATATATATATATATATATATATATACACACACATACCCAAACAAACCAACACACACACACACAAACAAACCACACATTTCATTGCAAAAAAATATATATATATCCAGTGGGGCAAAAAAGTATTTAGTCAGCCACCAATTGTGCAAGTTCTCCCACTTAAAAAAATGAGAGAGGCCTGTAATTTTCATCATAGGTACACTTCAACTATGACAGACAAAATGAGAGAAAATAATCCAGAAAATCACATTGTAGGATTTTTTATGAATTTATTTGCAAATTATGGTGGAAAATAAGTATTTGGTCACCTACAAACAAGCAAGATTTCTGGCTCTCACAGACCTGTAACTTATTCTTTAAGAGGCTCTTCTTGTCCTCCACTCGTTACCTGTATTAATGGCACCTGTTTGAACTTGTTATCAGTATAAAAGACACCTGTCCACAACCTCAAACAGTCACACTCCAAACTCCACTATGGCCAAGACCAAAGAGCTGTCAAAGGACGCCAGAAACAAAATTGTAGACCTGCACCAGGCTGGGAAGACTGAATCTGCAATAGGTAAGCAGCTTGGTTTGAAGAAATCAAATGTGGGAGCAATTATTAGGAAATGGACTAGTAACTGGAAGATTGCAAGTTCAAATCCCCGAGCTGACTAGGTACAAATCTGTTGTTCTGCTCCTGAACAGGCAATTAACCCACTGTTCCTAGGCAGTCATTGAAAATAAGAATTTGACTTGCCTAGTTAAATAAAGGTAAAATAAATAACTATGCTGACAGGGACTCAAATCCTGCAGTGCCAGATGTGTCCCCCTGCTTAAGCCAGTACATGTCCAGGCCCATCTGAAGTTTGCTAGAGAGTATTTGGATGATCCAGAAGAAGATTGGGAGAATGTCAGATGAAACCAAAATATAACTTTTTGGTAAAAACTCAACTGTTTGGAAGACAAAGAATGCTGAGTTGCATCCAAAGAACACCATACTTACTGTGAAGCATCATGCTTTTGGGCTGTTTGTCTGCAAATGGACCAGGACGACTGATCCGTGTAAAGGAAAGAATGAATGGGGCCATGTATCGTGAGATTTTGAGTGAAAACCTCCTTCCATCAGCAAGGGCATTGAAGATGAAACGTGGCTGGGTCTTTCAGCATGACAATGATCCCAAACACACCGTCCGGGCAACAAAGGAGTGGCTTTGTAAAAAGCATTTCAAAGACCTGGAGTGGCCTAGCCAGTCTCCAGATCTCAACCCCATAGAAAATCTTTGGAGGGAGTTGAAAGGCCGTGTTGCCCAGCAACAGCCCCAAAACATCACTGCTCTAGAGGAGATCTGCATGGAGGAATGGGCCAAAATACCAGCAACAGTGTGTGAAAACCTTGTGAAGACTTACAGGAAACGTTTGACCTCTGTCATTTCCAACAAAGGGTATATAACAAAGTATTGAGAAACTTTTGTTATTAAATATATATATATATTTATATTTCATGAAACGCCATGATATCTTCAATGAAATCGTTGAAAATACAACTTTCCGAAATACAACTGCTCATAACAAGCCTCGCAGCAACTCCTCTAATCGTCAAGGCGAGAATGGAGTTCGTTACGCATGCGATATCAAAGAAGGAATGGTGCTCCAACCCAAAACCATTACATACTGGCGTTTACCTCAGCTCATTGGCTATCTACCCAGCTAGATTTCAAGAAGATCAGTGGTCATTGGGCAGAAATACAGTCCATCAACGAAGCTTCGCTAAAACGATTGGTGCGCCAGGTAGTCATTGCTCGTTGTCTTCAAATCAGTTCACTTCGGTCAATACTCCCTGCAAGAAAAACACTGCAATTTGGCTGTGTTGCAAACATCCAGAGGAATGCACTGAAACCAAACATGACTAGATAAACAATGTTTTACCGTGTGTAATTACGTTGAATGCTCCATAGAAAATTGATAGAGAGAATTCACGGCACAAACAGGTTACAAAATGTTTCGATTTAACCTATAAAAATTGATTTTATCAAAGAAAACGGCACTTCATTTGATCACTGGGACCTTCAGGAAGAGAAATAAGAGCAAGATATCAGAATATAAGTCATAATTTTACCTTCAGATGTGAATGTGTAAACTGTCATGGCGGAAAATGTTTCTGTTGTTGATTGAGAAGAGCAAACAAAAGCATAGTATTTATTCTCTGTAATAGCTATTTTAAATTGGAAAACGTAGTTTGATTACCAATATTCTAATCTTTTGAAGGGTGTAAGACACTTGCATTTTCAAGAATGTTTAATGTTACGACGTTGTATTTTTAGTTGGTACTCTGAAATTTCCCCTGATGTTGATCCCTGTACAGGGATCGCAGCCATAAAGGTGAAATAATATAAAATTAAAATAAATAAAAAACAGCCTAGAACTGGATGACCTGCCCTTTCTAATCTTATCACTTCCCCAGCTCAAAGTGTGACTCTTGAATGCATGTCTAATGCCTGCAGGCCTGTGAAAGCTTGATTAATTCAGTTCCTAACAGTTAATGTAATTCACTCCAGAATATAATAGCCACTGTACTAATAGGACCCCTGCACTTTTTACTACCTGTCAAGGTGGGGGTTATAATGCCTGTATATAAACACAGTACATTAACCACACTATAACCACACTATAATGGGCTCCTGAGTGGCACAGCGGTCAAAGGCACTACATCTCAGTGCTAGAGGTGTCACTACAGACACACTGGTTCGAATCATTATCACAACCAGACGTGATTGGGAATCCCATATGGCAGTGCACAATTGGCCCAGCGTCGTCCGGGTTTGGCCGGTGTAGGCCGTCACTGTAAATAATAATTTGTTCTTAACTGAATTGCCTGGTTAAATAAAATAATTTAATTCAAAAATAACATTGTTCATTGTGTCTTCATGAAGTAGGATAAGTGTAAATATTGACCTGTCAATGCTTTAATTTTAGGCTATTACATAAGCTTTAAAGCAGGAACATAAGAACATTATAGCAATATTCCATCAGATTTGTAAGTTAAAACATGTTTGAATCTTTGCCATTCTTGGTGTCTTCACAGATTTAGACAAAACATGTTGATGTTATTACATGTATGTCCATGTATTGATTGTACAGATGAGGCTGAGAAGACAATGGCTGCTGTGAGGTACACATTCCTTGCAGGTGTGCTGCCTATAAGTTTGCTTCTCCAGTCACAGCTATGAATGTCCCTGAAGTAGATTTGCAGTTCAAATACACCTACACAATTACACACACAGGAGTCAAAAGATTTAGACGAACCATTGTTTTATTTTCAAGAACATTTTCTGCCATGGTTCCTAAAAGGGAGGGGAAAAGGCAGTTTCAGAGAAATGAACAATAATAATGTTCAATCAATGAATAGTATTTAATCTATAAACATCTAAATAATAACAAAATCTTTATATAAAAAACAAATTGTCTGTTAAATACAAGTTAGAAGTCAAAGAAAAAGTGTATCTCAGAACAATGACATGCTATTTGGATAAATCGAATGAATGACAAGAAATTTACTCAGAAATCTAAACCATTAATTTCTAGACAACGTTACGAAACTAATATATGCATATTAGAGCCACTAAATACAGTCTAAGCACAACAAGGCCGACTTCTAATTCTGACATCAAGTAACAAAGTGCCATGGTGCTGAAATGGACAGCGACTCATGCACAAATAGCAATGGAAACGTCCTGTTGTGTGAACTCAGGACATGATGATGGAACAATTCAGTACAGTCCCCTTCAAATTCTTATCACTGGCAGAGACATTGTTAGAAACAGTTTTCGTAGATCATATACTTGGGCATTTCTTGCAATGGTCACTTCTATTTCATATGACAGCTTTTCAAGTTTGCCATTACATTTTTTATGCGATTGCATGTTCATTTTAACTACAAATTTATGTACATGGGATTATTTCAGGGTTAATAAAGTTGGATGGTAAGATGGGTCAGTCAGTTTGTTTATTGTAGTCATGGTCATAAATGCAAGGCAAAATGTCAGTCAGGGAAAGTCGATCAAATCAGCATCTCATTCAGTTCACATACCTTGTAGCGAGCTATTGCACAATGAATGGCTGTACCCAGAGACGTAAATGCATAATACAGTATCTTCCAAAAGTATTCATGCCCCTTGATTTATTCCACATTTTGTTGTATTACAGCCGGAACTCAAAATGGATTAACTCAATTTTTTTCTCTCACCCATCTACACACAATACGCCAAAATGACAAAGTGAAAGGATGTTTTGTGAAATTTTTGCACATTTTTTGAGAATGAAATGCAGAAATATCTAATTTGCTTAAGTATTGTCACGAATCCCGCCGAAGTCGGTCCCTCTCCTTGTTCTTGCGTCATCCGTCGGTCGACGTCACCAGCTTTCTAGCTACCCGTCATGTTCGTTATACGAATGAGACCAAGTCGCAGCGTGGTACTGTATGTGTACATTCTAATTTATTAAAAGAATGAACACTGAACACTGAACAAACTAACAAAACAACAAAACGAACCGTGAAGCTAATATGAATAGTGCACCAGGCTATGAATGAGAACTAGAGACACTGTGCGGATCGTTGCATAACACGGTGCCTGACCAGTCACACGCTCCCCGTGGTAAGCACAATGAGTTGGCTCAAGTCTCCAACCTGACTCAGCCAATCTCCTCGTGTGCTCCTCCCCAATTTTTTTATTGGGGCTGACTCTCTGGCTTCCGTGCTAACCGTGTCCTCTTGTATCGTCACCGTTCCTCCTGCGCTATCGCCACCTGCTTCCATGGCAGGGTCTTGTCCCCTGCCATTACCTCCCCACAGGTTCAGGATGTCCTCCACGCTGCTTGGTCTTTTTGTGGTGGGTTCTTCTGTCACGTTCATTATACGAATGAGACCAAGGCCAAGCGTGGTATGCGTACATTCTAATTATTAAAATAATGAACACTGAACAAACTAGCAAAACAACAAAATTAACCGTAAAGCTAATATGAATAGTGCAGACAGGCAACTAAACATAGAACAAGAACCCTCAAACACCAAAGAGGAAATGGCTACCTAAATATGATCCTCAATCAGAGACAACGAGAAACAGCTGCCTCTGATTGGGAACCATATCAGGCCACCATAAACATACAAATACCTAGACCTACAAAACCCTTGACATACAAAAACCCTAAACAATACAAAACCCCTAGACAATACAAAAACTAGCGTATCCACCCTAGTCACACCCTGACCTAACCAAAATAGGCCGTGACACTACCGCCGATTTTCCATTTGTTTTGTCTTTGTTTCACACACCTGTTAACAATCCCTCAATCACCTGTTCATTATTTAACCCTCTGTTACCCTTGTGGTTTTTGTGAGTGATTGTTTATTTAGTATGTTTCGGTCTGTCATGGTCTGCGTGTATTTGTTACTTTGTATATTCTCATTTTTGAGTAAAGTAGGTTTGATTACTCATATCTGCTGTCCTGCTCCTGATTGTCTACACCAGCTACACCTAGGACCCATTACAGAATCACTCACCCGAAAAATGGAGTCAGCAGGAGCAGACGCCCCCTGTTCCAGAGAAGGAGCACGTTCAGCAGCAAGCGACCATGTTGCAACATCTGGGCATTGCCATGGATCGCGTGCTACAGACTATGGATCGTTTGGAGAGAGGAGGTTTTTCAGAGCCTCCACCAGCTCCACTACAACAGGTCTCACTGTCCACCGCTCTTTCCCCTTGTCCCAGTGGGATTCAACTCGCGCTCCCGAGGGAGTATGATGGGACGGCTGACGGATGACAGGGTTTTCTACTACAGCTAGAGCTCTACCTGGCGACCATTCACCCGGCTCCTTCGGGGTGTGTCCGCCCTTGTCTCCTGCCTCTCAGGCAAGTTCCTCAGGGTGCCTGAGGACATCGTATCTGATTGGGGTCCCCAGTTCACGTCCAGGGTCTGGAGAGCGTCTCGGGGGGGGTCTCGGTCAGCTTCACCTCAGGTTTTCACCCCAAGAGTAACGGGCAGGTGGAGAGAGTCAACCAGGATGTGGGTAGGTTTCTGCGGTCATATTACCAGGCCCGGTCGGGGGAGTGGGCGGCGTTCATCCCCTGGGCAGAGATGGCGCAAAACTCCACCACCTCTCTCCTTTCCAGTGCATACTGGGGTATTAGCCGGTTCTGGCACCGTGGCATCAGAGCCAGATCGAAGCTCCTGCGGTGGATGAATGGTTCAAGCGCTCGGAGGAGACCTGTGACACCGCCCATGTGCCGGAAGCTGGGTCCACGGTTTGTGGGGCCATTTAAAGTCCTGAGGAGACTGAACAAGGTATGTTACAGGTTACAGCTTCCCACAGATTATGGTATTAATCCCTCATTCCATGTGTCTCTCCTCAGGCCGGTGGTGGCTGGTCCACTACAGGAAGTTGAGGTGTGGGAGTTTCCTCCGCCCCCTGGACATCGAGGGAGTCCCGGCGTATGCTGTTCGAGCTATCCTGGACTCGAGACGTTGGGCGAGGGGCCTTCAGTGGAGTGGGAGGGGTATGGTCCGGAGGAGAGATTCTGGGTGCCGGTGGAGGACGCCCTGGACCCTTCGTTGCTGAGGGATTTCCACCGTCTCCATCCGGATCGCCCTCCAGGTCGTCCCCGAGGTCAGTGTCGCCGCGCGTCAAGGGGGGGGGAGGGTACTGTCACGAATTCCGCCAAATTCGGTCTCTCTCCTTGTTCGGGCAGCGTTCGGCGGTCAACGTCAACGGCTTTCTAGCTACCGCCGAGCCACTTTTCATTTTCCATTTGTTTTGTCTTTGTTTCACACTCTTTGTTTCAGAGACCTGTTTACAATCCCACAATCACCTGTTCATTATTTAACCCTCTGTTCACCACATGGTTTTTGTGACTGTTCACCTCATGGTTTTTATTTTGTATTTTTCGGTCTGTCATGGTGTGCGTGTATTTGTTACTTTGTATATTCTCATTTTTGAGTAAAGTACCTTTGATTACCCATATCTGCTGTCTTGCGCCTGACTCTCTACACCAGCTACACCTAGGACCCATTACAAGTATTCACAAACTTGAGTAAACAGAAGCACCTTTGGCAGAGATTACAGCTGTGAGTCTTTCTGGGTATGTCTCTAAGAGGTTTCCACACCTGTATTGTGCAACCTTTGGCCATTATTATTTAAAAAATAATTCAAGCTTTGTCAAATTGGTTGTTGATCATTGTAACTCATGAACATTCACTGTCTTCTTGGTAAGCAACTCAGTTTAAAATTGGCCTTGCGTTTTAGGTTATTGTCCTGCTGAAAGGTGAATTCATCTCCCAGTGTCTGGTGGAAAGCAGACTAAACCAGGTTTTCTTCTAGGATTGTGCTTAGCTCCATTCTGTTTATTTTTTATTGGGAAAAACTCCCCATTCCTTAAGAATTACAAGAATACCTAGTCATAGACTGTTCTCTCAACTACCGCACGGCAAGCGGTACTCGAGCGTTAAGTCTAGGTCCAAAAGGCTTCTTAACAGCTTCTAAGACTCCTGAATAGCCAATCAAACGTCTACCCAGACTATCTGCATTGCCCCTCCTCTTTTACACTGCTGCTACTCTCTGTTTATCTCGACATAGTCACTTTAAATTTTACCTACATGTACTACATGTACGTATTACCTCGACCCACCGGTGCTCCCGCACATTGACTCTGTACCCCCTGTATGTAGCCATGCAATTGTTATTTTACTAATGTTCTTTAATTTATTAGTTACTTTTATTTTTTACTTAACTATTTTTTCACTTAACACTTATTTTTAAATCTGCATTGTTGGTTAAGGGCTTGTAAGTTACCATTTCACTGTTGTATTCGGAGCATGTGACAAATAACATTTGATTGAATTAGATTTGATTATCCATGTCTTTCGACTACAAGGACTACCCAGAACATTGTCTCAGATCATGGGCCCAGTTCGTCACGCGGTATTGGAAGGCCTTCTGTTCCCTGTTGGGGGCATCAGTGAGTCTCTCCTCGGGGTTCCACCCTCAGTCGAATGGGCAAACTGAGCAAGCCAACCAGGAGCTGGAGAATTTCCTCCGCTGCTTCGTGTCCACTCAGGCCAACAACTGGAGCAAGTTCCTCATCTGGGAAGAGTATGCTCATAACACCCTGCCGAACTCGCCCACTAGACTGTTGCCGTTTGAGTGTCAGTTCGTGTTCGCCCCCCACTCCCTGTTTCCTGAACAAGAGGCGAAAGCGGGGCTGCCATCAGCCAAGGTGTTCATTCGACGATGTCGCCGCACCTGAAATCAATCTACACATACTGAACCCCTGTTTGGAGGAGGTACTGGATGCTGGGATGCTGAAGAAATGGCAGGCAAGGTTGCTGAGCGCAGGGAACTGAAATCTCTGTGCCTGCCACAACAACATAACAGTGCCTGGTCTACTGGCGTCGAGTTTGACTGCCACATTGTTTTATTTAGTTTTCCAGTGATCTTGAGTGGGCGTAATATCTGTTCCACTTTCCCAGTCAGAGAACTTATGGTATGTGACTGTTCGTCTACTTAGCTGGGAGGGTCCTGGCTCTTCATCTGTGGGGGGACCTTTGGCTCCGACTCCGCTCTCAGGCCCAAAGTCATAATGAGCTCTTTGGTTGCCTGCATAAACGCCTCCATGGTTCTGAAGTCTATTGGGTCATTCTACACATAACAGAAAGTCATCACGTTTCAATATACTCAATAAAGAATTGTCGGCATTGTATGCTAAACAAATTAAATAAAAGTAACTTCAAAGTTTTGTAGCTTGTTGAGCTTTTGGGGTTTCATTTCATCGATTTTCCTTGGCTTGGGAATTTTTTCATTTGACTAATTTTATTTTTGTAATAATTTATTTGATAAAGAACAAACAGCCTTATAGCTGGAAGAGATATTACAACTAATTGACATTTGTATTCCCCAGGCTGTGAAGAAGAAACATCATTAGAGCAAATACAGTAAATGTAAACACACACCAACCAGTAAGCGAATATAAAACGCATATTTAAATCCTATATGGCTGCACACATTTGATTGCAAATTTATTATTTTTACATTTGGGTTTTGGATAAGAGTTGTTGCTATAGAGGCCCTTAAAATCAAGTCTGGACCTCGAAGCCAGTTCCACTGCTTTTTCAGGGCCGGCTCCAGGCATAAGTGACATAGGGCCCCAGGCCGCTAGGGGGCACCTAAACCCCCCCAAAACAGAGTTGTTTTAGGAACTCAGTCAGGTGTCAACTTACTGTTGATAGTTAAAACAGTGGAGTCCATAAGGTGAAAGTTTGAAATTTGGTTGTGCATCAGAAGTGTTTCTCATGTTATGTCAGTCAGTTACTCAATTAGCCATGTCAGCTAACAATTTTTAAATGGTGAAAGACTAGCCATCTATCTAAACGTGTAGTAATCATGGCCAAATATCGATATGTCCCACAGGGCACCTGCCCAGGAGTCCTGGCTTCCAGGGGGCCCCCATTGATTTTGTTAATCCTTCTCACTCAGATATCATGAACATGGCATAAGGCATGGCAAAATGTGTTGAATTTCAAGAAATTAACTTTAAAACTGTGATTTTCTTCTCTCTGCCCCATGGGAAAATGAGTAGAATTACATTAAATGTGTTATAATTTAGTCCTAGGACCATGCCTCATGACTTCCTGGCCTGATGACTCCTTGCTGTCTCCAGTCTACCTGGTCGTGCTGCTGCTCCAGTTTCAACTGTTCTGCCTGCGGCTATGAAACCCTGACCTGTGCTACCTATCCCATACCTGCTGTTTTCAACTCTCTAGAGACAGCAGGAGCAGTAGAGATACTCAGAATGATCTCCTATGAAAAGCCAATTGACATTCACTCCTGAGGTGCTGACCTGTTGCACCCTCTACAACCACTGTCATTATAATTATTTGACTCTGCTGGTCATCTGTGAACATTTGAACATCTTGGCCATGTTCTGTTATAATCTCCACCCAGCACAGCCCGAAGAGGACTGGCTACCCCTCATAGCCTGGTTCCTATCTAGGTTTCTTCCTAGGTTCCGGCCTTTCTAGGGTGTTTTTCCTAGCCACCGTGCTTCTGCACCTGTATCTCTTGCTGTTTGGGGTTTTAGGCTGGGTTTCTGTACAGCACTTTGTGACATCAGCTGATGTAAGTTTATAAATACATTTGATTGATTGAAATTTGATAATAAATCTGCAGAACTGCAGAAACTTGCTTTAAAACTGCAACTAAACACATATGTAAAAAATAATTTTTGGAACTCAGTTGGAGTTTCAACTTATTGTTAAAAATTGGATTAGTAGAATACACAAGGTGCAAGTTTGAAATGTAGTTGTGCAGCATCAGCATTTTTTCTCATGTTATGTCAGTCCCCGACAGTCAATCAATGAGCCAAGTCAGCTAACAAATGTTATATTGGTAAGCTAGTCTAGCCAGCTATCTAAAGTTGTAGTAATCATGGCCGAATACCGACAATAACCCAAATATCACTTAGGGCCCCAAAAAGGCTAGAGCCAGCACTGGCTCTTTTCATTCTTCGCCTCTAATCAGGGAATGATTTAAACCTGGGACACCAGGTGGATGCAATTCATTATAAGGTAGAACAGAAAGCCAGCAGTAGTCCAGACCTCATAGAGTAAGATTTGAATACCCATGCTATAGAGACTCTTAATAGCATTTTTGTGTAGAGAGAGTGTGCCTATGCATAATGCAGTTATACCAATGAGACAAGGTGACTGGCCAAGTGTCCTGTTGGGGTTGTGACCCTAAGCAGTGTCCATGTGACTGTGCCAAGTGGAGTGGGCATATAATGCCATAGCCAGGTGGCACTAGCTCGCACCCGCACGCAGTCACGCACGCACACACGAGCACACACACACACACACACATATCTCAATAATGCATTGCCCAGCAATCGCATCAAACCACTTTGAAGTTTCTAGAAACATCTGTACCTGGTGTTTTTAATCACCTGCACCTCCATCCCTTTCTCCCACCATCTCTCTCTCTCTCGTGCACGCTTTCTGCTGCAGTGGAATTAATCTGTGTGTGTGTGTTTACACACTGCCACCAGCCTGTAGAAGTAAACAAGATTAAAAACAGATTCATGTCTGCAGTCTGGCTGTGTATGGTCCACAACAAGAAGAACAGAGACATATCAGAAACCAACATTTGTTTGATATTCTGAGTTTGCTTGTTAATAACTCTCCAATGGAATGCCTTAGGATGGTTAGAGTGATATATCTAGAATCAGATAATGATAGAGAGCAAGGTAAAGTTTTGTTTTCTCAGTTTCATTTCCAAAAAGTTACTGTACGTTGGTTTCAATGGAGGAATATTATGCACTTGCGGCTAATGGGCCGTGTTAAAAGTGTAGCAGAACCTGGTGTATACAGATCAACATTTTTTTTTGTCTCATTTAAATGATCTAGTGATCTTGAACCAATTTTGTGTTTTCTACAAATAGTTATCCTATTACAGCTGTGGTTATTACTTCAAGAATATATCTAATTTTCAATAGCTTCCAGTCCAAATTACTTATTCATCTAAAACCCCTTGAGTTTGGTCACTGAACCTTCCTGCTCCATAGTATACCCATTAAAATAGCCATTTTTCATTGCACTGATTTTACATGAATATTTCAAGTTTTCAATACTTTCCTATCAATATGAGCTACAAGTCTACAGACAAGTGCGATGGGTTCCTTGACATTTCTTATCAAATGTACACCAGCCGGTGCTATGGTCAGATGACATGAAAATAGAGCTGTTTGGCCATGCACACCAGTGGTGGGTTTAATGTAAACAAAAATGGAAGCATACGCAGAAAAGTACCTCATACTGGAAGCTGAGACATAATAAATGGTATTCATGAGTTCATCTGACTCTGGAGAAGTAGATAAAGGGCTTCATTGCTAAAATCCCAAAGTATCCCTTTAACCAGAAAGCTATGATCACTGTGTTATGACACAGCTATTTTCACTGGGATTATTACTTATTTATAATCAATGCTATTTGTGGTGGTGCTGGAGTGGTCATATGTGGATCAGTTGCTATGAGTATGGTGTTTGCAACATCACGTATGCAGGTTCAATTCCCGCTGTGAACACCTATGCAAAAAAATCTTCTAAATGGCATATTATGTTTTGTATTATTGTAATGATTCTCATTGGTGGAAGAAGGAGTAGACCAAAGCACAGTGTGGTATGTGTATGTGATGCCTTTAATAAACTGAACACGGAATACAAACAAACAAAAGAATAAAGGAAAACCGAAACAGTCCCGTATGGTGAAAACACTGAAACGGAAAATAATCACCCACAACTCAAAATGGGAAAACAGGCTACCTAAGTATGGCTCTCAATCAGAGACAACGATAGACAGCCGCCTCTGATTGAGAACCATACCAGGCCAAACACATAGAAAAAGAAAACCTAGACCTACAACATAGAATACCCACCCACATCACACCCTGACCAAACTAAAAATAGAAACATTTTTATTTTATTTATTTCACCTTTATTTAACCAGGTAGGCTAGTTGAGAACAAGTTCTCATTTGCAACTGCGACCTGGCCAAGATAAAGCATAGCAGTGTGAACAGACAACACAGAGTTACACATGGAGTAAACAATTAACAAGTCAACATACAAAGCAATCTACGGTCAGGGCGTTACAATTATGGCCCTTTTGGAATTTACAGAACGGGGTACATGTAGGAATTTGGAGGAGGGTCATGCTTTTTCTTTTTCAGACATGCTATGCACAAATTTGGAATAAAATTGCAAAAGAAGAATGTGACAAAGGGGTGATTTTGCCCAATGAAGATAGCACAAATGCGAAATAGGTCTACATGGAAACGCGGTTCAGAGCGTTGGGACAGTAACTGAAAGGTCACTGGTTTGAATCCCCAAACCTGACAAATCTGTTGATGTGCCCTTGAGCAAGACACTTAACCCTAATTGCTCCTTTAAGTCGCTCTGGATAAGAGCATCTACTAAATGAATAACATGTAAAACTAGTTATCAGGGTCGACCCTGTTAGATAGTCTAATGCACATGAGCCAAACATAAGGCCCGCGTGCTGGATCTGGCCTGCAAGCCCATTCAATGCAGCCCGCAGGTGGTTTGAGTTATATATTTTTTTAAACCAATTCGAAACTGCATTGAAATTATATTAGACCTACATTTATACAGTCTCTTCACTCTTTATAGGTTGCTAAGAATCGCTGAAACGAAAGCTGGATCGTCAGGGAACATCAAAATATACCAAAATTATAGATAAGGGGTTGCTAATTTTGGCAGTGAGAAAATATAAATGGCAAACATGTCTGTAAAACAATGTAACTTATAAAACAAGGTTTTTATGTGTTTTTCCTATATTTAGGAGATAAATCGGTCGTAGAACAAATCGGTCGTAGAACAAAACGTAAAACAACACTCTTGTGTTCGTGAGAATCTCTCCTTTCCATGGTGGTGTCACATTAGTTTGTAGCTTAATTGACAGATTTTGATGGGGATTTTTTTACTATGTTACTTAGATTGATGCACCGGTGTGTCAGTCAACTAGTTTTTTTTTATTTTCAAAGGTCCGATTTTCTCCATGTACCCCTTACTATAAAAAATGTACAGTCCCTAAGAACACCGTAAACCTCAAAGATTTTTTTACCTCAAATACTTCTAGCAAGTTGAACTCAAAGTCAATGAAAAGTATTTATTAATGTTTAATGTTGATGTAGAACTTACTCAAAACTAAATGAGAACTGTTTTCAACAAGTTATAACTTTTAACAACTTGATTGTTGACACAACAATAAAATATATTGTTTATTGAGCATTAACTTTATAAGTAGTTATTATTCAAAAGCTCGCAGGACATCTATGTACAAAAATGTGTACAAAAAATGAGTTCAAGCAAACATTTGTTTTTAGGTGATATCACATATAAATTATGAATCTCTTTAACAGAGTTAAGTTAATCCTTAAGAGTCTATTGTCACACCCATGCGTCAATCTAAGTAAGATAATAAAACAATCAAAATCAAATTGGTCAATTTAAGCTAGAGAACCACTGCATCTACCTATGTCTGCCTTCCGCATCTGTGATGGAAGGTGGCTGACCTACAGCGGTTTTGTCAGACCATGAGTCATCGCAAAAATCAGTCTTCTCACGAAAAAGGTTTGGCCTACAAACTAATATGACCTCACTGTGGAAAGAAGAGACGCTCATGAACACGATGGTATTCTCGTCTGAAGGTAACCTATACAAATTAGTGGAAGTATGGAGGTAGTTTTGTGCCCCAAAAATAAGGGGTTAAATATGTGTCCAAGAAAACAAAAATATTTCCTGAGCTTTCTTATAGCTCCTATATATAGGACGGACACTTCAAAATCGTATTCCTTATGATTGTAAAAAATATCAATGTTTTCTGCCATTTATGAATGTTATTCAGGTTATGCAATTTTATCAAATATTTTTTTATTTTTTTGTTTGTAAACCTAACTGGGGTCCTAAAATCCTATAGCTAAATGGTCTATGGTATGATCATCTTAAAGAAATTCCATATGTTAGCTTATCACTCCAAGGTTAAAACTACTGTATTGATATTGCATTAAATAAGTGCACTGTGAGCAGTAATACAGTGCTGGCCAGTTCCATTCCACTCCCTACAGACTTCCTCTGGCTTATGCCCATACCCCTTTTCCTCTATTCTTTAACACTTGCCCCTCCAACATCCCTTGGCGACCTCCTTTTCCTTTCCTCCCACTGAATCCTGCACCCCACATGGACATACAGCCAAAGAGATTATGGTAAAGCAGTAGCACATGTGGTTACATGGGTGACCTTTCCGATTGATTGTTTGTCCTCCAACACTGGCTGAGTACAAAGCATCTTCCCTAGAAAATGGCTCAATGGCTTACACACACAGGCACGGGAGCACACACAAACTCATTCTCCCTGACCAAAGAGGAAAGACTGCTTTGGAGTGTGTGTGCAAGTATGTGTGCCCGTGCAAGTGTACATGTGTGCCTCCCTGTCTACGTGTGTGTGTGCGTTACTAAATCTGCATTGAGCACAAGTGGATGGTCAAGGTCACTTCACCCTTATGCTGCAGCATTAAAAGAGATCAGAATTGAGAAGATTCACACAGTCTCATAAATGTACTGTATCTATAGCTCCACCAAGCATTAAAGCACCAGGGCCACACGATAGTGTTTTAAGGGCTACGCTCTACAGTACAAAGTCAAGCTCTATCAGTCCACTGATAAACAAGGAAGGAGTGGTCCGTGGGATATACTGTAACAATAAAAATGTCTGGCTGTTGGCTGCAGACCTGAGATCAAATACTATACATGACCAAAAGTATGTGGACACCTGCTCATCAAACATCTCAGCGACGGTGGCAGATGCACTGCTCCACATACATGAACAAAAACACTTGCACACACAACACATCATTACGTCAGAAATGTCCACACACACACACTCAACCAGGCGGACTGAAACCAGCGGTTTGGGTGTCCCCTCTCTGGGCACAGGGGGTAATTACTATTCCTCTTCTCCAATGTACCCCCTGCCTTGACCAATGTCTCTCATCTCCTCTATCTTTCTCTCCAACTCATCTTTCCTTTCTGACACTCTTCTCTACACCCATACAGGGTCCACATATATGTCATGGAAAGAGCAGGTGTTCCAAAATGTTTTGTTCCCTCAGTATGTATTCAAGGTAATGACCTAGATTTATACTGAAAGAAATATAAACCCAACATGTAAAGTGTTGGTCCCATGTTTCATGGGGCTGAAATAAAAGATCCCAGAAATGTTCTACAGGATTGTCCACCCGAGCTGTTGTCAGAGAATCTGTTAATTTTTCTACCATAAGCCACCTCCAAAGTCGTTTTAGAGAATGTGGCAGTACGTCCAACATGCCTCATAACCGCAGACCACGTATAATCACACCAGACCAAGTCCCTCCACATCAGACTGGGTGAGGGGGTTGCTGATGTCAGCGTTGTGAACAAAGTGCCCCATGGTGGGGGTGGGGTTATGGTATGGGCAGGCATAAGCTATGGACAACAAATACAAATGCATTTTCATCATTTATCACATTTTTTAAAAATAAATGACAATGGGCCTCAGGATCTCATCCCGGTATCTCTGTGCATTCAGATTGCCATTTATCAATGGCAATCTGAATGCACAGAGATACCGGGATGAGATCCTGAGGCCCATTGTCATTTATTTAAAAAAAAATGTATTTCACCTTTATTTAACCAGGTAGGCCAGTTGAGAACAATATCTCATTTACAACTGCGACCTGACCAAAATAAAGCGGTCTGTGGCTGTGGACCGGGGCCAGATCTTCCGGGAAGTCATCGAACGAAGTCTCTCCAACATTCGGTTTCCGTTTTATAAAGTTTTTGTCATTTTTCCACTGTCCCGGTAAATTCCACCAGATGGTGTATGAAATCTTATTGCAAATGTACAAAACATCACCAATCACAACATGGCCATTTCTCCTAAACGGAAAAGACTTCGAAGACGAAACTTGTGTACATAGGTTTGGAATAATGGGTTGTTAGCCCCAAAAAAAAGATGGTGTCATAGCCTAAATGCTTTTTGGGTTAAGCTCTCTGGGATACGTGGGATGGTAGCGTCTCACCTCGCCAACAGCCAGTGAAATTGCAGGCTGCCAAATACAAACAACAGAAATCTCATAATTAAAATTCCTCAAACATACAAGTATTATACACCATTAAAAAGGCTTTATGGCGAAAGAACACTTTGCAATTATGTTAAGTCAGCGCCTAGCCACAGAAAACCATACACCATTTTCCAACCAAGAAGAGGTGTCACAAAAGACAGAAATAGCGGTAAAATGAATCACTTACTTTTGATGATCTTCATCTGATGACACTCCCAGGTCTCCATGTTAGACAATAAATGTTCATTTTTATGTCCAAATACCTCCTTTCTGTTTGTGCGTTTAGTCCAGTAATCCAAATGCACAAGGCGCGGGCACTAAGTCCAGATGAAAAGTCAAAAAGTTCCATTACAGTTTGTAGAAACCTGTCAAACGATGTATATAATCAATCTTTAGGATGTTTTTATCATAAATCTTCAATAATATTCAAACCGGACAATTCCTTTGTCTTTAGAAATTAAAGGGAACAGAGCTCGCGCTCAAGGCCGCGCGCAATACTTAGCTAATGGCTTTCAGCCATACCCCTGGTTCAAACAGTTATTTTCTTTCCCCTTTCATAGTAGAAGCCTGAAACAACTTTCTAAAGACTGTTGACATCTAGTGGAAGCCTAAGGAAGTGCAATCTGACCCCATAGACACTGTATATTGGATAGGCAATCACTTAAAAAAAACTACAACCTCAGATTTCTCACTTCCTGGTTGGATTTTTCTCAGGTTTTTTCCTGCCATATGAGTTCAGTTATACTCACAGACATTACTTTAACAGTTCTGGAAACTTTAGAGTGTTTTCAATCCAAATCTACTAATTATATGCATATTCTAGCTTCTGGGCCTGAGTAGTAGGCAGCTTACTCTGGGCACCTTATTCATCCAAGCTATTCAATACTGCCCCCCGTTCCCAAAGAAGTTACGGACATTTTTCTGGGATTAAAGGTCAAAAATGAAAATAGAGCGCTAATGTGACCGCTTCACGTCAAAGTACATGAACCTACGGTGTAAGGAAAAAAACAGTCTTTTATCTATCGTAATTTAAGAGAAATAGTACAATGTACACTTGGTGATGTTCAAATATATATATATTTTTTTATTTTTTAAGTTACAGATCCAGCATGTTCAGACGAATCCGTTAAGGTGGGTTTCGGTACTCTACGTGATTTCTGTGATTTTCTGAAATAACACTCAATAATTCAACCCTCTGTAAATAAGTCAGTTCTTAACATAAAGACTTAAAAAGCAAAATTCTGTAAGAGCCTACCCCAAGGAGGATATGTTTTCACTTTCAGCTTCCTGTGTCAACCGGAAGTGCCTTAAATTTGGGTTATTGGGGCTGTTTTGAAGGGTTAAAAAGGTCCCATCTATCCAAAACTTCATATGTGTGATTAGGCAACCCTCATGAACTGTAAATCAGTAATTTCTCCCAACAGATGTCAAATACAAAACTCTCTCACACACACACACACACACAGGATGGAGTGACACGATGCGGGGCTTAAAGACACACAGAGCCTGCAATGACATTATCATAATCTCTAGGCAGTGCCGAGTTCAACGAGATGCCGTGTTTGACCGTAGCTCACACGGTCTATGAAGCCTGGCACTAAATTTCAGGTGCTTTTG
Organism: Oncorhynchus mykiss; assembly: GCF_013265735.2. Lineage (NCBI taxonomy): Eukaryota > Metazoa > Chordata > Actinopteri > Salmoniformes > Salmonidae > Oncorhynchus > Oncorhynchus mykiss. Next base: position 45,576,785 of record NC_048566.1, on the reverse strand, counting down.
GGTGACAGCAGAACAAACGTTAGGGTTAGAAGCACAATTCGACGTCAAGAATGTTTCTGAGGTCCTCCCGCTCTGTGCAAGCCTAACCCTGACCGTGTGGCATTAACCCTTAACAGTGACCATAGGAATACATTGCCTGCTCCCCTAAATTTAACCTGAAGCCTATGTGAGTTATGAATGCCTTATGAACCTGTCTTCGATAACAATTCATCAGGACACTATGAGGTCTACCTGTGTTGATTCTAAGCTTCCTGGACCTACCGGAAGTGGTTAAACACCCTAAAGGTGTTTTGATGTACCAAACCTGCAGTTAGCAATTCTGAATTCAATTCTGAACTTAAAGACTTTAAACTCAGGATTCTGTATAAGCCTACCCCAATGAGGATATGTGTTTACTTTTAGCTTCCTGTGCCAACCGGAAGTCTCTTAAATTAGGGTCATAGTGGCTGTTTCGAATGGTTAAAAAAGTCACAACTTTCCAAAACTTCACATATGCGATTAGGCAACCCTCATGAACTGTAAATCAGTCATGTCTCCCATTCCAGATTTCCAGATTTCCAACAGCAAGGACGAAGTTACACAGTGTGGGGCTTACAGACACACAGATCCTGCATTACTTACCTTCGTTCGAACTATCAAAGAACCGTCAGACCTAGAGCTCTGAAACTTTAGAAACCTGTTCAAGAGCTCCAGTCGATAGTGCGTTGTGAGTTATGTGGCTCTAGAAGGTTCTCAGACCGAGAAACAGCCTTGTACATTTGCAATAACTTCAATTATTTTAGACCATTTTTAACCATCACGAAAATTAAGACTTTTAGAAAAGTCCCAAAGTAGCAAGATTAGGTGCATTCGAAGCGCCTCGGCCCATAGAGACGGACCCCAACGTTTCTGTCCGATAGCTCATTCAAGGACCCTGTAGCAATGCCCAGAAAAGTAGATTTTCAGCATACCTTAAGGGAACATTTTGACATTTCGTGTATGGTTAGTGAGAAAGTCCATATTGCAAATGTACGGTCCCTTAGTAGACGTCCGAAAACATTTGTAAAATTCGTGGTCGGCGTCGGGCCGTGTGGTAGGGCCAGACCTACCGGGAAGTCATCGAATTAACTTTGTCGGACATTCGGTTTCCGTTTTATAAAATAAACAAGTTTTGGACCATTTTTCCGCTATCCCGGAAATTCCCACAAGAGGGCATAAGGAATCATATGGCAATTGGACTAAACATCACGAATCACGATGGGGCCTTATCTCGAAAACGAAAAATATTTTGAAGCCGAAACTTGGTGAGCGTAGGTTTGGCATAATGGGCAGTTGCCCCCGAACAAGATGGCGTCTAGGCCTCAACGGTTTTTGAGTTATGGCCAATTTTCTGGGATTAAAGGTCCAAAATGGAAATAGAGAAATTATCAATTATCAATAAAAAAAGAACCAGCGATTTATCTATCGTCATTTAAGAGAAATGGTACAATGACAAATTGGTGATGTTCACAAATAGGTGTGGCATTAACCCTTAACAGTAAAACAGGGTTTTTTGATCTCACAGATTACAGTGACATCTCTCCCCATAGGAATACATTGCCTGCACCCCTAAATTCAACCTGAAGCCTATATGGGTTATGAATGCCGTATGAACCTGTCCATCAGGCCACTATGAGGTCTACCTGTGTTGATTCTAAGCTTCCTGGACCAACCGGAAGTGGTTAAAATCACCCTAAAAGTGTATATCCATACCCTGCCTGCAGTTTGATAGACATAGTGCATTCAACCCTGTGTAAATCAGTCAATTCTTAACGTAAAGACCTAAAACTCAGGATTCTGTAAGAGGCTACCTCAGTCAAGACATGTGTTTACTTATAGCTTCCTGTGCCAACCGGAAGTGCCCTTAATTGGGTCACACTGTCTGTTTCGAAGGGTTAAAAAAGTCACATCTCTCCAAAACTTCATATGTGTGACTAGGTAAGCCTTCTGAACTGTAAATCAGTCATTTCTCCCAACAGATCTCAAAGAAAAGCACCCTCACACACACACAGGAAGGATGGAGTGACAAAGTGCGGTGCTTAAAGACACAGAGAGCAGGCAATGGCATTACCATAATCCCTAGGCCGTGCCGAGTTCAACGAGATATCCCGCTTGACCGTAGCTCGCTCGGCCTAGGCGCAGCGACCATTAGAATAGTAGGCCCAAAATGATGCCTGCCCCACAACGTCATTTGATTTTGGGTGACAGTGAGAGAACCGTTAGGGTGAGAAGAAAAATTCCACCACAGGAATGTTCCTAAGGTCCTCCCGATCCGTGCAAGCCTAACCCTGACCGTGTGGCATTAACCCTTAACAGTGACCATAGGAATACATTGCCTGCTCCCCTAAATTTAACCTGAAGCCTATGTGAGTTATGAATGCCTTATGAACCTGTCTTCGATAACAATTCATCAGGACACTATGAGGTCTACCTGTGTTGATTCTAAGCTTCCTGGACCTACCGGAAGTGGTTAAACACCCTAAAGGTGTTTTGATGTACCAAACCTGCAGTTAGCAATTCTGAATTCAATTCTGAACTTAAAGACTTTAAACTCAGGATTCTGTATAAGCCTACCCCAATGAGGATATGTGTTTACTTTTAGCTTCCTGTGCCAACCGGAAGTCTCTTAAATTAGGGTCATAGTGGCTGTTTCGAATGGTTAAAAAAGTCACAACTTTCCAAAACTTCACATATGCGATTAGGCAACCCTCATGAACTGTAAATCAGTCATGTCTCCCATTCCAGATTTCCAGATTTCCAACAGCAAGGACGAAGTTACACAGTGTGGGGCTTACAGACACACAGATCCTGCATTACTTACCTTCGTTCGAACTATCAAAGAACCGTCAGACCTAGAGCTCTGAAACTTTAGAAACCTGTTCAAGAGCTCCAGTCGATAGTGCGTTGTGAGTTATGTGGCTCTAGAAGGTTCTCAGACCGAGAAACAGCCTTGTACATTTGCAATAACTTCAATTATTTTAGACCATTTTTAACCATCACGAAAATTAAGACTTTTAGAAAAGTCCCAAAGTAGCAAGATTAGGTGCATTCGAAGCGCCTCGGCCCATAGAGACGGACCCCAACGTTTCTGTCCGATAGCTCATTCAAGGACCCTGTAGCAATGCCCAGAAAAGTAGATTTTCAGCATACCTTAAGGGAACATTTTGACATTTCGTGTATGGTTAGTGAGAAAGTCCATATTGCAAATGTACGGTCCCTTAGTAGACGTCCGAAAACATTTGTAAAATTCGTGGTCGGCGTCGGGCCGTGTGGTAGGGCCAGACCTACCGGGAAGTCATCGAATTAACTTTGTCGGACATTCGGTTTCCGTTTTATAAAATAAACAAGTTTTGGACCATTTTTCCGCTATCCCGGAAATTCCCACAAGAGGGCATAAGGAATCATATGGCAATTGGACTAAACATCACGAATCACGATGGGGCCTTATCTCGAAAACGAAAAATATTTTGAAGCCGAAACTTGGTGAGCGTAGGTTTGGCATAATGGGCAGTTGCCCCCGAACAAGATGGCGTCTAGGCCTCAACGGTTTTTGAGTTATGGCCAATTTTCTGGGATTAAAGGTCCAAAATGGAAATAGAGAAATTATCAATTATCAATAAAAAAAGAACCAGCGATTTATCTATCGTCATTTAAGAGAAATGGTACAATGACAAATTGGTGATGTTCACAAATAGGTGTGGCATTAACCCTTAACAGTAAAACAGGGTTTTTTGATCTCACAGATTACAGTGACATCTCTCCCCATAGGAATACATTGCCTGCACCCCTAAATTCAACCTGAAGCCTATATGGGTTATGAATGCCGTATGAACCTGTCCATCAGGCCACTATGAGGTCTACCTGTGTTGATTCTAAGCTTCCTGGACCAACCGGAAGTGGTTAAAATCACCCTAAAAGTGTATATCCATACCCTGCCTGCAGTTTGATAGACATAGTGCATTCAACCCTGTGTAAATCAGTCAATTCTTAACGTAAAGACCTAAAACTCAGGATTCTGTAAGAGGCTACCTCAGTCAAGACATGTGTTTACTTATAGCTTCCTGTGCCAACCGGAAGTGCCCTTAATTGGGTCACACTGTCTGTTTCGAAGGGTTAAAAAAGTCACATCTCTCCAAAACTTCATATGTGTGACTAGGTAAGCCTTCTGAACTGTAAATCAGTCATTTCTCCCAACAGATGTCAAAGAAAAGCTCCCTCACACACACACAGGAAGGATGGAGTGACAAAGTGCGGTGCTTAAAGACACAGAGAGCAGGCAATGGCATTACCATAATCCCTAGGCTGTGCCGAGTTCAACGAGATATCCCGCTTGACCGTAGCTCGCTCGGTCTAGGCGCAGCGACCATTAGAATAGTAGGCCCAACATGAAGCCTGCCCCACAACGTCATTTGATTTTGGGTGACAGTGAGAGAACCGTTAGGGTGAGAAGAAAATTCCACCACAGGAATGTTCCTAAGGTCCTCCCGATCCGTGCAAGCCTAACCTTGACTGTGTGGCATTAACCCTTAATAGTTCAAAGAAGGTGTTTACATCAAACAGTTTGCATTGACTTCTCTCCCCATAGGAATACATTGCCTGCACTCATAAATTAAACCTGAAGCCTATATGGGTTATGAATGCCGTATGAACCTGTCCATCAGGCCACTATGAGGTCTACCTGTGTTGATTCTAAGCTTCCTGGACCAACCGGAAGTGGTTAAAATCACCCTAAAAGTGTATACCCATACCCTGCCTGCAGTTTGATGGACATAGTGCATCCAACCATGTGTAGATCAGTCAATTCTTAACGTAAAGACTTAAAACTCAGGATTCTGTAAGTGGCTATGTCAATCAAGACATGCGGTTACTTATAGCTTCCTGTGCCAACCGGAAGTGCCTTTAATTGGGTCACACTCTCTGTTTCTAAAGTTTAAAAAAGTGTGATCTCTCCAAAACTTCAAATGTGTGACTAGGGAACCCTCCTGAACTGTAAATCAGTCATTTCTCCCAACAGATCTCAAAGAAAAGCTCCCTCACACACACACAGGAAGGATGGAGTGACAAAGTGCGGTGCTTAAAGACACAGAGAGCAGGCAATGGCATTACCATAATCCCTAGGCCGTGCCGAGTTCAACGAGATATCCCGCTTGACCGTAGCTCGCTCGGCCTAGGCGCAGCGACCATTAGAATAGTAGGCCCAAAATGATGCCTGCCCCACAACGTCATTTGATTTTGGGTGACAGTGAGAGAACCGTTAGGGTGAGAAGAAAAATTCCACCACAGGAATGTTCCTAAGGTCCTCCCGATCCGTGCAAGCCTAACCTTGACCGTGTGGCATTAACCCTTAAAAGTAAAACAGGGTTTTTTGATCTCACAGATTACAATGACTTCTCTCCCCATAGGAATACATTGCCTGCACCCCTAATTTCAACCTCAGGCCTATGTAGGTTATGAATGCCTTATGAACCTGTCTTCAGTACCTGTCCATCAGGCCACTATGAGGTCTACCTGTGTTGATTCTAAGCTTCCTGGACCAACCGGAAGTGGTTAAAATCACCCTAAAAGTGTATACCCATACCCTGCCTGCAGTTTGATGGACATAGTGCATCCAACCATGTGTAGATCAGTCAATTCTTAACGTAAAGACTTAAAACTCAGGATTCTGTAAGTGGCTATGTCAATCAAGACATGCGGTTACTTATAGCTTCCTGTGCCAACCGGAAGTGCCTTTAATTGGGTCACACTCTCTGTTTCTAAAGTTTAAAAAAGTGTGATCTCTCCAAAACTTCAAATGTGTGACTAGGGAACCCTCCTGAACTGTAAATCAGTCATTTCTCCCAACAGATCTCAAAGAAAAGCTCCCTCACACATACACAGGAAGGATGGAGTGACAAAGTGCGGTGCTTAAAGACACAGAGAGCAGGCAATGGCATTACCATAATCCCTAGGCCGTGCCGAGTTCAACGAGATATCCCGCTTGACCGTAGCTCGCTCGGCCTAGGCGCAGCGACCATTAGAATAGTAGGCCCAAAATGATGCCTGCCCCACAACGTCATTTGATTTTGGGTGACAGTGAGAGAACCGTTAGGGTGAGAAGAAAAATTCCACCACAGGAATGTTCCTAAGGTCCTCCCGATCCGTGCAAGCCTAACCTTGACCGTGTGGCATTAACCCTTAAAAGTAAAACAGGGTTTTTTGATCTCACAGATTACAATGACTTCTCTCCCCATAGGAATACATTGCCTGCACCCCTAATTTCAACCTCAGGCCTATGTAGGTTATGAATGCCTTATGAACCTGTCTTCAGTACCAGTCCATCAGGCCACTATGAGGTCTACCTGTGTTGATTATAAGCTTCCTGGACCAACCGGAAGTGGTTCAAATTACCCTAAAAGTGTATACCCATACCCTGCCTGCAGTTTGATAGACATAGTGCATTCAACCCTGTGTAAATCAGTCAGTTCTTAACGTAAGGACTTAAAACTCAGGATTCTGTAAGAGCATACCCCAATGAGGATATGTGTTGATTTATAGCTTCCTGTGCCAACCGGAAGTGCCATAATTGGTGTCTCAGGGGCTGTTTCGAGGGGTTAAAAAAGTCTGATCTTTCCAAAACTTCATATGTGTGATTAGGCAACCCCCATGAACTGTAAATCAGTCATTTTTCCCATAAAATTTCAAAGGAAAACTAAATCACTCACACACACAGCTTGGAAGGAGGGACCCATTGGGGTGCGTAGAGACATACACTGCCTGCATTAGTTAACCTTGTTGGAACTTTTAAAGAACCGTCAGACCTAGAGTTCTGAAACTTTAGAATCCTAGGTGGTTAGGTGGTTCTAGAAGGTTCTCGGATCGAGAAACAGCCTCGTACATTTGCAATACCTTCAATTCATTTTTGTATCACGAAAATGACGACATTTAGAAATGTCCCAGAGTCGCAAGACTAGGTGCATTGTGAACGTCTCGGCCCATATAGATAGACCCCAACGTTTCTGTCCGATAGCTCATTCAAGGACCCCGTAGCAAGTCATGGAAAATAGTGGATTTTCAGCACCAATTAGGGTTTTTCTCGGACACCAAATGACCTATCGAGCCAAAACTTGGGATTCGGGGTCGCCTCAGCTAGGCCAACACATAACATAAGAAATGGACCCGCAGCTAGAACGTAACTACGTGTTTTATGTTTTTTTTATGGTTTGAACCGAATGCGTTGTGAATTTTGGGCCAGCTCTGAAGTATGTAATAGTTGGCTACTAAACGAGTTGGAAAAGGTGGGTTTGGTGTCAGTTTGTATCAGTTTGGTGTCAGAATTATATCTAATTGACTGATGGATTCTTGTCCACTTGACTCTTGTCCATTTGCAATATGTTTAAACAGTGAGGTACCATCACCAATAGTGACATTCTTAAATCTACCCTAACGAGCGATTGAGATGAACCAGAATACTGCAACGCCATCCCGAGTTCATCGGGCCATTCAATTTCACATTCCTGCAGGATTTTTATAGCATGACAAATTCGTGATGGTACCTGCCCATTAAAACATATTGCAAATGCATAGTGACTTTGAAAAAGTAAGGAAACAAACAAATGGACATAATGAAATCACAATTTTTTTCATTTTTGGGTTACCAGTTGCACAACAATGCATGTGCATTTGCAATATGATTCTATAGTGAAAAAACATCACCAAATGGACATTCTGAAATCAACCCTAACGAGCGATTGAGATGAACCATAATCACTGCCCAGACATCCTGAGTCCATCGGGCCAGTCAATTTCACATTCCTGCAGGATTTTTATAGCATGACAAATTCGTGATGGTACCTGCCCATTGAACCATATTGCAAATGCGCAGTGACTTTGAAAAAGTATGGAAAACATAAACAAATGGACATAATGAAATCATGAAAACAATGCGTATCCATCGTCATATTTTAAACTGTCCATAAAGCACTCAATGATGGCCCCCACTGATAGAGGGCCGTAGTAGGGTACTCCCATAGCGGGCATGGACATTAGGAGTCCCGGTAAATGCATTTACAACCATATTTTTATTTTTGGGTTACCAGTTGCACATTTCAGATCACCAGTTGCACGGAGGAAAATCACAATCTGCACCCATCGTCATATTTTAAACTGTCCATAAAGCACTCAAGGATGGCCCCCACTGATAGAGGGCCGTAGTAGGGTACTCCCATAGCGGGCATGGACAATGCATTTACAACCATATTTTTATTTTTGGGTTACCAGTTGCACAACAATGCACGTGCATTTGCAATATGATTCTATAGTGAAAAAACATCACCAAAGTGACATTCTGAAATCAACCCTAACGAGCGATTGAGATGAACCAGAATCACTGCCAAGCCATCCCGAGTTCATCGGGCCAGTCAATTTCACATTCCTGCAAGATTTTTATAGCATGACAAATTTGTGATGGTACCTGCCCATTGAACCATATTGCAAATGCACAGTGACTTTGAAAAAGTAAGGAAACATAAACAAATGGACATAATGAAATCACCATATTTTTATTTTTGTGTTACCAGTTGCACAACAGTGCACGTGCATTTGCAATATGATTCTATAGTGAAAAAACATCACCAAATGGACATTCTGAAATCAACACTAACGAGCGATTGAGATGAACCAGAATCACTGCCCAGCCATCCCGAGTTCATCGGGCCAGTCAATTTCACATTCCTGCAGGATTTTTATAGCATGCCAAATTCGTGATGGTAAATGCCCATTGAAACATATTGCAAATGCACAGTGACTTTGAAAAAGTAAGGAAACATAAACAAATGGACATAATGAAATCACCATATTTTTATTTTTGTGTTACCAGTTGCACAACAATGCACGTGCATTTGCAATATGATTCAATGGTGAAAAAAACATCACCAAATGGACATGATGAAATCAACACAACGAGTGATGGAAATGAACAACTATCACTGCCCGGCCATCCCGAGTTCATCAGTTCAGTCAATTTTGGCCCCCAAAAAATTGACTTTTGACTTTTGACATTTGACTTCCTATGAAATCATATTGCAAATGGACAAATCATGTTCCTTATGCACAAGTAAAAAAAAAAACATGATGATAACATTTTACAAAAGTATATTCATACAGTTCTTACACATGATTAATTGATTTAAAATCAAAACAATTTCGAAAAAACGGTCCAGAAAGCACTTTTTGTACGAGGGTGATACGTTTTTTTTTAAATTTCACATTTTCGATTTTTGACTTCCTATGAAATCATATTGCAAATGGACAAAACATATGCCTTATGCACAAGTAAAAAAAAAATATGATAATAAAATACGAATAAAGTATGTTGATACAGTTCTTATACGTGTGTAATTGACACAGAAATCTAAAGAATTTTGAAAAACGGTCCAGAAAGCACTTTTTAAGGATGTGTGAAGTTTTTTACCAAATTTTGACATTTTTGACTTTTGACTTTTGACTTCCTATGAAATTATATTGCAAATGGACAAAACATATGCCTTATGCGCATGTAATAAAAAAAAATGATGATAACAAAATTGGACAAAAGTATATTCATACAGTTCTTACACATGTGTAATTGACAAAAAAAAACGAAAGAATTTCGAAAAACGGTCCAGAAAGCACTTTTTTAAGGAAAAAATCATTTTTTTCAAAATTTTGCTTTTGGATGTTGACTTGGGTTGCATTTCCAATATGAAAAACCACGGCGGAGCGCACTCACCCCCTGTTGGATTTTTGAAGTGTTACAACTGGCAATTGCCATATGGCATTTGCCATACACTTTGCACGAATCAACGTCACATTGGGTGGTATTGGACATCGTGTACATGGTTTGTCCAATGCCAATATGTTGCCATTCATTTTTGTCCATTTCAGTGGGGTATTCCCTTACAACAATTAAGGTCATTGCTCGGGCACCGAATGACCTATCAAGCCGAAACTTGGGATTCGGGATCGCCTTTGCTAGGCCTACAGATAACGTTAGAACTGGACCCGCAGCTAGAACGTAACTACAGTGGGGCAAAAAAGTATTTAGTCAGCCACTTAAAAAGATGAGAGAGGTCTGTCATTTTCATCATAGGTACACTTCAACTATGACAGAAAATCACATTGTAGGATTTTTAATGAATTTATTTGCAAATTATGGTGGAAAATAAGTATTTGGTCACCTACAAACAAGCAAGATTTCTGGCTCTCGCAGACCTTCTTTAAGAGGCTCCTCTTGTCCTCCACTCATTACCTGTATTAATGGCACCTGTTTGAACTTGTTATCAGTACAAAAGACACCTGTCCACAGCCTCAAACAGTCACACTCCAAACTCCACTATGGACAAGACCAAAGAACTGTCAAAGGACACCAGAAACAAAATTGTAGACCTGCACCAGGCTGGCAAGACTGAATCTGCAATAGGTAAGCAGCTTGGTTTGAAGAAATCAACTGTTGGAGCAATTATTAGGAAATGGAAGACATACAAGACCACTGATAATCTCCCTCGATCTGGGGCTCCACGCAAGATCTCACCCTGTGGGGTCAAAATGATCTCAAGAACGGTGAGCAAAAATCCCAGAACCACACGGGGGGACCTAGTGAATGACCTGCAAAGACCTGGGACCAAAGTAACAAAGCTTACCATCAGTAGCACACTACGCCGCCAGGGACTCAAATCCTGCTGTGCCAAACGTGTCCCCCTGCTTAAGCCAGTACATGTCCAGGCCCGTCTGAAGTTTGCTAGAGAGCATTTGGATGATCCAGAAGAAGATTGGGAGAATGTCATATGGTCAGATGAAACCAAAATATAACTTTTTGGTAAAAAGTCAACTTGTCGTGTTTGGAGGACAAAGAATGCTGAGTTGCTTCCAAAGAACAACATACCTACTGTGAAGCACGGAGGGTGGAAACATCATGCTTTGGGGCTGTTTTTCTGCAAAGGGACCAGGACGACTGATCCGTGTAAAGGAAAGAATGAATGGGGCCATATATCGTGAGATTTTGAGTGAAAACTTCCATCAGCAAGGGCATTGAAGATGAAACGTGGCTGGGTCTTTCAGCATGACAATGATCCCAAACACACCGCCCGGTCAACGAAGGAGTGGCTTCGTAAGAAGCATTTCAAAGTCCTGGTGTGGCCTAGCCAGTCTCCAGATCTCAACGCCATAGAAAATCTTTGGTGGGAATTGAAAGTCTGTGTTGCCCAGCAACAGCCCCCAAACATCATTGCTCTAGAGGAGATCTGCATGGAGGAATGGGCCAAAATACCAGCAACAGTGTGTGAAAACCTTGTGAAGACTTACAGAAAACGTTTAACCTCTGTCACTACCAACAAAGGGTATATAACAAAGTATTGAGATAAACTTTTGTTATTGACCAAATACTTATTTTCCACCATCATTTGCAAATAAATTCATAAAAAATCCTACAATGTATTTTTCTGGATTTTTTTTTCATTTTGTCTGTCATAGTTGAAGTGTACCTATGATGAAAATGACAGGCCTCTCTCATCTTTTTAAGTGGGAGAACTTGCACAATTGGTGGCTGACTAAATACTTTTTTTGCCCCACTGTACGTGTTTTATGTTTTTATTATGGTTTAACCTGAAGGTGCTGAGAATTATGGGCCTGTTCTGAAATATGTTATAGTTGGCTTCTAAACAAGTTGGAAAAAGTGGGTTTGGTGTCAGATGGTATCAGTTTGGTGTCAGAATGATATCTAGTTGACTGATGGACGCTGACTTGCTGGCTGACTTCTGTACATTTGCAATATGTTTAAACAGTGATAGACCATCACCAAATTGAAATTCTGAAAACAAAACCAACGAGCGATGGAGAGGACCAGAATCACTGCCCGGCCATCCCAAGTTCATCGGGCCAGTTAATTTCTCATTCCTGCAATTTTTTTGAGCATGTCAAATTTCGTGATGGTAAATGCCCATTGAAACATATTGCAAATATTGTACATTTGCAATAAGATTCAACAGTGAAAAAACATCACCAAATTGACATGATGAAATCAACACAACGAGCGATGGAGAAGAACCACTCGGTCATCCCGAGCTCATCGGGCCAGTCAATTTGGCATTTCTGCAGTATTTTTGAGCATGTCAAATTCATGATGGTAAATTCCCATTGAAATATATTGCAAATATTGTACATTGTACATATTGTACATACATGAAGGTTGGCCAAGAAATACATCCACAGGTACACCTCCAATTAACTCAAATTATGTCAATTAGCTTATCAGAAGCTTCTAAAGCCATGACATCATTTTTTGAAATTGTCCAAACTGTTTAACTTCTTTGGGATAGGGGGCAGAATTTTCACTTTTGGATGAATAGCGTGCCCAGAGTAAACAGCCTCCTACTCAGTCCCAGATGCTAATATATGCGTATCGGATAGAAAACACTCTGAAGTTTCTAAAACTGTTTGAATGATATCTGTGAGTATAACATAACTCATATGGCAGGCAAAAACCTGAGAAAAAAATCCAAACAGGAAGTAGGAAATCTGAGGTTTGTAGTTTTTGAACTCAGCCCCTATCGAATTGGGTTATGTTGGGTTATGTTACTTCCTAAGGCTTCCACTAGATGTCAACCGTCTTTAGAACGTTGTTTCAGGCTTCTCTTGTGAAGGGGTGCCGGATGGGAGCTGTTTGACTAAGGGGTCTGCTAGCAGCCTCCTTCTCAATCAAGCCCATTTCACATGAGAGGTATCTCTCGTTCCATTGCTTTTCTACAGACAATGGAATTCTCCGGTAGGAACATTATTGAACATTTATGATAAAAACATCCTAAAGATTGATTCTATACTTAGTTTGACAAGTTTCTTCGACCTGTAATTTAACTTTTTGAACTTTTTCGTCCGACTTTTGGATTTGTTTACCAAACTCCCTAACAAAAGAAGCTATTTGGACATAAATGGACATAAATTATGGACATTATCGAACAAAACAAACATTTATTGTGGAATTGTGATTCCTGGGAGTGCATTCTGATAAAGCTAATCAAAGGTAAGTGAATATTTATAATGCTATGTATGACTAATGTTGACTACCCAACATGGCAGATATTTCTTTTGGCTGGTTTGGGCTCTGAGCACCTTACTCAGATTATGTTTTCCGTAAAGTTTTTTTGAAATCTGACACAGCATTAAGTATCTAAAGTCCCATGCATAACACTTGAATTTTCATGAACATTTATAATGAGTATTTATGTGAATTCATGTGGCTCTCTGCAATATCACTGCATATTTTGGATCTACTGAACATAACACACCAATGTAAAATAAGATTTTTGGATATAAATATGAACTTTACCGAACAAAACATACATGTATTGTGTAAAATGAAACCCTATGAGTGTCATCTGATGAAGATCATCAAAGGTTAGTGATTCATTTTGTCTCTATTTGTGCTTTTTGTGACTCCTCTCTTTGGCTGGAAAAATGGCTTTGTTTTTCTGTGAGTTGGTGGTGACCTAACAAAATCGTTTGTGGAGCTTCGGTGTAAAGCATTTTTTAAATCAGACACTGTGGCTGGATTAACGAGAATTCTGTCTTTAAAATGGTGCCTAATACTTGTACTGTTTGAGAAATTTGATTTATGAGAATTGTTGATTTGTATTTGGCGCCCTGCAATTTCATTGGCTGTTGGTGAGGGGTTCCGCTAGCGGAACGGGGTTAACCCCAGTCCTAGACAGGTTAAAGGCACAGTCAACTTAGTGTATGTACATTTCTGACCCCCTGGAATTGTGATACAGTGATTTATAAGTGAATAATCTGTCTGTAAACAATTGTTGTAAAAATTACTTGTGTGTCATACACAAAGTAGATGTCCTAACCAACTTGCCAAAACCATAGTTTGTTAACAAGACATTTGTGGAGAGATTGAATTAATGACTCCAACCTAAGTAAGTGTAAGTGTAAACTTCCGACTTCAACTGTATCTTTGTAGAATTGACAAACGGCTGGAGGTGTCACAAGAAAAGAGTGTAGTCAAAAGTGTGAGGAAGCGTTTGTCGAATTAAAGATGCAATTGTGTCAGGCGCCAGAATTGGGGTTGCCTAACCTAAATCTATATTTTTTTTCATAAACAGGAAGGGCATTGTAGTGCCGGGGTTAAGGAAAATGATGGGGAAAAGAGAGACCAGTCATATATGGGAGTAAATTGTTAGACTCTGCGGTGAGAGAATTGCCATCGTGTCTAAGAGTAGTACAGGCTACATAAAGGGTACATAAACGTTGGGATGGATTGAAACAAACAATTAATGATTGGTGGGAGGACAGTGGACTTAACATTATCATGTTTGCTTTGTTTGTAATTAAAACTTTTGTGTTGCTGAGTTAGATATTGCATAGTGAATACTAATGAAATTTGCACTTTCTCTTCCAGTAGAGGATGGGATGTCCTTATCTCTCCTTTTGAAATGCTTTGTGAGAGCAATTAATGAAATTCAGCAGTTTTATAAAGTGTAAAGGTCCTTGGAACTGGCCATAAAGGGAGCTCCCAAATAAGTCAGGCCTGGCCATTTGTTTGTTTTTGCCCTATGTTTTACAACATACAACAGCACATGCACACACAACCCACTAGTTATGAATATTTGTTAGTGGTGTTAATACCGTGGTTTGAATGATTGTGTGGGATCTTTTTAATTTGGTTATAGTACGCTCTTCATGGGTGAGAAAGGATGCAGCCTATCTTCACTTGGGTAGGGGGCACTATATTCACTTCCGGATTAAAAGCGTGGCCAAAGAAAAGTGGCTGCTACTCAGACCCAGAAGCAAGGATCTGCATGTAATTGATAGATTTGGATAGAAAACACTAAAGTTTCCAAAACTGTTAAAATAATGTGAGTATAATATCAGAAAAATCCGTCCAGGAAGAGGGATTGTTTTATGTTTGTAGTTTTCTATTGAATGCCATTACAGTATCCATTGACTTAGGACTCAAATTACACTTCCTATGGCTTCCACTAGATGTCAACAGTCTTTAGAAATTGTTTCAGGCTTGTATAATGAAAAATGAGGGAGTAAAACCACTCTGAATGAGTGGACACTGCAGTGTCAAAGAGCTTTTTCATGCGCAAAACCGAGAGCGCGCCTTTCTTGTTTACCTTTTATATTGACGACGTTATTGTCTGGTTGAAATATTATTGATTATTTAGGCTAAAAACAACCTGTGGATTGATTATAAACATCGTTTGAATTTTATGGAAACTATTTAGATTTTTCATCTGCCTGTTGTGACTGCATTTGAGCCCGGATGTTTGAGACAGTGTTTTGCTGAACAAAGCTGTTTTTCAAAATAAACAGGAACCTTATCGAAAAAAATGAACATTCATTGAGTAAATGGGAGTCTTGTGAGTGCAACCATAAGAAGACTTTCAAATGTACAGTAAGTGATTAATTGTATCTCTATTTCTGACTTGCAATTTCACTGGATGTTGGCCAGGTGGGACGCTAGCGCCCTATGTACCCTAGTGAGGGCACACAAATTACATTTGCTTTAGTATCTATAGCTGGTATCTAATGTTGGTTGCACCCATGTAAATTCTCCTGGTAAGAAAGGTTCAGAAAAACCCAATCAAAACAGGGTCTGCAGAATGATGGAAATGTTTGAAATGTAAGTAAGTAGTCTGAAATACAGGGAAAGAAACAGCTTAATGGTGTTGAATGACCTTTGTCCTGAAATACTGGAGAGGCCTGATCAATCTCACTAGAAAGGATAAAGATATTGATATATATTGATGTAAGAAGAAGAAGAAGTGTGTTGCTGTTGTTGTTTTGGTTCCAGTTTTTGACTTTGTTACGATACAAATCTCACCAGATTGGGTCTGCTGTATGTTTGGGATTTCTCCCTGACTCTATAAAGGATAAAAAGGTATTATAAAGGAGTATATGCCAATTTGTGTGTTATGCTCTTTAGCATTTGTCTTAGAAATGTTGGTATTAAGAAAATTGGGCATGTAATAATTTGTCATACGGTGAATATTCGTCTGGAAACTTAAAACTTCTTAGGGCTGCAATCCCGTTAACGGGATGATATGACAACAGCCAGTGAAAGTGCAGGGCGCCAAATTCAAAACAACAGAAATCTCATAATTAAAATTCCTCAAACATACAAATCTTATACTGTTTTAAAGGAAATATTATTGTTAATCCCACCACAGTGTCCAATTTCAAATAGGCTTTACAGCGAAGCACCACAAACGATTATGTTAGGTGACCAACAACTCACAGAAAAACACAGCCATTTTTCCAGCCAAAGAGAGGAGTCACATAAAGCACAAATAGAGATAAAATTAATCACTAACCTTTGATGACACTCATAGGACTTCATGTTACACATGTTACATACATGTATGTTTTGTTGGATAAAGGTCATATTGATATGAAAAAAAATCTTAATTTACATTGGCGCGTTACGTTCACCAGTTCCAAAAACATCCAGTGATTTTGCATAGCCACATCAATTCAACATAAATACTAATCATAAATGTAGATGAAAATACAAGTTATACACATGGAATTATAGATTTACCTCTCTTAAACTCAGACATCTCAAAATTAATAAAGTCAAACACAGACTGCACATCTAGCCCACTTGACACTTCCAAGTAGCCCAAGAAACGTTCCTGAATAAAGCCCTGATCATCCACATACCTGACGATAACTGACAACTGCAAGCAGACTGGTGGCATCACAGGTCCCAGAGCGGTTGGGCAATTTTTACCCTCTGGGGCTTGGAGTTTGTCCTTATATGTTAACCTAACTAAAAAGCAGGAGAGCAGAACTTGGTAAATAGCCGTAAATAGCCGCATAGAAGGGTCCAGCATGTCCTCCTCCAGAACCCAGCATCTCTCCTCCGGACCGTACCCCTCCCAGTCCACGAAGTACTGAAGGCCCCTCGCCCGACGTCTCGAATCCAGGATGGATCTAATGGAGTACACCGGGGCCCCCTCGATATCCAGAGGGGGTGGAGGAACCTCCTGCACCTCAGCTTCCCAGAGCAGTCCAGCCACCAGCGGCCTGAGGAGAGACCCATGGAACGAGGGGTTAATGCAGTAATCGGGGGGAAGCTGTAACCTATAACATACCTGTTCTGTCTCCTCAGGACTTTAAATGGCCCCACAAACGGTGGACCCAGCTTCTGACAGGGTAGACGGAGGGGCAGGTTCCGACTCGAGAGCCAGACCCGGTCCCCCAGTGCGAACACCGGGGCCTCACTGCGGTGACGGTCTGCGCAGCACGGCGCACTGAAGATGGACATGGGCGGCGTCCAATGTGTCCTCCGAGCGTCGGAACCAGTCATCCACCGCAGGAGCTTCGGTCTGACTCTGATGCCAAGGAACAAGAACCTGCTGATACCCCAACACACACTGGAAGGGAGAGAGGTTAGTGGAGGAGTGGCGGAGCGAGTTCTGGGCCATCTCTGCCCAGGGCACGAACGCTGCCCACTCCCCCGGCCGGTCCTGGCAATAAACCTACCCACATCCTGGTTAACTCTCTCCACCTGCCCGGTACACTCGGGGTGAAAACCTCAGGTAAGGCTGACTGAGACCCCCAGACGTTCCATGAATGCCCTCCAGACCCTGGAACGTGAACCGGGGACCCCAATCAGACACTATAGCCTCAGGCACGCCATAGTGCCAGAAGACGTGAGTAAACAGGGCCTCCACAGTCTGTAGGGCCGTAGGGAGACTGGGAAAAGGGAGGAGACGACAGGACATAGAAAAATAATCCACAACGACCAGGATCGTGGTGTTTCCCTGTGAAGGTGGAAGATTGGTTATGAAATCCACCGACAGGTGCGACCACGGCCGTTGTGGAACGGCTAAGGGTGGAACAGCTAACGGCTAAGGGTTGGAACGGCTAAGGTGCCTAGGAGCCTTACACTGGGCGCACACCGAGCAGGAGGAAACATAAACCCTCACATCCTTAGCCAAAGTGGGCCACGAGTACTTCCCACTAAGACAGTGCACTGTTCTACCGATCCCAGGATGACCAGAGGTTAATGTGTGGGCCCAACAGATCAGCCGGTCGCGGACAGCAAACGGAACATACAGACGCCCAGCCGGGGGTGGGCGGGCTCTGCACGTAACGCCCGCTCAATGTCCGCGTCCAGCTCCCACACGACCGGCGCCACCAAGCAAGAGGCGGGGAGTATGGGAGTGGGATCCATGGACCGCTCCTCTGTGTCATACTGCTGGGACAGTGTGTCTGCCTTAAACGTTCTGGGAACCAGGTCTGTACGAAAGGGTGAAAACAAAGCGGGTGAAAAACATGGCACACCTTTCCTGGTGAGGGTTCAGTCTCCTCGCTGCCCGGATGTACTCCAGATTGCAGTGGTCAGTCCAGATGAGAAAAGGGTGTCCTCGCTGCCCGCTCAAGCCAATGTCTCCACCCCTTCAAGGCCTTGAATAAAGCCAACAGCTCCCGGGACTCCACGTCATAGTTTTGCTCCGCCGGGATGAGCTTCTTCGAGAAGAAAGCATAGGGGCGGATCATCGGTGGCGTACCCGAGCGCTGAGAGAGCACCGCTCCTATCCCAGACTCGGACGCGTCCACTATGAACGCCAAAGAGGGATCCGGATGGGCCAGCATGGGCACCGAGGTAAACATTGCCCTTAGTTGCCCAAAAGCCTTGTCTGCCTGAACTGACCACTGCAGAGGCACAGGACCCCCCTTCAGCAGTGAGGTAATGGGAGCAGCCACCTGACCAAAACCCCATATAAATCTCTGGTTGTAATTACCAAACCCTAAAAATCACTGCACCTCCTTTACCATGGTGGGATTCGGCCAGTTACGCACGGCTGAAATGCGGTCACTCTCCATCTCCACCCCTGATGTGGAAATGCGTTACCCTAGGAAGCAGACGGCTTGCTGAAAGAACAGGCATTTCTCAGCCTTGACATACAGGTCATGTCCCAACAGTCGTTCAAGTACCTTGCGCACCAAGGATACATGCTCGGCACGTGTAGCGGAGTATACCAGAATGTCATCGATATACACCACTACACCCTGCCTGTGCAGGTCACTGAAAATCTCATATACAAAGGATTGGAAGACTGATGGAGCATTCATCAACCCTTACGGCATGACGAGGTTTTCATAATGCCATGAGGTGGTACTAAACGCAGTCTTCCACTCGTCTCCCTCCCGGATACGCACCAGGTGGTATGCGCTCCTGAGATCCAGTTTTGTGAAGAAGCGTGCACCGTGCATTGACTCAATCTCCATGGCGATAAGAGGTAGCGGGTAACTGTACCCCACCGTGATTTGATTGAGACCTCGATAATCATCTCGAATGTACCCCTGATGCAGGGATTCGGAAACATAGCCACCGTCTCCGCTTGCGACAGGGGATACACGTGGCTCCTGGGAAGTGCAGCGTCTACCAGGAGATTTATTGCACAATCCCCCTGTCAATTGGGTGGTAATTGAGTCACCTTCTTTTTACAGAAGGCGAGAGCCAAATCAGCATATTCGGGGAGGATGCGCACAGTGGAGATCTGATCTGGACTCTCCACCATAGTAGCACCAACAGAAACCCCTACACACCTCCCCGAGCACTCTCGCAACCACCCCGTGAGAGCCCTATGTTGCCATGAAATAGTGAGGTTATGATGAGCTAACCAGAGAAGGCCCAGTACCATGGGAAACACAGGAGAGTCAATGAGAAAGAGACTGATTCTCTCCTCGTGACTCCCCTGCATCACCATTGCCAGGGAGATAGTGGCTTCTCTGATTAGCACGGACCCCAATGGTCAACTATCCAGAGCGTGCACTGGGATAAGTCTAGCCACAGGGATAATGGGGATCATAAGACTAAGAGAGCCCGCTCTGTCAATATAATTCCCAGCTGCACCTGAATCGACGAGCACCTTATGCAGGGAATGCGGGGGGAAATCAGGAAAACAAACAGGTACAAACAGTTGGACAACAGAGGACTCTGGATGAGAGTGGTGCAGACTCACCTGGGACCAACCCGGCACCGACCGGCAGTGTGTCCTCTGTGGCCACAGATAGTGCACGAACTGGAACCCCCTCTGGTCTTCCTACACACCGCTCCTCCCAGTTCTATGTTCAGGAGAGGGGGTGCGAGGGGATGGAAACACCAGACCCGATCTGAACGTCCGCGGGTAGCCAGCAGGTTGTCCAGCTGGATGGACAGGTCCAACAGCTGATCCAATGTGAGGGTGGTGTCTCTGCAGGCCAACTCCCGACGGACATCCTCGTGCAGACTGCAACGGTAGTGGTCGATCAGGGCCCTGTCGTTCCATCCGGCGCCGGCCGCCAGGGTCCTAAACTCTAGGGCAAACTCCTGGGCACTCCTCGTCTTCTGCCTCAGCTGGAAGAGACGCTCACCCGCTGCTCTACCCTCGGGCGGGTGGTTGAAGACCGCCCGGATACGTTGGGTGAACTCTGTGAAGTCCTCAGACATCGTTACAGCTGCGTCAATCTCTCTCTTCAATCTACATTTTTACTGATGATGCGACGGAAGCTATCAAATCATTCGGAATTGTTTTCGATATCCTAGAAAAGACAGTTGAAAGTTCGAAATGTTCAGCAAGTAAAGCGTCGTAGCGTGCAATTACCTCTGCAAGCTCCTTGCAGTTGCCCTTGTTGGCGGAACTTTACCTCTCGTCATGTCCTTTATCGATGCAGCTTTATACCAGAAGCTTGAATCTGATGTTGGCATTTATGTGCTCCCTGCTTTTGTTTTGCCGTTTAACCTCACTAGGGGGTGTGGGATGCTAGCGTCCCACCTGGCCAACATCCAGTGAAATTGCAGAGCGCCAAATTCAAAAACAGAAATACTCATTATAACAATTCATGAAACATACAAATGTTACACATCGGTTTAAAGATTAACTTCTTGTTAATTCAACCACGGTGTCAGATTTCAAAAATACTTTTCCGCAAAAGCAAACCATGCGATTATCTGAGAACAGTGCCCAGCATACAAATCATTACAAACATTATCCAGCCAAGTAGACGCGTAACAAAAGTCAAAAATAGCGATACAATTATTCACTTACCTTTGATGATCTTCATATGGTTACACTCACAGAACTCACTTACCCAATAAATGTTCATTTTGTTCGATCAAGTTCCTCTTTATATCCTCAGCTTTGTTCAGTAAAACACTGTCTCAAACATCCGTTGAAATTGCAGAGCGTGAAAATCAACAAAACAGAAATTCTCATAATAAACATACATTAAAGATACAAATGTTATACACCAGCTTAAAGATAAACTTCTTGTTATTCCAACCGCTGTGTCAGATTTCAAAAAGGCTTTACAGTGAAAGCAAACCATGCGATTATTTGAGAACAGCGCCCAGCTGGAGGATTAACAAAAGTCCGAAATAGCGTTAAAATGTATCACTTACCTGATGATCTTCATATGGTTGCACTCCGAATACTCCATGTTACACAATAACTGTTCGTTTTGTTTGATATAGTCCCTCTTTGTATTCAAAAACCTCCGTTTTGTTGGTGCGTTTTGTTCAGTAATACATTGGAACAAAGCATGGTCACAGCAGACAGACGAAATGTTTTAAAAAGTACCATAAAAGTTTGTAGAAACAAGTCAAACAATGTTTTTAATCAATCCTCAGGTTGTTTTTGTCATAAATTATCGATCATATGTCAACCGGACAAAAGCTTCCTCAATAGAAAAGGTGAAACAGGAAAGGCTCAATCCCGGTCACGCGCTGGACTCATGTCTGGAAATTTCCACTGTCCACTCATTGAAAGTGATGTTTTTCCCTCATTTTTCAGAGTAAAAGTTTGAAACATGTTGTGGAAGCCATAGAGATCGTGAACTGCATTATATGTCTTTGTATGGTAGATAGGCTTTCAATGGAAAAGAGACATTTCAAAATAATAGCACTTCCTGGATGGATTTTCCTCAGGTTTTTGCCTGCCATATCAGTTTTGTTATTTAAACTCACAGACATTATTTTAACATTTTTGGAAACTTTAGAGTCTTTTCTATCCAAATCTATATGCATATCCTAGCTTCTGGACCTGAGTCACAGGCAGTTTACTTTGGGCACGCTTTTCATCCAAAATTCCGAATGCTGCCCCCTACCCTAGTGAGGTTAACTGAACGATCGATGTTCTTCAGGTCACTGTACCCACCTTTCGACCAAGGCTCAGACTTTCCAAAAAGCAGGCAAGGCCAGCATTACAGTTGGTATTGTGTGCCCTCCCCTTTTCATCCTTCTTCATGAAATTGATCTCAGGCAGAAGTCGACCCTCGCTTTTAATTCACACCTTTTCCATGTACCCCAGAAAATGAAAGGGGTTCTTCAACAAAAAGTCCACAATATCTTCGGCAGTGTTGGCCATTCTGGCAGAGAAAACTACACACTGCGCTGGTAGCTAGCTAGATACTGAAGTTAGCAAGGCTAACTTTTAAAAATGCTAAATAAATTGTACTAACTGGAAGCAAAAATAAAGTTATAAAACCAAGAAAACAATGTATAATACACCTCTTGTCTCCTGTAATTTGAAAAAACTAATTTGAATTAAAAAAAAAACTGCTCAACTATCACTCTCCACTCTATTCAACAATGTCACCAAGCTTCTCAACACAGAACCCCCTTAATGCTCTGTGGGGCAATCCCAATACAACACACTAGGTTAATTCTCTGATCCTAATTCTATGATTGGATGCACAACGTGTCATTTCATACTGCAAAAACTTTATTTGGTTGGAGGACGTCCTCCGGAAGTGGTTGTAATTACCATGTATGTCTATGGAAGGAAGTGATGCCTATGAGCCTCCTAGGTTTTGTACTGAAGTCAATGTAGACAGAGGACAGAAGCTAGCTGTCCTCCAGCTACACCATGGTGCTACCCCAGACAGTACTGTTTAAGTTACTGTAGACCTTCATTTCAAAACAGTGTATTTGAGTCAATTATTTGGGGGCATACAGTATGAATGTTACGCGGCCTGGAACAGGGAAACCCAAGAGCATATTTAGATGAGGAGACTGGGATGAAGTAACCATGGTTTTTATTGAAACACAGGGGAAGATGGAGTGCAGGCCAGGGGAGGCTCGGGAAGGTTGCAGGAAGCCAGGTGCGGAGGCTAAGGCTAGACCGAGAGGAGTTGGGACGGGGTAAGCAGGTCCAGAGGGGAATCCAAGGGAGCAGTAGAGTGGGGAATCCAGGGCAGAGTAGCAGGATGTGGGACTGGAGACAGGGACCATAGTCAGAATGGGCAGAACTGTAGGGGAGAGGAAAACCGTGTCAGGCTAGGAAAACAGGCACAAAAGGATAACAGGATCTAAATAGTAACAAATGGCTACAAATGTAGACTGACTGAGCAGAGATTACGATCTGGCAGTGTGGAAGTGGCAGGACTGAGTATTTGTAGAGGTCTTGATTATGGAACAGTTTGCAGCTGGTGGGGATCTTCTCTGACTCCAGCACACCTGTCTCCGCCCACACAATCATACACAGAGAGAGAGCGAGAGGGGGAGAGGGAGAGGGAGAGGGAGAGAGCACTGGGGAGTGGAGGCAGGTCAAGGAGACACAGGATGAGCAGTAGAGGGCGTGGCAGGAGCAATTCTAACAATGAATACATTTAGTATAGTTTCATTTTAAAAGGATAACTTTTTTATGTTTCTACTGTTTTTATTTTTATGAAATTTCACTAAGGAGTATGGTTCTCTCCTCCCTCCTCTGAAGAGCCTCCACTGGTCTATATATTTTCCCTGTTTGTAAATGTACATTCCAACTGTGTCGGTATGTGCTAAGTTGAGGGTCTTGAATTTGTGTGATAGACTCAACTGTCATTCTAAATTTGGGTTGAATAAGTTATCAATAGTTCTTATGATGATTCGAAAAGGCGAGAAGGGAGGGAGTACAATGTGAGGGGAGGGTGCACTACTCGGATCTATTAAGTCTGGAGATGGTTTCCTCTCAGGAAACCTTATCTTTTCGTGTCCTCCAAGAGGGAGGTTATTAGAGAAACCACTCGAAGGTAGCTTGGGCTAACCATGATGGGGACATTGATAGTAGGGGTTTTCTTTTACCGTGTCATCAGAATCCTGATGTTTAAGCGCATCAATACATATGGCTTTCTGGATGATACAGTACAATTAATTACATAGAAGGCTTATAGTTTGTGTCTTGTTTTGATACCTGAGGATGAGGATGAAAGAGACTGGCATGGAGAATATCATCCCAATGGCATAGAACATAATGGATGGGCGGTTCTTGCCCCAATCATATATACAGTACATCAAGTGTGTTGTGAAATTCTTAAACATGTATTTTCTCTCTTCCCTGTTCAAGTCAATATGCTTTCTAGGTGTCGAGGAACATGAGGGATCATAATTCCAGATGAGGGATTGTTAGAAATTGACAAATTGACTTTAGCATGTTTTAGTATGTTTCTAATGATATCAGTGGCCTAGCAGTAGTGACAAACATGAGTTAGATGTAATGAGTTATGTGCATATGTATTTGAGGCCGGAGGCAAAGTACATAGGGTTTGAGACAGAATGTTTGCATAAAGCAGGGGCAAAAATATACAATCTTTTGAGGGGACAATTACGTTAAATTTTCTCAAGGGCAATTCCTGAGGGGACAGGAAGCCTACGTTGCCTACGTTGTAATATGTTAAATTTAATATTGAGGAACCATAATTACTACTACTGGATAATTGATAGGTACAGTAGTTAACTGAAGGGCTGTCCCAACTTGTTCCAATCATTATAATAATACTACTACTAATAATAGTTATAGCAGTGTTCCTTATCAGTTCAGTATGTATGCAGGTATTTGTATTTACAACCAGCAATACCAAGAAAGGCCAACAGGTGGCAATGGAACTGTACACTGTATGGGTGCAGTTTTCGTAAATACATTGAACATGGTGTGATCTCATCTAAAATAATCTCTATTGAGAACCATCACAAAGTTGTTCTCCATATTGAACTGTCCTTTTTATTTGACTTTTTCTGATAAATGTATATAGTCATTAAATATGTGCCACTGGCTTGAGTGTACTACAATAGCTTTACAAGAACAAAAAGCTGCAAATAAGTACTGTTCTAAAACTGAAAGAACTACTTCAATGAATGACCCAAATAAATCAACCAAAATGTCCTTCAAAAAGACGTATTTATTGTTCAGTCAGTGTCTCAAATCTTCAAACAGCAGGTATGGACAAGCATGTCACACAAATATGCAATTTTAAATAAAATAACAAAATAAATAATTAGTAAGTGTACTGTCATGCACTAAACACGGAAAACTACTAAACAAAATAACAAATATCCTACTATACACCAGGGGTTCTCAAACAGGGGTCTGTGGACCCTTAGGGTCAATGGTGTAATTGCAAGGGGTCCGTGAAATAAAAAAGTGTAATGAACGTATTCAGCACCACGACGATTCCAGTAAATTTACACATAATAGGGGGCGGAGGTCCCAGAGTCCCACTCAAAACGTTGCCCACCTTGCCTCAAAATATGCAGGGGTTCCAGTACCCAAAAAAGGTTAAGAACCACTGCTATACAGACTACTGAACAAAAGAACCAAACATATGTTTGCGGGTTTTAATGGAACCAACAAATTGCTGGCAGATATTTTCCCTCTTGAGACTGTCCAGCCTGTCTTTATGTACATTACAGACAACTACGCCGTTCAGTTTCTCTTGGCCCATGCTACCCCGTAGACCAAGTCTTTAACCTGCGGTGTGCACTGAAACTCCTCTCAGCCTCACATGAATACACTGGCACCACAAACAAAATTCTGAACAGCACCTCAACTTGGAATCTATGTTCAGCTCAGGGTGCTGTTCTAGAGACTCATTCAACTCCCCCGTGAGAATCGCTCTTTCCAACTTTTGCAAGAAGTTAGACTGTCCTGGTCAAAAAGGTCGCCAAACTGAACCTCCACACCATCCAACACCTTAAAAAATTCTGCCCTATAGTGATCCACTGCTTTACAAGCAAATCGTCTTGAGTGTGTCCCAATGGATTCAATGGATTCAATGGAGTTAATGCAACCGTTAAGTTTTCAATTTTTTCTTATTTTTTACAGAAAAAGCATAATCTGAGTACGGCGCTCAGAGCCCAATCCAGCCAGAGAAATATCCACCATTTTGGAGTCAACAGACGTTAGAAATGACACCATAAATATTCACTTACCTTTGATGATCTTCATCAGAAGGCACTCCCAGGAATCCCAGTTCCACAAAAAAATTACTGATTGTTCCATAAAGTTCCATAAAGTCCATCATTTGTGTCCAAATAGCCACTTGTTGTTAGCGTGTTCAGCCCAGTAATCCATCTTCATGAGGCACAGGCACTTCGTCCAGACAAAAACTCGAAAAGTTCCATTACAGTCCTTTAGAAACATGTGAAACGATGTATGGAATCAATCTTTCGGATGTTTTTAACATAAAACATCAATAATGTTCCAACCGGAGAATTAATTTGTCTGAAGAAAAGCACTGGAACGAGAGGTAACTCTGTCGGGAGCGCGCGTCATGAGACCAAGGCACTATGCCAGACCACTGACTCAAAGAGGTCTCATGAGCCCCTCCTCTATAGTAGAATCCTCATTCAAGTTTCTAAAGACGGTTGACATCAAGTGGAAGCCGTAGAAAGTGCAACTTTAACCATATCCCACTGTGTATTCAGTCGGCCAAGCTTTGAAAAACTACAATCCTCAGGTGTCCCACTTCCTGGTTGGATTTTTCTCAGGTTTTCGCCTGCCATATGAGTTCTGTTATACTCACAGACATCATTCAAACAGTTTTAGAAACGCCAGAGTGTTTTCTATTAAATACTACTAATAATATGCATATATTAGCATCTGGGACAGAGTAGGGGGCAGTTCACTCTGGGCACGCTATTCATCCAAAAGTTAAAATGCTGCCCCCTATCACAAAATAGTTTTAATCAATGTTGTTGTTTTCTCATACAGGGCAAGGTAGCTTTCGTCATTTCTCTTGCCCCTAAGAGATGACCGCACACACTCAACTGCAGCCTGCATACCAGAGACAGTCTGAGTTGTCTTCTGTAGTGAAATGTTTAGGCATTCAAGCTCTCCAAGAACAGCAGAAGCAAGTGTGAGGCCCAACGCAGTCTTGCCTTTGCTGAAGTGCTCAAATAAGCCACTGGCAGATGAAGCTGTCTTGGTGGCAGTTTTCATCATCTCCTCTAGGCTGATATTGATTCAAACATGCTCTTAAACTTTCCTGACTGGCCATAGAGGACACCTAACTGATGGACCCAAGAAATGGAATCCCGGATCAGTGGGGAGGCTGAGCAGCCAGCCTGTGTAACCAGATTTACACAGTGTGCTCCACAATGTACATAGAGGGCTAATGGCTGCTGCCTCCTCACAATTGCCTGTGCACCTATGTATTTTCCTGCCATGCTTGAGGCACCATCGTAACTTTGCCCACGTAAGCCAGACATGGGCAAATTGAGCCTCAACAACACATCAGTTGCCATTTTTGCAATGCCCTTGCCTGTTGTCTCCGACACCCTGTATAGCCCAATAATCTCCTCGTGAGGGACAAGGTCATAGTAACGCAGGCAGACACGCTCCTGTTCAGCACCAGAGACATCTTGAGTATCTCAGATCCAATATGCCTCGAATGACTGTATTGGCCATAATGTTAAGAATTTCATTCTGTGCTTTGGGGCCTGTGTACATTGTGGTACGCTCTGTTACTCATCCTCTTCTGCCCTAAGTTTCAAAAGCTGGTATAAATTCCCACTGTCATCCCGTGTGGCCTCTAAAGGCTTGTCCCTGTCTTACTACATGCCACACTGAACTAACAATTTTCATCAAGCAATGCCTTATGTCCTCCTGCTGTTTGCCCCATGTGCTGGATAACTGGGCACTAATTGGATTTAGCTGGTGTGCTGTTAAAGTTACAAAGTGGTGGTGGGTTTGACAGTTTTGATGTGCTGTGAATTTTTCAATGGCTTTTCTCCAGTTTCTAAATCCTGCACTAATGAAGGCAGCATCTGCTCTTTGGCCAAAAGATGACTGTCTTGAAAACCCTTCACTACAGTGAAAACACAACACTCCTTTTATTGATGGATTATAATGTAGCCAAGGGAAATCGTGAAACCACCTCTCTTGAAACGTCAACACTCTGTTGGCAAGAGTTTGCGGTTCTATAAATTGTGGGTGTGGATGATATGGTTTTGTGCCATCACTGAGGTAACTGGACAATGCTGTGCCACTGTCCCCTATACGGGTGCTGCTGGCAACAAGGTTGACACCTGGTCCTGCCGTGGCTGTGACACTGTCCTCAGAAGTCTCTCTCCCTGGCTCTTTCCCTTTCTTCACCCTCACTGACTCACAGTCTGTCTCCTAGAAAATAAATAAGGTGTTTGCCATACTCCTAACTACCGGTAGCCAAAACTACACAATTAATCACAACAGCAATACCATTACCTTAAACAAATCTTAGTTCAGTGACCAGTTTAAATTGAGATTGGGAGTATCCATGGCATTTTCCAATTATGTTCCTATTTTACAAATCTAAATAAAGAGAGAACCTTTCATAATGTTGCCGAACAAAGATTCAACAAACTTACCTGAGACTGTGTCTGCCAGTCTGTGTGTCATCTGTTGCCTTCTCTGCCTAATGACATCATTGTGAAACATTTCCATTAGCATTTCACTTCTTTCTTATGAACATTTTATCAACTAGCCTTTGAGATATTAGGCTACTAGGGTTCTTACTTTGCATTTTGGTGTACTAAAAAAATACCCTGATGTCCGTATTCTTTTCTGCCATTTTCTACCTGGCTGACCGCACGCACGCGCATGCACACACACACACACACACGGCAGCCTAGTGGTTAGAGTGTTGGACTAGTAACCTGAAGGTTGCAAGTTCAAACCCCCAAAAATACCCTGATGTCCGTATTCTTTTCTGCCATTTTCTACCTGGCTGACCGCACGCACGCACGCACGCACGCACACGGCAGCCTAGTGGTTAGAGTAACCTGAAGGTTGCAAGTTCAAACCCCCGAAGGTACAAATCTGTCATTCTGCCTCTGAACAGGCAAGTTAACCCACTGTTCCTAGTCCGTCATTGAAAATAAGAATTTCTTCTTAACTGACTTACCTGGTTAAATTAAATAAATAAAATAAACACACACACACACACACAGTGGGCAGGTTATTTACAGTAGGAAATTGGCTTATGTTATCTATTATCTTCTATCATTCTATCATGACATTGGCCTGGGGGATAGGTTTATGACAGTCATTAATACCTCTTCCCCACTTTTTCCTCTCTCTAACCTACTGAGTTTACATAAAAATAAAAAAAACTTGGTTAACATAGAGATTCTGGGAACATCAGTAGGTGGGGGGAAATGACCTATATTCTGGTAATCTGAACAATTGAACATATGCGGTGGTACTTAATGAATATGATGTCAGTTCGGTTGTCATCTGAGACATTCTCATCAATGATAAGATGACATAAACTCTACAGTGGAAAGATAAGATAGGGCTGCTCAATCAGTGGCCCTCCCCTGTGAAGGGACAAGGGCTATAAAACTTTTCAAGCACACCATCCTCTCCCTTCCTAAATAAGCCCTTGACGACAACATAACTTCTTGTTCCGAGGATATGAGGCCGACAGTCCTATGTCAGAATGGTTCAGATAATAACTACAGAACGAAGCCAACATCAGCAAGAGCTTTGGTTGAGAATGGTATGAATTTTGAACTCTTATTCACTACAGAAGTGATGCCTCCTAGCTGTTGAGTTAGCGACCGCAGCTGCAAACGCAGGTTAGGAAGGAACAGACAGAGTATCCCGTATATCACACAATGACGTTACTACAACGTATCCAATTGACAACCAGAGACATTCTTCAAAGGACAGAGGACTCGGTTTGGCAACACGGCCTTCCATCTACCACCAACCTACTGAAGCGCAGCTCAGAGTAAATATTTATTGCATTTTCCTTTTCCAAATGGGCAGTAATTTAGAATGCATAAGATACTGTATTTATGATAGCACAGCTTCGCCTTTGTTCCTGTCTTCCCGCTCTTTCAATCAACCCAGCCCCTTTTCCTTTGTGTAACAAGCTGTCATATCTGTTCCGCCTGCTAGGGACGTTTTTCTTTATGAAGTAATTTCAAGTTATCAAGTTATGATTAATTGTGTGTATGTGAATTCTGTGTGATCAGTTAGGTATTTAGTAAATAAATAATTAAACCCAATTTTGTTTTGGTGATTCAACTTGTTAGCCAGGGTTCTTGCAGATAACCAAGAATGTACAACTTTCAGATGAGACTGAAGTAAGATGAAGGTTAATGTTGACTGCTATTGATGTAAAATATTACTAGGTCTTTAAGAGTTTATTCGGAAGATAACAGCTCTATAAATATTATTTTGTGGTGCCCGACTCTCTAGCTTTTCTACATTGACATGATTAGCTCAATCAGGTGAAATTAATTACGGATAAATTATTTTATAGAATAGCATGTCATATCACTTAATCCAGCATAGCCAAAGACACGACACTAGTCAGCTAGCAAATGTGAAACGGATTGCAGTGACAAGCGTTGACAGCTGTACGAGATCACCATTTACACAACGTATGCTGCAACCTTTTGTAATTTTAATATAGTTTATGTGTTATATTGGCTGGCTTCCAACAATAGCTGAATTTGCAGACTTAGCGAGCACCAATTCTGTTTCTGTGGTGTTTGCTATAAAATTTGCTATCGTCACTTTACTCCACGATCGGCACACATGTGCTTCGAAGTCCCCTAGCAACAATTTAGCTTTTGCAACGAGACCATTAAAGATATTTAAGACACTGGTAGAAGAGCGTGTAGTTCTGTTCAGTTTGGAGTTCAGTTTATCGCTAACCTTATCACAGGGATTTTGAAGCACTACAGCTGCATGCTAATCTTGGAATAAACTGACGATAGATAGCAAAGATTCCATCTTTGACGACCCCACATAAATGGAATAGGTACTAGCTAGCTTGCTAGCTAATGTTTGCTCGCTAGCTCTGCAAATTCAGCTATCGTGTGTGTGAACCCTCCCAATATAAAACAAAATCACTATGGTGCGATTGATTGGATTAACCTCACGTTAGTTGCGTGCATTGAGTGCCTTTCAGATGGTAGACACGAACCCTCTGTTACCTTGCCAGCTAAGGAATACTACCTTGCATTGCTAGCTTCTCTCATTGACTAAAATAGCTGCAAACACTGGTTGATGTTACGGTAGCTAGCTAGCAAACATCAGCCAACCGCTAGCTAACATAGCGATTGACCTGTAATTTAATCCAACAAAAATTAATACTGGTGATGGTTATAAATGTGTTTTCTTGTATTGAGTTGTAGAAGTAAAGACATGTCTAACATATCCTTTGTTTGAACTATTTACTGGTCAGCCACCAACAACAGACTCAGTACCTGCATCATGTGCCACTGCTGAGGGCTGAGGGGGTGGGAGGCAGTAGATGAGGTTTCTTCAATTCCCACATACAGTGCCTTGCGAAAGTATTCGGCCCCCTTGAACTTTGCTACCTTTTGCCACATTTCAGGCTTCAAACATAAAGATATAAAACTGTATTTTTTTGTGAAGAATCAACAACAAGTGGGACACAATCATGAAGTTGAACGACATTTATTGGATATTTCAAACTTTTTTAACAAATCAAAAACTGAAAAATTGGGCGTGCAAAATTATTCAGCCCCTTTACTTTCAGTGCAGCAAACTCTCTCTAGAAGTTCAGTGAGGATCTCTGAATGATCCAATGTTGACCTAAATGACTAATGATGATAAATACAATCCACCTGTGTGTAATCAAGTCTCCGTATAAATGCACCTGCACTGTGATAGTCTCAGAGGTCCGTTAAAAGCGCAGAGAGCATCATGAAGAACAAGGAACACACCAGGCAGGTCCGAGATACTGTTGTGAAGAAGTTTAAAGCTGGATTTGGATACAAAAAGATTTCCCAAGCTTTAAACATCCCAAGGAGCACTGTGCAAGTGATAATATTGAAATGGAAGGAGTATCAGACCACTGCAAATCTACCAAGACCTGGCCGTCCCTCTAAACTTTCAGCTCATACAAGGAGAAGACTGATCAGAGATGCAGCCAAGAGGCCCATGATCACTCTGGATGAACTGCAGAGATCTACAGCTGAGGTGGGAGACTCTGTCCATAGGACAACAATCAGTCGTATATTGCACAAATCTGGCCTTTATGGAAGAGTGGCAAGAAGAAAGCCATTTCTTAAAGATATCCATAAAAGTGTCGTTTAAAGTTTGCCACAAGCCACCTGGGAGACACACCAAACATGTGGAAGAAGGTGCTCTGGTCAGATGAAACCAAAATTGAACTTTTTGGCAACAATGCAAAACGTTATGTTTGGCGTAAAAGCAACACAGCTCATCACCCTGAACACACCATCCCCACTGTCAAACATGGTGGTGGCAGCATCATGGTTTGGGCCTGCTGTTCTTCAGCAGGGACAGGGAAGATGGGTAAAATTGATGGGAAGATGGATGGAGCCAAATACAGGACCATTCTGGAAGAGTCTGCAAAAGACCTGAGACTGGGACGGAGATTTGTCTTCCAACAAGACAATGATCCAAAACATAAAACAAAATCTACAATGGAATGGTTCAAAAATAAACATATCCAGGTGTTAGAATGGCCTAGTCAAAGTCCAGACCTGAATCAAATTGAGAATCTGTGGAAAGAACTGAAAACTGCTGTTCACAAATTCTCTCCATCCAACCTCACTGAGCTCGAGCTGTTTTGCAAGGAGGAATGGGAAAAAATGTCAGTCTCTCGATGTGCAAAACTGATAGAGACATACCCCAAGCGACTTACAGCTGTAATCGCAGCAAAAGGTGGCGCTGCAAAGTATTAACTTAAGGGGGCTGAATAATTTTGCACGCCCAATTTTTCAGTTTTTGATTTTAAAAAAAAGTTTGAAATATCCAATAAATGTCGTTCCACTTCATGATTGTGTCCCACTTGTTGTTGATTCTTCACAAAAAAATACAGTTTTATATCTTTATGTTTGAAGCCTGAAATGTGGCAAAAGGTCGCAAAGTTCAAGGGGGCCGAATACTTTCGCAAGGCACTGTAACATGCTGAGACAGCGACCATGTGTCACGACTTTCGCCGAAGTCGGTTCCTCTCCTTTTTTTTTGTTTTTTTTGTAACCTTTATTTAACTAGGCAAGTCAGTTAAGAACAAATTCTTATTTTTCAATGACGGCCTAGGAACAGTGGGTTAACTGCCTGTTCAGGGGCAGAACGACAGATTTGTACCTTGTCAGCTCGGGGGTTTGAACTTGCAACCTTCCTTGTTCGGGCGGCGCTCGGCGGTCGACGCTGCCGGTCTTCTAGCCATCGCCGATCCACTTTTCATTTTCCATTGGTTTTGTCTTTGTTTCCCACACACCTGATTGTCATTTCGCAATTACTGGTCATGTATTTAACCCTCTGTTTCCCCCATGTCTTTGTGTGTGGTTGTTTGCTTTTCAGGTCGGTACATTTCCGGCTGTTTTTCTCTGGGTGCTGTTTACACCCGTGCTTTGTGGCAACCATTATTGTTCGCACATTGGTATTTTTCCTTTGTGATATTTCTTAAGTAAAGTGAGTTGTTCACTCATCTCTGCTCTCCTGCGCCTGACTTCATGCACCAGCTACACCCACCCCCTGACACCATGTACAATTTAAAAGTGGAGAATGCTTGAAAAGCTATTGAATATAAGGATGTCCTCTCACAGAGCACTAAAATGGAACAAGTTCTTTATCGTGGTACCAGAGATCAAATGCTTTGCACGTATATGCATATTTATGTTGCAATAGTTTAAGGGGGGGGGCTAGGGTCAGTCTGTTATATTTGGAGAATTTCTCCTGTCTTATCCGGTGTCCTGTGTTAATTTAATTATGCTCTCTGTAATTCTCTCTCTTTTTCTCTCCCTCTCTTTTGCTCTTTCTCTTTTCCTTCCTTAATTCTTTATTTAATTCTCTCTCTCGGAGGACCTGAGCCCTAGGACCATGCCTCAAGACTACCTGGCCTGATGACGCCTTGCTGTCCCCAGTCCACCTGGTCATGCTGCTGCTCCAGTTTCAACTGTTCTGCCTGCGGCTGTGGAACCCTAACCTGTTCACCGGACGTTATACCTGTCCCAGACCTGCTGTTTTCAACTCTCTAGAGACAGCAGGAGCGATAGAGATACTCAGAATGATCGGCTATGAAAAGCCCACTCCTGAGGTGATGACCTGTTGCACCCTCTACAACCACTGTGATTATTATTATTTGACCCTGCTGGTCATCTATGAACATTTGAACATCTTGGTAATGTTCTGTTGTAATCTCCACCTGGCACAGCCAGAAGAGGACTGGCTACCCCTCATAGCCTGGTTCCTCTCTAGGTTTCTTCCTAGTTTAAGGGTTTTCTAGGGAGTTTTTCCTAGC
Source organism: Oncorhynchus mykiss (assembly GCF_013265735.2). Classification (NCBI taxonomy): domain Eukaryota; kingdom Metazoa; phylum Chordata; class Actinopteri; order Salmoniformes; family Salmonidae; genus Oncorhynchus; species Oncorhynchus mykiss. The sequence goes on along the minus strand of NC_048566.1, from coordinate 45,542,270 downwards.
CACCGTGCTTCTACACCTGTATCTCTTGCTGTTTGGGGTTTTAGGCTGGGTTTCTGTACAGCACTTTGTGACATCAGCAAATGCAGCTAGCTAGTTCAACCTACTGAAACACCATGCTCAAACAGAGTTATGCTATGTTAGCTAGCTGGCTATGACTATCCAACACAACACTGGATCTCTTCCAAGTCAAGGGAACCTTTTGGTTTCACAAATTTATTGCCACAGGGCCCGCCAATGTAAAAGCTTATTGACTGTACACTGTAAAGTTATTGCGAGATTGCAGTGGGTTTACTAACGCGTTAGTTCTATTAGCTATGCTGACTATGACGGTACATTAGCAAATATGATGACAACGATGTAGGCTGTGTGTAGTGGTTTGGCTCGGAAAGGTTGATTCACGTGATCAGGGGTGCTATCATTCCGCTGATTCTGTTGAAAAAAAATCTTAAACAGAAGCAAACTGAACAAAATGGCGATAAACATACCTGAATTTGTTCAATAGAAACTCTTGTTTGCAACTGTAGCAACTAATGATTACACCCTAGATCAGTTAGATGCAGGCAAGAGTGTACAAGGGGTCAGTCCATGTTTCACTGTCTGTCACCTCAAATGTGTCTCTCGATCTATGTGCACCTACATTGTAAACTTTCATTCATAGGCTAGTTTGTAGCAACCTCATGATGGGTATAGGGGACATTTGAGAGTCATTTTAGTAGCCTAAACTTATCACTGTTACATTGAACTGGGTGAATGGAATATGAATGACAGTCATCCAATATGCTCTACTAGAAATAAAAACATTTAAAATATATAAAAAGCTGTGCTCATGAAAAGAAAACCGTCCTCCCTCATCTTAAACGGCACTGACCGTCACTTGAGGCTACCGAGTGGCGCAGCGGTCTAAGGCACTGCATCTCAGTGCTAGAGGCACTGGGATTTTGATTTTTTTTATACTTTTTTAGTTAGTAAATTCCAACATGTCAGACATTCCAATATGTAACTTGCAGTCATGTTGCACTTATTAAAATATATACAGTACCAGTCAAAAGTTTGGACACACCTACTAATTCAAGTGTTTTTCTTTATTTCTATTTCTTAACTAACTTGCCAAGTTAAAAGTTTTAAAAAATGTTAAAAAAACATGCATATATGAGAAGTTCAGCTCAGGCGTGCTACCGAGTGGTTAAGGTTATGGCTTAGGGTTAGAAAACAAAAACATACTCAAACAAAACCATGCTTATTCAAACTTGGGGCATACCTGATCTGAAAGAACTGACTAGGTGAAAGCCAACCAAATTAGGAGCTTCCACCATGTATACTGAACAAAAAATAAATGCAACATGCAACAATATAAATTATTTTACTGAGTTACATTTCATATAAGGAAATCAGTTAATTGAAATTAATTCATAAGGCCCTAATCTATGGATTTCAGAAGGGGCGCAGCCATGGGTGGGCTTGGGAGGGCATATGGCCCACCCACTTGGGAGCCAGGCCCAGACAATCAGAATGAGTTTTTCCCCACAAAATGACTTTATTACAGACAGAAATACTCCTCAGTTTCATCAGCTGTCTGGGTGGCTGGTCTCAGACGATCCCACATGTGAAGAAGCCGGATGTGGAGGTCCTGGGCAGGCGTGGTTACACATGATCTGCGCTTGTGTGGCCGGTAGGACGTACTGCCAAATTCTCTAAAATTATGTTGGAGGTAGCTTATGGAAACAGCTCTGTTGGACATTCCTGCAGTCAGCATGCCAATTTACGCTCTCTGAAAACTTGAGACATCTGTGTTATTGTGTTGTGTGACACAACTGCACATTTTAGAGTGGACTTTTACTGTCACCAGTACAAGGTGCACCTCTGTAATGATCATGCTGTTTAATGTAACTACCCATCCCGGATCTGGGAAAATTGTCATCAACTGACAAGTAATATAACGCAACGGACAAAAAATCTTACTAGAAAATATTCATATTCATGAAATCACAAGTGAAATATATTCAAACACGCCTTTTGTTAATCACCCTGTCATCTCAGATTGAAAATATGCTTTACAGCCAAAGCAAGACAAGCATTTGTGTAAGTTTATCGATAGCCTAGAATAGCATTATGCCTAGCTACCAGCAGGCAATCTGGTCACAAAAATCAGAAAAGCAATCAAATTAAGTCGTTTACCTTTACCTGATGAGCTTTGGATGTTTTCACTCACGAGGCTCCCAGTTAGATAGCAAATGTTATTTTTTTCCAGAAAAATTATGTTTGTAGCCAAAGATAGCTCCATTAGTTAACCTCTTTGATCTCTAGGGGCGCTATTTCATTTTTGGATAAAAAACGTTCCCGTTTTAAACGCGATATTTTGTCACGAAAAGATGCTCGACTATGCATATTCTTGACAGTTTTTGAAAGAAAACACTGAAGTTTCAGAATCTGCAAAGATATTGTCTGTAAGTGCCCCAGAACTCATTCTACAGGCGAAACCAAGATGATGCGTCAACCAGGAAATGAGCAGAATTTCTGAAGCTCTGTTTTCCATTGTCTCCTTATATGGCTGTGATTGCGCAAGGAATGAGCCTACACTTTCTGTCATTCCCCCAAGGTGTTAGCAGCATTGTGACGTATTTGTAGGCATATCATTGGAAGATTGACCATAAGAGACTACATTTTCCAAGTGTCCGCCTGGTGTCCTGCGTGGAATTCGGTGCGCAATTGCCAGCTGCTTGTACTTTTCCATTTGATTGAGGCGAGAAACCATGCTTCCACGAACGATATATCATTGAAGAGATATGTGAAAAACACCTTGAGGATTGATTCTAAACAACGTTTGCCATGTTTTCAGTCGATATTATGGAGTTAATTTGGAAAAAAGTTCGCGTTTTGAGGACTGAATTTTCGGGTTTTTTTTGGTAGCCAAATGTGATGTATAAAACGGAGCTATTTCTAATACACAAAGAATCTTTTTGGAGAAACTGAGCATCTGCTATCTAACTGAGAGTATCCTCATTGAAAACATCAGAAGTTCTTCAAAGGTAAATTATTTTATTTGAAGGCTTTTATGTTTTTGTTGAAATGTTGCGTGCTGGATGCTAACGCTAATGCTAACGCTAAATGCTACGCTAGCTAGCTACTTTTACACAAATTATTGTTTTCCTATGGTTGAGAAGCATATTTTGAAAATCTGAGATGACAGTGTTGTTTACAAAAGGCTAAGCTTGAGAGATGGCATATTTATTTCATTTCATTTGCGATTTTCATGAATAGTTAACGTTGCGTTATGGTAATGAGCTTGAGTCTGTATTCCTGATACCGGATCCGGGATGGGGAGATCAGAGAGGTTAACGTTTGACTGAGAAAACGACTGGAAATTGAGGTCACAACAACGCAGAAAAATATTCCAAATTAGCTCCATAATATCGACAGAAACATGGCAAACGTGGTTTATAATCAATCCTCAAGGTGTTTTTCAAATATCTATTCGATAATTTATCAACCGGGACAGAGCTTTTTTCAGTAAGACCGGGTGGAAAAATGGCTACCTCTGTCTTTTGCACGAGAAATACACAGAGCCATCAGGTGGACACTGACGCAATGTTGTCGCTAAGGCTCATTTTTCAAAATAAAAGCCTGAAACTATGTCTTGTGATACTAGACACATTAAGGAAGCCATAGAAAAAGGAATCTCGTTGATATCCCATTCACTGCTCAATAGGGAAGCATAGGAAGGGACTCTTATTTGGAAACCGCTGCGTTCCTGATTGGATTTTTCTAATTCTTTTGCCTTCAATTTCAGTTCTGTTATACTCACAGACAATATCTTTACAGTTCTGGAAACTGTAGAGTGTTTTCTATCCTAAGCTGTCAATTATATGCTTATTCTATTTTCTGGTCCTGAAAAATAGCCTGTTTACTTTGGGAACGTTATTTTTCCAAAAATAAAAAAAATGGCCCCTAGATTCAACAGGTTATTAATCAACTTCTTGATATGCCACACCTTTCAGGTGGATGAAAAATGCTCACTAACAGGGATGTAAACAAATTTGTGCACAATGTTTAAGAAAAATATGTTTTTTGTGCATATGGAACATTTCTGGGATCTTTTATTTCAGCTCAGGAAACCTACATGTTGCATTTATGTTTTAGTTCAGTATATATTGTTTTCACGTCTCATATTCTGACTCTGTGTCCTGCGTCCCGCAACCAAACAATCATGTCCCACATTTTATCAACAAATTCAAACTCCACCAATTTAGAATTTGGGGGGGGATTTGTTCCATATTTCAATCAGACATTCCAACATGTATCTTGTAGTCATGTTGCACTTATTAAAATATATACAGTACCAGTCAAACGTTTGGACACACCTACTCATTTAAGGGTTTTTCTTTATTTATACTATTTTCTACATTGTAGAATAATAGTGAAGACATCGAAACTATGAAATAACACATATGGAATCATGTACTAACCAAAAAGGAAATAACCAAAGGAAAATGTGAGATTTGCACACTATTAGCAATCAGGGCTCAGGCTAAGACCCAGATGCAGACATAGAAGGCAGATAGTATGAGTCTCAGATTTATTATAGTTCAAGGGGCAGGCAAAAGGTTGTAATCCAAATCAGAGTCAAGCTGTCATAGGACAGCGGGCAGGATCAGGGTCAAGGCAGGCAAAAAGTTCAGAACTGGGAAGACTAAGAAATAAAACTAGAGCACCGGAAACACTCTGGTAGGGCTTGAAGGACAAGACGAACTGGTAACATACAAAAAGAAAACGCAGGTATAAATACACAGGGGATAATGAGGGGAGATGGGAGACACCTGATGGGAGGATGGAGACCAGCACAAAGACAGGCGAAACAGATCAGGGTGTGACAGTACACCCCTCTAGGGACGCCACCTGGCATCCTAACTGGGCGCATACCTGGTTGACCGGGGTGCCGGTGGTGGAACTCAGCGATGAGGGCTGGGTCCAGGATGTCCCTAGCGGGGACCTAGCACCTCTCTTCCGTTCCATAACCCTCCCAGTCAACCAGGTACTGGAATCCCCTGCCCCGCGGTCTAACCTTCACTGTGTATGCCGGTTGGCAGTCAATGAGACGGGGGAGAGGGGTGGGCCTTGAAACATGAGACAAAGGGCTGTGAGACAGGTTTAATCCTAGACACATGAAAAGTGGGATATAATCGGAGAGTGCGGGGCAACAGAAGGCGAACAGCAGAAGGGCTAAGGACCTTAGAGATGGGAAAAAGTTCAGATAAAATGGGGGGAAAGTTTGCGGGACTCCACCAGGAGGGGCAGATCCCGAGTGGACAGCCATACCCTCTGCCCAAGACGGTAGCAGGGAGCAGGGTTCCGGCGGCGGTCCGCCTGTCGTCGATACCTGGAGGTGGTCTTGAGAATCGAAGCACGGGCTCTCTTCCAGGTACGGTGACAGCGACAAACGAACATCTGGGCAGAAGGTATGCTGACCTTTTCCTCTTGCTCTGGGAGGACCGGGGGCTGATATCCGAGGGAACACTCAAAAGGCGAGAGACCCGTAGCAGAACAGGGAAGGGAGTTGTGAATATATTCCACCCACACAAGTTGCTGGCTCCAGGTGGTGGGATTGGTGGAGATGAGACAGCGAAGAGTCATCTCTAGGTCCTGATTGGCTCGCTTCGACTGGACATTAGACTGGAGATGAAAATCAGAAGACAGGCTGGCTGACAACCCAATGAGGGTGCAGAACGCCTTCCAGACCGGAGAGCATGTCAACCGGCAATCCATGGATCCGGAAAATGTGCTGCACCATGAGCCTGGCCGTCTCCTTAGCTGATGGCAACGTAGGAAGGGGAATAAAATAAGCGGCTTTGGAAAACCTGTCCATCACCATATAGATGGCGTTGTTACCATCTGACGGATGGAGGCCATTGACGAAGTCCAAGGATATATGGGACCACTGGCGTTGAGGGACAGGGAGTGATTGAGTCTTGTCCTGCACACACACAATACAGGCAGCAACGAATGCAGAGATGTCAGGAACCATGGTGGGCCACCAAAAACGTTGACAGACGAAAGCCATGGTCCAACGGGTGCCAGGATGACAGGTGAGTCTCGAGGAATGGAAACTGGGAACACTGTGCTTTGTGAGACCAGATTCTTGATTACCCATATGATAGCAGCCGCTAGACAGGAAGTAAGGAGGATGGTCTCGGGATCCGATGGTGTAGTAGCGGGGCTGTACAGGCGTGAGAGTACGTCGGGCTTCACATTATTTGACCCCGGGCGGTAGGAGATAGTGAAATAGAAACAAGTGAATAACAGGGCCCATCTCGCCTGCCTGGAGTTGAGGTGCTTGGCAGTGCAGAGATATTCCAGGTTCTTATGGTCCGTCCACACCAAGAATGGCTGGTCAACCCCTTCTAGCCAGTGCTTCCACTCCTCCAATGCCATCTTGACAGCAATTCATTCTCGATTTCCCACATCCTAGTTCCTCTCAGCGGGGTTTAAGGCGATGAGAAAGGAAGGCGCAGGAATGCAGCTTCCTGTCCTGGGCAGAATGCTGGGAACTCCACCACGAACTGATGGGACGGGTCCAGATGGATTAAGATGGGGGCTGTTGTGAATCTCTGCTTGAGGTCTGAGAACGCCCGGTCAGCTTCTGGAGAGCATATGAACGGAAACTTGGGAGAAGTGAATGCAGAGAGGGGGGAAGCAAAGATGCTGTAACCCCAGACAAAACGATGGTAGAAATAGGCAAACCCCAGGAAACATTGCAGCTGCACTCTGGATATGGGTTGAGGCCAATCCACCACCGCTCTCACCTTGTCAGGGTCCAACTGAATGTTCCCTGCAGCAATTATGTATCGTAGGAAGGAGATGGTGGAGCGATGGAACTCACATTTATCTGCCTTCATGAAAACTGGTTCTCCATGAGATACTTGAGGACCTGTAGGACATGGAGGACTTGCCGGTGAGCTAACCGGGAATAGATGAGGATGACGTTGAGGTAGACAAACACAAATCAGTTTAACTTGTCTCACGTCATTGATCAGGGCCTGGGACACTGCGAGAGCGTTGGTCAGTCCAAACGGCATCACCAGGTACTCGTAGTGCCCGCTAGCCTTGTTGATCTACCCACCGTGTCCAATTTCCAAAAGGCTTTACAGCGAAAGCACAACATATGATTATGTTAGGTCAGAGCCTAGTCACAAAAACACAGCCATTTTTCCAGCCAAAGAGAGGAGTCACAAAAAGCAGAAATAGAGATAAAATTAATCACTAACCTTTGATGATCTTCATCAGATGACACTGATAGGACATCATGTTATACAATACATGTATGTTTTGTTCGATAAAGTGCATATTTATATCCAAAAATCTCAGTTTACATTGGTGCGTTACGTTCAGTAATGTTTTGCTCCAAAACATCCGGTGATTTTGCAGAGAGCCACATCAATTTACAGAAATACTAATAATAAACATTGATAAAAGATACAAGTGTTATTAACAGAATTAAATATATACTTCTCCTTAACTTATTGGTGACAGGAGGCAGTATTTTCACGTCCGGATGAAATGCATGCCCAAATTCAACTGCCTGCTACTCATCCCCAGAAGATAAGATATGCATGTTATTGGTATTATTTGGATGGAAAACACTCTGTCGTTTCTAAAACTGTTTGAATCATGTCTGTGAGTATAACAGAAATTATTTATCAGTGAAACCACGAGGACAAACCATTCAGATGTTTTTTTTTTGAGGTCACTCTCTTTTCAAGGTGTTTTCATTGGGAATCCAGATTTCTAATGGACCTTCTTGATGTTCCTATCGCTTCCAGTGGATGTCAACAGTCTTTAGAAATTGGTTGAGGTTTTTCCTTTGTGTAATGAAGAAGTACGGCCATCTTAAACGAGGGTAACTTGAAGTGTACTGTTAGATAGAGGTGCGTGACCAGAAAGCTAGCTATAGTTTGTTTTCCTACTGTATTGAACACAGATCATCCTGTCTTCAAATTTATCGATTATTTACGTTAAAAAATACCTAAAGTTGTATTACAAAAGTAGTTTGAAATGTTTTGGCAAAGTTTACAGGTAACTTTTGAGATATTTTGTAGTCACATTGCGGAAGTTGGAACCGGTGTTTAACTGGATCAAATGCGCCAAATAAATGGACATTTTGTATATATATCGAGCAAAAGGACCATTTGTGATGTTTATGGGACATATTGGAGTGCCAACAAAAGAAGCTCAGAGGTAAGGCATGAATTATATTTTATTTCTGTGTTTTGTGTCGCGCCTGCAGTGTTGAAATATGCTTCTCTCTCTTTGTTTACAGAGGTGCTATCCTCAGATAATAGCATAATTTGCTTTCGCCGAAAAGCCTTTCTGAAATCTGACATGTTGACTGGATTCACAACAAGTGTAGCTTTAATTTGCTATCTTACATGTGTGATTTCAAGAAAGTTAGATTTTATAGTAATTTATTTGAATCTGCATTTTCACTGGCTTTTGGCCAGGTGGGACGAGTCCCACATATTACAGAGAGGTTAATGCAACTGCTGTGTCAGATTTTTTTTAACTTTACAGAAAAAACACCCCATGCAATAATCTGAGTACGGCGCTCAGGCAACAAATCAAGCCAAACAGATATCCGCCATGTTGGAGTCAACAGAAGTCAAAAATAGCATTATAAATATTCACTTACCTTTGATGATCTTGATCAGAATTCACTCCCAGGAATCCCAGGTCCAAAATAAATGTTTGATTTGTTCAATAAAGTTAATCTTTATGTCCAATTTGACCCCATAGGCACTGTATTCGATAGGCCAAGAGTTGAAAAATTACAAATCTTAGATTTCCCACTTCCTGGATGGATTTTTCTCAGGTTTTGCCTGCCATATGAGTTCTGTTATATTCACAGACATCATTCAAACAGTTTTGGAAACGTCAGAGTGTTTTCTATCCAAATATACTAATAATATGCATATATTAGCAACTGGGACTGAGTAGCAGGCAGTTTACTCTGGGCATGCTTTTCATCCAAACGTGAAAATGCTGCCCCCTATCCCAAACAGGTTAACCGTAATGTTATTGAGACCCCGGAAGTTGATACAGGGACGCAGGGTCTTATCATTCTTCTCCACAAAGAACAATCCTGTGCCGACGTGGGAGGAAGATGGATTCATAATCCCTGCTGTGAGAGAGTCCTCAATATACCCTTCCATCGCTTTGGTCTCCGGACCTAACAGGGAACAAAGTTGCCCCCGAGTCGGTGCCTGGGAGAAGCACAGTTGTAGGGCCGATGCGGCGGAAGAGATGTGGCTCGGGCAGAGGTGAAAACCTCCTGTAAATCCTGGTACTCCACAGGAACGGCAGAGAGATCCAAGGTTTTTCCCAATCCAGTAGGGAGACATCCCAGGGCAGGCAATGAGCATGGCAAAACAGGCTCCAACCCATGATGGACCCCATAGTCCAGTAAATAAGGGGATTGTACCTCTGGAGCCATGAAAACCCTAAAACCATAGGTACATGAGGAGACTCCAGGAGCAGAAACTGCATGGATTTACTGTGGTTGCCTGACACTTGCAGGTGGATGGGAACCGTACTATGGTTATAGAGCGTCCATCCAGTGCTCTAGAGCGCCCATCCAGTGCTCTAGAGTGCCCATCCAGTGCTTTACGTCCATCGGAATGGAAAGGGGATGGGTGGAGATGCCCATCTCCAACACCAGGGTAATGTCCATAAAGCTCTCGTTGGGCCAGAGTCATTAAGCACTTGGATGGATTTTGACTGGCCTCCCCACAACAGGGTAGCATAGAGGTGGTTACCAGTAGTAAGGGATTGGAAAAAATCCCTGTATGTCTCACCAATGTACTCATACCTACTGATGAGCCTGGTCTTTTTAATGGGCAGGTAGATGATAAATGTCCAGTAGTGCCACAATACAGACAGCTCTTGGTGTTTAGTCTGCATAAGCACTCAGCTGGAGACAATCTAACCCTGCCAAATTGCATAGGCTCTGGAGGAGTCGGCAGCCCTCGGTGATTCCCGAGAGAACTCGGGTGACGTTGGATTCATTCGGAAATGTAGACTTCTGGGTTTTCCAGGATTTCTCGGAGGCGAGGTGAGAATTGAGAACGAGCGAGGGCGACAGGGAACAGATTCACTCGCCCTCCAACATTCCTGTAGCCACCCATCAATCCAGATCGTCAAGGCTATGAGGGAATCGAGGTCCATGGGCAGCTCCTTAATCACTTCCAATAATCCGTGAAGGAACATGTGGAACAAGGCTTCCGGATTCCATGTACCCTCAGCCGCCAACGTGCGAAAATCCACTGCGTGGTCTGCCAAACTACGGGAGTCTTTACGTAGCTGGAGCAGCTTACGAACAGCCTCGCTCCCGGACAACAGAGAGTTGAACCCATTATGCACCTGTTAGGAATATAATGAATAAATGACTGAACAATATTCTCATTTTAAATGGAACTGTAACAAAGTAAACTTATACTCTGTTTTATTATATCTGATTAACAATATGAGTTCATAAGAAGGGATTGTGTGACACGGACAAGGAGTAATTAAATATAACGAACACCATTCCAAAACTAGTCTGGAGAGGAGTGGGTTAAGTAAGCAGATAGGGTCGTTAACCTCTTGCGACGAGCAATCTCGTATCCGGGAGCGTAATCATAGCCTCAAACGCATTAGCATAACGCAGCGGACATAAATACCCTTAGAAACTTTTCCTATTCATGAAAATCGCAAATGAAATGAAATAACTATATTCAAACACAAGCTTAGCCTTTTGTTAACAACACAGTCATCTCAGATTTTCAAAATATGCGTTACAGCCAACGCTAGACAAGCATTTGTGTAAGTTTATCATGGCATAATGCTATGCTCTGCTGGCAGCATGCAACATTTTCACGAAAATAAGAAAAGCAACCAAATTAAATCATTTACCTTTGAAGAACTTCAGATGCTTTCACTCAGGAGACTCCCAGTTAGATAGCAAATGTTCCTTTTTTTCCAAAAATATTATTTCTGTAGGCGAAATAACTCCCGTTTCTTCATCATGCTTGGCTGAGAAATCGACCGGAAATGCTGCAACTATAACGCCAAACTTTTTTCAAAATTTGCTCCATAATATCGACAGAAACACGGCAAACGTTGTTTAGGATCCATCCTCAAGGTGTTTTTAACATATATATTCGATAATATATCCGTCGAGGCAATTGGTTTCTCATAAGAAGAGATTGGAAAAATGGCTACCTCAGTATTTTACGCAAGATTTTCTGCGGGAGACACCATGTGACCACATGCTATATATGGTCCCTTACGGCCATTCTTCAATGGAAATGCCTAAAAAGACGTCACAATGCTGTAGATACCTTGGGGAATACGTGGAAAACGTAAGCTCATTCGTAGCTCATTCACAGCCATATAAGGAGTCATTGGCATGAGGCGGTTTCAAAAAATGCGGCAGTACCTGGTTGGATTTTTATCTGCCTGTAACATCAGTTCTGTGACACTCACAGACAATATCTTTGCAGTTTTGGAAACGTCAGAGTGTTTTCTTTCCAAAGCTGTCAATTATATGCATAGTCAAGCATCTTTTCGTGACAAAATATCTTGTTTAAAACGGGAACGTTTTTCATCCAAAATTTTAGCGCCTACAAATGCATAACTGGTTAACCTATGGTTGAACCGACAAAACTGAGCTCTGAGGTGTTTTAGATAAGGCAGTGAGTGCATTTCTAGGTTCTCTGTTAATTAGAACTGTCAGCTAAGTGGTGGTCAATAATGGTGAGCGGTCAAAAGTTAATTTAGTTGTGTTGTGTGTCCTGTGTATGTGCTAGTGGGTCAGAATGGACTTTTAAAGTTCCTTTGTCTTGGTCGAGAGGAGGAGATTCATTCTAGAAGCAATGAAATGACCTCATGTTATTGTATGTAAACTGTTGCTCGTGGTAATGTGGGAGCACGCTCCGAGAATAAATTCTGTTACCTTTTATTGATAAGACTGGTCTCCGTCTATTTTATGCAAACAAGAATCTTACAAATTCTCATCAAATAGATTAAGGAAATTCAATTAATGAAAACATATTGGAGTAACTAAATTACAGTAACAGTACCTCCGCAACGAACTCCTCCAGACTGAGGCAAATGGCAGACTGATGCTCCCACACCGCTGTAGCCCAGGCGAGTGTCCTCCCGAACATCAGCTTTATGAGGTACGCTATATTCGAGTGGCCAGGGGGGATGAAGAAGGCTGCAGCTCGAAGATGAGGGAGCACTGGGAGAGAAAGGCCAGGGAGGTTCCAGAATTCAAAGCGTAGCGCTCAAGGTTCTTGGGACACCGGGGTAGGCTGGGAAGAAGCGTCGCTAGTGGCGTTGTTGCTGAGAGTCTGGGATTGCTTGTGTGGCTTGCTGCCTAGTAGGGAATTCGAGGAATTGCTCCAGCAATGTATTGAACGCATGGTCATGGCATTCTGCCAGAGTATGGAGTCCCTACATAAGCATTGTAGTGACTCTTCGTGTCTTCCAATTGTGGCTCCTTGTTGGGAGACAGTGTTGTGGAGCTGGTCTGAGTCTGCTGTGTCAGTCATGGCCAGTTCGTACTATCACGGCTCAGGCAAAGCCAGATGTATGCACAGGAGGTAGATAGTACGAGTCTCAGATTTTATTATAGTTCAAGGGGCAGGCAAAAAGTAAGTCAAGGCAGGCACATGTTTGTAATTCAAATCAGACAGGCATAGGATGGCAGGCAGTTGGTAGATCAAGACAGGAAATGGGTCATAATCCAAATCAGGCAGGTACAGGACAGCGAGCAGGATCAGGGTCAGGAGAGGCAGAAAGGTCAGAACTGGGAAGATTAAGAAAATAAAAAACTAGAGCACAGGGAATACCCTGGTAGACAAACTGGCAACAGACAAACAGAAAACGCGGGTATAAATACACAGGGGATAATGAGGAGAGATGGGAGACACCTGGTGGGGGGTGGAGACCAGCACAAAGACAGGTGCAACAGATCAGGGTTTGACACTGGCATTCTCTCAACCAGCTTCATGAGGTAGTCACCTGGAATGCATTTCAACAAACAGGTGTGCCAGTCCATCAATACTTTAAGATATAAAGGTCAGTCAATGTGTAACATTTTTGCAGTCGCAAAAAACAATACATTCTATGAAGAAACTGGCTCTGATGAGGACCGCCACAGGAAAGGAAGATCCAGAGTTACCTCTGCTGCAGAGGATAAGTTCATGAGAAGTACCAGCCTCAGAAATCGGCAATTAACTGCCCCTCAGATTGCAACCCAAATAAATGCTTCACAGAGTTCAAGAAACAGACACATCTCAACATCAAATGTTCAGAGGAGACTGTGTGAATCAGGCATTCATGGTTGAATTGCTGCAAAGAAACCACTACTAACGGACATCAATATGAAGAAGAGACTTGTTTGACCCAAGAAACACGATCAATGAACATTAGACCTGGTAGAAATCTGTCATATGGTCTGATGAGTCCAAATATGAGATCTTTGGTTCCAACCGCTGTGTTTTTGTGAGACATGATCTCCGCATGAACGGATGATCTCTGCATTGGTGATTCCCACTGAGAAGCATGGAGGAGGTGTAATAGTGTGGGGGTGCTTTGCTAGTGACACTGTCTGTGATTTATTTGGAATTCAAGGCAGACTTAATCATTATGGCTCCCACGTCTCATCTGGTTTGGGCTTAGTGGGACTATCATTTGTTTTTTAACAGGACAATAACCCAACACACCTCCAGGCTGTGTCAGGGCTATTTGACCAAGAAGGAGAGTGATGGAGTGCTGCATCAGATGATCTGGCCTCAACAATCACCCGACCTCAGCCCATTTGAGATGGTTTGGTATGAGTTGGACCGCAGAGTGAAGGAAAAGCAGCCAAGTGCTCAGCATATGTGGGAACTCTTTCAAGACGGTTGGAAAAGCATTCCAGGTGACTACCACCTGAAGCTGGTTGAGAGAATGCCAAGATTGTGCATAGCTGTCATCAAGGCAAAGGGTGGCAACGTTGTTATTGCTAATGACTAATGACAAAACCTTCAGAACCTTCAATATTAATAATTACTATATGATTTGAAGAGTCTTCTATCAGTACCGTCCAAGCTCATTTCCGGTTTGAAGTTCAATGTCCGATTATGAGTTCATGTTAAAGTAACTATAGGCACGGGCAGAGGTTAGTGTAAAATACAATATTATTATATTATGCCATGGCATAGATGGACAGCAGTGATAACTGCCCATTAGAAATGCACCTAACCAGGGTCCATTGACTGAAAACTTGAAAGGATTTCTCTCTTTAATTTGCAGTATACACTTTTCGCTATGTTGGAAGGGATCAGTCTAGACCAGTTAGTGTTTTTGTTCAAATGAAGATAGGTAGAAACTGCAAAACTGTTCTGACTATGAGAGGTGATCAAATGTTATTGTCAGGTGGTGGGTAACTGGTGCAGTGAATCAGGCGCAGGAGAGCAGAGATGAGTGTACAAGGTATTTAATTCCACGACAGCACCAGTATACAGACAATACTCAAGGTGCGGCGAAATACCGGTCAATACATAACCCGGCAAACAATAACCAGCCGTCAAGAACCGACATGGACAATCAATAAACACTGTTACAGGAATTATATTCCTCTATGTTTTAATACCCAATTAAAATTAAACACTGTCAATTCATAAACATTTGTAAGACTCTTATTTGTATAAAATGGACAGAGACCAGTCTTAAAAGTCAACCAGCAGCGTTTATTCTCGAGAGTACAGCACATGATACATTTTATCACAGGTTATAAACTGAAAATGACGTCATTAGTTTTAGTACTAGCCCGTCTCATCTCCGCTCCAGTACAATGGCTGTATGGTTCTCAAGCTTTCTCACATCGTCTCTCCCTATTAAGATAATTTATGAACAGAGTGAAGGTCTGCCTGTGTAAATAAGCATTCTAGCCAGTCTGGCTATAAGTTAATTAATTTCTACCAAGGAACAGACAGTCATTGTTCTAATTCTTGATTATATTTACACACATTATATTCAGTACTAGGATTATAAAGAAATGTCATACATATACAGTAATATAATAGTATTCTGATTAGTCAGTCCTGATTAAAATGTATACATAATTAGTCATTATTGATAAAAAATTCCCTTAACAAACACGCACAATAACAGAGAAACAGAGGGTTAAATAATGAACATGTAATTGGGGAATAGAAACCAGGTGTGTAGAAAATAAAGACAAAACAAATGGAAAATGAAAAGTGGATCGACGATGGCTAAAAGACCGGTGACGTCGACCGCCGAATGCCGCCCGAACAAGGAGAGGGACCGACTTCGGCAGAAGTCGTGACAGTTATCTTAGTAAATACAGTGCCTTGCGAAAGTATTCGGCCCCCTTGAACTTTGCGACCATTTGTCACATTTCAGGCTTCAAACAAAGATATAAAACTCTATTTTTTTGTGAAGAATCAACAACAAGTGGGACACAATCATGAAGTGGAACGACATTTATTGGATATTTCAAACTTTTTTAACAAATCAAAAACTGAAAAATTGGGCGTGCAAAATTATTCAGCCCCTTTACTTTCAGTGCAGCAAACTCTCTCCAGAAGTTCAGTGAGGATCTCTGAATGATCCAATGTTGACCTAAATGACTAATGATGATAAATATAATCCACCTGTGTGTAATCAAGTCTCCGTAAAAATGCACCTGCACAGTGATAGTCTCAGAGGTCGGTTAAAAGCGCAGAGAGCATCAGGAAGAACAAGGAACACACCAGGCAGGTCCGAGATACTGTTGTGAAGAAGTTTAAAGCCGGATTTGGATACAAAAATATTTCCCACGCTTTAAACATCCCAAGGAGCACTGTGCAAGCGATAATATTGAAATGGAAGGAGTATCAGACCACTGCAAATCTACCAAGACCTGGCCGTCCCTCTAAACTTTCAGCTCATACAAGGAGAAGACTGATCAGAGATGCAGCCAAGAGGCCCATGATCACTCTGGATGAACTGCAGAGATCTACAGCTGAGGTGGGAGACTCTGTCCATAGGACAACAATCAGTTGTATATTGCACAAATCTGGCCTTTATGGAAGAGTGGCAAGAAGAAAGCCATTTCTTAAAGATATCCATAAAAAGTGTTGTTTAAAGTTTGCCACGAGCCACCTGGGAGACACACCAAACATGTGGAAGAAGGTGCTCTGGTCAGATGAAACCAAAATTGAACTTTTTGGCAACAATGCAAAACGTTATGTTTGGCGTAAAAGCAACACAGCTCATCACCCTGAACACACCATCACCACTGTCAAACATGGTGGTGGCAGCATCATGGTTTGGGCCTGCTTTTCTTCAGCAGGGACAGGGAAGATGGTTAAAATTGATGGGAAGATGGATGGAGCCAAATACAGGACCATTCTGGAAGAAAACCTGATGGAGTCTCCAAAAGACCTGAGACTGGGACGGAGATTTGTCTTCCAACAAGACAATGATCCAAAACATAAAGCAAAATCTACAATGGAATGGTTCAAAAATAAACATATCCAGGTGTTAGAATGGCCAAGTCAAAGTCCAGACCTGAATCCAATCGAGAATCTGTGGAAAGAACTGAAAACTGCTGGTCACAAATGCTCTCCATCCAACCTCACTGAGCTCGAGCTGTTTTGCAAGGAGGAATGGGAAAAAAATTCAGTCTCTCGAAGTGCAAAACTGATAGACATACCCCAAGCGACTTACAGCTGTAATCGCAGCAAAAGGTGGCGCTACAAAGTATTAACTTAAGGGGGCTGAATAATTTTGCACGCCCAATTTTTCAGTTTTTGATTTGTTAAAAAAGTTTGAAATATCCAATAAATGTCGTTCCACTTCATGATTGTGTCTCACTTGTTGTTGATTCTTCACAAAAAAATACAGTTTTCTATCTTTATGTTTGAAGCCTGAAATGTGGCAAAAGGTCGCAAAGTTCAAGGGGGCCGAATACTTTCGCAAGGCACTGTATCCACCTGTTTCTGGTCCTGTGTGGCTCAGTTGGGAAGAGCATTACACTGGCTACAGCCAGCTAATTTAAGAGCTGCTTCATGGCTTGAACTGGGCCAGGGGAACGTGTTAATAAAAAATATATTAAAAAAAAAACTAAGTGCAGAATTTACTCTTAAGGCAGTTTTAACTTTCTGTACTTCAGCATGACACCAATTGTAGCCTTGAATTTTCCTGATACCAGGGCCACGTTCAGTTGACAAACGTTGCAGAAAGAAATTACATGAATAGAGCCGACATGATTCCTTGGTTTACATGTCAGAGGCATGTTCGATCTACATTACATACTTAAATCTGAACATTCGAAAAAACATTGTGTCCTACTGAATGCGCGTTTTCATTTTTCTGTGGTGTGGCATTGTCTGTGAATGCATATGCCTCACTTACCAAGCACATAAATAATTAGCAACATGCAAATGAGTTGTGTGGGCCAAAAACTTCAGTTGTTGTGCTGATGATGGAGACATCCACATGCCAATACCCTACTGGGTTTCTTGCATAACCAGTATTTTTGAAATTGAACTGCCTTATGTTACACATATTTTGTACTGCTTGATACTAGATTTGCTACAACAATACATTTGTTGCTTGACTTAACTCTTAGGGAGATACAAGACCTCTTGGCGAGGCAGTGACGGATGATATTTTTTATGAATCCTTGGAGATAAATCAAAACTTCAAGTCGCTGAGCAGAGATGCTGGGAGATTTTAGTATTTTCTCAGTTCCATAATGTGGCCTAAACAGCTACCCTGGGGAATTCCTGATTCTAACTGGATTATATTTGAAAGGCTTCCATTAAAGAACACCCTCTGTGTTCTGTGAGACAAGTAACTCTGTATCCACATTATAGCAGGGGGTGTAAAGCGATAACACATAAGTTTTTCCAGCAGCAGACTATGATCGATATGTCAAAATCTGCACTGAAGTCTAACAAGACAGCTCCCACAATCACTTTATCATCAATTTCTCTCAGCCAATCACCAGTCATTTGTGTAAGCTTGTTGAGTGTCCTTCCCTATAAGCATGCTGACATGCTGTTGTCAATTTGTTTACTGTGAAATAGCATTGTATCTGGTCAAACACTATTTTTTCCAGAAGTTTTCTAATGGTTGGTAACAGGCTGATTAGTCGGCTATTTGAGTCAGTAAAAGGGGCTTTACTCTTCTTGTGTAGCGGAATGACTTTAGTTTCCCTCCAGGCCTGAGGGCACACGCTCTCTAGTAGACTTAAATTGAAGATGTGGCAAATAGGACTGGCAATATCGTCTGCTTTTATCCTCAGTAATTTTCCATCCAGAATGTCAGACCCCCGTGGATTGTCATTGTTGATAGACAAAAATATTTTTTTCATCTCTTCCACACTGACTTTACGGAATTCAAAAGTACAATTCTTGTCTTCATAATTTGGTCCGATATACTTGGATGTGTAGTGTCAGCGTTTGTTGCTGACATGTCATCCCTAAGGAAGAGTCTTGGTGGTTCTAAACATCTTCCATTTATGATGGCGGCCACTGTGTTCCTGGGGACCTTCAATGCTGCAGACATTTTTTTGGTTCCCTTCCCCAGATCTGTGCCTCGACACAATCCTGTCTCTGAGCTCTACGGACAATTCCTTCAACCTCATGGCTTGGTTTTTGCTCTGACATGCACTTTCAACTGTGAGACCTTATATAGACAGGTTTGTGCCTTTCCAAAACATGTCCAATCAATTGAATTTACCACAGGTGGACTCCAATCAATTTGAAGAAACATCTCAAGGATGATCAATGGAAACAGGATGCACCTGAGCTCACTTTCGAGTCTCATAGCAAAGGGTCTGAATACTTATGTTAATAAGGTACTTCTTGTTTTATTTTAAATACAGGACAACAACCTTAAGCATACTGCTAAAGCAACACTCAAGTGGTTTAAGGGGAAACATTTAAATGTCGTGGAATGGCCTAGTCAAAGCCCAGACCTCAATCCAATTGAGAATCTTTGGTAGGACTTCATAAAGATTGCTGTAGACCAGCGTAACCCATCCAACTTGAAGGAGCTGCAGTAGTTTGCCTTGAAGAATGGGCAAAAATCCCCGTGGCTAGATGTGTCAAGCTTATAGAGACATACCCTAATAGACTTGCATCTGCAAAAGGTGCCTCTCAAAGTTTTGACTTTGGGGTTGTGAATAGTTATGCACACTCAAGTTTTCAGTTTTTAAAATCTTATTTCTTGTCTGTTTCACAATGAAAAATATATTGCATCTTCAAAGTGGTAGGCATGTTGAATAAATCAAATGATACAAACCCCCCCAAAATCTATTTTAATTCCAGGTGGTAACAAAATAGGAAAAATGCCAATAGGGTGAATACTTTCACAAGCCACTCTACATTAGCTTACATACATTGTGTTTACCAATGCCCCTGGTATAATGTACATTTGGTAAAGCATTATGCTGACTCAGCACACAACGGGATTAGCTGAGCTGGGCTGGGGTCATTTAACTTCTTGACACTACCCATCCCTTAACCTCTTGAAACTAGGGGGCACTATTTTCATTTTTGGAAAAATAACATTCACAAAGTAAACGGGCTATTTTTCAGGACCAGATAAAAAAACACTTAAGTTTCCAAAACTGTAAAAAATATTGTCTGTGAGTATAACAGAACTGATATTGTAGGCAAATGCCTGAGAAAAATCCAATCAGGAAGTGACTCTTATTTAGAAACCTTTGCGTTCCTATGCGTCCCTATTGAGCAGTGAAAGGGATATCAACCAGATTCCTTTTTCTATGACTTCCCTAATGTGTCTAGTGTCAGAAGACAGTTTCAGGCTTTTATTTTGAAAAATGAGCGTGAGCGACAACATTGCGTCAGAGGTCAGCTGGTGGCTCTCAGAGTGATATGTGCGTAATAGACTAATGCGGCCATTGTTTCTCTCGCTCCTACTAAGAAGCCAACTGACCCGGTTGATATATTACCGAATAGATATTTGAAAAACACCGTGAACAAAAAATAGCGGAGTCCTTGCAAAACAAGTTTTATACTTATGTTTAACAAAAATTGGTTATGTTTTATTTAAACTAACAAACTGAATGTGTCCAGTATACAGGGTTCAGCTGCGCACTCTCCTGACGTCTGACTTCAGATGGTTGTGTGTCAGAAGCATAAAACTTTAAATTCAGTCCAAATCTTCAGATTATTATATATTCTATACTGTATATAGAAAACAGGAGTGGCCCCAGACAGAGCCCCGTGGGACCCTTTGAGTGATAGGGGCAGGGTTGGATTTGTAATTGCCAAGTGTCACAAATACCTTGTTTTTGGATTTGCCGAAAGGGAGGGCGGAGTAGGTCTTTGTATGCATCAGAGTAGAAGTGATCAAGTGTATTACCCCCACACGTAGTACAATCATTATGCTGATAGAATTTAGGTGGCCTTGTTCTAAAATTTGCTTTCTTAAAATCCCCAGCTACAATAAATGCAGCCTCAGGATATATGGTTTCCAGTTTACATAGAGTCCAGTGAAGTTCCTTGAAGGCCGTCTTGGTGTCTGCTTGAGTGGGAATAGACACAGATGTGACGATAACTGACAAGAATTCTCTTGGGAGGTAATATGGCCTGCATTTGATTGCAAGTAATTCTAGATGAGGTGAGCAGAAGGACTTGAGTTTCTGTATGTTGTTATGACTTCACCATGAGTCATTAATCATGAAGCATACACCCCCGCCCTTCCTCTTTAGAGGGAGGTGTTTATCTCAATCGGCACGATGCATGGAGAAGCCCGGTGGCTGAACCATTTCTGACATGTTCCGAGAGAGCCATGTTTCTGTGAAACAAAGAATGTTACAATCTCTGATGTCTATCTGGAAGGCAGCACTTGCTCGAATTTCGTCTACCTTGTTGTCAAGAGTCTGGACATTTGTGAGTAGTATACTCGGGACCGGTGGGCGATGTGCACATCAATGGAACCTGACCAGGAGGCCGCTCCGTCTGCGGCGCCGTTGTTTTGGGTCAGCTTCTGGGATTAGATCCATTGTCCTGGGTGGTGGTCCAAACAGAGATCTGCTTCAGGAAAGACGTATTCCTGGTTGTGATGTTGGTAAGTTGACGTCGCTATTATATCCAATAGTTCCTCTCGGCTGTATGTAATAAGACTTAAGATTTCCTGGGGTGAAAATGTAAGAAATATTACATAAAAAAACGAAATACTGCATAGTTTCCTTAGGACTCGAAGCAAGGCGACCATCTCTGTCTGCGCCATCTTCCAATTGAGGTTGGCATTTTGTGGAGGCCACGTCATCTGATGCAGCACTCCATCACTCTCCTTCTTGGTGAAATAGCCCTTACACAGCTAGGAGGTGTGTTGGTCATTGTCCTGTTGAAAAGCAAATGATAGTGGGACTAAACACAAACCAGATGTGACGCGCTGGTCACGCGCATTTCACATGAGAGGTATCTCCCGTTCCTTTGCTTTTCTGAAAACAAAGGAATTCTCCGGTTGGAATATTATTGAAGATTTATGTTAAAAACATCCTAAAGATTGATTCCATACATCGTTTGACAAGTTTCTACGGGCTGTAACGGAACTTTTTGACATTTCGTCTGCAACTAGTGAACACGCTTTGTGAGTTTTGATTTGTTTACCAAATGCGCTAACAAAATTAGTAGCTATTTGGACATAAATGATGGACATTATCGAAGAAAACAAATATTTATTGTGGAACTGGGAGTGCATTCTGATGAAGATCATCAAAGGTAAGTGAATATTTAAAATGTTATTTCTGACTTCTGTTGACTTCAACATGGCGGATATATGTATTTGTTTGTCTTAACGCCTTACTCAGATTATTGCATGGTTTGCTTTTTCCGTAAAGCTTTTTTGAAATCTGACACAGCGGTTGCATTAAGGAGAAGTATATCTATATTTCCATGTATGAAACATTTTCATCAACATACCTTAAGGGAACATTTCGGCATTTCGTGTATGATCAGTGAGAAAGTCCATATTGCAAATGTACGGTCCCTTACCCGACGTCCGAAATCGTTTGTAAAATTCGCGGTCGGCATCGGGACGTGCGGTAGGGCCGGACCTACCGGGAAGTCATCGAATGAACTTTGTCGGACTTTCGGTTTCCGTTTAAAAAAAAAAAAAAGTTTCGGACCGTTTTTCCGCCGTCCCGGACACTCCCACCAGATGGCATACGGAATCATATGGCAATTTGGCAAAACATCACGAATCGCGACGGGGCCTTATCTCAAAAACTGAAAATATTTCGAAGCCGAAACTTGGCGAGCGTAGGGTTGGCGTAACGGGCAGTTGGCCCCGAACGGGATGGCGTCTAGGCCTCGACGGTTTTTGAGCTACGGCCATTTGTCTGGGATTAAAGGCTTAAAATGGAAGTAGAGAAATTATTTTTCCACTTCGGGTCAAAGCCAAGGAGCCTCCGGTGTCAATAAAAAAAGAACCAGCCATTTATCTATCGTCATTTAAGAGAAACGGAACAATGACAAATTGGTGATGGTCACAAATAGGCGTTTTTTTTTTTCAACGGTTACAGATCCAGTTGCAGGGTGTTCATACGAATCTTTTTAAAGTGTGCTGCGGAGCTCTGCGACATTTCTGTGATTTTCTATGATTTTATGAAATAACACAATAACCGACCATTAGAATAGTAGGCCCAAAATGAAGCCTGCCCCACAATGTCATTTGCTTTTGAGTGACAGTGAGAGAACCGTTAGGGTGAGAAGAAAAATTCCACCACATGAATGTTCCTAAGGTCCTCCCGATCTCAACAAGCCTAACCTTGCCCGTGTGGCATTAACCCTTAACAGTAAAACAGTGTTTTTTGATCTCACAGATTACAGTGTCATCTCTCCCCATAGGAATACATTGCCTGCACCCCTAATTTCAACCTGAGGCCTATGTGGGTTATGAATGCCGTATGAACCTGTCTTCGGTACCAGTCCATCAGGCCACTATGAGGTCTACCTGTGTCGATTCTAAGCTTCCTGGACCAACCGGAAGTGGTTAAAATGCCCCTAAAAGTGTTTACCCATACACTGCATGCAGTTTGATAGACATAGTGCATTCAACCCTGTGTAGATCAGTCAATTCTTAACGTAAGGACTTAAAACTCAGGATTCTGTAACAGCATACCCCAATGAGGATATGTGGTGACTTATAGCTTCCTGTGCCAACCGGAAGTGCCATAATTGGTGTCTCAGGGGCTGTTTCGAAGGGTTAAAAAATTCAGATCTGTCCAAAACTTCATATATGTGATTAGGCAACCCCCATGAACTGTAAATCAGTCATTTTTCCCAAAAAAAATCAAAGGAAAAAAAAAATCGCACTAAAACACAACTTGGATGGAGGGACGTATTGGGGTGCGTAGAGACAGACAGTGGCCGCAATAGTTAGCTTTGTTCTAGCTAAAAAAGAACGGTCGGACCTAGAGTTCCGAAACTTTAGAAACCTGTTCTAGACCTCCGGGCCATGGTGCGTGGCGAGTTACGTGGCTCTAGACGGTTCTCGGACCGAGAAACAGCCTCGTACATTTGGAATAACTTCAATTCATTTTTGCATCACGAAAATGACGACGTTTAGAAAAGTCTCAGAGACGCAAGGCTAGGTGCGTTGAAACCGGCTCGGCCCATAGAGACGGACCCCAAAGTTTCTGTCCGATAGCTCGTTCAAGGACCCCGTAGCAAGGCATGGAAATAAGTGGATTTTCAGCACCAATTAGGGTTTTTCTCGGACACCAAATGACCTATCGAGCCGAAACTCGGGATTCGGGGTCGCCTCACATAGGACTTCGCATAATGTCCGAACTGGACCCGCAGCTAGAACGTAACTATGTGTTTTACCTTTTTATTATGTTTTAAACTAGAGGCGCTGTGAATTATGGGACTGCTCTGACATATATGATAGTTGGCATCTAAATGAGTAGGAAACAGTGGGTTTGGTGTCATAATGACATCTAATTGACTGATGGACACTGACTTGCTAGTTGACTTTTGTACATTTGCAATATGTTTAAACGGAGAGGGACCATCACCAAAATGGCATTCTGAAATCAACACAAAAAATGGCATCACCATAGTCTCCAGACTGTTCTGAGTTCAACGAGCTATCCCGCTTGACCGTAGCTCGCTCGGTCTAGGCGCAGCAACCATTAGAATATTAGGCCCAAAATGAAGCCTGCACCACAATGTCATTTGCTTTTGGGTGAGAGTGAGAGAACCGTTAGGGTGAGAAGAAAAATTCCACCATAGGAATGTTCCTAAGGTCCTCCCGATCTGAACAAGCCTAACCTTGACCGTGTGGCATTAACCCTTAACAGTAAAACAGTGTTTTTTGATCTCACAGATTACAGTGTCATCTCTCCCCATAGGAATACATAGCCTGCACCACAAAATTCAACCTGAGGCCTATGTGGGTTATGAATGCCATATGAACCTGTCTTCGGTACCAGTCCATCAGGCCACTATGAGGTCTACCTGTGTTGATTCTAAGCTTCCTGGACCAACCGGAAGTGGTTAAAATGCCCCTAAAAGTGTTTACCCATACAATGCATGCAGTTTGATAGACATAGTGCATTCAACCCTGTGTAGATCAGTCAATTCTTAACGTAAAGACTTAAAACTCAGGATTCTGTAAGTGGCCATGTCAATCAAGACATGTGGTGATTTATAGCTTCCTGTGCCAACCGGAAGTGCCATAATTGGTGTCTCAGGGGCTGTTTCGAAGGGTTAAAAAAGTCTGATCTTTCCAAAACTTCATATGTGTGATTAGGCAACCCCCATGAACTGTAAATCAGTCATTTTTCCCAAAAAAAATCAAAGGAAAAAAAAATTGCACTAAAACACAACTTGGATGGAGGGACGTATTGGGGTGCGTAGAGACAGACAGTGGCTGCAATAGTTAGCTTTGTTGGAGCTAAAAAAGAACGGTCGGACCTAGAGTTCCGAAACTTTAGAAACCTGTTCTAGACCTCCGGGCCATGGTGCGTGGCGAGTTACGTGGCTCTAGACGGTTCTCGGACCGAGAAACAGCCTCGTACATTTGAAATAACTTCAATTCATTTTTGCATCACGAAAATGACGACATTTAGAAATGTCCCAGAGTCGCAAGACTAGGTGCATTGCGAACGTCTCGGCCCATATAGACAGACCCCAACGTTTCTGTCCGATAGCTCATTCAAGGACCCCGTAGCAAGTCATGGAAAATAGTGGATTTTCAGCACCAATTAGGGTTTTTCTCGGACACCAAATGACCTATCGAGCCGAAACTCGGGATTCGGGGTCGCCTCACATAGGACTTCACATAATGTCCGAACTGGACCCGCAGCTAGAACGTAACTATGTGTTTTACCTTTTTATTATGTTTTCAACTGAAGGCGCTGTGAATTATGGGCCTGCTCTGACATATGTGATAGTTGGCTACTAAATGAGTAGGAAAAAGTGGGTTTGGTGTCAATTGATATCCATTTGGTGTCATAATGACATCTAATTGACTGATGGACACTGACTTGCTAGTTGACTTTTGTACATTTGCAATATGTTTAAACGGAGAGGGACCATCACCAAAATGGCATTCTGAAATCAACACAAAAAATGGCATCACCATAGTCTCCAGACTGTGCCGAGTTCAAGGAGACGCCCCGCTTGACCGTAGCTCGTTCTGAGTGCAGCAAACTTGAAAAAAAGAAGGCCCAAAATGAAGCCTGCACCACAATGTCATTTGATTTTGGGGGGCAGTGAGAGAACCGTTAGGGTGAGAAGCACAATTCCACCACATGAATGTTCCTAAGGTCCTCCCGATCTGAACAAGCCTAACCTTGACCGTGTGGCATTAACCCTTCACAGTAAAACAGGGTTTTTTGATCTCACAGATTACAGTGTCATCTCTCCCCATAGGAATACATAGCCTGCACCACAAAATTCAACCTGAAGCCTATATGGGTTATGAATGCCGTATGAACCTGTCTTCGGTACCAGTCCATCAGGCCACTATGAGGTCTACCTGTGTCGATTCTAAGCTTCCTGGACCAACCGGAAGTGGTTAAAATGCCCCTAAAAGTGTTTACCCATACACCACCTGCAGTTTGATAGACATTGTGCATTCAACCCTGTGTAGTTCAGTCAATTCTTAACGTAAAGACTTAAAACTCGGGATTCTGTAAGTGGCTATGTAAATCAAGACATGTGTTTACTTATAGCTTCCTGTGCCAACCGGAAGTGCCTTTAATTGGGTCACACTCTCTGTTTCAGAGGGTTAAAAAAGTCACATCTCTCCAAAACTTCATATGTGTGACTAGGTAACCCTTCTGAACTGTAATTCAGTCATTAATCCCAAAAGATGTCAAAGAAAAGCTCCCTCACACACACACAGGAAGGATGGAGTGATAAAGTGCGGTGCTTAAAGACACAGAGAGCAGGAAATGGCATTACCATAATCCCTAGGCCGTACCGAGTTCAGCGAGATATCCCGCTTGACCGTAGCTCGCTCGGTCTAGGCGCAGCGAGCATTAGAATAGTAGGCCCAAAATGAAGCCTGCACCACAGTGTCATTTGCTTTTGGGTGACAGTGAGAGAACCGTTAGAGTGAGAAGAAAAATTGCACCACATGGATGTTCCTAAGGTCCTCCCGATCTGAACAAGCCTAACCTTGACCGTGTGGCATTAACCCTTAACAGTAAAACAGGGTTTTTTGATCTCACAGATTACAGTGTCATCTCTCCCCATAGGAATACATTGCCTGCACCCCTAATTTCAACCTGAGGCCTATGTGGGTTATGAATGCCGTATGAACCTGTCTTCGGTACCAGTCCATCAGGCCACTATGAGGTCTACCTGTGTCGATTCTAAGCTTCCTGGACCAACCGGAAGTGGTTAAAATGCCCCTAAAAGTGTTTACCCATACACTGCATGCAGTTTGATAGACATAGTGCATTCAACCCTGTGTAGATCAGTCAATTCTTAACGTAAGGACTTAAAACTCAGGATTCTGTAACAGCATACCCCAATGAGGATATGTGTTGATTTATAACTTCCTGTGCCAACCGGAAGTGCCATAATTGGTGTCTCAGGGGCTGTTTCGAAGGGTTAAAAAATTCAGATCTGTCCAAAACTTCATATATGTGATTAGGCAACCCCCATGAACTGTAAATCAGTCATTTTTCCCAAAAAAAATCAAAGGAAAAAAAAATTGCACTAAAACACAACTTGGATGGAGGGACGTATTGGGGTGCGTAGAGACAGACAGTGGCTGCAATAGTTAGCTTTGTTGGAGCTAAAAAAGAACCGTCGGACCTAGAGTTCCGAAACTTTAGAAACCTGTTCTAGACCTCCCGTAGATGGTGCGTGGTGAGTTACGTGGCTCTAGAAGGTTCTCGGACCGAGAAACAGCCTCGTACATTTGAAATAACTTCAATTCATTTTTGCATCACGAAAATGACGACATTTAGAAATGTCCCAGAGTCGCAAGACTAGGTGCATTGCGAACGTCTCGGCCCATATAGACAGACCCCAACGTTTCTGTCCGATATCTCATTCAAGGACCCCGTAGCAAGTCATGGAAAATAGTGGATTTTCAGCACCAATTAGGGTTTTTCTCGGACACCAAATGACCTATCGAGCCGAAACTTGGGATTCGGGGTCGCCTCAGCTAGGCCAACACATAACATAAGAAATGGACCCGCAGCTAGAACGTAACTACGTGTTTTATGGTTTTTTTATGGTTTGAACCGAAGGCGTTGTGAATTTTGGGCCAGCTCTGAAGTATGTAATAGTTGGCTACTAAACGAGTTGGAAAAAGTGGGTTTGGTGTCAGTTTGTATCAGTTTGGTGGTCAGAATGATATCTAATTGACTGATGGACTCTTGTCCACTTGACTCTTGTACATTTGCAATATGATTCTATAGTGAAAAAACATCACCAAAAGCGACATTCTGAAATCAACCCAAACGAGCGATTGAGATGACCCAGAATCACTGCAAAGCCATCCCGAGTTCATCGGGCCAGTCAATTTCACATTCCTGCAGGATTTTTATAGCATGACAAATTCGTGATGGTACCTGCCCATTAAAACATATTGCAAATGCACAGTGACTTTGAAAAAGTAAAAAACAAAAAAAAATACATCTAAAATTTTTTGAGCATGACAAATTCGTGATGGTACCTGCCCATTGAAACATATTGCAAATGCACAGTGACTTTGAAAAAGTAAGGAAACATAAACAAATTCGATAAACAAATTCGTGATGGTACCTGCCCATTAAAACATATTCCAAATGCACAGTGACTTTGAAAAAGTAAGAAACAAAAAAAAATACATCTAAAAAATTTTGAGCATGACAAATTCGTGATGGTACCTGCCCATTGAAACATATTGCAAATGCACAGTGACTTTGAAAAAGTAAGGAAACATAAACAAATTCGATAAACAAATTCGTGATGGTACCTGCCCATTAAAACATATTCCAAATGCACAGTGACTTTGAAAAAGTAAGAAACAAAAAAAAATACATCTAAAATTTTTTGAGCATGACAAATTCGTGATGGTACCTGCCCATTGAAACATATTGCAAATGCACAGTGACTTTGAAAAAGTAAGGAAACATAAACAAATTCGATAAACAAATTCGTGATGGTACCTGCCCATTAAAACATATTCCAAATGCACAGTGACTTTGAAAAAGTAAGAAACAAAAAAAACTACATCTAAAATTTTTTGAGCATGACAAATTCGTGATGGTACCTGCCCATTGAAACATATTGCAAATGCACAGTGACTTTGAAAAAGTAAGGAAACATAAACAAATTCGATAAACAAATTCGTGATGGTACCTGCCCATTAAAACATATTCCAAATGCACAGTGACTTTGAAAAAGTAAGGAAACAAAAAAAAATACATCTAAAAAATTTTGAGCATGACAAATTCGTGATGGTACCTGCCCATTGAAACATATTGCAAATGCACAGTGACTTTGAAAAAGTAAGGAAACAAAAAAAAATACATCTAAAAATTTTTGAGCATGACAAATTCGTGATGGTACCTGCCCATTAAAACATATTCCAAATGCACAGTGACTTTGAAAAAGTAAGAAACAAAAAAAAATACATCTAAAATTTTTTGAGCATGACAAATTCGTGATGGTACCTGCCCATTGAAACATATTGCAAATGCACAGTGACTTTGAAAAAGTAAGGAAACATAAACAAATTCGATAAACAAATTCGTGATGGTACCTGCCCATTAAAACATATTCCAAATGCACAGTGACTTTGAAAAAGTAAGAAACAAAAAAAAATACATCTAAAATTTTTTGAGCATGACAAATTCGTGATGGTACCTGCCCATTGAAACATATTGCAAATGCACAGTGACTTTGAAAAAGTAAGGAAACATAAACAAATTCGATAAACAAATTCGTGATGGTACCTGCCCATTAAAACATATTCCAAATGCACAGTGACTTTGAAAAAGTAAGAAACAAAAAAAAATACATCTAAAATTTTTTGAGCATGACAAATTCGTGATGGTACCTGCCCATTGAAACATATTGCAAATGCACAGTGACTTTGAAAAAGTAAGGAAACATAAACAAATTCGATAAACAAATTCGTGATGGTACCTGCCCATTAAAACATATTCCAAATGCACAGTGACTTTGAAAAAGTAAGAAACCAAAAAAAATACATCTAAAATTTTTTGAGCATGACAAATTCGTGATGGTACCTGCCCATTGAAACATATTGCAAATGCACAGTGACTTTGAAAAAGTAAGGAAACATAAACAAATTCGATAAACAAATTCGTGATGGTACCTGCCCATTAAAACATATTCCAAATGCACAGTGACTTTGAAAAAGTAAGGAAACAAAAAAAAATACATCTAAAAAATTTTGAGCATGACAAATTCGTGATGGTACCTGCCCATTGAAACATATTGCAAATGCACAGTGACTTTGAAAAAGTAAGGAAACATAAACAAATTCGATAAACAAATTCGTGATGGTACCTGCCCATTAAAACATATTCCAAATGCACAGTGACTTTGAAAAAGTAAGGAAACAAAAAAAAATACATCTAAAAAATTTTGAGCATGACAAATTCGTGATGGTACCTGCCCATTAAAACATATTCCAAATGCACAGTGACTTTGAAAAAGTAAGAAACAAAAAAAAATACATCTAAAATTTTTTGAGCATGACAAATTCGTGATGGTACCTGCCCATTGAAACATATTGCAAATGCACAGTGACTTTGAAAAAGTAAGGAAACATAAACAAATTCGATAAACAAATTTGTGATGGTACCTGCCCATTAAAACATATTCCAAATGCACAGTGACTTTGAAAAAGTAAGAAACAAAAAAAAATAAATCTAAATTTTTTTGAGCATGACAAATTCGTGATGGTACCTGCCCATTGAAACATATTGCAAATGCACAGTGACTTTGAAAAAGTAAGGAAACATAAACAAATTCGATAAACAAATTCGTGATGGTACCTGCCCATTAAAACATATTCCAAATGCACAGTGACTTTGAAAAAGTAAGAAACAAAAAAAAATACATCTAAAATTTGTTGAGCATGACAAATTCGTGATGGTACCTGCCCATTGAAACATATTGCAAATGCACAGTGACTTTGAAAAAGTAAGGAAACATAAACAAATTCGATAAACAAATTCGTGATGGTACCTGCCCATTAAAACATATTCCAAATGCACAGTGACTTTGAAAAAGTAAGAAACAAAAAAAAATACATCTAAAATTTTTTGAGCATGACAAATTCGTGATGGTACCTGCCCATTGAAACATATTGCAAATGCACAGTGACTTTGAAAAAGTAAGAAACAAAAAAAAATACATCTAAAATTTTTTGAGCATGACAAATTCGTGATGGTACCTGCCCATTGAAACATATTGCAAATGCACAGTGACTTTGAAAAAGTAAGGAAACATAAACAAATTCGATAAACAAATTCGTGATGGTACCTGCCCATTAAAACATATTCCAAATGCACAGTGACTTTGAAAAAGTAAGAAACAAAAAAAAATACATCTAAAAAATTTTGAGCATGACAAATTCGTGATGGTACCTGCCCATTGAAACATATTGCAAATGCACAGTGACTTTGAAAAAGTAAGGAAACATAAACAAATTCGATAAACAAATTTGTGATGGTACCTGCCCATTAAAACATATTCCAAATGCACAGTGACTTTGAAAAAGTAAGAAACAAAAAAAAATACATCTAAAAAATTTTGAGCATGACAAATTCGTGATGGTACCTGCCCATTGAAACATATTGCAAATGCACAGTGACTTTGAAAAAGTAAGGAAACATAAACAAATTCGATAAACAAATTCGTGATGGTACCTGCCCATTAAAACATATTCCAAATGCACAGTGACTTTGAAAAAGTAAGAAACAAAAAAAAATACATCTAAAAATTTTTGAGCATGACAAATTCGTGATGGTACCTGCCCATTAAAACATATTGCAAATGCACAGTGACTTTGAAAAAGTAAGGAAACATAAACAAAAAAACATCCCAAAAATTTTTTTTGGGGTTACCAGTTGCATATTTTAGATCACCAGGTGCACATTTCAGGTCACCAGGTGCACATTTCAGATCACCAGGTGCACGGAGGAAAATATTTACTTTTGACTTTGACTTTTGACTTCCTATGACATCATATTGCAAATGGAGAAAACATATGCCTTATGCACAAGTAAAACAAAAAGAAATATGTAATACAAGTTGACCAAGGTATAGTTTGAGCAAAGTAAAGTTTGAATTTTGAGCATGACAAATTCGTGATGGTACCTGCCCATTAAAACATATTGCAAATGCACAGTGACTTTGAAAAAGTAAGGAAACATAAACAAAAAAACATCCCAAAATTTTTTTTGGGGGTTACCAGTTGCATATTTTAGATCACCAGGTGCACATTTCAGGTCACCAGGTGCACATTTCAGATCACCAGGTGCACGGAGGAAAATATTTACTTTTGACTTTGACTTTTGACTTCCTATGACATCATATTGCAAATGGAGAAAACATATGCCTTATGCACAAGTAAAACAAAAAGAAATATGTAATACAAGTTGACCAAGGTATAGTTTGAGCAAAGTAAAGTTTGAATTTTGAGCATGACAAATTCGTGATGGTATCTGCCCATTAAAACATATTGCAAATGCACAGTGACTTTGAAAAAGTAAGGAAACATAAACAAAAAAAATCAAAAAAATTTTGTTGCACATTTTAGATCATCAGTTGCACGGAGGAAAATCGTTACTTTTGACTTTGACTTTTGACTTCCTATGACATCATATTGCAAATGGAGAAAACATATGCCTTATGCACAAGTAAAAAAAATATGATAATAAAGCATGACTAAAGTATGTTGATAAAGTTCTTATACATGTGTTATTGACACAAAAATCGAAAGAATTTTGAAAAAAGGTCAAGAAAGCATTTTTTTAAGGATGTATGAAGTTTTGTACCAAATTTGGACATTTTTGACTTTTGACTTTTGACTTCCTATGAAATCATATTCCAAATGGAGAAAACATATGCCTTATGCACAAGTAAAAATATATATATATATATGATAATAAAGTATGACTAAAGTATGTTGATAAAGTTCTTATACATGTGTAATTGACACAAAAATCGAAAGAATTTTGAAAAAAGGTCCAGAAAGCACTTTTTTAAGGATGTGTGAAGTTTTTTACCAAATTTTGACATTTTTGACTTTTGACTTTTGACTTCCTATGAAATCATATTGCAAATGGACAAAACATATGCCTTATGCGCATGTACTTAAAAAATATATATATATGATGACAAAAGTATACTCATACAGTTCTTACACATGTGTAATTGACAAAAAACTCGAAAGAATTTCGAAAAAAGGTCCAGAAAGCACTTTTTTAAGGGGTTTTAAGTTTTTTTTTTTTTATTTCATTTTTCAAAATTTGGCTTTTGGATGTTGACTTGGGTGCCATTTGCAATATGAAATGCCCCGGTGGAACGCACACGCCCCCTATTGGAATTTTGAAGTGTTACAATTGGCAATTGCCATATGGCATTTGCAATATACTTTGCATGAATCAACGCCAAATTGGGTGGTATTGGCCATCGTGTATATGGTTTGTCCAATGCCAATATCCCGCCATTTGTTTTTGTCCAAATCAGGGGGGTATTCCCTTACATTTATAATGAGTATTTCTGTAAATTGATGTGGCTCTCTGAAAAGTCACCGGATGTTTTTGGAACTACTGAACATAATGCGCCAATGTATACTGAGATTTTTGGATATCAATATGAACTTTACCAAACAAAACATACATGTATTGTGTAACACGAAGTCCTATGAGTGTCATCTGATGAAGATCATCAAAGGTTAGTTATTAATTCTCTCTCTATTTCTGCTTTTTGTGACTCCACTCTTTGGCTGGAAAAATGGCTGTGTTTTATTGTGACTTGGCTCTGACCTAACATAATCATTTGTGATGCATTCGATGTAAAGCCTATTTGAAATCGGACACTGTGGTGGGATTAACAACAAGATGACCTTTAAAATGGTATAAGATACTTGTATGTTTGAAGACTTTCAATTATGAAATTTCTGTTGTTTTGAATTTGGCGCCCTGCACATTCACTGGCTGTTGTCATATCGATCCCGTTAATGGGATTTCAGCCCTAAGAAGTTTAATTGAAATGCATTCCATGTGACTACCTCATGAAGCTGGTTGAGAGAATGCCATGAGTGTGAAAAGCTGTCATTAAAGAGGGGTGGCTAATTTGAAGAATCTCAAATGAAATCTATTTTGATTTGTTTAACACTTTTTGGGGTACTACATATACAGTTGAAGTCGGAAGTTTACATACAATCGTGTTTGGCCATAATGACCATCGTTATGTTTGGAGGAAAATGGGGGATGCTTGCAAGCCGGAGAACAACCGTGAAGCACGGTGGTGGCAGCATCATGTTGTGGGGGTGCTTTGCTGCAGAAGGGACTGGTGCACTTCACAAAATAGATGGCATCATGAGGTAGGAAAATTATGTGGATATATTGAAGCAACATCTCAAGACAGCAGTCAGGAAGTTAAAGCTTGGTCGCAAATGGGTATTCCAAATGGATGACCCCAAGCATACTTCCAAAGTTATGGAAAATGGCTTAAGGTTAACAAAGTTAAGATTTTGGAGTGGCCATCACAAAGCCCTGACCTAAATCCCATAGAAAATGTGTGGGAAGAACAATGTGGGAAGAGTTTTAATACATCTAGCAATCTGAAGATTTATGTTAAAAACAAAAAAAAATTGGGCGGCGGACACACACAGGAGAGAGATCATTTAGTTGTAATCAATGTGGGAAGAGATTAAGATTAAGATTAAGATTAAGTTACTCAGTTACAACAGCTCTGTCAGGAGGAATGGGCCAAAATAAACCCAACTTATTGTGGGAAGCTTGTGGAAGGCTACCTGAAACATTTGACCCAAGTTAAACAATTTAAAGGAAATGCTACCAAATACTAATTGAGTGTATGTTAACTTCTGCTCCACTG
This sequence comes from Oncorhynchus mykiss, assembly GCF_013265735.2. Lineage (NCBI taxonomy): Eukaryota > Metazoa > Chordata > Actinopteri > Salmoniformes > Salmonidae > Oncorhynchus > Oncorhynchus mykiss. The sequence goes on along the minus strand of NC_048566.1, from coordinate 45,507,651 downwards.
GGAATGTGATGATAGAAATTAAAGCTGAAATAAATCATTCTCTCTACTTTTATTCTGACATTTCACATTCTTAAAATACAGTGGTCATCCTAACTGACCTAAAACAGGGAATTTTTACTAGGATTAAATGTCAGGAATTGGGAAAAACTGTGTTTAATTAATAAATCCTGTTATGGATGATGCAAATATTTCGCAGCTTTTTTTTTTAAAAAATCGCGCAACATTTCAAAGTCCTTCTACTCATGCCAGGAATATAGTATATGCATATGATAAGTATGTGTGGATAGAAAACACTCTGAAGTTTCTAAAACTGGTTAAATCGGGTCTGTGGCTATAACAGAACGTGTTTAGGAGTAAAAATCCCTGGTAAAACTGTTTACCAAAAACAAAACAAAAATATTCGTCCGCCATTCAATGAATTGTTTAAGACGAGAGAAAATATATGCGAACCCCCGAACCCCCAATGTCACCATTGCTATCAATATCAGAATCATTTATCCCTGGTTACAACACGAATAGACCCCTCCCTTCTTCTGACGCACCACAGTATGTTGTGAAACTGAAAAAATGGACGATGTTTTCCAGACTTGCTGCTATCGAATACAGATCGCCCCGTGATCAATTTGATACATCATTAACGTTTATTAATACCTAAAGTTGGTTTAGAAACGTCGTTTGAAGTGATTTGTAAAAGTTTATAGGCGACTTTTGTAATTTTAATAAGTGACGTTGCGTCTTGTAAATGGACTTTTTGCAGCATCAGACTGGCCTTCAGCAAATGACATTTTGGGTATACAATGACGGATTTAATCGGGAAAAAGACCCAATTGTGATGTTTATGGGACATATAGGAGTGCCAACAAAGAAGCTCGTCCAAGGTAATGAATGTTTTATATTTTATTTCTGCGTTTTGGGTAGCGCCGGCTACCGCAAAATCTGTTGTTTACGTGTCGTGCTGGTATTTTGGGGGGTGCATGCTATCAGATAATAGCTTCTCATGCTTTCGCCGAAAAGCATTTTACAAATCTGACTTGGTGGCTAGATTCACAACGAGTGTAGCTTTAATTCAGTACCTGGCATGTGTGTTTTAATGAAAGTTTGAGATTTAACGAGTACTAAGTAAAGTACTATAGGTGGCGCTCTGAAATTTCCGCTGAGCTATCCCTGTGCAGGGATCACCTCCATAAGAAGTTTAAATGTATTTTCCTAAGGTGTATGTAAACATCCAACTTCAACTGTACAGTATGTATTATTTAATAATTTGATGTCTTCACTATCATTCTATAATGTAGAAAACAGTACAACTAAACGAAAACCCTTGTATCTAAACTTTTGACTGGTACTGTTCGCAATATAATAGTTCAGTTAAAACATGTACATGCTTTGCAAGAACAATTTCCCTAATAATCATATTTAAATGGACACCTATGAACTCATGCTACCTTATGGCACTCTGATAAAGGTAGAAAATCGTCAATCAAAAAAACTTTATACCACAGCAACCATGTTATTTTTGGGAAGTGTATTTGATTCTGAGTTGGACATAATAGTTTTCACATACAAACTTTATAAGACACAAAAATTCAGTTGTTTCGAACTCACTTCACTCACACAAAAGAGGAAGGCTTGAGCTACCGGTGCTGGCACATGCGCAGATCAAATACACAGGTGAATCGAAAGATTGCTTAGAAATGTCCTAATAATTCGAAAGAATTCTCAGGCCTCAATTTAAAATAAGCAGAGTAAGTTTACGTGACTATTGCATAATCTGCCTACTGCCATAATCAGTTTAATATCAAATTGTTCCTGTTCATGTAAACGTACGCTGTGTCAAGGCAGCTGTCATGTCCAGAAGTAAATGGCTACTACTGTCTCATTCAAGTGCCATTAGCAAGTCATCTGTTCTGTGCCGTGCTTGGAAGACAAACTGGAAGGGTTAACCTAGATTGTTGGTGTAGTTACTGTGTTCTGTAGCTGTGTTGAGACCACACATTCAAGGACCTTTGATAGAAAGTGCAGGTAGGAGGGAATAAGGCACAGGGCCGAAGTTAGTAATTTATGATTTTGGTAATAGTTGAGAAGAATGAGGCTGGAGTCCTGTGGGATTATCGTCCAAGGGGCAGGTAGTTGACCTAATATTTTTTTTACAATTTCAGGGACAGATGTTGAGGTTGTCAATGAGAATTTGGTGAAACTGCAGCTAGGAGGCTCAGTATGAAGCAAAGGGGTCGATTGTACAGTGCAATAGATCCCCTTTGATTTTGAATTGGAAAAATTCAAGAAAACCGTTACATTGCTCAATGGAGAGGTTAAAGGAGGAGTTGTCTCGGGGTTGAACAAATGTCTTGACAACAAAAAAAATCTTGATAAAGGCATTTTCATTATTTGAAGAGTGCCTTGGTCCTATTTGTTTTTTTGAATACTAAAAGTGTATTTTAGAAAAAGCAGACATGATGTCAACTGCATTTGCAAGCAAATGTCACAAGGGGGAGATATTGAGTTAGATTAGACTCCCTCCCATCCCTGGAAGGAGGTGGTGAACTATTAATCATACAGGTGGCAGAGGATGCGTTGATGAGCTTTCCCTCCCCACAGTCAGTTATCTTAAACATCTCACCTCTCATATCATTACACCTCAAACTAATTTGTAGAGAAACTGGAATTAAACTGGAATTAAAGCCAGACCCAAGTCAATGGCTATCCAAGCAGAAGATAATCCCCTTTAAATGTTATTTTGTTGTGTTGACAACCAAACACAATTCAATATCACTTTTGAAATACAATAACTAGCATATTAACCATTCAACAAGTTAATACATTATTTGTTGGATTCAAGTCTCCAACCCAACCAAAAGTGAAAGAATGGGGGTAGCCTAGTGGTTAGAGCATTGGACTAAAAACTGAAAGGTTGCAAGATCAAATCCCCGAGCTAACAAGGTAAAAAATCTGTTGTTATGCCCCTGAACAAGGCAGTTAACCCACTGTTCCTAGGCTGTTATTGAAAATAAGAAAAAATGTGTTCTTGGCTGAGTTAAATAATGGGATGTGGCTCAGGTGGAAATATTCAAGCAGTGCCCATGAGATGATAAAATGACTGAGGTGAAGTGCTGATGGTTAGCTTTAATTTGAGGGTATGTTCATCCATATCAGGAGAACTGAAAGTATTGGGACATATTCACTTATATACAGTATGTATTAAAGTAGTCAAAAGGTTTGCAAATCAATTGTAGCATTTTGCAGTCACTTTTATTGTAAGTAAGAATAGAATGTTTCCGAACACTTTTACACTGAACAAAAATATAGCTTCTGAGCATTTCTCCTTTGCCACCTGACAGCTGTGGCATATCAAGAAGCTGATTAAACAGCATTATCATTACACAGGTGCACCTTATGCTGGAGGCAATGAAAGGACCCTCTAAAATGTGCAGTTTTGTCACACAACACAATGCGACAGATGTCATACATTTTGAAAGAGCGTGCAATTTCCATGCTGACTGCAGGAATGTCCACCAAAGCTGTTGCCAGATAATTGAATGTTAATGCCGCCTCTGTTGATTTAGAGCAGTGGTTCCCGAACTTTTTATAGTCCCGTACCCCTTCAAACATTCAACCTCCAGCTGCATACCCCCTCTAGCACCAGGGTCAGTGCACTTTCAAATGTTGTTTTTTGCTATCATTGTAAGCCTGCCACACACATACTATACTATACATTTATTAAACATAAGAATGAGTGTGAGTTTTTGTCACAACCCGGCTCGTGGGAAGTGACAAATAGCTCCTATAGTACCAAGGCACAAATAATAATAATCAACAACTTTGCTCTTTATTTAGCCATCTTATATATAAAACCTTATTTGTTCACCAAACATTGTGAATAACTCACCACAGGTTAATGAGAAGGGAGTGCTTGAAAGGATGCACATAACTCTGCAATGTTGGATTGTATTGGAGAGAGTCTCAGTCTTAAATCATTTCCCACACATAGTCTGTGCCTGTATTTAGTTTTCATGCAAGTTATGGCCGAGAATCCACTCTTACATAGGTACGTGGTTGCAAAGGGCAACAGTGTCTTAACGCGATTTGCCAAGGCAAGAAACTGAGTGCATCTCTATACAGAAATCAGGCAGTGGCTTCTGATCAGATTCAATTTTCACAGAACCACTTGTTGCAATTTCGATGAGGTTCTCTTGTTCAGATATCGGTAAGTGGACTGGAGGCAGGGCATGAAAGGGATAACGAATCCAGTTGTTTGTGCCGTCCATTTCGGGAAAGTACATGCGTATGTAACAGGGTTATATTGGTGATTCCCCTTGCCACTTTATTGTTAAGCCAATGGGTTTTTGGTTTGAGTTTGTTTTGCCTTCACCTACTCAACATGGCATCTTATTGGCTGGTTTGCGTAGCTTGCTTACGAGGGGGGATGTTCCAGTTAGAATCGTCCCAGTGAACAAGCACCAAACCAGCGTGCGTGAGTGCAGAGTTGGATGGTGAGACGTGCATTGCATGACGTGCAATTTTGTGTCGTTCTTATCAGAATAAAGCTACATGACTGGTGCTACATGTTGGAGTTCCGTGTCGATGACTGATTGTACACAACGCAAGACGAGTACTGTTACAGTGGTGCCGTGACCGTTCTTCTGGATCGGATCATCCTTCGCTGGATTTCCATCTCAGAACTTTGCCGTGGTTGCCGTTGAAGAATCAGATAAGACGTTGCTGGTGCAGTTTATGGCGATATCGCATTTCGCCACAAGAGGGCGCCACTATAATGTTTTATTATCGAAATTTATGAACTTTTGTGTTACTTGTTTAATAGCAATTCTAATGTATATCTGATATAAGTAGGGTGAGTTTTACCAGTGTACTAGATATAGGTTAGATTTTGACGTGAGGTTTAAAATATATATATATATATACATGTTTTGCTATTTACATTTTTATTAGGGTGTTGATTTCCCATTGTTAAAATGGAAGGTGTTGGGAGAGGTAGGGGTTTCCTGTCATTTAATCTATCACCATCTGTTGGTAGGGGTTCAGCCAAAATTCCAGTTACTTCTACACCTATGCCCAAACTGGAGGGTTTTGATGATAGGTTACCCATGGACACGCCCAAGGATGTGTATGAAAGAGTTTTGCCAAATACAGGGAGTGGGGAGGTCTCCATGGATTTGATAGCAGACATAGTACAGCAGATTGGTCATTCCATTGGGGAGAACATTGCCTCCTGTTTGGAGTCAAAGGCAATTGATGGGCATGTTGGGGACAATGTTATGGGGAGTGTATGCAGCTCGAGGGGTATGGATGTGTCAGGCCTGAACCTGGTATTGAAGTCTGATATCAGGGAACCGGTGTACTTTCGGGGGGATGGCTCTGAAAAGTGCACAGTGCATGAGTGGGAGGATATGGTAATGGTTTACATGCGTAACAGGGGCGTGTCTGTGATGGACCAAGCAGTTGAGGTTATGGGCAGGCTTATGGGAAGGGGCCGCGATGTTGTTAAAGTTGGCATACGCAGCAATCCCTCCATTGATTTATCTAAAGGCCCGAGTCCCATCTTTGACATACTGAAACAACATTTTAGTGACACTGTTTTTTCAAGCATGCCCCTTGCTGACTTTTATGCCACATTACCTCTGACTGATGAACAACCATTTGAATATTGGATCAGACTGAACAGGGCTATGGAGGTTGCTGAAGATTGTCTAAAGAGACAAGGAAAAAGTGTTGAAGACCCATCTCGTGAGCTCACAGTCATGTTTATCAGACATTGCCCTAATGCTGAACTGTCGCTTATCTTTAAGTGCAAGCCATTACAGCAGTGGACTGCTGCAGATGTTCATGAGAGGCTGGATGAATACAGGAGGGAGCGGAGGTACTCTCACTTATCTAAGTTGACCCCAGCCACCGCAACAATGATGCAGGAAGTTGGTGCTGTCATGCCGATCACCATGCCTGCTGTGAGAACCCACATGGAAGTACCCAATACGTTGCCTGACCCAGCCCAGACTATTCAGGGCTCAGCTGAGCCGATGGAACGTATCCTTGCAATGCTGGAGCGTGTGCTGGAGCAGAGGCCACAACAGTCTGACCGTAAGTTCCAAAAAGGGAATAGGAGCAAAGTGAAGTCTAATGGGCCATGTAACGTGTGCGGGGATGCTGGACATGATACTTACTTTCACTGCAGGGCCAATCACCTCTGCTTTCTTTGTCATGTAGCTGGCCACGCACGCTCTCAGTGCCCCAAGGCCGCAGCTCTGAGCACAGCTGGTGGAGTCCCTACAGTAATCACTGCTCAGCTTCCGGAAAACTAGTAGGCCTGCATGTAGAAGGGGAGAGTGTTGGGCCTTTTGTAGAGTCCCCATCAGTGAGAGCTGTTGATTTGGAGTCTGTATATAAAAGTGTTTGTGACGAAATGGAGACTGAGAAGAGTATCATAATGCAGAACACACAGAGACTTACCCCGTATGATGATTTATTCTATGCCAAGGTAGGAGGAGAAGTAGAAGTGAGAGCTATGCTTGACAGTGGATCCATGGCTTGTACCTTGAGCTCTAGTGTCTTACCTGAACTGTTGCATGCAGGAGTGTTGAAAAGTCCATCATTGAGTCCTACAGAGGTAGTCTTGGTTGGTTGTGGTGGGTTGAAGACGAGGCCTTTGGGAGTATGTGAGCTGGAGATGGAGGTGTACGGATGTAGAGTTGCTGTGCCTACACTGGTGGTGGAAGGCCAGAGTGATGACCTCATCTTGGGCAGCAATCTCCTAAAGCACTTGATTCGCCACCTGAAGACGGATGGAGATCTCTGGAAGAGGGTTTATACTCCTGTGTGTGACGGGGGTGAGGAGAGCAAGCTAATCGATATGATGGCTAATGTGGAGAGATGGAGAGACAGTGAAGTACCTGACAAAGTTGGAACTGTGAGACTAAAAGGGGCTGTGACTCTAGAGCCTATGCAGGAGCACTTAGTCTGGGGCAGACTACGAAACACTCAGAGTCTATCTGCTGGCAGTGCTGTTGTCATTGAGCCCAGCAGTTCAAGGTCAACACCAAGGTCAATACTGGTAGGGAGGACAGTAGCTCTATTGCGGGGGGATGGGTGGCTCCCTGTTAGAGTGATAAACCCTTCTCAGAAGACAGTGACATTGAGACGAAACGCCACTTTAGCCAATGTCTTTCCTTGCATGGCTCTAGAGGACTTTGACTGTTCGTGTGTGAATGATGATTCATCAGCAGTTTTCCAGCAGCAAGTGCAGAGAACGGCTGATATACTCACTGACTGCCAAGATGACTTGACACTGACTGACGGTTCCAGTCAACTTCACGATACTGACGGACCTGACAGTTCAAGCGATCCTGAGGTCTTACGTGACTTAGGTTTGACTGATATTGATGTCTCCTCCTGTCAAGCGTCTCCTGCTGGTAAGAAGAAACTCATCCAGCTCATAGCTGAGTACCAGTCTATTTTTTCCAGGCACAAGTTGGATTGTGGAAAAGCTTCCGGATGTCTTCACCGCATTCAACTGAGTGATGAGAAACCCTTTCGGATGCCCTACCGACGCCTTTCACCAAATAATTATGAGAAGCTCAAACAAGCATTGAATGAGATGGAAGAACGTGATATCATAAGGAAGTCAAGTAGTGAGTTCGCCTCTCCCCTTGTCCTTGTATGGAAGAAGTCTGGAGACCTGAGACTCTGTACTGATTTTCGTTTGCTCAATGCTCGCACCATCAAAGACGCCCACCCACTCCCTCACCAGGCTGACGCGCTGGCTGCGTTAGGTGGAAATGCCTTTTTCTCGACAATGGACCTCACCTACTACAATGTGGAAGTGCATGAGGATGACCGGAGATTCACAGCTTTTACGTCGCCATTTGGATTGTACGAATATAATCGAATGCCTCAGGGGTTATGTAATAGTCTGGCAACCTTTATGAGGATGATGCTAAACATCTTTGGGGATCAGAACTTTCTTAGCCTGCTGTGTTACCTTGACGATGTCTTGGTCTATGCGCCCACTGAAGATCTGGCTATACAGCGCCTGGAAATGGTTTTTGAGCGTCTCATGGCTCACAACCTGAAGTTGGCGCCAAAAAAGTGTAACTTTCTGCAGAGGTCTGTGAAGTTTCTGGGGCATATCATTAGTGCGGATGGTGTAGCTACAGACCCTGAGAAGGTGAGGGCCATTACAGGAGTAACAGAAGCTGATCTGATGAAAGATGGCACTGACATTCCATCTCAGAAGAAATTGAGGTCATTCCTTGGGATGGTGGTGTATTATCAACAGTTCATTGAAGGTTGCTCGACCATTGCAAAGCCTCTCTTTGGATTGACTACTGGACACAAGGCTCCACGCTGGAAAAAGAAGTGAAGCTCACCTGTCAGGAAGTTGACGGCTGCCGACTGGACAACAGAATGCAGACAGGCCTTATTCCAGCTAAAGCAAGCCTTACTGGACCAGGTTTTGTTGGCCCACCCCAACTTCGAAAAACCCTTTCTACTCTCGGTGGATGCATCCAGCAATGGCTTAGGTGCTGTGCTATCTCAGGTGCAGGAACTACAGTGAGACCTATAGCCTTCGCGAGCAAGTCCCTCAGTTATGCACAGTTGAGGTATCCTGCGCACAGGCTTGAGTTCTTTGCCATGAAATGGGCTATCTGTGACAAGTTCCACCACTGGCTACGGGGACAGCAGTTCACAGTATGGATCCCTTGACATACATTCTGACCAAAGCAAAGCTTGATGCTTGTGAACAGAGATGGGTCGCCAAGCTGGCACCGTACGAGTTTGACATCAAGTACATCCCTGGAAAAATAAATGTTGTTGCAGATGCTTTGAGCAGAGAGCCCTTTGTACGACCCAGTGCACTCCATCGCCTGACAAGGGTTCCGTACGAGACCTTACTAGCTGAAGCCGACGCTGTGCGCACAGACAGAGTGCAAGATGTGTTTCGCTGGTCCAGCCACCCCTTTGACAAAGCCTCTGACTCCAACGAAGTGGTCATTAGCTGTCAGGCTACTGTTGACCCCCCATCTGGTGCTTTATCAAGACATGAAGTTGCAGCTGTTCTTCATTCACACAGGTGCTGGGTGGGGGAAGTGTGCTCACATGCACTGCTGTTGCCACAGCTCCCACAGGCTGTTATGCCATCAGAGCAGACCGATGTCGATGTTCTGCCACACGACCTACTGATGAGTAAGCAGCGTGATGACAACGTGATCAGCAAAGTCATCTTCTTTGTGGAGAGGGGGAGAAGACCATCCCGGAGAGAGCGTGCCCATGAGAGTGTTGAGGTTTTGTGTCTTCTCAGAAGTTGGGACAAGTTGACCATGAAGATGGGTGTACTGTATCGTGTTTCGAAGAATGTGGTTACAAAGAGGAAAATGTATCCGTATGTGGTTCCTGCCTCCATGAAAGCAATGGTGTTGAAGGGTGTCCATGATGAAGCTGGCCACCAGGGCCAACAGAGAACAGTCTACCTGACAAGACAGAGGTTCTTCTGGCATGGCCTGGAAAGGGAGGTAAAAGCTTATGTGAAGTGCTGCAGGAGATGCGTGGTGAGCAAGACTCCTGATCCGGAAGCAAGATCTCCTCTTGAGAGCATAATAACAACTGAGCCTCTTGAACTAGTGTGCATAGACTTCTGGTCTGCAGAAGATTCTTCAAACAAATCCTTGGATGTGCTCGTTGTTACTGACCACTTTACCAAATTGGCTCATGCCTTCTTGTGTCCGAACCAGTCTGCTAAGTCAGTAGCTCATCAGTTGTGGAACAACTATTTCTGTGTCTACGGGATGCCTCAACGTATACACTCAGACCAGGGAGCCAACTTTGAGAGCGCTTTAATAGCCGAACTGTTGAGTGTTGCAGGCGTTCAGAAGTCTCACACCACGCCGTACCATCCGATGGGGAACGGGTCCTGCGAAAGGATGAATAGGACTTTGGGAAATATGATCCGGGCACTGCCAACGAGAGCAAAGCACAGATGGCCTCAGGCGCTGAAGTCCCTTACGTTTGCATACAATTGTACAATCCACGAGACCACAGGCTTTGCCCCTTTCCTGCTAATGTTTGGGAGGACGCCAAGACTGCCTGTTGACATAGTCTTTGGCTCTGTCATAGAGAACCCAGAAGTTGTCGACTATGACCAGTTTGTTCAGTCTTTGAGGAGAGATCTGAAAGAAGCCATGAATGCAGCACAAGCATCTGCAGCGAAGCAGTTGAAGAAGCATGCTGACCTTTATGACAGAAGAGTCAGAGGAGCACCAGTGGAGATTGGGGATCGAGTATTGCTGGCTAACAAGGGGGAGCGGGGAAAGCGGAAGCTCGCTGACCATTGGGAGGATACTGTCACTGGATTGAATGCTGAAAGTCACACCTTTAAGATTCAGAACAGCTCCACTGGACGGGAGAAGACGGTACATCGCAACCTGATAATGCCAGTCAACTTTCTTCCTCTTCCCCATGCTGCTGTTGAGGAGGGAACAGACATGTCTGGATTAACAGAGTCTGAGGACATGAATGACAGCCTTGTGGTCTCAGCTGCCATGGACACTGCAGTGGATGATGGTGCTGAGTACAGAACCAGAGTGTGGGTGTCAGAGTTGTCTTCTGAAGGTACAGGTGACACAAGCTTGGAGGGTGATGTGCGATCCTTGGATGCTCAGGATATTCCACCTTTGGATTCCGTGGATGATATACTGCAGCTGGAAGGTCTGCCTCGATCAGAGAGCCTTCAAGAATCTGACCGAGACTGTAAACAGTGTAGTGAGTGAGCTAATTGACCAGTCTGCTTACGATATCTGTACTGACCTACCAAACGCAGACCATTCCTTACCTGATAAGTTACGTACTGACTGTGTTGACGGACACACTATTGCAACAGTACACAACACTGTTACCCCTTATACAGTTGAAGGTAGTTGGGGTCATATTAGGTCAAGGGCAGGAAGGCTAGTTAAACCAGTGTCAAGACTGATTGAGATTATGAATCAGCAGAAAGTTAGCTCTTGAAGGTTAAATATGTGAATAGAGGGTCAATGGTATTGACATCTTTTATTTGTTTTGCTTTTACATCATTGTGACCATGATTAGAGGTTGCAGGATGGTAATGTGACGGATATGATAAAGTCTCTTATGGTGGTTTATTTTATTACTTGGATGTTTTAAAGTCACCGAGTGTACTTAACATGTGACAGGCATGTTTACCTATGAGGGCTAAGGGGTTTGATCAACTGCTTTTCACTCTAATTCTCAAGGAGAATAGTCTAATGACTGGAATATTTAGTGACTGATTTCAAGCAGGGTCTGCATCCTTGATATACACAGCTTTACCTTTTAGTTTTCTCTATTAGGTAGTATATATATATATATATATATTTTTTTCTTCTCTGGATTATTCTGTACATATGTTGAGTGTCTCCGTATCTGGTATGTTTGCACAGTGCCGTTTTGTATTTTGTTATTTTTCTTGGCAAGTGGAATTCAGTAGGGGGGAGTGTAACAGGGTTATATTGGTGATTCCCCTTGCCACTTTATTGTTAAGCCAATGGGTTTTTGGTTTGAGTTTGTTTTGCCTTCACCTACTCAACATGGCATCTTATTGGCTGGTTTGCGTAGCTTGCTTACGAGGGGGGATGTTCCAGTTAGAATCATCCCAGTGAACAAGCACCAAACCAGCGTGCGTGAGTGCAGAGTTGTATGGTGAGACGTGCATTGCATGACGTGCAATTTTGTGTCGTTCTTATCAGAATAAAGCTACATGACTGGTGCTACATGTTGGAGTTCCGTGTCGATGACTGATTGTACACAACGCAAGACGAGTACTGTTACACGTAATTGCGCACACAGATTACTCAGGTGCGTCGCTATATCACATTTGACATTGACCGTAAGCTTGAGTTCAATTGCACAAAAAAAAAATCATACAATGATGGAAAGACCGGTGTTAATAATTTGCAAATAAATTCATAAAAAATCCTACAATGTGATTTTCTGGATTTTGTTTTCTAATTTTGTCTGTCATAGTTGAAGTGTACCTATGATGAAAATTACAGGCCTCTCTCCTCTTTTTAAGTGGGAGAACTTGCACAATTGGTGGCTGACTAAATACTTTTTTGCCCCACTGTATAACACTTGTATTTTCATCAACATTTATGGTGAGTATTTCTGTAAATTGATGTGGCTCTCTGCAAAATCACCAGATGTTTTGGAACTAGTGAACATTACGCCAATGTCAACTCAGATTTTTGGATATAAATATGAACTTTATCGAACAAAACATACATGTATTGTGTAACATGAAGTCCTATGAGTGTCATCTGATGAAGATCATCAAAGGTTAGTGATTTTCTCTATTTCTGCTTTTTGTGACTCCTCTCTTTGGCTGGAAAAATGGCTGTGTATTTCTGTGACTTGGCTCTGACCTAAAAATCTTTTGGTTTGCTTTCGCTGTGAAGCCTTTTTGAAATCGGACACTGTGGCTGGATTAACGAGAAATGTATCTTTAAAATGTTGTAAAATACTTGTATGCTTGAGGAATTTTAATTATGAGATTTCTGTTGTTTTGAAATTTGCGCCCTGCACTTTCACTGGCTGTTGTTGAGGTGGGATGCTACCATCCCGAATATCCCAGAGGGGTTAACTAAGTTTTCACTGTAGTGTCCAAAACGTCTTTCAAGCTGTCAGGCATTCCCTTGGCATCAAGAGCCTCTCCGTGGATGCTGCAGTGTACCCAAGTGGCGTCAGGAGCAACTGCTTGCACACAGGTTACCACTCAACTATGTCTCCCTGTCATGACTTTTGCGCCATCAGTACAGATACCAACACATCTTGACCTCCAATGTCCATTTGATGTCACAAAGCTATTCAGTAGTTTAAAAATATCCTCTCCTGTTGTCCTGTGGTTTGCAGAAGAGGATGTTTTCCTTAATTGACACCCCATAAAGGTAATGGACATGTGACAGGCCTGGCACAGCTCCTGGTATGTCTGTTGACTCATTCAGCTGTAACGCATAGAATTCACTGGCTTGTATGCAAAGCAGTAATTGTTTCAAAACATCGCCTGCCATGTCACAGATGCGTCATGAAACAGTGTTGTTTGATGAAGACGTTGTCTGCATAATTTTTGGGGGCCTTTTCCCCCAGCATTATCCCAGCCGTATCCGTGGCAGCAGGAAGAATTAAGTCCTCCACAATAGTATGAGGATTGCCTGTCCTAGCCACTCAGTAGCTCACCATATAAGACGCCGCTTCTTATTAACGGTATCTGTTGCTTTTATACATCTTACTACTTTATTCTCGCTCAAAAAACTCCTGTTGCTTATTTTTCAAGTGATCATGTTTCATTTCCGAAATGTCTGCACAAGAGTGAAGGTTTCCGCGAGAGAGTAACGGTTAATGTGATTGGATGTTAATTATTTGACTAGGCTACCTGTATTTGACATTGTGTTATTATACTTATTTCAATTTTTTGGACAGTGAAACGAGGCAACTGAGGCGAGAAAAAAACCTCACCCAAATGTATAGCCCCATTGGAAAATGTAAATGTACCGTTTGAAAATGTGAAAAAAATAAACATATAACTTTTAACCTAACCTACTTACCACGACCACAGAACTATTGACCACAACAACTACTGACCACAAAGACAAAACCATAACTATTGACCACAGATACTGAAAACGACTGACCATAACTACTGACCACACACCTACTTACCAAAACTACTGACCAATACTACCAACCACAACTGCCGCCACAACTATCGACCACAACTATCGACCAAAACGAATGACAATGGCATTTTACATTATAAAGTTATTCAAATAATATAATTAAAGTACAACTTTTTAAACTTCTTCCACTACTTGCAACAATAATTTTAAAGAGCTTTAGCAAGCCCCACAACTTTGCTTGTAAACTTACCATCTTGTTATTATTATTATTAAGCACTCAACTTTAAGCTAAAATCGCAGTGCAAACTTTACAATTAGACTGGTCTGGGTTAAGTTGCTTGTAATATACTTTTTGATATATTTGATAAAAAAGGACCAAAAAACATTTGAACTTAAAATGATACATCTTCTTTCACTTTATAAGCTGAAAAAATTGATTTATTTTAAGATGGTCATACTATGGATCATTTAGCTATTTGACTTTGAATTGTAGTACCCCATTTGGGTATCAAAACAAAAAAACATTTTCCAAATTAATTGAATTTGGATGTTACTACTGTACTCCAAAGAAACACATTGAAAAGCACATTAATAAATGGCAAAAAAAGAAAGTAAAAAAATACATGACAAATAAGATATTTAACTGTCTGTCCTATATCTAGGAGATATACAAAAACGCAGGAAGTACCAGTCAAAAGTTTGGACACTCCTACTCATTCAAGGGTTTTTCTTTATTTTTACATGTTTTTACATTGTAGAATAATAGTGAAGATATCAAAACTATGAAATAACACATATGAAATCATGTAGTAACCAAAAAAGTGTTAAATCAATCACAACTACTGACAACACAACAACAGACCACACATATATTGACTACAACTACTGACCACAACCCGCAACTACTGACCACAACCACATAACTACTGACCACAACTAATTACCACAACCACAACTACTGAACACCAATTACTGGCCATAACTACTGACCACACAACCACTTACCACAACCACAAAACTGTTGGCAACTCAACTACTGAACAAGCAACTAGTGATCATAACTACACAATTACTGACCACAGCTGCTGACTACAACTGCTGACCACACCCACACAATTAGGTAGAACAAAAGATGAGTTCTCCTAATCCTGTGTTGACTACAGACCTTTTTTTCCCCAGAGTTTGTCCAAAAACCCTACAGAAACGCCATTAATTTCCACATCGGCTTTGTCCAACTAAGTATTGTGGAGTTAGTGTCTACAATTTTTTATTTATTTAATTTATTAAGGATCCCCATTAGTTGCTGCCAAGGCAGTCCAAACAACTTCTTGGGGTCCAAACAAATTAAGGTAAAAATGACAATTAAATAAAACATTAGATATTGCATTATCACACCACCACATATGTAAAATACAACATCTGTAATACCAACTTACATACATGTGTGTAGAGTGTGTGTCCTGATGTGTGTGCATATGATTGTTTGTGTGTGTGTCCGCTCACAGTCCGCATTGTTCTATAAGGTGTAGTTTTATCCGTTTTTTTTTTTATAAAAAAAATCTGTGGTAAACACAGGATTAGGAGGTCTTATCTTTTGTTCTACCTAATTGTATGGTTGTGGTCAGTAGTTGTGTGGTCTGTGTTAATCCAAAAACATAATTCATTTCCACATAGGCTTTGTCCAACTAAGAATGGCGGAGTTAGTGCCTAAAAATTGTTTTATTTTTATTAAGAGTCCCTATTAGCTGCTGCATTTTTTCCAGTATATGCTTTACATTGTTCTATAAGGTGTAGTTTTACAACAAAAAAATATCCGAATTTACTGCTTGCATGAGTTACTTGATGTGGAATAGAGTTCCATGTAGTCATGTCGCTGTGTACTACTGTGCGTTTTTCAGAGTCCGTTCTGAACTTGGGGACTGTGAAGAGACCCTTAGTGGCATGTACGGTATGCATTGGTGTCTGAGCTTTGTGCTAGTCGTTGGTGAGCCTGCCCACAGCTGACCCCACCCCGTTCCTTGTGCCACAGTGAGTGGCTTCTCCATCCCATAGCACATTCGCTCTGCATGGACATGACATTTAACACGAGACACCCGGGACCCTCCCAGTGTGTCATGTAATCACGCAGCGTTTACCGTGCACCGCTCTGCTGCTTAAATACCGGGAACCTCCCTCACACACACCAGTGCCATAGAAAAGCTGCATCCAGCCAGGGAAGAGGCCAGCCAAAGACATTCCAACTCGCATTTCAGTGTTGTTTCCACGTCACTTTCACGAAACCTTACAAGGTGAGACATCGGATTTTGTGATCAAGTAGGCCTAATGGGAAAACGTCAGACAAGATGTTATTTGTTTTGGCGAAATTTGGGGAATAATGGCCTGCAGTAGTTGGTTTATGAAGTGAAATATAAAAGTTTTATAAGGGCATGATCAATGGTCATGTTTTACAGCTGATAGGTTTACGGTGACTTGAGGTTGACTAGGTGGACTTGAACTTGAGAAGTATACTCTGCTTACTTATTGCTACAATGTTAAGTGATGGAGATGCCTTGTGCTCACAGAGAGGGGTGTGTCACATTTATCAATTAGCTAGCAGTTTCTTAAGCATATTCAGTGATTGGTTTCTAGGAAGCAGATGATTGAAAACTAGATTATCACAAATTGTTGTAAAAGTAGGCATACACATTTCCTCCAGTTGCGCAAGTCTTTGAATGTGGAAAGAGTGTGAGAATATGAGGCTCTTGATACAGAGCATTACATGTTTGCCAGACTTTTGTGATTTGTCTTTACGGTGGTTCATTTGGGCAACTTCAGTCTGGTCATAACCAGCGAAAAGGTTAGATGTACAGTAATATTGGTAATTATGGTACCCTAGAGGCAATGTATATCACTCTGAATAGTCTACTGCTCTACCTCAATCTGTATGCAGCCTGTTGCTGTATTAAGCATTTTAATTGTTTATGCTAAACATTTTGAATAAGACTAGTAATAGGCCTTAGACCTAGTAAATATTGATCAAAGGATACATTTGTGAAATGGCCAACTAGGCTACTGTCTAATAGTACAACATGTCCTTATTATGGAAGGTCTTAATTATTATCCAGCTTATTTTGCTAATATTTCTAAGCTCTGTACATTTCCACCTATCCACTAAAGTTGACAAATATAACATATATTACTAATTTGCTAAATTGTTTTATTTCATCTGGGACTGCCACAAACTGACAGATATGAAGAGCTTGCTATATCTTTTCAGACAATAAAAAAAAGGACTAGATTGTGCCAAGAGCCATGCCCATCTGAGTTGCAATGCATCTTGGTAATGTTAGTTTATTAGCTTTCCTGCACAAGACCACTTTGTTTGATGTGTGTATCCTTAAATCATAGTTCTGCACTGAGTTTATGCCAGACATTGTTTTATAACTTTACTTGGGTAATTAAATAATGGTAGCCATGGAATGTATCCTTTTAAAGAACTCTAGCATCCACGCCATGTTTGGCTTGAAAAATGAGCAAAGAATTTAGCAAGAGCACAAACAGATTTGGGACCCGGCTAAAAATGTTGTCTCTGTTCGAATATGCTAAAATGCATTTTTCCTTCTTTCCTCCAATCCTTACAAAAGTAACTGATCTAACATGATTTTATAGGAATGATATCAAGACTATTTGAACTGGGCCAGTCTCTCATTGCTTTCATGTCAACAAGCGGCGTCATATAGTCTTGTCAGGTGTCTTTTATGACCCACAGCAGAAAAACAAATTAGAGGCTGGGAGATAGGCAAGACTTTGACCCAGATGTTTGGAGCAACAGATAGATTGACAGTCGTCAGACTCTGAGTCAGAACTGGCACACTGTGGCCTGGGGTGGTTCAGTGGGCTAAGCCGCTGCCTCTGGATAACATGTACTGTGCAGTGTACTAGCATTATGAGCATGAGTTTGAATCTCACACAGCACTTTTTCTCTCCTCCTATCTACTTTGCTCTCTATCCAAGAAACACAGAAAAACACAAAGGGAGTGGGAATATCCCACTCCTTAATGACCGGCACTGCCTGAAGACGAGTTCATAAATTACATTTTAATTTGTCGCATACACACTTAGCAGGTGTTATCGCAGGTGCAGCGACAAGCTTAGGTTCCTAGCCCCTATCAATCAATGCAGTAAATGTCAAATAAGCACACAATAATAACAATTTTAATAAAATCAAACATTTAGTACAGTAGTCCACTTGATGTGGATAAATAATATGTCAACCTTATTAAAGTGACCAGTGTTTAGTCCCCAAGGTGCAGGGTAGAGTACCCGATGGTAGCCGGCTAGTGACAGTGGCAAAGTGGCAGAGTACAGTCGTGGCCAAATAGTTTTGAGAATGGCACAAATATTAATTTCCAAAGTTTGCTGCTTAAGTGTCTTTAGATATTGTTGTCAGATGTTACTATGGAATACTGAAGTATAATTACAAGCATTTCACAAGTGTCAAAGGCTTTTATTGACAATTACATGAAGTTGATGCAAAGAGTCAATATTTGCAGTGTTGACCCTTCTTTTTCAAGACCTCTGCAATCTGCCCTGGCATGCTGTCAATTAACTTCTGGGCCACATCCTGATTGATGGCAGCCCATTCTTGCATAATTAATGCTTGGAGTTCATAAGAATTTGTGGGTTTTTGTTTGTCCACCCGCCTCTTAAGGATTGACCACAAGTTCTCAATGGGATTAAGGTCTGGGGAGTTTCCTGGCCATGAACCCAAAATATCAATGTTTTGTTCCCCGAGCCACTTAGTTATCACTTTTGCCTTATGGCAAGGTGCTCCATCATGCTGGAAAAGGCATTGTTCGTCACCAAACTGTTCCTGGATGGCTGGGAGAAGTTGCTCTCGGGAATGTGTTGATACCATTATTCATGGCTGTGTTCTTAGGCAAAATTGTGAGTGAGCCCACTCCCTTGGCTGAGAAGCAACCCCACACATGAATGGTCTCAGGATGCTTTACTGTTGGCATGACACAGGACTGATGGTAGCCCTCACCTTGCCTTCTCCGGACAAGCTTTTATCCGGATGCCCCAAACAATCGGAAAGGGGATTCATCAGAGAAAATGACATAACCCCAGTCCTCAGCAGTTCAATCCCTGTACCTTTTGCAGAATATCAGTCTGTCCCTGATGTTTTTCCTGGAGAGAAGTGGCTTCTTTGCTGCCCTTCTTCACACCAGGCCATCCTCCAAAAGTCTTCACTGTGTGTGCAGATGCACTCACACCTGCCTGCTGCTATTCCTGAGCAAGCTCTGTAGTGGTGGTGCCCCGATCCCACAGCTGAATCAACTTTAGGAGACGGTCCTGGCGTTTGCTGGACTTTCTTGGGCGCCATGAAGCCTTCTTCACAACAATTGAACCGCTTTCCTTGAAGTTCTTGATGATCCGATAAATGGTTGATTTAGGTGCAATCTTACTGGCAGCAATATCCTTGCCTGTGAAGCCCTTTATGTGCACGTGTTTCCTTGCAGGTAACCACAGTCGACAGAGGAAGAACAATGATTCCAAGCACCACCCTCCTTTTGAAGCTTCCAGTCTGTTATTCGAACTCAGCATGACAGAGTGATCTCCAGCCTTGTCCTTGTCAACACTCACACCTGTGTTAACGAGAGAATCACTGACATCAGCTGGTCCTTTTGTGGCAGGGCTGAAATGCAGTGGAAATGTTTTTTGGGGATTCAGTTCATTTGCATGGCAAAGAGGGACTTTGCAATTAATTGTAATTCATCTAATCACTCTTCATAACATTCTGGAGTATATGCAAATTGCCATCATACAAACTGAGGCAGCAGACTTTGTGAAAATTAATATTTGTGTCATTCTCAAAACTTTTGGCCACGGCTGTAGGGTACTGGGCAGAGGGCAGGGTACTGGGCGGAGGCCGTCTAGTGGTGGCTGTTTAACAGTCTGATGGTCTGGGGACAGAATCTGTTTATCAGTCTCTTGTTCCCAGCTTGAATGCACCTGTACTGTGAACAGGCTGTGACTCGGGTGGCTAAGGTCCTTAATAATCTTCTTAGACTTCTTACCATATGGGTGACATATGACCTATAACACGAGTATTCAAACCCATGGGCCTTGAGGGTCAGAGCACATGAATGACCTACTGTGAACATCTGCTGCGACACTTGACACCAATTGGAGCTCGCTGAGTGCTCACTGGCATGTTGGTTGGGTTTTCAAGTGCTCTTGTTACCAGCCACATGCGAGCGACAGTGGCTATGAGATTGTCCCAAATGGTACCCTATTTTCTACATAGTGAACTACTTTTGACAAGAGCCATATGGGCCCTCGTCAGAAGTAGTGCACTATATAGGAAATAGGGTGCCATTTGGGAAATATTCTCATTTTCAAGTAAAGTGAATGTCACAGTATACTGTACCGCGATATATGATAATGTCATCGTGCAACGGTCCTTCACCAGAGGAAGATCAGACCTGAATACCCCCGGCTCATTCGACGAGTAGTGAATTAATAGTATGGTAACAGGTGTGATGGCTTCAAGATTTGAACTTAGACTGATGGTGAAGTTTGGTGCCAGCACATGGATACCCCATACTCTCTCTTCCCCCTCCCTCTCTTGTCCACTTTCTCTCTCGTACAGTACCACTTTCAGTTATTAAAGCTCTAAGTATTATTTTTACTACTGGATACACCTCTTCTCCAATGGGTAATGTTATGTCGACATCAACACTTTGTGCAACACTAAGCAATGTAGAAACAGGAACTTATCTTAAATGCCTATTCTTTTGAAAGTACTGTTTTTCCAAATTGCACCAAGTAATAGCTAAATGGCACCCTGTAGTTACTCTTTTATAAAGCTTCTATTGTAGTGGGCATTTTCATGTTATAAAGAAGCAGGACACAAAATGGCTACCTATATTGCTCAATGATTTCACAGCCACAGAATCTACTGTGTTTTGGTATTAGACTCTCTCCCTTTCTTTATCCACTCTGTAGTCTCTGATATAGGCCTAATCGTGTGCTCCGTGCTGACAAAGAAACAACCAGCCCCTCCAGTGTGTGAGCTCAGTCCTCAGATCTCCAACATAATCTAGGTAGAATCAAGACTTCCAAGGCAGCTGTCTAGGTCTCTTCCTTTTTTCAATATTTCCTAACGACATGCCACTGGCTTTGCTCTGCCCCCGCATGGAGAGAAGGAGAACTATGTTTTTTGACCGTTTCAACATTTGAATTTGCTTTTGCTCAGGAATATTTTCTGTGATAATTAAGATCTGTACATGCCTGTGTCCATATTCACACAATGCTGGAGTGGCTAAGTCATCAAAAACCAGGAAGAATAAATAGTGCCCATGATGCAATCGCCACCCCATAACAGTGAGCCTAGGCAACCAGAAACAGGTCCAGGCAGAGGGTGAGAGACAGATAAGCATTGCTATGGAGACCCAGCATCGCTGTCGGTCGAACGGAAGATGAGGATTGAATGATGGCCTGCAGAGTTGGGCAAAATAACTTACTGTTCGCAACCAAGACATTTTAAATATGATAAAAGGAAAGTCATTGAGTTGAAAATGCCTTGTTACTAAACAATGTGGGGATGCTAACTCCATAGAAAATATAAAAAAGCTCATGCTTTTATTTTTTTAAAGCTAACAATATCCAATTCATAGTAGCCTCTGAAATGACAGAATCTAAGGACTAAAAATACAAAATGAATATATACACTACCGGTCAAACATTTTTGAACACCTACTCATTCAAGGGTTGTTTTTATTTTTACTAGTTTCTACATTGTAGAATAAGTGAAGACATCAAAACTATGAAATAACATATATCGAATCATGTACTAACCAAAAAAAAGTGTTAAACAAATATATTTTATATTTGATATTCTTCAAATAGCCTCCCTTTGCCTTGGCAGCTTTGCACACTCTTGGCATTCTCTTAACGAGCTTCATGAGGTGGTCACCTAGAATGCATTTCAATTAACAGGTGTGCCTTCTTAAATGTAAATTTGTGGAATGTCTTTCCTTCTTAATGTGTTTGAGCCAATCAGTTGTGTTGTGACAAGGTAGGTGTGGTGTACAGAGGATAGCCATAATTGGCAAAAGACCAATGTGACCATATTTATGGCAAGAAGAGCTCAAATAAGAAAAGAGAAACTTGAATGTTTCTTCAAGTGCAGTTGCAAAAACCATCAATGAATGGTTATTGATGCTATGATGAAACTGGCTCTCATGAGGACCACCACAGGAAAGGAAGACCTAGAGTTAACTCTGCTGCAGAGAATAATTTCATTAGAGTTAACAGCCTCAGCAATTGCAGCCCAAGTAAATGCTTCACAGAGTTCAAGTAACAGACACATCTCAACATCAACTGTTCAAAGGAGACTGCATGAATCAGCCCTTAATGGTCAAATTGCTGCATAGAAACCACCACTAAAGGACACCAATAAGAAGAAGAGACTTGCTTGGGCCAAGAAACACATGCAATGGAAATTAGACTGGTGGAAATGTGTCCTTTGGTCTAGAGTCCAAATTGGAGATTTTTGCATCCAACCGCCATGTCTTTGTGAGACACTGTGTGGGTTAATGGATGATCTCCGCATGTGTATTTCCCACCGTAAAGCGTGGAGGTGGTGGTGTTATGGTGTGGGGGTGATTGGCTGGTTACACGGTCTGTGATTTATTTTTGAATTCAAGGCACACTTAACCAGCATGGCTACCACAGCATTCTGCAGCGATACGCCATCCCATCTGGTTTGGGCTTAGAGGGACAATCATTTGTTTTTCAACAGGACAATGACCCAACACACCTCCAGGCTGTGCAAGGGCTATTTGACCAAGAAGGAGAGTGATGGAGTGCTGCATCAGATGATCTGGCCTCCACAATCCCCCAACCTCAACCCAATTGTGATTGTTTGGGATGAGTTGGACCATAGAGTGAAGGAAAAGCAGCCAACACTTGAGTGTGAAAACCTAGCAGCGTTGCAGTTCTTGACACAAACAAGATCACCTGCCACTCCTATTTGCCACATCTTCAATTTAAGCCTACTAGAGAGTTCGTCTCCTCAGGCCTGGAGGGAAGCAAAAGTCACCTAACAATAGTAAAGTCCACCTTACTGGCTCAAACAGCCGACCAATCAGCCTGTTACCAACCCTTAGTAAACTTTTGGGAAAAATTGTGTTTTACCAGATACTGTAAAACATACTGATACCACAGTAGCTAAGATGGGGAGAAGTCTGTCCATAATAAAGCGCAGCTCTGCCTTTTAACAACACTATCAACAAGGCAGGTCCTAAAGGCCCTAGTTTTGTCACACCTGGACTACTGTTCAGTAGTCGGGTCAGCTGCCACAAAGAGAGACTAATGAAAATTACAACTGGCTCAGAACAGGGCAGCACGGCTGGCCAGTAAATGTACACAGGGAGCTAACATTAATGATATGCAAGTCAATCTCTCATGACTCAAAGTGGAGGAGAGATCGACTTCATCACTACTTATTTTTGTAAAAAAGTGTTGACTAGCTGAATGCACCAAGCTGTCTGTTTAAACTACTAGCAAACAGCTCAGACACCCATGCATACCACACAAGACATGCCACCAGAGGTCTCTTCACAATCCCCAAGTCCAGAACAGACCAGTGGTGGAAAGTACTTAAGTAAAAATACTTTAAAGTACTACTTAAGTAGTTTGTTGGGGTATCTATACTTTACTACTTATATTCTTGACAACTTTTACTTCACTACATTACTAAAGAAAATATTATACTTTTTACTCCTTACATTTTCTCTGACACCCGAAAGTACTAGCTACATTTTGAATGCTTACAGGACAGGAAAATTGTCTAATTCACACACTTATCAAGAGAACATCCCTGGTCATCCCTAATGCCTCCGATTTGGCAGACTCACTAAACACAAACGCTTAGTTTGTTACTGATGTCTGAGTGTTGAAGTGTGCCCCTGTCTATCCGTAAATTTAAAAAACAAGAAAAGCACTGCTTAATATAAGGAATTTAAAAATTATTTATACTTGTACTTTTGATAGTTAAGTAAATTTTAAACCGAATACTTTTAGACGTTTACTCAAGTAGTATTTTACTCTGTGACTTTCACTTTAACTTGAGTCATTTTCTATGAAGGTATCTTTACTTTTACTTAAATATGACAAGTGGGTACTTTTTCCACCACTGGAACAGACTATGGGAGGCACACAGTACTACATAGAGCCATGACTACATGGAACTCTATTCCACATCAGGTAACTGATGCAAGCAGTAGAATCAGATTTAAAAAACGATAAAAAAAACATCTTATGGAACAGCGGGACTGTTGAAGAGAGACACACACACACAGGTACAGACACACACAGGCGCTAGCACGCAGACTCAACACACACATAGTAACATTTTTGTATGGTGGTATTATACATTTTGTATTGTATATTTGAAGTGGCGTAATAACGTTATAGTATGTACTGTTTAATCTTTTATTTTATGTGTAATGAAAGTGCCTTAATGTGTTTGGACCCCAGGAAGAGTAGCTGCTGCCTTGGCAGTAACTAATGGGGATCCCTAAAACAAATACTGCCATACCACTTAAATATTTTGTCTTGCCCATTCACCCACTGAGGCTTAAAAATCCTTTAACCTGTCTCCTCCCCTTCATCTACACGGATTGAAATGGATTTAACAGGTGACATCAATAAGGGATCATCGCTTTCACCTTCATTGACCTGGTCAGTCTAATTCATGGAAAGATATTGTCAGTGTATAACACCATATTAAGGTGTGGGACGTTCACTGTATTAAATGAACAAAGCAAGTCTATTTCGCTCCAGCAGCTGGCATATTATGTCCGTTAACAATTCACCTGTGGGAACATAGCTGCTATCAACAACCGACAACAGAAAGAGTTGCCCACTACTATCCGAGAGATTGTTCGTGAGGAAAGTGCCTCTGCCCTAAACTTGCAATTAAGCCAGTAAATGAATCGCTTGCACTGCTCACTTCTAAAGTGGATACCTACTCAACAAAAGTGGAAAGTTTGGAGACAGCGGCAAATGTGACCGAGTGGTGACTCCATGACCTGGAAATTATTCTCCTAAAAAATTCACCAGAATTACTCAAATCATTCCTGTAAATTCAGTATTCCCGTCACAGGACTTGAAACTGGTGTGGAGGCGGGAATCTTTTCTATGAACTGTTTGGCAGTAGAAGTTTGGTCCAATGCCACTGATAAACATTGCACAACGCACAGGTCCTCTCTATAACCTATCCCAGTGTTTGATTGTACTTATCCACAGTTTAAGTCAAAATGCAAAGTGTTCACCTTGCAGCAGAATCGACGGCTCTGACCTATGTGGAGAAGAGGATTAGCATCTACCTAGATTTGAGTGCCGAACTGTTGAAATAGAGGGCGACTTACAACGAGGTGAGATCCCAGCTACACAAGCTAAACCTGAGATGCGGCTTCATCCACTCTGCAAAATGTATTTTCATCTTTCAGAATACAACACACACACTTTCAACTGCCAATGAGGCTCAAGACTTTTGAGAATCACATCAAGCCCATCACACAAGGGGACGAGCCGACAGATCTAGGTTAACCCCAGTTTGACTGGCTCAATATTCAGGTATGCTATCTATGCACAATCACACAGCCTAGCCTATGGAAGTGATGCTGCCCTCAGCATAAGACAATTATGAAGACACCCCATCAATTGGGTAAAAGGAACACTGTTATTTTTATCGTTATTATTATTGCTGAAATTGGCCTTTGTTTTCATTATATTGCCTATGGTCCAGGACCTTTAGACAATGATGACACCACGCCAATTACTGAACAATGGACATTATATTGATGTGTCATACAGACTGGTGTTGCTTCCTTGTGGGTCTACAGTGCATTGCATCCCTATATGGGCTAAATATAGGGATGCAAAGCTATTCCATTACTATTTTTATTGTACTACTGTTAAGGATAGATGTCCAGTCCCATATGGTCTTCCACACAATTATTTTTTTATATTAATGGTTGTCCCCCTCCATTTACACTACTGAAGGGAAGGGGGGAATGGTTAACATGGAAGGGTTTCTGGGTGGGGAACGACTAATGTGTGAGTTTCCCTGTGGGTCCTGTTTTTTGTTTCACATCCATGGGCTTATTAACACTAAAGATAACATTTACATCATTAATAATACATTATACATATTTTTTTAAATGGCACCGCCAGCTATTATCTCTTGGAATTTGAAAGGCCTTAATAGTTTGATCAAATATTCCATCAGTCTTGATATCCTAGCAAGAAACCATATTAATATAGCAATGGTCCAAGAAACACACCTGTTCCAAAAGGACACACATAGAAGAAACCATTTGTACAAACTGGCTGCTTTTTCATCAGCCACAATCAAAACTAAAGCTGTAATCATAATGATATATAAGTTACTCAAAATCACCATCTTGGGTAAAAGTGAAAACCACGAAAGCAGAACCACTTTCCTTAAATGTATCCATAATGGAAAGGGTAGCACCATGGTGTAGCTGGAGGAGAGCTAATTTCCATCCTCCTCTGGGTACAATGACTTCAATGCAAAACCTAGGAGGCTCATGGTTCTCACCCACTTCCATAGACTTACTCAGTAATTATGACATCTTCTGGAGGAGGTCCTCCAACCTATCAGAGATCTTGCAGCATGAGTTGACATGTTGTCCATCCAATCAAAGGATCAGAGGATGATTCAAGTACTAAAAGCATAAGCTACAGCTATATAGCACTGCAGTGTATAAAATGTGGTGAGTAATCCACGCTTCAAGATTGTTCTGATCATGCAGACTGGGATATGTTCCGGGTAGCCTCCGAGAATGACATTGACGTATATACTGATATGGTGACTGAGTTTATCAGGAAGTGTATAGGAGATGTTGTACACACTGTGCCTACCCTAAAACCTACCCTAACCAGAAACCATGGATAAATGGCAGCATTTGCACAAAACTGTAATCGTGAACCATCACATTTAACCATGGCAAGGTGACTGGGAATGTGGCCAAATACAAACAGTGTCAGTTTCGAGACAAAAAGTCAGTATAGAGACAAAGCGGAGCCGCAATTCATGGGCTCAGACACGAGACATATGTGGCAGGGCCTACAGACAATCACTGACAACAATGGGAAAACCAGCCACACCGACGTCCTGCTTCCGGACAAGCTAAACACCTTCTTTGCCAGCTTTGAGGATAACACAGTGCCACAGACTCGGCCCGCTACCCAATGACTGTGGGCTCTCCTATGTGGTTGACGTGAGTAAAACATTTAAGTGTGTTAACACTCGCAAGGCTGGCGGCCCAGACGGCATTGCTAGACGCATCCTCAGTCATGCGCAGACCAGCTGGCTGGAGTGTTTGCGGACATATTCAATCTCTTCCCAAACCAGTCTGCTGTCCCCACATGCTTCAAGATATCCACCATTGTTCCTGTACCCTAGAAAGCAACGGTAACTGATCTAAATTACTATCTTCCCATAGCATTCACTTCTGTCATCCTGAAGTGCTTTGAAAGATTAGTCAAGGATCATATCACCTCTACCTTACCTGACACCCTAGACCCACTTCAATTTGCTTATCGTCCCAATAGATCCACAGACGATGCAATCCCCATCGCACACTGCCATATCCCATCTGGACAAGGGGAATACCTATGTAAGAATGCTGTTCATAGCTCAGCATTCAACACCATAGTACCCTCCAAGCTCATCATTAAGCTTGAGGGC
The DNA here is from genome assembly GCF_013265735.2 of Oncorhynchus mykiss. Lineage (NCBI taxonomy): Eukaryota > Metazoa > Chordata > Actinopteri > Salmoniformes > Salmonidae > Oncorhynchus > Oncorhynchus mykiss. The sequence goes on along the minus strand of NC_048566.1, from coordinate 45,480,210 downwards.
CCTGGGTCTGAACCCCGCCCTGTGCAACTGGGTCCTGGACTTCCTGACAGGCTGCCTCCATGTGGTGAAGGTATGAAACAACACCTCTACTTCCCTGATCCTCAACACTTGGGCCCCACAAGGATGAGTGCTCAGCCCCCTCCTGTACTCCCTGTTCACCCATGACTGAGTGGCCACGCACGCCTCAAATCAAATGTATTTATATTGCCCTTCTTACATCAGCTGATATATCAAAGTGATGTACAGAAACCCAGCCTAAAACCCCAAACAGAAAGCAATGCAGGTGTAGAAGCACGGTGGCTAGGAAAAACTCCCTAGAAAGGCCAAAACCTGAGGAAACAGGTTATGAGGGGTGGCCAGTCCTCTTCTGGCTGTGCCAGGTGGAGATTATAATAGAACACGGCCAAGATGTTCAAATGTTCATAAATGACCAGCATGGTCAAATAATAGTAATCAATAAACAGGTCAGGGTTCCATAGCCGCAGGCAGAACAGTTGAAACTGGAGCAGCAGCACAGCCAGTTGGACTGGGGACAACAAGGAGTCATCATGCCAGGTAGTCCTGAGGCATGGTCCTCCGAGAGAGAGAAAGAAAGAAAGAGAATTAGAGAGAGAGCATACTTAAATTCACACAGGACCCCGGATAAGACAGGAGAATACTCCAGATATAACAGACTGACCCTAGCCCCCTGACACAAACTACTGCAGCAGACACTGCAGGAGACACTGTGGCCCCATCCGATGATACCACCGGACAGGGCCAAACAGGCAGGATATAACCCCACCCACTTTGCCAAAGCACAGCCCCCACACCACTAGAGGGATATCTTCAACCACCAACTTAACATCCTGAGACAAGGCCGAGTATAGCCCACAAAGATCTCAGCCACGGCACAACCCAAGGGGGGGGCGCCAACCCAGACAGGAAGACCACGTCACTGACTAAACCCACTCAAGTGACGCACCCCTCCTAGGGATGGCATGGAAGAGCACCAGTAAGCCAGTGACTCAGCCCCTGTAATAGGGTTAGAGGCAGAGAATCCCAGTGGAGAGAGGGGAACCGGCCAGGCAGAGACAGCAAGGGTGGTTCGTTGCTCCAGTGCCTTTCCGTTCACCTTCACACTCCTGGGTCAGACTACACTCAATCATAGGACCTACTGAAGGGATGAGTCTTCAATAATACTTAAAGGTTGAGATCGAGTCTGCGTCTCTCACAAGGGTAGGCAGACCATTCCATAAAAATGGAGCTCTATAGGAGAAAGACCTGCCTCCAGCTGTTTGCTTAGAAATTCTAGGGACAATCATCAAGTTAGCAAACATCACAACAGTAGTAGGCCTGAATGCCAACAATGACGAGACAGCCTACAGGGAGGAGGTGAGGAGAATAACCTCTCACACAATGTCAACAAAACAAAGGAGCTGATCGTGGATTTCAGTAAACAGCAGAAGGAGCAGCCCCTATCCACATCCATGTACTGGTGTTCTCTGGACGTTTTGGAGATGGCAATGAATAGTGATGAATTCAAAAACGGCACTCTGATGATTGGCAGGGGAACCAATGCGTTCCAGAAATTTGCTTTTGGGGAGGTGATTTGACACCCCTGGCAGCTGCGGCAATAGTCTTCCATGGCCTTTAAATGGTTTAACATGGGTTAAATGTATTGGGTAGCCTTCCACAAGCTTCTCACAATAAGTTGGGTGAATTTTGGCCCATTCCTCCTGACAGAGCTGGTCAGGTTTGTAGGCCTCCTTGCTCGCACACACCTTTTCAGTTCTGCCCACAAATATTCTATAGGATTGAGGTCAGGGCTTTGTGATGGCCACTCCAATACCTTGATTTTGTTGTCCTTAAGCCATTTTGCCACAACTTTGGAAGTATGCTTGGGGTCATTGTCCATTTGGAAGACCCATTTGCGATCAAGCTTTAACTTCCTGACTGATGTCTTCGGACGTTGCTTCAATATATACACATAATTTTCCTTCCTCATGTTGCCATCTATTTTGTGAAGTGCACCAGTCCCTCCTGCAGCAAAGCACCCCGACAACATGATGTTGCCACCCCCGTGCTTCATGGTTGGGATGGTGTTCTTCGGCTTGCAAGCCTCCCCCTTATTCCTCCGAACATAACAATGGTCATTATGGCCAAACAGTTCTATTTTTGTTTCATCAGACCAGAGGACATTTCTCCAAAAAGTAGTCTTTGTCCCCATGTGCAAACTGTACTCTGGCTTTTTTTCATGGCGGATTGGAGCAGTGGCTTCTTCCTTGCTTAGCGGCCTTTCAGGTTATGTCGATATAGGACTCGTTTTACTATGGATATAGATAATTTTGTAACTGTTTCTGCCAGCATCTTCAAGGTCCTTTGCTGTTGTTCTGGTCTTTCTACGAACTGAGGTACTCAAACTGCTTTACATAGTAAGGGGGAAACTCACCTTACCCACCACCATGATGATGCACACAACCATTTTGTGCCAGAATGCTCACCACACATTAGCTAGCATGGTGAAGAGGCGTGGAGTGATATACATTACACCAATGAAAAAAAATGAGTTGTATTAGCAGTTATTCGTATTAGCAGTAGAGAAAAGTAGGTACCAGAGCACAGTGCTGTTTCTTGCTCTGAGAGGATGTACTGAAGGAAAACTGAGGGGATCAGACTGACCCTCTCTCTTCCTTTTTATGTCTCTCAGATGACCACTAAGGAGAAGCTGATCACCCATGTGTTGGCTGGTGAGCCCGTTGGCTCCCGAAGCAAGGTGACAGTGGTTGGCGTCGGCATGGTTGGCATGGCCTCCGCAGTCAGCGTCCTGCTCAAGGTAAGACCGATGGAGGGGGTAAGGTGTGATCAGGGTTGAGTATGTGACTTTGTAAATGTAATCCGTTACAATTACTCGTGTCCCAAATGTTGATCAGTAACATACCTTTTGGATTACACAAATTCAGTAACGTAATCTGATTACTTTTAGATTACTTTCCCTTACGAGGCATTAGAAGAATACAATAATGAATATTACCAATTGAATCACATCTATTGCAGGATAAATCAGTGTTAGAGTTTACATAGCTGGCCATAAATGGATGTTGCATATTAATTTATGGGTTGGTTATGTAGGCTTATTTTAACCCATTGCTTTCTACTACAGATAATATTTTTACATAAAAAAAATTGTCAGATTTTCAGTCATTCCAATGACTTTGATATCACTTGATCTTTAAGAATAGGTCTTGGAAATATTGAAATATAGATTTGCCATAAGCCAACAATTAAGAACTAAGATCTGACTTCCACAGAGCGGAGTTTTGTCAGCTAAGGGCTTATTAGCCTACTCTGTTAATTTTTTTTGTCATGGAGGACTGATTGGGCTCATTGCTTAAAGTTGAAAAATAAATGCTGCTCTCATGGAATGGCATGCTTTAATTAAGAACTACCGAAAAGTGCAATTTGCACATAAAAATGTATTGATGTCATATGCTGCATTTGCTATAGGCCTATTTTTGACATTTTTTTTGGTGACACTTTGATGTTGCGATAATTTGCAGGTGTTTAAGTCTTTGCAAAAGTGTTTGAGCATGTTATGTTAGGCCTACGGACATATTTTCTTTGAATCATCATGAAATTAGATTGAGCAATTAAAGCCCCACTCGTGGTCTTCTTAAATGAAACTCATTTTTGACAGTATGGAGCACAATATCACAGAGAAGTTTAGAAGAGAGGAACTCCCTGTGATTCACAGCAATGTGCTAGGTAGATAGCAATAATGACTGAATTTGGGGATGGGGGGAGATTTTTTGTTGTTATTTAGCCTGGAAGTCACAGAGACCACGGTGTCTTTTGCAGATGAGCCCTGCATGAACACATTAATAAACCACAATTACTCTATAAATATCTATATAATTAAATTACACAATACATGAAAATCATACACAAAACATGAAAACAAGATAAAATCATATAAAACAAACATTCTTCAGTAAAAAGGCCCTCTAATATCTGCCTGGATTACCCAAGAGGCACCAACACAACCAACTTTAAAAGGTCAGACACACCCTTGGGACTGTTAATTGTTTGCATACCGACAGTACTTACGCACCTCTGGACAGAGTGTTAGCAGTCAATCTCTTTAGTTTTCTCAGAGCAAGACTTTTGAAGTCATCAGCCACGCAGACTTGCTAAAATACTTCAAACCAGAATGTGGCAGCATTGTTTGGCAATGCATTTCGGTTCATATTGCTCATGGTCTAGATTCCAAACTATCTGCGCTGTTGTTGCTATTTTGTAGAAAACCCTTGTTGATACTCGTCAGATGGCCACAGCTACATAACTTTAAAAAGAAAAGGAGAGCCGCACACACTAGGAGCTCTGACGCAATAATTTAATAACCTAATAACCAACTTTTCAACAGACAAGCTGTCTTCATCACGGTATAACAACAAACCCTGCAGGTCACTAGTTTATATAGTTTCAAAGGACACACAGGTGTCTGTAATCATGGCCGGGTGTGGCTTGATATCACTGGTTAATTTACAAATAAAAATAGAACATGTAAAAAACATGAATGGATACCATACGATCACAGATACAATTCGGCTACATAGGCCTACAAACATTTACAATGAATAGCAAAATCACAATAATCACAAGAATGGCTTCAGATCAAAGTCTACATTGAGACCGAAGGGAGCAAGGGTCTTTAAATTAAAGATCCAGGCAGCCTCTCGTTTTTACAATTAATTGTCAAGGTCACCCCCTAGAAAGGGTGAGGTGTTCGATGCCGATATAACGTAGGGACAAAATAGAGTGGTTCGCTTCCAAAAAGTAGGCCGCAACTGGATACGTTGAGTTTTTGCACCTAATGGTGCTACGATGCTCAGAGATTCTTACTTTTAATTTGCGCTTCATTTTACCCATATAGCGTTGCACTCCATGTCTGAAATGAACTGTATATTTTATTTGATTAAATATTGTGGTAAAATGGAGTGGATTTGTAGGGCCAGTTTCCCCAGACACAGATTAAGCCTTGTCAGGGACTAACAAGCAGTTTCTATGGTGAAATTGCTTTTAGGCTAAGATTTAGCCTTCATCTTGTGTCTGGGAATCCTGCCGCTTAATTACAGTGCCTTGCGAAAGTATTCGGCCCCCTTGAACTTTGCGACCTTTTGCCACATTTCAGGCTTCAAACAAAGATATAAAACTGTATTTTTTTGTGAAGAATAAACAACAAGTGGGACACAATCATGAAGTGGAATGACATTTATTGGATATTTCAAACTTTTTTAACAAATCAAAAACTGAAAAATTGGGCGTGCAAAATTATTCAGCCCCCTTAAGTTAATACTTTATTTTGCTGCGATTACAGCTGTAAGTCGCTTGGGGTATGTCTCTATCAGTTTTGCACATCGAGAGACTGAAATGTTTTCCCATTCCTCCTTGCAAAACAGCTCGAGCTCAGTGAGGTTGGATGGAGAGCATTTGTGAACAGCAGTTTTCAGTTCTTTCCACAGATTCTCGATTGGATTCAGGTCTGGACTTTGACTTGGCCTTTCTAACACCTGGATATGTTTATTTTTGAACCATTCCATTGTAGATTTTGCTTTATGTTTTGGAGCATTGTCTTGTTGGAAGACAAATCTCCGTCCCAGTCTCAGGTCTTTTGCAGACTCCATCAGGTTTTCTTCCAGAATGGTCCTGTATTTGGCTCCATCCATCTTCCCATCAATTTTAACCATCTTCCCTGTCCCTGCTGAAGAAATGCAGGCCCAAACCTTGATGCTGCCACCACCATGTTTGACAGTGGGCATGGTGTGTTCAGGGTGATGAGCTGTGTTGCTTTTACGCCAAACATAACGTTTTGCATTGTTGCCAAAAAGTTCAATTTTGGTTTCATCTGACCAGAGCACCTTCTTCCACATGTTTGGTGTGTCTCCCAGGTGGCTTGTGGCAAACTTTAAACAACACTTTTTATGGATATCTTTAAGAAATGGCTTTCTTCTTGCCACTCTTCCATAAAGGCCAGATTTGTGCAATATACGACTGATTGTTGTCCTATGGACAGAGTCTCCCACCTCAGCTGTAGATCTCTGCAGTTCATCCAGAGTGATCATGGGCCTCTTGGCTGCATCTCTGATCAGTCTTCTTCTTGTATGAGCTGAAAGTTTAGAGGGACGGCCAGGTCTTGGTAGATTTGCAGTGGTCTGATACTCCTTCCATTTCAATATTATCGCTTGCACAGTGCTCCTTGGGATGTTTAAAGCTTGGGAAATCTTTTTGTATCCAAATCCGGCTTTAAACTTCTTCACAACAGTATCTCGGACCTGCCTGGTGTGTTCCTTGTTCTTCATGATGCTCTCTGCACTTTTAACGGACCTCTGAGACTATCACAGTGCAGGTGCATTTATACGGAGACTTGATTACACACAGGTGGATTGTATTTATCATCATTAGTCATTTAGGTCAACATTGGATCATTCAGAGATCCTCACTGAACTTCTGGAGAGAGTTTGCTGCACTGAAAGTAAAGGGGCTGAATAATTTTGCATGCCCAATTTTTCAGTTTTTGATTTGTTAAAAAAGTTTGAAATATCCAATAAATGTCGTTCCACTTCATGATTGTGTCCCACTTGTTGTTGATTCTTCACAAAAAAATACAGTTTTATATCTTTATGTTTGAAGCCTGAAATGTGGCAAAAGGTCGCAAAGTTCAAGGGGGCCGAATACTTTCACAAGGCACTGTATATCCATATCCTTTTCTATATGGATTATATTCCTGAACCCTAACAAGCCTTGTGTTGACCAGGACCTGTGCGATGAGCTGTGCCTGATTGATGTGATGGAGGAAAAGCTGAAGGGTGAGGTCATGGACCTGCAGCATGGCAGCCTCTTCTGCAAGACCCACAAGATCGTGGGCGATAAGGGTGAGTGAGGAGTCATACACTTATGCGCACACACTAACACACACACACGCACAAATTAGTTGTGCACACACACAAAGACACAAACACACATATGCACAAACAAGTTGTGCACACACACTGATTTGTTGTGGAGGTGCTCAGAACCCTAGGTTGTATTTGTGTGTGTTTAATGTGCATCTTACCTTGAGTTGCTCACTGTTATATAATCAATCCCTGGTTACATTGTGTGTGTGTCCTCCCCCACTCCAGACTACAGTACAACCGCCCATTCCAAGGTGGTGGTGGTCACCGCCGGTGCTCGTCAGCAGGAGGGCGAGAGTCGTCTGAACCTGGTGCAGCGTAACGTCAACATCTTCAAGTTCATCATCCCCCAGATCGTCAAGTACAGCCCCAACGCTATCCTGCTGGTCGTCTCCAACCCCGGTACAAGAGGAGGCCGGGAGGGAGGGAGTAATTTGGTTGAACATGATCTAGTGACTTGATCATTACTCTAGAATTGTGCGAAGTCATTGACAGGTTTGAATTAGATGTTAGTGCTGGCCTGCTCACTCCATAGCTCTCCAGGGCCAGGTTACATTATCAGGAACAACTGCATGGTCTTTTTGCATACAACTACAGTCCATACTCCAATTAGCAAAGTCAATGCTGGCTTCATACATATGAAAATGTAATTTAAGGGGTATGGTTAGGGTTTGTTTTCTTATCTCAAATTGTGATAACATTTGTAACCCCCCCTTTCTCCTTTCTCTCCTCTGTCTATCCCAGTTGACATCCTGACCTACGTGGCCTGGAAGCTGAGCGGTTTCCCCCGTCACCGCGTCATCGGTTCCGGCACCAACCTGGACTCCGGTCGTTTCCGCCACCTTATGGGCGAGAAGCTGCACCTTCACCCCTCCAGTTGCCACGGCTGGATCATTGGAGAGCACGGAGACTCCAGTGGTATGTTGGCTATGGCTTCAAATCCACTCCGGAACCGTCTCTATGTCCATACCATATTATGGAAAACCTTCATGGACATTGGTATCTATGACAGAAAGGTAACTGACTGGATACCTGTCTCTTTTCTTACTCCCAGTGCCCGTATGGAGTGGCGTGAATGTTGCTGGTGTTTCCCTGAAAGGCCTAAACCCACACATGGGCACAGACGCAGACAAGGAGGACTGGAAGCATCTCCACAAGATGGTGGTCGATGGGTGAGTCTTATAAAACACACATCGCTATCTGTTCAATTACACTACATTACCAAACGTATGTGGACACCTGCTCGTCAAACATCTCAATCCAAAATAATGGGCATTAATATACATTTGGTGGCCCGTTTGCTGATATGACAGCTTTCACTCTTCTGGGAAGGCTTTCCACAAGATGTTGGAACATTGCGGCAGGGACTTGCTTCCATTCAGCCACAAGAGCGTTAGTGAGGTCAGGCAGCAGATGTTGGACGATTAGCCCAGGGTCGCAGTCTAAGTCAGGGCTCTGTGCCACCCAGTCAAGTCCTTCCACACCGATCTCGACAAACCATTTCTGTATGGACCTTGCTTTGTGCACGGGGGCATTGTCATGGTGAAACAGGAAAGGGCCATACTCAAACTGTTGCCAGAAAGTTGGAAGCATAGAATTGTCTAGAATGTCATATGCTGTAGTGTTAAGATTTCCCTTCACTGGAAATAAGGGGCCTAGCCTGAGCCATGAAAAACAGCTCCAGACCATTATTCGTCCTCCACCAAACTGTACAGTTGGCACTATGCATTGGGGCAGGTAGCATTCTCCTGGCATCCGCCAAATCCGTCGGACTGCTAGATGGTGAAGCGTGATTCATCACTCCAGAGAACGTATTTCCAATGCTCCTGAGTCCAATGGCGGCGAGCTTTACAACACTCCAGCCAACGCTTGGCATTGCGCATGGTGATCTTAGGTTTGTGTGTGGCTGCTCGGCTATGGATAGCCATTTCATGAAGCTCCCGACGAACAGTTCTTGTGTTGACATTGCTTCCAGAGGCAGTTTGGAACTGGGTAGTCCGTGTTGCAACCGAGGACACAATTTTTTACACACTATGCGCTTCAGCACTCATCGGTCCCACTCTGTGAGTGTGTGTGGCCTACCACTTCGCGGCTGAGCCGTTGTTGCTCTTAGATGTTTTCACTTCACAATAACAGCACTTACAGTTGACCAGGGCAGCTTTAGCAGGGCAGAATCTCTTATGGAGATAGCATTGCTGGCTGTGTGCTCGATTTTTGTCATCAACAGGTGTGCCTGAAATAGCCAAATCCACTAATTTGAAGGGGTGTCCACATACTTGTACATATATAATGTACATCTGTCGAGGATCGTTTTAAAAAGGAAAATTACCATTTCTTATTGGACAAGTTCCGATAGATACCCCTCCTTCCCCACCGAAAAATATATTATATTTTCAGAATTAGGCCTAATTGGAAACTGGTCCTTAGAGTTTGACTCCAAATGAATCAATAAATAACAATAATGGAAGTAGAGAATAAATTACTTCACTCCCAATCAAATCCGATAGAGTTTGGAGGAATGAGGATGGAATTTGGCCCTAGGCTAAGAGCCAAAAACATACTGGAACTAGCCCAGTAAGTACTGACTACGCCATTGTGTTACATCTTTACCTGGCATCTAGGTCTAAAGCAGATAAGTTGATATGTAATGCTGCAGACTGTAAAGGTATAACTATTAATTACAAGTTAGTACAAGTAATTCACAACCCACTTTAACTAGTTTCAAGGGAATTTGTCCCTGCTGTTTTCTAAATGTATTTTCCTGTAGTAGTTCTTAGCATTCACAATAGGAAAACCTATGCACTTTTCCTACGAAATTACATTTGAAATGTGTTAAACTCTTCTCCTCGTGTCTCTCTCTGTCATATAGTGCCTATGAGGTCATCAAGCTGAAGGGTTACACCTCCTGGGCTATCGGCATGTCTGTCGCTGACCTGGTTGAGAGCATCCTGAAGAACCTTCACAAAGTTCACCCTGTGTCCACCCTGGTCCAGGTAAGAAGTCCATCAGCCATGCTCTACATGTGCCTTGATACCAAACATTTACATTTTATAGCAGTCTTATCCAGGGTGACTTACAGCGAGTGCATTAATTTAGATACTACCATACTACTCATAGCTAAGAGTGTGCTGAATCCATAACACTCCTGGTGGTTCCAATCAGGGGGAAAATACAGTAGAGTAAATGGTATAATATATTACCAAACAGGTCTAAGAGGGTTTAAAGAAGATCGATGGATCTTTGGTTGTTGTAGCATAGCAGTGGGTGAACTCAACTTGAATGAAAAACACAGCCAGCACTCACAAATAAAGTATTTATATGAATGTTTTTCAAGAAAACTATTTGCTACACTGTATACCTAATGTGTGTTATGACTGAAGAGATAAGGATTAAGTTGGCTCTTCTTTACACATAAATACAGACATATCTGATAGCTTTATTTGGGCCAACCATAGTCAAAACAGGTCAAGGTCACAGATGTATGGACTTGACACACACACTAATATTACACCAGTCCACCTGTGATCCATCCCTAATCAGACTCTCTTCTTCCCTCCCTCTCAGGGGATGCACGGTGTGAAAGATGAGGTGTTCCTCAGTGTGCCATGCGTGCTGGGCAACAGTGGTCTGACCGACGTCATCCACATGACCCTGAAGCCCGAGGAAGAGAAGCAACTAATCAACAGCGCCGAGACCCTGTGGGGCGTACAGAAAGAGCTCACATTGTAAAGCGGAGGGTTAATTTTATCAGCAATGAGACAATACTCAATCACCTATTTTTCCCAGACTAAAACCAATGATAATGAGATGTCCTGAAACTATGACAAATGCAAATTACTTTTCATTTTAGTCTACGAAAATGTGACAAGACTTCCACGTGAGGCTATAATGGACATTCATGGTCGACTGATAAGTTACTTATCAGGACGAAATTACAACAAAAAAAACTTTGTAAAGAGCCCCCTGTGCCATCTGGATATACTTACGATACGATTTACTCCAACCAAATAAAACTACCAGGATAATGAAACAACCAATCTGTTTTCTCTCTCCGTGTGTGCGCATGCTATGCCTGTATGGTAGTTGTGTTTACATGTTAGAATTGCATCCGATTCAGTTGTTTGAGGCAGGGTTTTACACATTCGCAGATTAGAGATCTCATTCAATGAGGTGAAATGGAGGTCCCTGGTCTTCCTCTCAACTGAGGTCAGAGGGTGGGATATCAACGATAGGGTCCATATTATGACATAGCAGAACTAAACTGTAGAACTAAAACATGACAGTCTCTTTGCATACAACAAGCATCGGCTGCTCTAGGTTATCAAGTCAGAAAAGTTAGACCAATGTTTGACTTGTCAATGGTCAGCCTTACGAGGCGAATGATTTTTTTGGGAGGGGTGGCTCCGCACAACAGTGTGAAAAGGGTACACGTGTTTTAGATCTACACCATCACCAAAGTGAACCCCCACAGGAGTAATTTTTGGCAAACCAGACTAGTTTTATTGTGCTGATTTACATAAAATTCTACAGATAAAAAGAACAGATGGTCTATTGTTGAAAATGAAAGTAATCTGAAAAAAAAACTACAGCATATCATACAATTCAAAGTGCATTTAGTAAAAGCTCATTTAAAAAGAGACCTGTCTACATACATTTCTGATTAGTAAAAAAAAGAAAAAAAAAACTTCACTTGTTTCTAATTAACAACCTTTATATAAACCGAAAGGGTAAAGACATTGATCTCTTAGAACAGCTGAAAACTTGAAAGAAAACAGAAAATAAACAACTAAGCGAAGCAAGAGAAAAACATTAACATTTTCCTTTTGACGCCTTTGAATAGAAACACGTTAAGTGACACATTCAAACATGAACATACAGACACTGTACAGGGGCTTAGGGGAGTCTTGAGAAACAATGGACATGATCGACTGACCATCATGGTTCTGCTCATTAGGCACCAAACAGAAGAACGGACTATAATTTTCCTTCTCCGTTGCGAAACTTTGAAAACGTTGTTTATTGAGTGTCATAATAAGCACGACACAGCTCAAGACTGAAGGATCATCCTAAACAGCTAACGTGGAAAGCCGTTTCTCAATTGTTCCAGATGCCAATGGGAGCAATAGACAGAATAGCCGAGATAAAGAGTAGGGGGAATGTGAGCACAAGCCAGGGTCACCTGCTCACATCATTCAGCATTGATGCAGTTGGATATGGAACAAATGGCTGCCATTATTCATTTTTTTTAATACAAAAAAATATAATTCAAATTGTACCTCTAAAGGTTTCCAAACAGTTTTGTGCCAACATGAACCCTGCTTTGAGAAAGTATGCTCCGACTAGATGAACCCTTGTCATTTTCTAAAAGTTTGAGTCTAGGGATGTAACGATTCACTGACGCGCATCGGTCCTTGGTTCAAATGTTAAAGACACTTGTGCATCGGTCTGCGGGATTCCAAAGCAATCCAAATTAAGCATCCATCATACATTGGTCAGAAAACCGATTCAAATCGCAAGTTCACAATTTTTGTTTTTACTCCATATTGTTTTATACCAAAAATACCTCTTATCTGTTGTGACAATTGATGCTGCCTCTCCTTCAGTTCAGTAGCCTATCAAACTTTTATGCATGTAACTGCGTATGTGCTGTCATATAACTGTGGCATAGTGCGAGAGACAACTGATCATGCCAACAAAAGGCAGGCCTATCCCTGTTCTAATAGGATACATCTGCGCACACCTTCAGCACTCAGATGCTTGCACAATGGCTTTTACAATGTCAAATCATAGGCTTTATTAGTTGAGTGACAACCAATGTAATTTGCTGGGTCATTGTTACAAGAACATTGTGCTTTACCGGAGTTGTGTAGCCTCTCACATGTGAGTTGTGGACAACTCACATCCAACTGTTGATTGGGGTTTTCATTCAGATTGTATTTCAATTGTTCAGGTTTTGGTAATTTTGCTTTCAACAGTCGGTGTATTTGGTCATTTTTAAACAAAGAAGGTAACTTCATAATGGACAGCAATCATTTTTGCAATCAATGGTCCAATAAATTTGCTTTTTAGACAGGGTAAAATCCAAAACTGCATTATCTTAATTGGCTAAATGCTATGTTCATTTCTAAAGACACATATTGACATAGTACTTACTAGCTCAAACATTTTCTTAAAAAATGACAAGTTAATCAGTGGGTGATGGTGATTTCTGATAAAGTGGGGGGGGGGGGGGTACAAAAAGCAGAAATTGCCTTCCATCCCTAATCTGATAGTGGGGTAGTAGATGCTCAGTCTTCCCTATTGCTCAGCTCAGGTGCCTACACACACACACACACACACATCGACTAACACACACACACAGCCACTCAGCTTAGAGAAGTCATCCCAACAGCAGCAGATATATCTTTAAAATAGAAAATGAAATGTGTTCATGCAAAACATTTGTGCATTGAAGCATATCGTATCTAACCAAATCACATTAATTCGCTCACCTAATCAAAAGGAATCTTTTAAAACAAAAAGGCATCATTCCTGTAGCGTATCAGTGCCCATGTATCTAGAATCTTTCATGAAAGGAGAGATGCACATCCCTAGTTGAGACGTATATTTATATCAGAGTGTAAGCTTTCCTTTACAGTGAGACAAGTAGCACAAACTCACACCAGCAACTGTCACACAATGTCAGAGCACATACTCTCACACCTCTCCTTTGATACCACTCCAACATTGTGACTATGGAAGCATATGGCTGCCAATATTAATAAAAAAAATAAAAAATAAATGCAAGAATCAATGTTGGCAGACATTTGCTCCATATCAAACTGCATATTTTCCACATTAGTTATCCAAAAAGATGCATGTTTAGGAGATGTTCAAAACAAAACAGATTTGTTAGCTCTTTTCATACAATTTTAGGGCACGTCTTTTAGAGAGAAGAGGACAGACCGAGAGAGAGAGACAAAAAGACAGATATAAAGAGGAGGACCTGTACAGAAGGAGAGACTGGGAGAAAGGGAGTGTGTATGGGTGTCCGCGGGGTCAGTAGAGGTCACTAAGGCCGGCGGTCTTGCGGGCTTTCTGCATGAGGGCTCGCAGCTGGAACTGCTTTCGGGAGAGCAGACGCACATGCTGTAACAGGAGAGAAAGATAGGGAGACAGCGCGTTAGAGAAGACATACAAGGGCACAATGCCTAGTTGTGATGATCTTTATGAAAAGGTGTGCGTGCAGTGTGTGGTTTATTTGAGTGAGTTCACCTGTGTGTTTTTGTATGCGTGTGTCCATGCATGTCTGCATGCGTGTTTCCCAACCCTCACCTTGAGGAACACTTCCAGGTCTATGACCCCGCGGCGCAGCGCCTCTCCCAGGTAGAAGATGGTGTCCTCAATGGCATTCTCCTCAGCGTACAGGTTGAGGATCTGCTTGTAGAGTGGCGCCGTGGGCACGATTACATCATCGATGTCGTTGTTCTCCGACTGGTTCTCCATCTTCTCCAGGGCCTCGCTCAGCTCCTCGTCCTTACGCTTCAGTAGGTCAATGTTCCTGTCCACCTCCGCCTTCAAAAAAACACAAGACGAATAAACACATGAACAGTACACCCCCACCTCCCAATGTTCCATTCCACCAAATAATTAAGCTCTGAAGACAGGTAATACTTGAGAGAACTTGGGGACTCACAGGTTAAACTTAATAGAACTGGGGTGAAGAGGGGAGAGGCAGAATAATGAAATTAGAATGACTTATTAGAATGATTATATTTCTATGGACAGAATATTAGTTAGAAAGAGATAATTTTTTAAATTTTTTAAAATTTATTTCACCTTTATTTAACCAGGTAGGCAAGTTGAGAACAAGTTCTCATTTACAATTGCGACCTGGCCAAGATAAAGCAAAGCAGTTCGACACATACAACGACACAGAGTTACACATGGAGTAAAACAAACATACAGTCAATAATACAGTATAAACAAGTCTATATACGATGTGAGCAAATGAGGTGAGATAAGGGAGGTAAAGGCAAAAAGGCCATGGTGGCAAAGTAGATACAATATAGCAAGTAAAACACTGGAATGGTAGATTTGCAATGGGAGAATGTGCAAAGTAGAAGTAAAAATAATGGGGGTGCAAAGGAGCAAAATAAATAAATAAATTAAATACAGTAGGGAAAGAGGTAGTTGTTTGGGCTAAATTATAGGTGGGCTATGTACAGGTGCAGTAATCTGTGAGCTGCTCTGACAGTTGGTGCTTAAAGCTAGTGAGGGAGATAAGTGTTTCCAGTTTCAGAGATTTTTGTAGTTTGTTCCAGTCATTGGCAGCAGAGAACTGGAAGGAGAGGCGGCCAAAGAAAGAACTGGTTTTGGGGGTGACTAGAGAGACATACCTGCTGGAGCGTGTGCTACAGGTGGGAGATGCAATGGTGACCAGCGAGCTGAGATAAGGGGGGACTTTACCTAGCAGGGTCTTGTAGATGACATGGAGCCAGTGGGTTTGGCGACGAGTATGAAGCGAGGGCCAGCCAACGAGAGCGTACAGGTCGCAATGGTGGGTAGTATATGGGGCTTTGGTGACAAAACGGATTGCACTGTGATAGACTGCATCCAATTTGTTGAGTAGGGTATTGGAGGCTATTTTGTAAATGACATCGCCAAAGTCGAGGATTGGTAGGATGGTCAGTTTTACAAGGGTATGTTTGGCAGCATGAGTGAAGGATGCTTTGTTGCGAAATAGGAAGCCAATTCTAGATTTAACTTTGGATTGGAGATGTTTGATATGGGTCTGGAAGGAGAGTTTACAGTCTAACCAGACACCTAAGTATTTGTAGTTGTCCACGTATTCTAAGTCAGAGCCGTCCAGAGTAGTAATGTTGGACAGGCGGGTAGGTACAGGTAGCGATCGGTTGAAGAGCATGCATTTAGTTTTACTTGTATTTAAGAGCAATTGGAGGCCACGGAAGGAGAGTTGTATGGCATTGAAGCTTGCCTGGAGGGTTGTTAACACAGTGTCCAAAGAAGGGCCAGAAGTATACAGAATGGTGTCGTCTGCGTAGAGGTGGATCAGAGACTCACCATCAGCAAGAGTGACCTCATTGATGTATACAGAGAAGAGAGTCGGTCCAAGAATTGAACCCTGTGGCACCCCCATAGAGACTGCCAGAGGTCCGGACAGCAGACCCTCCGATTTGACACACTGAACTCTATCAAAGAAGTAGTTGGTGAACCAGGCGAGGCAATCATTTGAGAAACCAAGGCTGTCGAGTCTGCCGATGAGGATGTGGTGATTGACAGAGTCGAAAGCCTTGGCCAGATCAATGAATACGGCTGCACAGTAATGTTTCTTATCGATGGCGGTTAAGATATCATTTAGGACCTTGAGCGTGGCTGAGGTGCATGACCAGCTCTGAAACCAGATTGCATAGCAGAGAAGGTATGGTGAGATTCGAAATGGTCGGTAATCTGTTTGTTGACTTGGCTTTCGAAGACCTTAGAAAGGCATGGTAGGATAGATATAGGTCTGTAGCAGTTTGGGTCAAGAGTGTCACCCCCTTTGAAGAGGAGGATGACCGCAGCTGCTTTCCAATCTTTGGGAATCTCAGACGACACGAAAGAGAGGTTGAACAGGCTAGTAATAGGGGTGGCAACAATTTTGGCAGATAATTTTAGAAAGAAAGGGTCCAGATTGTCTAGCCCGGCTGATTTGTAGGGGTCCAGATTTTGCAGCTCATTCAGAACATCAGCTGAGCAGATTTGGGAGAAGGAGAAATGGGGAAGGCTTGGGCGAGTTGTTGTGGGGGGTGCAGTGCTGTTGACCGGGGTAGGAGTAGCCAGGTGGAAAGCATGGCCAGCCATAGAAAAATGCTTATTGAAATTCTCAATTATGGTGGATTTATCAGTGGTGACAGTGTTTCCTATCTTCAGTGCAGTGGGCAGCTGGGAGGAGGGGTTCTTATTCTACATGGACTTTACAGTGTCCCAGAACTTTTTTGAGTTAGTGTTGCAGGAAGCAAATTTCTGCTTGAAAAAGCTAGCCTTGGCTTTTCTAACTGCCTGTGTATAATGGTTTCTAGCTTCCCTGAACAGCTGCATATCACGGGGGCTGTTCGATGCTAATGCAGAACGCCATAGGATGTTTTTGTGTTGGTTAAGGGCAGTCAGGTCTGGGGAGAACCAAGGGCTATATCTGTTCCTGGTTCTAAATTTCTTGAATGGGGCATGTTTATTTAAGATGGTTAGGAAGGCATTTAAAAAAAATATCCAGGCATCCTCTACTGACGGGATGAGATCAATAACCTTCCAGGATACCCCGGCCAGGTCGATTAGAAAGGCCTGCTCGCTGAAGTGTTTCAGGGAGCGTTTTACAGTGATGAGTGGAGGTCGTTTGACCGCTGACCCATTACGGATGCAGGCAATGAGGCAGTGATCGCTGAGATCTTGGTTGAAAACAGCAGAGGTGTATTTAGAGGGCAAGATGGTTAGGATGATATCTATGAGGGTGCCCGTGTTTAAGGCTTTGGGGAGGTACCTGGTAGGTTCATTGATAATTTGTGTGAGGTTGAGGGCATCAAGTTTAGATTGTAGGATGGCTGGGGTGTTAAGCATGTTCCAGTTTAGGTCACCTAGCAGCACAAGCTCTGAAGATAGATGGGGGGCAATCAGTTCACATATGGTGTCCAGAGCACAGCTGGGGGCAGAGGGTGGTCTATAGCAGGCGGCAACAGTGAGAGACTTGTTTTTAGAGAGGTGGATTTTTAAAAGTAGAAGTTCAAATTGTTTGGGTACAGACCTGGATAGTAGGACAGAACTCTGCAGGCTATCATTGCAGTAGATTGCAACACCGCCCCCTTTGGCAGTTCTATCTTGTCTGAAAATGTTGTAGTTTGGAATTAAAATGTCTGAATTTTTGGTGGTCTTCCTAAGCCAGGATTCAGACACAGCTAGAACATCCGGGTTGGCAGAGTGTGCTAAAGCAGTGAATAGAACAAACTTAGGGAGGAGGCTTCTAATGTTAACATGCATGAAACCAAGGCTATTACGGTTACAGAAGTCGTCAAAAGAGAGTGCCTGGGGAATAGGAGTGGAGCTAGGCACTGCAGGGCCTGGATTCACCTCTACATCGCCAGAGGAACAGAGTAGGAGTAGAATAAGGGTGCGGCTAAAAGCGATAAGAATTGGTCGTTTAGAACGTCTGGAACAGAGAGTAAAAGGAGGTTTCTGGGGGCGATAAAATAGCATCAAGGTATAATGTACAGACAAAGGTAAGGTAGGATGTGAATACAGTGGAGGTAAACCTAGGTATTGAGTGATGAAGAGAGAGATATTGTCTCTAGAAACATCATTGAAACCAGGAGATGTCATTGCATGTGTGGGTGGTGGAACTAATAGGTTGGATAAGGTATAATGAGCAGGACTAGAGGCTCTACAGTGAAATAAGCCAATAAACACTAACCAGAACAGCAATGGACAAGGCATATTGACATTAAGGAGAGGCATGCTCAGTCGAGTGATCAGAAGGGTCCAGTGAGTGGAGAGGTTGGTTGGGGGTCACGGCGATTTAGACAGCTAAATCGGTAGCAAGCTAGCATAGGAGCAAGCTAGCATAGAATTGAGGTCTGTTATTAGCCAACTTGCGTTCCATCAGTAGATTAGTGGGTTTCCGTGTGGTAGAGGGGATTAATCCAAATCACACAACAACAACAAAAATAAAAACACTAGATATAGTTATAGAGGCCCAAGAAGAAAAATAAATAAATAAAATAAAAATTGTCAGATTGTCTATTCAGATAGCAGCCGATAAGATAGCCAACGGCTAGCAGGCCGCAGATGGGCGCCCAGGCAACGTTGCGCCGGAGGAGCCAGCCGGACAATTCCCTGGGGTAGACAACGTCGGCAGTCCAACTGTGAAGGCCCGGTGGGGCTCCACGTAGGCAGCAAAACGGGGTCCGGATAGGTGACTGCAGCCCAGGAGTAATTGATGGAACTCTTCAGCTGGCTAGCTCCGGAACAATTGATGTTAGCTCCGGAATCGACGAAAGCCGATAGTCACACGGATAGCAGCTAGCTAGCTGTGAGATCCAGGTATGGATGTCCAGAGCCAGTGGCCGAAATCCAGTATGTTCCGTTCCGAGCCGCGCTGCACCGCGCCGTACAAAACTGGTGATAGATTCTCGAGCCAAAGGACAGCCGATGACCACAAACCGTGGTTAGCTGAGTACTAACGATTAGCCAGTAAATAAGCTAACTAGCTTCTGAACCAGCTTCAGAGTAGCTTCTGGACCAGCTTCTGGCTAGCTCCCGGCTAGCTTCTGGCTAATTTCTGGCTAGCCTCTCGGAGGATTACAGATCTGAGGTAAATAATACTTTTTTATATAAATATAAAATTGGTGAAGCGGATTGCAGGAGAGTGTTCTGAAGATGAGTTTTTGGAAAATTAAAAATGTATGTGAAAAAAAAGTTGTAAATATATCTATATATTTATATACACGACAGGACGAGGACAAAAATGCATCTGAACTGCTATGCCATCTTGGGAATGAAGAGAATGAGCAAAGAGGGAATGAAAGAGCGAAAGACAGAGCGAGGAATAGAAAAGGACCTAGAGTCAAAGAGGAAAGAGAGAACAGAAGTGAAATGTGTCTAATATATCCCTATATCCTCCCTCACCACTTCCTGGTCTAGCCGTGAGACCATTTCCTCCAGTTTCTGGTGTCCTTTCTTCAGGTCCTCCTCGGTCCTCTTCAGCGCGTCCAACTCGGCTTGCGCCCGGTCCATCTCCTCCTTCATCCTCCAACGAAGCTTGTCGCTCACCGCCGAGATCAGCGACGCACGGATGGTGTCCTCGCCAATGGTACCATCCCTACTGGGGCCTGGAGGAGGAGAATGATTATATTTAGATTAATATTTAAAAAAAAAAAATTTAACAGCCTGTATTGGCACAATTAAACTTACATAGCAAGTTCAAATGCAAATAAAAGGAGGAGAGGGATGGACAGGGAGGAGAGAAGAGTAAACTAGCAAGACGCTACACTAGAAAATCTGTTCCACACACTATATTTGATCATTTATGCAAAAAGACATTTGCTTTTACACAGCATTTACAATCCTTGCATCACAGTGTCCTTGTTCGTGATCTTATATGACCCTTATGATTTCAGACAAACAATGGCGGAGGAAGTTGGGATGCATCATCTCCAGGATGTTCATTTCTCAAATGTATATGGAATGACACCAGCAACATTTTACAGAAAGTTATAAAAACATGTTTCAATGCCAATGAGTTCATGTTATTGTGTTGCTACTACCCTAAAAAAAGCTGAAAGACAAAACTGAGGACATATTTAAAAAAGATCTTGAAAAATCTTTTTAGCTTCGCTTTTCCTTAGGGTGCTTTTTAGTCATTCAGTTGTCATTCTTGTTTTTTTTTGTTTTTTTATCTTAAGTTTGTTGTAGTAAATATTTCAGCTTTCATTTCCATTGTTTTTTTCCTGTAAAGCACATTGCGTTGCTTCCATGCCTGAAATGTGCTGTATAAATAAAGCTTGATTTGATACAGGTGATGGTCTGCCATTAAAGTGTATGGAGGTTATTTTCCTCATAAAACAATCCACAGTGTCAAAGCATTCCACCTAGCAGTCTTATACTCACTATATAACATATGAAAACTGACTGTAGTTGTGGAATTTTCCATGGTATTTTCTTTCATGTAAACAAACTGTTTGCCCGAACTTTAGTCTAGCATTTGAGGAAGTAGTAGAAATCTGCTGAAAAGAGAGATGCCTAGATATCATTGCTCTGTACAATATTAGAACTAGCAGGCTGGAGTCAGCAATGTGAATGTATGATTAATCTCATAGTGAACCTCAAAATTGATCAAGTATGTTGCGCAGCGAGAGTTGAGTGGGGGTGAACGGATTCGGTTCAGTCAGTTCCAGTTGCCATGTTGGCGGTTTCCCCAAAAATTGGGCTACTTTGAAAACTGTTGCAGGTGAAAATGACGGTTCCAGATATTTGGGCTACTTCTAAAGTTAACCACGGCCTCCATGACATTTCTCTTTCAAAAAAGGTAGATTAATTTCACCGTTACCTGCTGCAGCTAACTATCAAGCAGTGAGGCAGGCTGTTGCGGAACCAGTGCTGGCAGGGAGGGAGGGCCAGAAGGATGTGCGTTTGTGTGTTGAGAGAGCGCTGTAGGCAGCTGAGTCAGTGGAGAGCAGCACCAGCATGCACACACTTCATGACAAGTGATGTGATATCAATGAATAGCACTAGCTAGCTACATCTTTCTCCCTCGTGATAACTCCTCGTTGCGAAACATTCAACTAAAAAATAAGCATTTCAACTAAAAAATTCAACTAAAAAATAAGCATCTAGTGTGTGTATATTATTTTTTTCCCTTTCTTTCCCCATTTGGGGGGGGGGACGCTAGTTTTCAGGCCTTGTGGCCAGGTTGAGTGGTCATTGGGCTGTACATTTTTGCTAGACTTGGCAAAACTGGTCAGTTCAGTCAGTCATCCTAATGAGCCCTCCCCAGCTAGCTAGATTATGCTTGTGGCTAGAAACTTCAGTGAGAATTTTAAACTTTTCTGCCAAAGTTTTTATCAGAGTAATTGTTAGTGCTCGGCAAGTGGGAGCGAAGGACACTTCAAGCCGGCAACACAACACGCAGCGCAAACTCTCCCCATTGAGCAGTAGACTATATCACGGTGACATTGACATGTTCACTACAAACATTACAAGTTATTTAGTGTGTGAGCTGCTGTCCTACTCAAAATAATAGGGCTCATCAAAATAGGGCTCATCAGGACAACTGACTAAACCGCATCCATTAGTCTACACTTGCCTCTCAGCTGCGCGACGCACATCAATTTGGGCACCACGAGTGTCCATATAGCCTCTCCTCTTTCACCCCTCCTCTTTTCCCCTCTACCCCTGGTCTAAATAAAGTAGTAGGACAACATTTCCATAAGACACTGATATTTATAGTGAAGTGTATGAGTAAACTGGTCATAGAATAGCACATAAGGGAAATGTCAACCCAGAGGTTAAAAATAGCTGTGTCTGTGCTGAGGGGGTTGGGACCACCACACCACTTGACCTTTCGTCACCAGAGTCTGGTTACGGGGCGACATTTCAGAGGCGACCAGGCAGTGAGGTCACAGAGGGGAACAGACCCCAGCCAGAATGCTAGAGGTCAGGGTCAATTAAAGGTCAACAGAATGGCAGGCAGTATATGCTTCTTAATAAAAACCTATTTGAAACAAGCCATTACACTTTGTTTATAAAATAAATAAAATAAAGATATGCCTATCTTGTCCTTGTCTGTTGGCTTTTCTGCAAAATCAAAAATTCAATTCGGATCCCATTTCGATGGTCTAAACCACTCTAATACCAATGGTCTTTTCCCGAAATAGTTGCATCAAATCAAAACCTTCTACTGCGGTCATTTGAAGGCAGTGGCATTAGCGTATGTTCTTCAAAGAGAGGATGCACTAATTAAATAAATAATGGAGCCTAAGCTACTGAAAACAGGCCTTTTACGAGATGAAATCATGACAGGAGGGTTTGATTCTTATTATAGAGATGGAGTCCAGACATGCTACTTTCACACGCACACCCCGTAAAATGACTCATCATTCAGCGTGTCGGACACAAGAGATAATATTTACTCTTCCCTTAAAACGTATTAAAAAACCTAGACCTACCTTAGGCTTTCCAAAAGTAGGCCATAAGAACGAATTGATAAGGAAAGTATGAAGGGGAGAGACAGCTATGCAATATTTGAAGGTGAAATTGACAATCATTCAAATGGATACAAAATACACACATAGCCTATTTATTAACGTTGATTAGTCTATAAATTAAGAAAATATACTGTAGTTCTGAACGTACAACACAACTGCTGACTACTGTTGTCAGCTGTTTTGGTAAATCGTTGAGGTCTGTTGTCGTGTTGGTGGTTCAGTAGTTTGTCATTTGGAGTGTTCTGCACATTTTAAAGTTGGTTTGGAGTGTGTTTCTTAAAAAGTAAATGTACGTACAGCAGTTTCAAAAATTGCATATTTTGGTCACCATAGACCTCCATGTAAAAATAGTTTTGCATGTTTAAGTGCTTATATTTTTAAAAAAGTATTATGTATCAAAAACAAAAATGTAAGCAACTCAAGTTAGACCTCTGCATGTTATAAAGTTGTAAGGGTAGGTTGAGTAAAAGCTGTAGGAGTAGTGTGGGAATAATACATTGAAGAAAAATATATACGCAACATGTTTCATGAGCTGAAATAAAAGATCCCCAAAAAATGTAATGAGCGCTAAAAGCTTATTTCTCAAAATGTGGTCACATACATGTTAGTGAGCATTTGTCCTTTGCCAAGATAATCCAACCCCCACCGGTGTGATTAGCATCGCTGAGGGTTTAGAGCTTAAGGTAGTCAGCTCGTACAAGTATGGCTAGGCAGTACACTGTCCTCTCAACTAATATCCAAGCTGCAGGTTAAGGTTAAATCTAGACTTGGTTTCCACTATTGTGATCGCTCCTTTCACCCCTGCTACGAATCTAACCCCGATTCAGACGACCATCCTACGCATGCTAGATTACAGAGACATAATTTATACATTGCCTTCAGAAAGTACTCACACCCCTTGACTTTCACATTTTGCTACGTTACAGCCTTATTCTAAAATGGATTAAATTGTGTTTTCCTCAATCTATACACAACATCCAATAATGACAAAGCAAAAACAGGTTTTTAGAACTTTTTGCAAATTTCTAAAATTAAAAAACTATCACATTTACATAGGTATTCTGACCCTGTACCTCAGTACTTTGTTGAAGCACCTTTAGCGGAGATTACAGCTTTAAGTCTTCTTGGGTATGACGGTTGGCATACCTGTATTTGGGGTGTTTCTCCCATTCTTCTCTGCAGATCCTCTCTAACTCAGTCAAGTTGGATGGGGAGCGTCGCTGCACAGCTATTTTCAGGTCTCTCCAGAGATGGTCGATCGGGTTCAAGTCCGGGCTCTGGCCGGGCCACTCAAGGACATTCAGAGACTTGTCCCTTAGTCACTCCTGCATTGTCTTGGCTGTGTGCTTATGTTTATTGTACTGTTGGAAGGTGAACCTTCGCCCCAGACTGAGGTCCTGAGCAGGTTTTCGTCAAGGATCTCTCTGTACTTTACTCCGTTCGTCTTTCCCTCGATCCTGACTAGTCTCCCATTCCCTACCGCTGAAAAACATACCCACAGCATGATGCTGCCACCACCGTGCTTCACCATAGGGATGTTGCCAGATTTCCCCCCAGACGTGACGCTTGGCATTCAGGCTCGAAGAGACCAGAGAATCTTGTTTCTCATGGTCAGAGTCCTTTAGGCACCTTTTGGCAAACTCCAAGCGGGCTGTTGTGTGCCTTTTACTGAGGAGTGGCTTCCATCTGGCCTCTCCACAATAAAGGCCTGATTGGTGGAGTGCTGCAGAGATGGGAGAATCTTCCAGAACCTACCATCTCCACAGAGGAACTCTAGAGCTCTGTCAGAGTGACCATCGGGTTCTTGGTCACCTCCCTGACCAAGGCCCTTATCCCCCGATTGTGCAGTTTGGCCGGGCGGCCAGCTTAAGCAAAGGGTCTGAATACTTGTGTACATGAGGTGTTTTTTACTTTAATACATTTGCAAAAAAAACAAAAAAATAACTTATCGCTTCATCATTATGGAGTATTGTGTTTAGACCGATGAGGAAAATAAGGCAGTAACAAAATGTGGAAAAGGTCAAAGGGTCTGAATACTTTTTGAATGCACTGTATATCTTGATTACTTAAGTATTCAACCCTCTGAGCCAATACATGTTAGGCTTACCTTTGGCAGTGATTATAGCTGTGAGTCTGTCTGGGTCAGTCTCTAAGAGCTTTGCACAACTGAACTGTACAATAACAGCATATCCTTTAAAAATAATTCAAGCTCTGTCAAGTGGGTTGTTGATCATTGCTAGACAGCCATTTTCACGTCTCGCCATAGATTTAAGACGATTCAAGTCAAAACTGTAACTAGGCCACTCAGGAACATTCAATGTGAACGTGTATATTTGGCTCCATTACATTTATTTTCATTCCAAAATAAAAAAACACTGTCATTGCCGATGACAAGCATAACCATAACATGATGCAGCCACCACCTTGCTTGAAAATATGAAGAGTGCTACTCATTAGTGCCTTACTGCAAACATGCTGCATGTTTGGAATACTGTTATGCTGTATAGGTGACCTTTTCACTGTCATTTCGGTTAGTATTGTGGAGTAACTACAATGTTATTGATCGATCCTCAGTTCTCTCCTATCACAGCCATTCAACTCTGTAACTGTTTTAAAGGCACCATTGGCCTCATGTTGAAATCCCTGAGAGTTCCTCTCCGGCAACTAGTATTCCCGCGTGGCGCAGCGGTCTAATGCACTGCATCACAGTACTAGACTCGCTACTACAGACCATAGGGCAGCACACAACTGGCCCAGAGTCGTTCGAGTTAGGGGAGGGTTTGGCCAGGGTAGGTCGTCATTGTAAATCATTTTTCTTAACCGACTTGTCTAGCTAAAAACATTGAATAAAAAATAAGTTAGGAATGACGTCTGAAGCTTGTAATGACTGGGGCTATTGATACACCATCCAAAGCGTAATTAATAACTTCAACATGCTCAAAGGGATATTCAATGCCTCTAGTTTTTTTTACTCCTTTACCAATAGGTGCCCTTTGCAAAGCATTGGAAAACCACCCTGGTCTTTGTGCTGGAATCTGTGTTTGAAATTCACTGCTCGGCTAAGGGACGTTACAGATGATTACACAGCTGATTCAAATAATCAACTCATCATCAAGCTTTGATTATTTGAATCAGCTGTCTAGTGCTAGAGAAAAGAAAAAAAACATGCTCCCAGGACCGAGTTTGGGAAACACTGCCTTATAGGACACATCAATGCACTCTATACCCCTTTGTCAACTGGCCATCTCTGTATACCCAGGGGAAGACCCACTGGTTGATATTTATAAAAAACATCTTAGGCCTCACTCCCCCCTATCTGAGATACCTACAACAAACCTCAACTTCCACATACAACACCCGTTCTGCCAGTCACATTCTGTTAAAGGTACCCAAAGTACACACATCCCTCTTTTCAGTTTGCTGCAGCTAGTGACTGGAAGGACCTTCAAAAAAAACCCTGTCCAATGTGAGTGTTTTATCTCCATCTCTACATTCAAAGATTCAAATCATGGACACTCTTCCTTACACTTGAGGCTGCTTCACCTGATTGTTGTCTACCTTTTTTTCCCTTTGTGCTGTTGTCTGTGCCTAACATTGTTTGTACCATGTTTGTGCTGCTGCCATGTGTTACTACAGTGTTGTCATGTTGTTACCACCATGTTATGTGGCCATGTTGTATTGCTGCCATGTTGTGTTGTCTAAGGTCTGTTGTGGTGTCTATCATAATGTGTGTTTTGTCCTAAATGTTTTATCTCAGCCCCCATCCCTGCCGTTTGCCTCTTGGTAGGCAGTCATTGTATATAATAATAAATTGTCTAGTTAAAGACTACATACAAAAAGTCAAATAAAAACAAGTCCCTGGAATCGAACCCACTATCCTGGCATTGCAAGTGCCATGCTCTACCAAATGAACTACAGAGGATCACCATATGGGTAGTTGACAAGTGCACACTTCAGGAAAAACTGTAGACAATTGAGATGCATAGCCAGAAGTGAGTTCAAACCCTCCAAGAGCCCAAACATATAAATAATGTACTGTTCTCTACATTACTATACTAAACTATTGTTGTCTGTAGAGATAGCCTTGAATTGTACATTTTGTCTCATACAATCATTTGATCCTGTAGGTGCTGGGTAGAGCGATGAAGGGGAGACGGTCATGACCCTGTCAGATCTTTTGGAAGAACGCCCAGAATATGCTATAAGTTAAGAATGGAGACGGTGCCCGTCACATGTAGGAACCAACCCTATGGACCATGCTTAATGTAGCTTTTTTTGTATAGCCGTATATAAGAGAACGGAACTGCCCCGGGAGAGCTCCTGACAGACGTGTTCCTCTTGATGCTTAAAGTTTGTTGGAACCTCTCCGGCTTGCTGATAAAAAAAGGATACATTTAATATTGTCAGGGGTATCTGGTGGCAATTTCCACAACACTATTGGTAAGAGTTCAGGTGGGCCTTCTTGCTTCAGCAAACAAAGGAAAGGAGGGGTGCTCAACAACGACAAAAATCACGAGAAGGCCTTATCAAGACAAACTTCCAAAAGGACTAAATTGAGGCAGAAAGGAGTTGGAGCACTCAAAATGTATACTCTACCTTACTGGGCTGAACTATACTCTACTGTATTGTACTTTACTGAACTATTCTGTACTGAACTATACTTACTGCACTCTACTAGAGTGTACTTGTTGTTTCCCCATTTTAAAAACTTGGTCTGAGTCTCAGAATGTCTGTCTGGGGCTGGATCTAAAGGGTTTCGGTCTTGACTTCATCTCTGGTACTCACATCAATTCTATACTTTTGAATCTATCTGGGTAGTGGACAACCGCACACTTCAGGAAACATTATAGATTATTGAGATGCATGGCCAGCAGGGGGCTCTATTCCCTTCAAGAGCGACTTGAAAGGTCAAGCCCAACCTAACTAAATTTCATTGGCTCACAGCGGTCATGACGTTTAAGATATTAACTTGATTTATAATGAATTTAAAGATCCTGGTCTATAAATGCTGTATAACAAGTTTGAGAAATTACAACTTTTTCAAAATGCCAGATCCATCATGGTGATGTCATCAGTCCTAAATGCAAATGTGTTCATTGGGTAGAGTGGAACCTGTTTCAAATTCAGAGACTAGGTCAAATGAGAAGGTAGGGCAGACTTTTTTTAAATGAAATGTTCATTAATAATAATGTTTACAATTATAATAGGTTTCCAGTCAAATGTTCCCTAATTTTTTGGGCCACTGAACAAATTAAGCAGAAACTTGAACATTGTGAGAATTTTGTGCAACTTCCGGCGCAGGTTTAGAGTGAACCTTACAGTTGTGGCTATTTGTGCAGAACATAGGCCTACCAGCAAAGCCAACGGAGAAAATCCCATAACATGTTCAAATAGTTTTGATTTCTATGATATAGCCATGTCTAACAGTAGCCTATATGTGGTGTTCAATGCAGGCCTACATTGCATGAGACTAAACTTCTTTACATTATGAAGGGCTTGACATGAATGATTTGTTACTATTTAACACTATGTGCCAAATAGGTTAGTGTAAATTGCATTGTATGATGCAAGAAACCACTTTCGAAAATAAAATGTATTATTACTATACAGAGAATAAGACAAAGTAGGCTACCGTAAGTAGGCTAGCCTGTCTCAAAATTCAACACTGCCCCTTTAATTAAGACATATGCTTTTTACCTGAATGGCTTTTCAAAGACCGCTGAAAATGTAGCCTACATGTTTTGTGCTCTTGCAGGAAGCACATTCACTCATGGGTGATTGAAAGACCGCTCATGAGCTACCCCCGCCAATAGAATTCTACTCCGTTGTGCACTGGCTCTGCCTGCAACAAAACCAGACTCAATCTTGCAAAGTTAGATTTGTTTTGGTTTGTTGCATTGAAAAGGGGCTGATATAATGCTGATTCGATCACAGAAAAAACACTGATCTATACAGTGCAAACCAATGGGGCGAACTCAGTGAAGTTCAATCTCCTGCGTCTCTGCGCAGCATTGCATAGGGAATACCTAATAAGTCATTGAAGTATGCAGTATGCTTCACAAGCTTATTCATAAAAAATAATTCAATGGTTATTGTCAGGACGGTCTTCATCCATAACCTTCGGTTACACTTCACAGACCTAAAATTGCTATACAAGGCAGTGTTAGGACTTCATAATGGTGTCCAATATTGTGTATAGAAAACGTTTGTGATTCTCCTAGGGGTGTGTGCATTTTTCCCTTTGATACTTCAATAGCTCCGATTAAGCCAGGCCTTGAGATTACAATATCCAGAAGGCAATGCCGTGTGATACATACCCACAGTGGAGGCAGGAATCTGGGAAGTGTAGTGTGTAGTGCCAGCTGTGGCAGGATACGAGTTTGCACTAGGGTACTGGTACCCTGGATAGCCACTGGAGAGAAAAAAACAAACCATGCATCATCAACCAACAGCCATCTGTTAATCAAAGCTGTAAATCTTTTGAACTATATGGGGCACTGTAAGAGAAGGAACAGCTTCATTCATTTGTTCATTGAGTGTGATGATTCCACCAGACAGACATGCTTATGTGGCTGTGTTGCTTATGTAAACCCAAAGACAAACATGTCAGAACTGGTTTGATGAGATTGAGAGGGACTGGCTGAGAGAGGCAGTGTCAGAGGAAATTGTGGCCTTGAAGACAGACATCTTACCCAGGGGTGGGGTTTGGTCCGTACGGGGAGAGCGCTGGCATACCTGGCATGTAGGATGCTATGGATGGGAGGGAGGGATTGACAGTGTGAGGGTCAGATTACATTGGACATGTCATCTCAGTTATCCATCTTTCACAATGTGCGTGGATACCATCTGGAGTCCAATAGGAGGTACTGCACGTGTTTGCAAGAACGATTCAGGGCAACATTTTAGTAGTGCAGAAGAATTACAAAGTGCAAAAATGACCATAAACCTCATAATCTGGAGGCATAATTAAATTTGAAACATTTAACAATGTTCGAGACGATGTATTGCTCAGTTAAAACTCTAGTTCAATAGTCGCTTGCTTATAATGCAGTTAAAGAAATGTTTGAATTTCAATTACAATGCAAGATGACGTTAAGTGTTTTTGCACTATGAAAATGGCGCCCAAAGTCTCACGTATTATATGGAGAAACAGAGTTCATGTTTATGCAGATACAAAATTCCCATTATTACAATGACCAACCTATCCATACAGTGAAAATAACTGACTAATGCTATCCATACTGCAGTGTTCCAAAAATGATTCCTTGAAGACACCCAGACGTTTCACAATTATGTTGTAGGCCTGAACTAGCACACCCGATTCAACTAGTCGAGGGCTTGATTAGTTGACAAGTTGAAACAGGAATGCTAGGTCTGGAATACAAACAATGTCAGACTGAACGGGTAACTTACGGTTGGGGGGTCCTGCAGCCTGGAAGGCCTGGTAGGGGGCCTGTGTGGTGGGGCGGGAGAATACGGGGGGCTCCTCCCCAAACACCACGATCATCACCTGGATCAGACCATACAGGTCCGACTGGGGCTGGGAGGAAGAGAAATCAACAGAAGTACAACAGAACTTTATTGTCCACATGGAGATGGACAACTGTGACAGGCTTCACCTCATACAGATAACAGCGTGATGAAATGAGCTCATGTTAAGTAGGGCTAACATTCCCCCTAGTGGCACTAACCTTGATGGCACCAGCCCAAAAATATTTTTTTATCACAAACAACTAAATTGGATGTTCTACATCCACAACAATACTTACACCACATCGGGAGACAACTTTTGAGGTCTGGAAATTATTTAGAAATGTAGATTTTGGGGCTTAGTTTAATTCCAGTGTGCACCTAGCAAGATGCTGCTGTCAAGCAGAGTTTTTGTGATATTCTGCCAGGTAAGCATATCCTACTTTGTAGTCAACATTTTATTAAGGTTTTTGGGAAAGCCTTTTCATCTACACAAAGTGGTAAACGAGCGCACCGCACATAGACAGGGGAAATTCTTGTTGCCTCCTCAGGAAGTTGCAGGAAATACAAATAACTGATGCATTTTGTTCATGTCTTATGATGACCTTGAGCAAATTAATAAATGTTGAATACATTTAGTTGATTCCCTACTTAGTTCAATACGTTTGAATATTGTTGAATTCCATTTTAAAATGTCTGGATTCCATCCGTGTTCTCTGCATCACAGATTTTATAGGGCCCTAGATTGTGACACCCCAAAACATATTTTTCTGTGTCACACAAAATACATTTGACTCATCTTAGAAAGTCATTCACAATACTTTATTAAGAAGGATGCTAACCGTTACATCGAAAATACATTTGATGCTAATCGATCTATAGGTTAATTTGCATGATTTGGGGGAATTTAATTGCCGCATGTATATTTCTGTTAGTCCTCATGCATTTTATTTCACACATACACAGAGCCTAGTTTGAGGACCAGAATAGCCTACCACATGTCAGACAGTGCAAGAGTATCTCCTCAAAAAGCCTCTAGGCCACTGGAGTGAAACCTGCTTTTGTAAGCCCAGTCATTGCGCAACAAATAACAATGCGAAACACAATTGCATGTTAAAAACTTGTGGCCACGATTTCTCAATCTCAACTCAAAGCACGCCGTTCATTCGGCATTCGAAACCGTGCCAATATCATCCAAACACCGGCTTTGAGGGCATTATCACTTTCATACAACAATTTATTCATGCCATTTCATCCTTCCATGCGATATAGTCCCGACACAAATCTGAGGTTGCTGCCCAAGCCGGCTGGTAGTTGTCTATCGGTTCGGTTGCCAAAGACGCGACTCAGTCTTTCAGTTCTGTATCTATGGACAAGACCCAGTCTAAAATGTTCCATTGCCATACTGGCTGGCAACGTTCTCATAGTCACGACAAACAATGCAGCCAGAATAACAGCGAAGTGGCTGCATTTGCAGTTGTTCAAGCAGATTTCAAGTGACATTTATTTGGATGCATCCATAACAATGAACTAATGAGGCGCGATTTCGCCAGGCACAGATATTGTGCTCTCGTCAGGACACTGTTGTTCATAGGAGCTACCCAAAGACACAGCTAACACAATCACTTCAAACTAAAGCTGGAAAGACAGCAAACATGCTGCATTTCATTTTGATTTTCCTGTTATTTTCTATTGACATTTCTTTGTATACACCCAGAAAAATAATGCCTGCTGATTAATTATTTCAATTGGATGAGAAATGCTGCCTGGCTGTCTGCCTATTCTCGACTCCCGCCACATTCATTACTATGGACAGCTGGAGTTCAAATTGCAATATTGAAACAGTGTTGCTGAGATAGACTGCAAGGTTTATACAAATTTTTGCTGTTGAAAACTAAATGTTAGTCTAAAAGAAATGTGAGATAATGTCTAGATGCTCAAGAGTTCAAGTTTATAAATTGCCTGGCTGGGCTGATGAGACAGTGGATTGCGCAGTAAGAGGGAACCGAGAAAATAGGCTTTTCAAAGTCAGATTTAGCCTGTGGTAACTTCTGGAATAAACACTGGCTGGAATGGTGTTTTAACCAATCAGCATCCAGGATTAGACCCACCCGTTGTATAATAGGCTATAGCCTTTTGACTGTAATAAGATATGCAACAATAGCAAGCCTGTTTCTATTAAGCTCGCAATGAAAAATGCCCAGCCCTTGTATGTATACTATCATAGAGGAAGAGACAAAGTGAGAGGTTTCACTCTCGCCAAAATCTGTCCAAAATAAGTCCAATGTGTTTCTATGGGCTTATTTTGGGCCTGCCTTCGCGCCTTGGGACGACTCGCATTGTTAGGGCGGAAACATATGCATCTCGTCATTATATACAGATCTCAGAGTACTTTCTGTTGGTCACATCATTTTACTGTCTAGGAAAAATGTAGCCGTTTGTTGACGGGTTAATGAGGGTAAGTTAGTCGGCAGCAAAATGTACATTCTAAGAAGTGTAATAGACTTCGGACATGATATTCAATAAAAACATTACATTAACACGTGTCGAACTCATTCCACGGATGGCCGGGCGTCTGCAGATTACTAGGCCCTCCATTGAATGAGTTTGACACCCTTGATCTAAAAAGTCCAAGCAGGAATGCAAGGTTCCAAATATTTGTATATGTAAACCTAATCCAGTGATTGTCATGAATTTTCAGTTGACAATTAGGCTATTTTTGTTACTGTCAAAACAGGGCACGTAAAATCTTTACGTGCACTAATATTATGTATAGGTCAAATTCAATTGGTACTAGTTCAGCACCCAAGGAAGTGGAAACGCAAAACACATTAGCTAGATCGCTAACTCAAAATATAACACCTACTGCTAGTGGCCATGTATTAATCTAAGAGTAAATGTAACATCTCCCAAAAACTTTGCAATGAAGCCGAGTGCACTCACGATGGACGATGCGCAAATTTGTGAGCTCCGTACTTCAAACCCATATCAGATATGTTTAGAAAAAGTGTAACTACAGAACACTGAGACCCTCCTCTCTTTAATATAGACAACTAGTTGCTTCCAAAGCTGTGTTTCCCCCACAATTGCATTTTTAAATGTTATACAATCACGAGGGGTAAACAAGGGGGGGTGAGAGAGTGCGAGGGGCTCGCTCATTACAGCAGCCGGCCCCAGCGAAACAGGTAGGCACACAGCGGCAGGTCAGAAACTCATTACAGGAATCATGAGGATAATGCACTTTTACTGTTTAACAAATTCGGTTTGGTTTTATCCTCCCCCCCAAAATGGGAAGTTTCAAGGTAACCAGGTAGAATGTGCAGCTCGCACCAGTGCAACCAGTTTTAAAAAGTAATGGGGGGGGGGAATAGTTACATATCACAATATTATTTTGGGACGACGTTGTATCGATATTTATTCAAAGTATCGCTTTGCTACTGTAGGTGGCGTTAGCTAGCGCTAGTCGGTTATACCTGTTCAATCTTTTTAAATAGTGAGCCAACATGTTTTCAGCACTTTTATTTCTCTGACTGACCAAAACACGTATAGAGAGCAGTATGTTTGGAACATCAAATCGCAATATCGAATCGCAATACACATCGGCACCCAAGTATCGTGATATCGTAACGGGAGGTCACTGGAAAGTCCCAGCCCAAACTAAAAAATGGAACTTGCACAGCCAAGTTAAAGGGTTGAAAAACGTGACTAAATGGCCACAGTCTGGAGCCCTGTCAAAGGGGCAATCTGCGATAGCTACAAAAAAAATGTTAGGCATTTAAATGAATGATATACCCTTCGATTCTTTAAGAACATAATGTATATAACTCATGCTCCCAAGTGGCGCAGCGGTAAAAGGCACGGCATCTCAGTGCAAGAGGCATCAATAGTCCCTGGTTTGAATCCAGGCTGAATCCCATCCAGGCGTGATTGGGAGTCCCATTGTACGCCGCCCAATTGGCCCTGCGTCGTCCAGGTTTGGCCTTCATTGTAAATAAGAATTTGTTCTTAACTGACTTGCCTAGTTAAATAAAGGTTACATTTTAAAAAATGAGCTTAGTTCAACTGTCATACCCCATCACAAACCAAAATATGATAGCTAGTTTTACTCCAATGTTTGTAAACAATGTAATTGTAAACAAACACTGTATAGCCTCAAACTATAATTTTGATATCATGGATGTTGTATCCAGTCCTTGCATCCAGTGGACGGTTTATGAATTTGAGTGGTTACAATTGTGTGCCAATTGGACCAGCGTTGTCTGGGTTAGGGTTTGCCCGGAGTAGGCAGTCATTGTAAATAAGAATTTCTTCCTAACAGACTTACCTAGTTAAATAAAGGTTAAATAAATCAATACTCAAGCCCCATCCCTCAGTTTTTGCCCAAAACAGTGGTGGGGTGGACTATTATTGTTTGAACTGTATATTGCCCCTTTAAAGCAGTCCAACATTAATTTTGTTTACTTAATCCATATTATCTGTGTGAAATCCATCAGAAACTAGGTACAGAGACATTGGTTCAGTAATAAATGAAGAGTAATACAGTGTGCGTCGCAAAAAAATTCACACGCAGAAAAACAGAGGTATAATATAGCCAATGCTAAAATACTGGAGACAACGCTGTTACTGACATGTTTCCACTCGTGCAGATAGGGCAGGTAGATCTTGCCGTTGGCATCAATGTGTTTGCCAGTCTTGATCATCATGGCACTGGTGGGCTTCACAAAACAGATGGGAGGGTTGTATGGGTAGGTGTCCAGCAGCCATAGACACACTGGGATGTTATATATGTTTCCTAGAAGACAAAATTGCTCAAATACTTTAATAGACAAAATCATAGAACACAACAGGAAAGGTTTTGCAACAGACAATGGAAATGTGTGTTTCTTATTGAACAAGTCCAGGTAGTTCCTCTCTGTTTGGTGCCTATGAACACAACCCTTGTCATTACTTTTTTGTCAGATGATAGTGACATACACCCAAACTTAGCCTACCTCTGTAGCTGACTGGCACTGTTCCTGTTAAGCTCACCAGAGTTCTAGTGGAGCCATCATTGAAAACTGAGGACAGAAAATATCACTCAATAAAACAAATCAGACAAGCATACAATAACACATATATCATGTTTTGTGATATGGGCCACTGCGGTGACCCATGTACTGTACACGTTCTTACCATATGAATCCATAACAGGTTTCAGGTCCTTGTACTGGGAGATGACGTTGGTTATCTCACGAACAGTCAGGTCCCTGTATTTGTATTGCTGAACAGTGGACATGGTGATTAATATTGCTGAATGTCAATGTCTTAACACTGATTGGTTCAGCCAGGTACCTAAGGTTAGTTAGTTAACGTTAGTTATCTGGCTAGAAAACACTAGCTAGTTAACGTTATCTAACTATAAGCATACGTTATCAAACATAAGTTATAAATCAGGTCTAACTGTCTAACACTAACACTAGTTATTTGGTAACCGAGATAGTTATCGTTAGACAAATATTTGTAGAGTTGGCTAACATTAGCTAGTTAGCGCGCTTAGCTAGCTGAAAGGCTAACAATGTTAATAAAAACAATTGTTAGCTAACGTTAGGTAAAATCGATGCTTACCTTGAGCATTTTCTTCAATGCGCCTTCGTTGACAACTGCCATGATTGATGGTGTAATATGATGTACTTCAGATGAACTACCTAGGTTTAGCTAACTACTGTAACGTTAACGTTGTTTATTTGAAAACGACAACTTGCTAGCGTGAGCTGGCCCTCGGCGTATGATTCCGGTCAAAGAAAATACTAATTTCGACACGAAGAGTAGCGTGTATAATTGTTATGTTTAGCTAAACGTTACCTGTTTAAAATATATATTTCTGAAGACACAAAGGTAATGCAATAATCAGTAAGCAGTAATGCAATACCGATGAGATTCAAGGATCACTGCTATGAGCAACAGCGTCTCGTCAGCAACAATTAAAAAAAGTACTTCCGGGTCTTCTTCTTCGA
Organism: Oncorhynchus mykiss; assembly: GCF_013265735.2. Classification (NCBI taxonomy): domain Eukaryota; kingdom Metazoa; phylum Chordata; class Actinopteri; order Salmoniformes; family Salmonidae; genus Oncorhynchus; species Oncorhynchus mykiss. Next base: position 45,444,084 of record NC_048566.1, on the reverse strand, counting down.
TGAGGTTAAACGGCGGTTCACATCCAATAAATGTTGCATTACCGCCACCAACTAGACTGGGGCATTGTTGTATCTTCTTGTCTGAAGAAAACAAAGGCTCTTTAACAACGGCCCTTTAAAACCTGTTATGGATGATGCGAATTTTCGCAGCTTTTTGTTAAAAATCGACCTAAAATAAATGAGGACCCCCTGTAAACGCCTACAGCTTCCACACGATGTCGCCATTGCTGTCATTTTCTGATTTATTTATCCTTGGTTACAACACGAATAAGCCCCTCCTTTCTTGAGGCGCACCACAGTATGTTGTGAAACTGAAAAAATGGACGATGATTTCCAGACTTGCTGCTATCGAATACAGATCGCCCCGTGATCAATTTGATACATCATTAACGTTTATTAATACCTAAAGTTGGTTTAGAAAAGTCGTTTGAAGTGATTTGTAAAAGTTTATAGGCGACTTTTGTAATTTTAAAAAGTGACGTTGCGTCTTGTAAATGGGCTTTTTGCAGTATCAGACTGGCCTTCAGCAAATGACATTTTGGGTATACAATGACGGATTTAATCGGGAAAAAGACCCAATTGTGATGTTATGGGACATATAGGAGTGCCAACAAAGAAGCTCGTCCAAGGTAATGAATGTTTTACATTTTATTTCTGAGTTTTGGGTAGCGCCGGCTACCGCAAAATCTGTTGTTTACTGTGCTGGTATTTTGGGGGGTGCATGCTATCAGATAATAGCTTCTCATGCTTTCGCCAAAAAGCATTTTACAAATCTGACTCGGTGGCTAGATTCACAACGAGTGTAGCTTTAATTCAGTACCTTGCATGTGTATTTTTATGAAAGTTTGAGATTTATCGAGTACTATACTCGAGTACTATAGGTGGCGCTCTGAAATTTCCGCTGAGCTGTCCCTGTGCAGGGACCACCTCCGTAACAAGTTAAAACATACAGTACTAGTCTAAAGTTTGGACATACCTACTCATTCAAGGGTTTTCTTTATTTTTGCTATTTTCTACATTGTAGAATAACAGTGAATACATCAAAACTATGAAATAACAAAATAATGTAGTAACCAAAAAAGTGTTAAACAAATCAAAATATAACATATATTTTAGATTCTTCAAAGTAGCCACCTTTTGCCTTGATGCCAGCTTTGCACACTCTTGCACACTCTCAACCAGCTTCACCCGGAATGCTTTTCCAAAAGTCTTGAAGTTCTCACATATGCTGAGCACTTGTTGGTTGATTTTCCTTCACTCTGCAACTCATCCCAAACCATCTCAATTTGTTCCGGGACAATATTGCAACTACTACCTGGGCGAAGTGGCTACTCTTAGAAAGCAAGTAGCAAACATACACAAGCTACTGGGGAATCCACGCCCGCCTAGTTTTTATTTTTCTTCCAACCCAGTAGCCGGACGCCGCTCTGGTCTGGTGGAAGTGTCCCCACCTTGTCTGTGACTATAGGCTTTCGTTGATTCCGGAGCTAACATCAATTGTTCCGGAGCTAGCCAGCTGAAGAGTTCCATCAATTACTCCTGGGCTGCAGTCACCTATCCGGACCCGTTTTGCTGCCTACGCGGAGCCCCACCGGGCCTTCACGGCTAGACTGCCGACGTTGTCTACTCGAGGGAACTGTCCGGCTGGCTCCTCCGGCGCAACGTTGCCTGGGCGCCCATCTGCGGCCTGCTAGCCGTTGGCTATCTTATCGGCTGCTATCTGAATAGACAATCTGACAATTTTTATTTTATTTTTATTTATTTATTTATTTTTCTTGTTGGGCCTCTATAACTATATCTATTGTTTTTATTTTTGTTGTTGTTGTGTGATTTGGATTCATCCCCTCTACCACACGGAAACCCACTAATCTACTGACGGAACGCAAGAGTTGGCTAGTAACATAACTTATGCTAGCTTGCTCCTATGCTAGCTTGCTACCGATTTAGCTGTCTAAATCGCCGTGACCCCCAACCAACCTCTCCACTCACTGGACCCTTTTGATCACTCGACTGAGCATGCCTCTCCTTCATGTCAATATGCCTTGTCCATTGCTGTTCTGGTTAGTGTTTATTGGCTTATTTCACTGTAGAGCCTCTAGTCCTGCTCATTATACCTTATCCAACCTATTAGTTCCACCACCCACACATGCAATGACATCTCCTGGTTTCAATGATGTTTCTAGAGACAATATCTCTCTCTTCATCACTCAATACCTAGGTTTACCTCCACTGTATTCACATCCTACCTTACCTTTGTCTGTACATTATACCTTGATGCTATTTTATCGCCCCCAGAAACCTCCTTTTACTCTCTGTTCCAGACGTTCTAAACGACCAATTCTTATCGCTTTTAGCCGCACCCTTATTCTACTCCTACTCTGTTCATCTGGCGATGTAGAGGTGAATCCAGGCCCTGCAGTGCCTAGCTCCACTCCTATTCCCCAGGTGCTCTCTTTTGATGACTTCTGTAACCGTAATAGCCTTGGTTTCATGCATGTTAACATTAGAAGCCTCCTCCCTAAGTTTGTTCTATTCACTGCTTTAGCACACTCTGCCAACCCGGATGTTCTAGCTGTGTCTGAATCCTGGCTTAGGAAGACCACCAAAAATTCAGACATTTTAATTCCAAACTACAACATTTTCAGACAAGATAGAACTGCCAAAGGGGGCGGTGTTGCAATCTACTGCAAAGATAGCCTGCAGAGTTCTGTCCTACTATCCAGGTCTGTACCCAAACAATTTGAACTTCTACTTTTAAAAATCCACCTCTCTAAAAACAAGTCTCTCACCGTTGCCGCCTGCTATAGACCACCCTCTGCCCCCAGCTGTGCTCTGGACACCATATGTGAACTGATTGCCCCCCATCTATCTTCAGAGCTTGTGCTGCTAGGCGACCTAAACTGGAACATGCTTAACACCCCAGCCATCCTACAATCTAAACTTGATGCCCTCAACCTCACACAAATTATCAATGAACCTACCAGGTACCTCCCCAAAGCCTTAAACACGGGCACCCTCATAGATATCATCCTAACCAACTTGCCCTCTAAATACACCTCTGCTGTTTTCAACCAAGATCTCAGCGATCACTGCCTCATTGCCTGCATCCGTAATGGGTCAGCGGTCAAACGACCTCCACTCATCACTGTAAAACGCTCCCTGAAACACTTCAGCGAGCAGGCCTTTCTAATCGACCTGGCCGGGGTATCCTGGAAGGATATTGATCTCATCCCGTCAGTAGAGGATGCCTGGATATTTTTTTTAAATGCCTTCCTAACCATCTTAAATAAACATGGCCCATTCAAGAAATTTAGAACCAGGAATAGATATAGCCCTTGGTTCTCCCCAGAACTGACTGCCCTTAACCAACAAAAAAACATCCTATGGCGTTCTGCATTAGCATCGAACAGCCCCCGTGATATGCAGATGTTCAGGGAAGCTAGAAACCATTATACACAGGCAGTTAGAAAAGCCAAGGCTAGCTTTTTCAAGCAGAAATTTGCTTCCTGCAACACTAACTCAAAAAAGTTCTGGGACACTGTAAAGTCCATGTAGAATAAGAACCCCTCCTCCCAGCTGCCCACTGCACTGAAGATAGGAAACACTGTCACCACTGATAAATCCACCATAATTGAGAATTTCAATACGCATTTTTCTATGGCTGGCCATGCTTTCCACCTGGCTACTCCTACCCCGGTCAACAGCACTGCACCCCCCACAACAACTCGCCCAAGCCTTCCCCATTTCTCCTTCTCCCAAATCTGCTCAGCTGATGTTCTGAATGAGCTGCAAAATCTGGACCCCTACAAATCAGCCGGGCTAGACAATCTGGACCCTTTCTTTCTAAAATTATCTGCCAAAATTGTTGCCACCCCTATTACTAGCCTGTTCAACCTCTCTTTCGTGTCGTCTGAGATTCCCAAAGATTGGAAAGCAGCTGCGGTCATCCCCCTCTTCAAAGGGGTTACACTCTTGACCCAAACTGCTACAGACCTATATCTATCCTACCATGCCTTTCTAAGGTCTTCGAAAGCCAAGTCAACAAACAGATTACCGACCATTTCGAATCTCACCATACCTTCTCTGCTATGCAATCTGGTTTCAGAGCTGGTCATGGGTGCACCTCAGCCACACTCAAGGTCCTAAATGATATCTTAACCGCCATCGATAAGAAACATTACTGTGCAGCCGTATTCATTGATCTGGCCAAGGCTTTCGACTCTGTCAATCACCACATCCTCATCGGCAGACTCGACAGCCTTGGTTTCTCAAATGATTGCCTCGCCTGGTTCACCAACTACTTCTCTGATAGAGTTCAGTGTGTCAAATCGGAGGGTCTGCTGTCCGGACCTCTGGCAGTCTATGGGGGTGCCACAGGGTTCAATTCTTGGACCGACTCTCTTCTCTGTATACATCAATGAGGTCGCTCTTGCTGCTGGTGAGTCTCTGATCCACCTCTACGCAGACGACACCATTCTGTATACTTCTGGCCCTTCTTTGGACACTGTGTTAACAAACCTCCAGGCAAGCTTCAATGCCATACAACTCTCCTTCCGTGGCCTCCAATTGCTCTTAAATACAAGTAAAACTAAATGCATGCTCTTCAACCGATCGCTACCTGTACCTACCCGCCTGTCCAACATTACTACTCTGGACGGCTCTGACTTAGAATACGTGGACAACTACAAATACTTAGGTGTCTGGTTAGACTGTAAACTCTCCTTCCAGACCCATATCAAACATCTCCAATCCAAAGTTAAATCTAGAATTGGCTTCCTATTTCGCAACAAAGCATCCTTCACTCATGCTGCCAAACATACCCTTGTAAAACTGACCATCCTACCAATCCTCGACTTTGGCGATGTCATTTACAAAATAGCCTCCAATACCCTACTCAACAAATTGGATGCAGTCTATCACAGTGCAATCCGTTTTGTCACCAAAGCCCCATATACTACCCACCATTGCGACCTGTACGCTCTCGTTGGCTGGCCCTCGCTTCATACTCGTCGCCAAACCCACTGGCTCCATGTCATCTACAAGACCCTGCTAGGTAAAGTCCCCCCTTATCTCAGCTCGCTGGTCACCATTGCATCTCCCACCTGTAGCACACGCTCCAGCAGGTATATCTCTCTAGTCACCCCCAAAACCAATTCTTTCTTTGGCCGCCTCTCCTTCCAGTTCTCTGCTGCCAATGACTGGAACAAACTACAAAAATCTCTGAAACTGGAAACACTTATCTCCCTCACTAGCTTTAAGCACCAACTGTCAGAGCAACTCACAGATGACTGCACCTGTACATAGCCCACCTATAATTTAGCCCAAACAACTACCTCTTTCCCTACTGTATTTAATTTATTTATTTATTTTGCTCCTTTGCACCCCCATTATTTTTATTTCTACTTTGCACATTCTCCCATTGCAAATCTACCATTCCAGTGTTTTACTTGCTATATTGTATCTACTTTGCCACCATGGCCTTTTTGCCTTTACCTCCCTTATCTCACCTCATTTGCTCACATTGTATATAGACTTGTTTATACTGTATTATTGACTGTATGTTTGTTTTACTCCATGTGTAACTCTGTGTCGTTGTATGTGTCAAACTGCTTTGCTTTATCTTGGCCATGTCGCAATTGTAAATGAGAACTTGTTCTCAACTTGCCTACCTGGTTAAATAAAGGTGAAATAAATAAAAATAAATAAACATTCAGCACCATGGACGGCGGTCAGAAATTAACCTGTATAAATCGATCAGCACCACAGAAAGCACAAAGCGGTCAAAAAACACCCTATTTTAGCTGCAAATAATAGGTAATAGCCAATATTATAAAACACAAATATATAGATCAATCTCTTGACAGAAATACAGCTAATGACCCAGTACATGCTCTCTGTAGTTATGCACGGCGGCAAAACTAACATATCGGTATTTTACATGATCTGCTGCCGCAGAGGGCTATAGCAAAAACACCAGCAAATCAATCAAGTAGAGCAATCAAACAGATTGCTTAAATGGCAGAATGCATTTTAAAAGTATATGATGCGTATGTGCTTACTATTATTCTTATAACCCAGTTAAACATGTAGGCTATGATGACAATGAAATGGCTCAGCAACCGTGCACCAGAACATGGTTTCCAAAGAGTGATCGATTATAGTCGTAGATTGACAAGCAATGTAAATTCATCTCAATAAAGCTTGATTTATATAGGCTGTCTGGGTAGCCTGCCCTGTAAAAAATCTAAGCTTACTCACTCATTTGATTGGCATTCGACAGGCCTTGCACTCTGCAAAGTCATTGACCTTGGCATTCAAATCCATGGTGCAGGCCCTGGTATTTTCAATGGACAGAATGGCCAAACCACTCAGTCTCTCCTGTCCCATGCTGCTCCTCAGGTATGATTTAATTATTTTCCTTTTGGAAAAGGAGCACTCTGCACTGGATACCGTTACAGGCAGAGTCATAAAAAGGAGCATCGCTGTAACAACTTCTCCAAATATAGCAGTGATTGAATTGTAATCCACAATAAGCATCTTGGCCAAGTCTCTCACTGTAATGTGCTTTGCTATTTCCTTCTTAAAACAGACCCTGAAAGAGAGTAATTGGCCAGGGAAGCTTGCTGATATATCTTTTCTGTAATGTTCAGCCAGCCGGCTGGTGGCCACGTAGAGTGCATCATCATCTGCATTGGCCAGGGTAGTGGGATGGATGGAGTCAACAGACTTTTAAATCTGTTTGACAGCTGGTGGATAATGATGTCAAGGTTCGCATTAAAGACGTTGATTCTAAAACTTCTCTCCCCATCAGACAGTCGCTCGTCGTCGCCTCATCAAAATGACACCTCCCGTTCCTTCTCGGAGTGTCTTCAAATGCATTCTGAACTCCCCATTTGTCGGCAAGGGTCTTCGCAGTGTCTTTGGTCTTCTCAAAATCCTGTCGGAATCCGGACAGGACCTCTATCATTTCATTGAGTAGGCTAAACACTCTGTGCAGGTCTGTGTCTTTGGCCTGTAACATTTTGGAGATGACGTTCACATTTTCTAAAACCTTAGTCTGCAGGAAGACAAAAAATATATATATACAAATTTTCCTTTTTCTTTTTCAGTGCTGCTGCATCATTCCTCTCGTCCTTCTTGTCACTTAAAAGCACAATGAGGGCCTTCATTACGCCCACGTATCTGTATCTCAGGGCGGCAAGGGACTCATATCTACAGTAGATGACCAGCATGTGGACACAGTCGTTTTAGAGTTACATTTTCTTTTTCTGATGCAAAATGAAATATACCACTCAACATTGACCATCTCTTTATGCTATGCCCGAAGAAGGTGTATAACAGTTCAACAGTATCATAAAACTGTTTAATCTCTGGCACATTTTTGACAGAGTCGTTGAGAGCCAGGTTAATATTGTGCGCTGCGCAATGCCTCTCATGTTAGCAGCTCCATCATACACCTGCCCACAACATTTTGAAATATCCAGTCCATTATCCTCTATTCTGGCCAGGATTTTATGTAGAAGCTCAGCTGCTGATGTGCCAGCAGTCTCCAAAAATCCCCAAAACGACTCTGTGATGGTCAGATCTGTGGCGACATTATTTGCGTCCCTTATCACTCTCACATAGCGATAATCTTGGCTTAACTGGTCTACTTTGAATACATCCGGTGTGTTGTCCATAATAATAGAAAAAAATGGAGCTGCCTGCATCTCTCCCTGAATGTCACACTTCACTCGCTTGGCTAAGATATAAATCAGCTCATTTTGGATTTGAGGTCTGAGATAGTTAATTAACGGATCCTGCAGTGTTCTAAAAGTTCTTTCAGAACTGGGTCGTAAAATGACAGCAGTTCAATTGCCCTGACAAAATTCCCACTGTTGGCCTGACCCAGCTTTTCACGGTGCCCTCTGAACACCAAATTACATGATGCAAGTGTGAGAGTTACATTAACTATGCGCTCCAACACCTGTCGCCAGAAATTTGCTGCGTTACGCATGCCTCTCTCCATTTCTGCGTCATTAGTGCCATTGAGCTTCCATTGCTCATATACAAAACAGGCACCCATGTGAATCTGGGATGTATCATGACATGCTATTTTGGGTGTTAGATGGCGCCAATCTCTCACCCCATTCACCCACGCATCAGGGAAGAAAGGGGCACTCCAATCTCCGAACAGCCAGCAAGACAATCTAGCTTGGCCGAATAACATAGCCATGTACGTGGTAATTTGATTCCAGCCTTGGTTGTAGTGGTGTAATGCTACTCGGAAAAACACCGCCTTCCGTCATCTCTTGGGAATGGGCTAGTAGGCTCACACAAGCCTAATGCAATAACGTGCAGTTTAACTTTGGCATCCACATTTGTTGCATAATGCCCCCTGTCAGTTGGATAGGTAAAAAGGCTGTTTGTCCCACTTCCACTTCCTGAGCCGCCATGATTCTAGCCTCGCCTTGCTCCTCTTCCTCCCCGCCCGGCCCGTGGATAGCTTGTCCGGCTTTGCTTGTGTTCAGGGTCGTATCCGCCGATACCTGACAACCTGTATCCTCCTCTGTCAAAGTTGCTTCTTCTGGCATGACGGAACAGCTTGGCCTTGGCTCACCTGAGCCTCTAAAAGCTACTGCTGGCGATGATAAACCTACATCCTCTTCTGGTCCCACCACATTGCTTGTGCTAGCAATGGCTGCACTTGAACTGCATTTGAAAAAGGAATCTAATTTTACTAATTTTGATACCTCCTTTGCTTTCTCATTTTTGGCCTTCCTCTTTTTGGCCTTCCACTTTCGTGTTGATACATTGTTGTAATTTTCTATTCTTGACTTTCTCTCTTTATTTTGTTCTCGGCCGTTGTCTCTTGATAGCTAGCTCAACTGTTGCTTAAAACGATGACAGAAACAACAACGGTTTGGAGAGTATTTGCACAATGAATCCAATAATGTATTTTATTATCTTAACATGGTATTGAAACCATTGATTAATATGATTTATTTAGCAAATTAAATTGATTTATTGTCATCGGTACTCTAAAACATCATGCTGACTTATGTAGTGGCAAAAAAACATTTTGTTGGTGAAACCATCAGTGGGATAATTTATCATATAGCCTACGTTAAAGAAAGATCTTCTCATCAAACCATAGACGTAATGGACCCGTGTCAACAATTAATGCTTGGGCATGGTGGGGCAGTATTCAAATAACATATGGGGCCCGCGGCTCCACAGATCCAGGCCCAACACTGGGCCATGTACATAACGGGCCCTGGTGCAACCACACCGGCTGAAGCTACGCCACTGTGTCCACCTAATTGCCCTAAATACCTTTGTTAGTCCTACAGCTATTGGATGCAGTAATCATGAGCTTATGAACCAGGGTTACACTGTTAGCACCTGAAATGAAATTTTGGGTAAAATAGCCAACTCGACTCCATCATTCATTGAATCAGATTGTCACATCTGCTCCTGCAACGTCCTCTACTACTCATCCTGTGTCTCCTTGACCTGCCGCCACTCCCCCAATACTCTCTCCCTCTCCCTCTCCCTCTCCCTTTCCCTCTCCCTCTCCCTCTCCCTCTCCCTCTCCCTCTCCCTCTCTCTCTGTGTGTGATTGTGTTGGCAGAGAAAGGTGTGCTGGAATCAGAGCAGATCCCCAACAGCTGCAATCTGTTCCATAATCAAGACCTCTACAAATACTCAGCGATGCCACTTCCACGCTGCCAGATCGTAATCTCTGCTCAGTCAGTCTACACTTCTAGCCGTTTGTTACTAGTCATATCCTGTTGTGCCTGTTGTCCTTGCCTGACACTGTTTTCCTCTCCACTAAATTTCTGCCCGCTCTGACTCTGGTCCCTTCCAAGGCAGCAGCTACTCTTCCTGGGGTCTGGCAAAATTAAGACGGTTAAGAATTAAAAAAATATTCATTACAGAATTCACAACACGCTATGTGCGTGCCCTCAGGCACATACTCCACTACCACATACATCATTTGCAAATAAATTCATTACAAATCCTACAATGTGATTTTCTGGAGAAAAAAATAATAATTTTGTCTGTCATAGTTGAAGTGTACCTATGATGAAAATTACTACAGGCCTCTAATCTTTTTAAGTGGGAGAACTTGCACAATTGGTGGCTGACTAAATACTTTTTTGCCCCACTGTATCTACAAAGGCAAAATCCATGTTTACGAGTGTGTATAGTGCATATCTTAACACGTGTGTGTGTGTGTGTGCATGTGTCTGTGCCTATGTTTGTGTTACTTCACAGATCCCGCTGTTCCATAAGGTGTATTTTTGCCTGCTTTTTAAATCTGATTCTACTGCTTGCATCAGTTCCCTGATGTGGAATAGAGTTCCATGTGGTCATGGCCCTATGTAGTACTGTGCGCCTCCCATAGTCTGTTCTAGACTTGGGGACTGTGAAGAGACCTCCGGTGGCATGTCTTATGGGGTATGCATGGGTGAACGAGCTGTGTGCTAGTAATTTAAACAGACAGTTCGGAACCTTCAGCTTGTCAACACCTCTTTAAAAACAAATAATAAGGAAGTCAATCTCTCTTCCACTTTGAGCTATGAGAGATTGACATGCATGTCATTAATGTTATCTCTCAGTGTACTTTTAAGGGCCGGCTGTGCTACCCTGTTCTGATCCAACTGAAATTTTCCCAAGTCTTTCTTTGTGGCACCTGACCACATGACTGTACAGTAGTCCAGGTGCGACAAATCCAGGGCCTGTAGGACCTTCATTGTTTATAGTGTTGTTAAGTAGAGCAGCGCTTTATTATGGACAGACTTCTCCCCATCTTAGCTACTGTTGTGTCAATATGTTTTGACCATGACAGTTTACAATCCAGGGTTACTCCAAGCAGTCACCTCAACTTGCTCAATTTCCACATTATTCATTACGAGATGTAGTTGAGGTTTAGGATTTAGTGAATGATTTGCCCCAAATACAATGCTTTAGGTTTTGTAAAAATGTAGAACTAACTTATTCCTTGCTACCCATTCCGAAACCAACAGCAGGTCTTTGTTAAGTGTTGTAGTCATTTCAGTCGCTGTAGTAGCTGACGTGTATAGTGTTGAGTCATCAGCATACATAGACACACTGGCCTTACTCACAGCCAGTGGCATGTTATTGGTAAAGACTGAAAAAGCAATGGGCCTAAACAGCTACCCTGGGGAATTCCTGCTTCTATCTGGATTATATTTGAGAGGCTTCCATTAAAGAACGCCCTCTGTGTTATGTTAGACAAGTAACTCTTGATCCACAATATAGCATGTGGTATAAAGTTATAACACAAGTTTTTCCAGCAGCAGACTATGATCGATATGTCAAAATCTGCACTGAAGTCTAACAAGACAGCCACCCGAAATCATTTGATCAATTTATCTCAGCCAATCAGTCATTTGTGTAAGTGCCATGCTTGTTGACGGTCCTTCCCTATATGCGTTCTGAAAGTCTGTTGTCAATTTGTTTACTGTGAAATAGCATTGTATCTGGTCAAACACAATTTTTTCCAGAAGTTTACTAAGGGTTGGTAACAGCTATTTGCACCAGTAAGGGAGGCTTTACTATTCTTGGATAGCGGAACGACTAGCTTCCCTCCAGGCCTGAGGGCACACACTTTTTACTAGGCTTAAATTGAAGATGTGGCAAATAGGAGTGGCAATATTGTCCGCTATTATCCTCAATAATTTTCCATCCAGATTGTCAGACTCCGGTGGCTTGTCATTGTTGATAGACAATAATTTTCTCACCTCTTCCACCCTGACTTTACGAAATTAAAAAGTATATTTCTTTCATAGTTTGGCAAGATATACTTGGATGTGTATTGTCAGCTTTTGTTGCTGACATGTCATACCTAAGTTTGTTAATCGTGCCAAAGAAAGTCATTAAAGTAGTTGGCAATATCAGTGTGTTTTTTGATAAATGATCCATCTTTGTTAAGCTGAGTGGAACTCAAGAGCAGACTCAGATGAGGAGACTGGGACGAGGTAACCAAGATATTTATTGAAACACAGGGAGGAGATGGAGTGCAGATCGGGGGAAGCTCTAACGGGTTGCTGGAAACCAGGTGCGGAGGCTGGAGCGAGAAGGGTTGAGAGGGTTAGCAGGTCCAGAGAGGAATCCAAAGGAGTAGTAGAGCGGGGAATCCAGGACAGAGTAGCAGGATGATAAGATGTGGGACTGGAGATTTCTCATCTTTCCTGACCAAGCAAGTCTCTTATTATTATTGGTGTCCTTTAGTAGTGGTTTCTTTGCAGCAATTTGACCATGAAGGCCTGATTCATGCAGTCTCCTCTGAACAGTTGATGTTGAGATGTGTCTGTTATTTGAACTCTGTGAAGCATTAATTTGGGCTCCAATTTCTGAGGCTGGTAACTCTAATGGACTTATCCTCTGCAGCAGAGGTAACTATGGTTCTTCCTTTCCTGTTGCGATCTTCATGAGAGCCAATTTCATCATAGCGCTTGATGGTTTTTGTGACTGCACTTGAAGACACTTTCAAAGTTCTTGAAATTGTTCGGATTGTCTGACCTTCATGTCTCAAAGTAATGATGGACTGTCATCTCTTTCTGGTACTGTATATAAATATAAATAACAACAATAGTTATTTGTTTAGTCTGAAACTGTATTCTCTGTCTGTCACACCCTGGTCTTTTTCACCTGTCTTTGTGCTTGTCTTCACCCCGCTCAAGGTGTCTCCCATCTTCCCCATTATCCCCAGTGTATTTATACCTGTGTTCTCTGTTTGTCTGTTGCCAGTTCGTTTTGTTCGTCAAGCCTACCAGCGTTTTCCCCCTTGCTCCTGTCTTTGTTCGAGTTCCTGTTTTGTAGTTTCCCAGTTTTGACCACTCTGCCTGCCATGTCCCCAAGACTGCCTGCTGTTCTTTACTTTATGGACTCTGATCTGGATTACTGGCCTCTGCCTGCCCTTGACCTGTCATTTTTCCTGTTCTAGTAATAAAATGTTGTTACTTCGACACTGTCTGCATATGGGTCTTCATCTGAAATGTGATACTGTCATGTGTGCCAACTGGAGCTGCTTCTTTTTGTTTTCAGCTGAGATGAAAACAAGAGATTCCGTTCTGCACACCACTGATGTCCTGTTTGTGGCAATTCTTGCAATTCTCCTTCGACCTCTCTCATCAACGAGCTGTTTTCACCCACAGGATTGCCGCTGACTGGATGTTTTTTATTTGTCATTCTCGCGAAACCCTAGACACAGTCGTTTGTGAAAAGCGCAGGAGGGCGGCCATTTCTGAAATACCGGATCTTCTTAACTCACTTGTTTTGCCAATTTTAATGTTCAATCGAACAGTAACTGAATGCCTCGATTCCTATCTGCCTGCTTTATATAGCAAGCCACGACCATGTGACTCTGTCAGTAGGAGCGATAAATTGTCGCGAAAAGGTGATATACCTTATTTGTCACGCCCTGACCTTAGAGAGCCTTTTTATGTCTCTATTTTGTTTGGTCAGGGTGTGATTTGGGGTTGGCATTCTATGTTTTTGTTTTCTATGATTTTGTATTTCTAAGTTTTGGCCGGGTATGGTTCTCAATCAGGGACAGCTGTCTATCGTTGTCTCCGATTGGGAACCATACTTAGGTAGCCCTTTTCCCTCCTTTCAGTGTGGGAAGTTAACTTTGTTTGTGGCCCTGTAAGCCTCACGGTTGTTTTTGTATTGTTTATTGTTTTTGTCGGCATCATCCTAATAAAAATAATTGTACGCTGCACCTTGGTCCACTTCCTTTGACGGCCGTGACATTATTTTCCAAAAAGATTGAAGATGTATCTGATGATTTAATCATTAAATTTGCTTCCTTTATAGGAATAAGGCATGACTTTCAATAAAAGAAAAACAGAAAACAAATCATTCAGTCGACCAGTTACATTCGACCATACCAGTTATAGATTATGGTGAATGTTTATATGAATGCAGCTGCTACTGTATTGAAGCCATTGGACACTGTTTGATGAGTAAGCAATTGCTAAATGTTATACATATTTTGATATAGTATTTACTGTTTCAAATGTAGTACAGATATAGGATCTTAATATGATCACTCTTTTACTGCGGAGAGGTTTCCTGCACAACAGGAAATGCAGTTGAGCTGATTGATTTACATAAATTCACAAAAAACATGCAATAACACATGGTTATATTAACAGAATTGCACTTTTCATGTAGCCTAATTTTAACCAGCTAATAGCCTAACAACTGATAAAACAAGATTATGGACAAAATGTTCAAATCCCGTTGCTGTGACAATACTGGTCAAATTAAGATCATACATCTGTAATTAGTAATTTGATCATAATAGTTGTTACATTGCTAACCCTGCTGCTATTTTGGAGCAGGTCTCTCTTGTCAAATAGATTTTTATCTCAATAAGACATTAAAGGTTGAATAAGAAGACAGCACTTTTATCATGCGAGAATGATGGAGGCCAAATAGACTTGAGACACATGAATTTAATGTTAGCATTTACAATGAATAGGATGGACTGTCCTTAATACATTTTAACTTTATCTAACTGATTCTAACAATAATCACAGTATACAGTGCATTCGGGAAGATGGATGAGGATTTGTATTTATTTAATCAATTTTAAAGTAAGGCTGTAACATAACAACATTTGGAAAAGGTCAAGGGGTCTGAATACTTTCCGAATGCACTGTATACATATGCAGTAGATAGACCATACAATGATTGTGATAGCACAGTGACACTCAATTTTATCACCACATGTAAGAATAATCCCAAAATCTTAAAATGGTTGTCACCACCACTGCCATAGTTACACTGATAATGGCTATCATTTTCTGTTTATATAATTTTATTTATTCATAACATGTCAATGCCTAAAAGTTAGATAGCATCAGAAAGACAACAATTCCCTCTACACGGCAACAGTAGAGCACCAAAGCCAGGACAACTGATTGGTTGCAGTATCTGATAAACCTTATGACCTGCCTGCCACCACTTGCTGAAAAGATTGACCATCTTCTCTGCTCAGGTATAGTAGTCCATACATACAGTACAGGTAAAATAAAAATTGGTCTGAGGATAGGATAGCGTCTTATGGATATAGGGATAGTTATAACCTATCACAAAAAAAACCAAGTGTTTCCACGTTGGAGTCGTGGCCCTACTTTCGAGTACTACTTGTTTTTCAGGCCCAGATCTCAGTGTGTTGAACCTTGCTTCCACACCCTGACAGGTCGGGTGTGACCATGATCAGCATCGTGGATCTCCCTTATCTAACTGGACCAGGGACACTAATGAAGCTGTAATGGTACAACATAGGGCCTTGCTATCAGTTTCCAGACAGAAATAACCTGACTTGAGTCAGTATGTGAGTGAGTGTTTTTGTGTACTGCTTTCTCTCTATGTATTATGTTGTACAAATTTTACAGCATATGATTTCAGATTCTGCCCCAGTCAGATCTTTGCCACCTATTCCTTGTTTTAAAGGGAACCTTTATACCAAACTCCCTAGAAATTGGAATATATTAAATTGAAGAGTAAAATATATAGTGAGAGCAATGTGGTACCTTTGTTATGTTGATAACCTGTGTGTGATAAACAGCGGCTGAATGTGTGTGAATGAGTAATACTTACAGGTAGCCTGGATCAGACTAAACAGGTCACACTCAGTCTGGCACAGAAAAGGGGATAATAAAGGGAAGGGAACAAAACTAGACTGAACTCTGCGCACAAGTGAAACAATGGTCAGCACAGTGTTCAGTCTGCTTCAACCGGGCTAATGTAGCACAATACAAAAGGAAGAAGAGGCATACAGAAAGCAACGCAGAGAAATGTCCACAGCGAACAGTGAGCAGTCTTATTTTACTTTTAATTTTTTTGTAAAAGTAAAACTCAGGGACCTAACAGTGGATAGGCGCTTTATAATCTACTCTTAGAAAAAAGGGTTATTCGGCTGTCCCCAAAGGATAACCCTTTTTGGTTACAGTTAGAACTCTTTTGGTTGCCATGTAGAACCGTCTGTGTAAAGGGTTCTACATGGAACTCCAAATGGTTCTATCTGTAACCCAAAAGGGTTCTTCATAGGCTTATTATTTTGTCAGCAAACAGACTATACAGGTTTTTCATTTACCAGTAAATCTATATTTCCTTATTATAACATGGCTAACATCATAGGATGACAATAAAATTGTTTTTTGCTCAATAATCTACTCTTGTAGAATCTGGCAGCAAATCCATTTTAGAATGGGAACTACTGGGCTCATTTTATACAGTGGGTTGGTCTAATCCTGAATGCTGATTGGTTAAAACAGCCTATTCCACAAATGACCACTGTCTTAATCTATGATGTTAAAATTACTATTTACTCTGTTCTATCTGACTGTGCAATTGACTGTCTTATCTGCCCAGCCAAGCAATTTGTAAACTTGATCTCCACTATTAAAAGCATCTAGACATTATATCAAAAATTAAATCCATCAATATTACCCCTACCAGAAATCCAATGTAAATCCAAATATTATGAAAATATTGTCAGATTAACCTAATGAATTCTACATGACGTTTGACTGAAAAAGTGTGTTAGCATACTCAAAATCAAACTCTCAGTCATCTCTTTTTCCCTTCTGACAAAAATATCTAAAGACACTGAAGCAGCAAACTTTGTGAAAATTAATATTTGTGTCATTCTCAAACCTTTTTGCCACGACTGTATATTTAATACTTGATGTTTGCAAAAATAAAAATTCTAAATTCAAATGAAATGTTGTCATTATTTGAAAGGGGCTCATTAATGTTATATCGTACATTTTGCTACAGGTTTGGATTTGAAAGCTTCAGTTGTTGAACGCTTTAACAGAACTTTGAAGGAGAGGATGTGGAAATATTTTACAGCTCATAACAAACATAGATATATCAATATAGTTCAAGATTTAGTAAAGGGTTACAACTACAGCTACCAAAAGAGTATACGGATGAAGCCCGTATACTCTTCTGAAAACTCTTTTCAAGTCTTTAAAAATCTGTATGGTTTGTTCCCCCTTCGTCTTAAGAAAAAAATGGATTTTATATTCATAGTGGGGGACTTGGTACGTATATCCAAGTTGAGGGGTGTTTTCGATAAAAAATATCTCTGGCCACGGTCCAATATATAAATATTTCTGGCCACGATCCAACCAGCAGACCATGAAAAGGTTTTCGACCTCGTCTCGTGCCTCACCGGGAAAGCACTGGAGTGGGCCAGCGCCGTGTGTGGAGGGTAAGATGCGGCGCTGGACCATTTTGAGGAGTTTACCTGCCGTTTCTGGTCAATTTTCAACCACCCACCCGAGGGCAGAGCGGCGGGTGAGCGTCTCTATCATCTGAGGCAGGAGACGAGGAGCGCGCAGGAGTTTGCTCTGGAGTTTAGGACCCTGGCTGCCGGCCCTGATCGACCATTACCACTACAGTCTACGCAAGGAAGTCAGTCAGGAGCTGGCCTGCAGAGACACCACCCTCACCTTCGACCAGCTGGTGGACCTGTCCATCCGGCTGGACAACATGCTGGCTATTCGTGGACGTCCAGATCGGCGCCTAGTGGTTCCATCCTCCCGCACCCCCTCTCTGATGTCCATGGAGCTGGGAGGGATGGTGCGCAGGGAGACCGGAGGGGGCTCCCGCTCGTGCACCATCTGTGGCCGCAGAGGGCACACTGCTGGTCGGTGCCGGGTTGGTTCCTCTGGGAATCGAGGCAGCAGCCAGGGCGCTCTTGCGTTACCCCAGGTGAGTCGGCACCATTCTCACCCAGAGCCCTCTGTCGCACATATATTTGTGTCTGTCACTTTTCCTGATTTTTTTCCCCTCGTTCCCAGCTTAAGGCGCTAGTAGATTCAGGAGCGGCTGGGAATTTCATTGATAAAGTGTTATCTCATAGTTTAGGGGCCCCTGTTGTTCCCGTGGATGTACCTTTCCCTATTCACGCCTTAGATAGTCGACCAATAGGGTCAGGGCTTATCAGGGAGACCACCACTCCTTTGAGTATGGTGACGCGGGGGGGGGTCACATGGAGTCTTTTCCTTATTGACTCTCCTGCTTATCCAATGGTGCTAGGCCTACCCTGGTTAGCTTACCATAACCCCACTATTCCTTGGTCACAGAGGGCTCTCACGGGGTGGTCGCAAGAGTGCTTAGGTAGGTGTTTAGGGGTTTTCGTTGGTGCTACTTCGGTGGAAAGTCCAGACCAGGTCTCCACCTTGCGCATCCCCCAAGAATATGCCGATTTGGCTCTCGCATTCTGTAAAAAGAAAGCAACTCAATTACCACCCCATCGACGGGGGGATTGTGCGATAGATCTCCTGGTAGACACTGCACTTCCCAGGAGTCACATGTATCCCCTGTCGCAAGCGGAGACGGTGGCTATTGAGACATATGTCTCTGAATCCCTGTGTCAGGGGTACATTCAGTCCTCCACTTCACCAGTCTCCTCAAGTTTATTTTTTGTGAAGAAGAAGGATGGAGGTCTGCGCCCGTGCATTGATTATCAAGGTCTAAAACATATCACGGTGAGGTACAGTTACCTCTTATTGACACAGCGATTGAGTCAATGCACGGGGCGCGCTTCTTCACTAAACTGGATTTCAGGAGTGCGTACAACCTGGTGCGTATCCGAGAGGGAGACGAGTGGAAGAAGGCATTTAGTACCACCTCAGGACATTATGAGTACCTCGTCATGCCGTATGGGTTGATGAATGCTCCATCAGTCTTCCAATCCTTTGTAGACGAGATTCTCAGGGACCTGCACGGGCAGGGTGTAGTGGTGTATATCGACATTCTGATATACTCCGCTACACGCACCGAGCATGTGTCCCTGGTGCACAAGGTGCTTGGTCACCTGTTAACCTGTATGTCAAGGCTGAGAAATGCTTGTTCTTTCAACAGTCTGTCTCCTTACTAGGGCATCGCATTTCCACGTCAGGAGTGGAGATGGAGAGTGACGCATTGCAACTGTGCGTAATTGGCCGACTCCCACCACGGTGAAGGAGATGGTCAGATAGCTCCCATTACCTCACTGCTGAAGGGTGCCCCGGTGCGCTTGCATTGGTCAGCTGGGGCGGACAGGGATTTTAGGCACTTGATGGCTCTGTTTACCTCGGCTCCTGTGTTGGCACATCCAGATCCCTCTTTGGTCTTCATAGTGGAGGTGGATGCCTCCGAGGCTGGGATAGGAGCTGTGCTTTCTCAGCGCTCGGTTATGCCACTGAAACTTCGCCCCTGTGCCTTCTTCTCTAAGAAGCTCAGCCCGACGTAGCGGAACTATGATGTGTGGGACCGGGAGCTGTTGGCTGTCGTTAAAGATTTGAAGGTGTGGAGACATTGGCTAGAGGGGGCTAAACACCCCTTTCTCATCTGGACTGACCACCACAATCTGGAATACATCCGGGCAGCGAGGAGAATGAATCCTCGTCAGGCAAGGTGGGCCATGTTTTTCACCCGTTTTGTGTTTACACTCTCTTACAGACTAGGCTCCCAGAACTTCAAGGCAGACGCACTGTCCCGGCTGTATGACAGAGAGGAGAGGTCCATGGATCCCACTCCCATACTCCCAGCCTCGTGCTTGGTGGTGCCTGTACCAAGAGGTACTGGAGCTGGACGCGGAGCTGGACTCGGAAATTGAGCGGGCGTCACGTGCAGAGCCCACTCCCCATCAGTGTCCAGCTGGGCGTCTGTATGTTCCATCTGCTGTCCGCGATCGGCTGATCTATTGGGCCCACACGTCACCCTCCTCTGGTCATCCTGGGATCGGTCGGACAGTGCGCTGTATTAGTGGGAGGTACTGGTGGCCCACTTTAGAAAGAGATGTAAGGGTTTATGTTTCCTCCTGCTCAGTGTGCGGCCAGTGCAAGGCTTCTAGACACCTGCCTAGAGGTAAGTTACAACCCTTACCCGTTCCACAACGGCCGTGGTCGCACCTGTCGGTGGATTTTATAACCGATCTTCCACCTTCACAGGGTAACACCACGATCCTGGTCGTTGTGGATCGTTTCTCTAAGTCCTGTCGTCTCCTCCCTTTGCCCGGTCCCCCTACGGCCCTACAAACTGCAGAGGCCCTGTTTACACACGTCTTCCGGAACTACGGGGTGCCTGAGGATATATTGTCTGATCGTGGTCCCCAATTTACGTCAAGGGTCTGGAAGGCGTTCATGGAACGTCTGGGGGTCCCTGTCAGCCTTACCTCGGGTTTTCACCCTTAGAGTAACGGGCAGGTAGAGAGAGTTAACCAGGATGTGGGTAGGTCTTATTGCCAGGACCGGCCGGGGGAGTGGGCGCCGTTCGTGCCCTGGGCAGAGATGGCCCAGAACTCGCTCCGCCACTCCTCCACTAACCTTTCTCCATTTCAGCGTGTATTGGTGTATCAGCCGGTTCTGGCTCCATGGCATCAGAGTCAGACAGAGGCTCCTGTGGTGGATGACTGGTTCCAGCATGCGGAGGAAACATGGGACGCTGCCCACGTCCACCCAGAAAGTTGGCGCAGACCGTCACCGCAGTGAGGCCCCGGTGCGAACACGGCCTCACTGTGGTGACGGTCTGCGCCAACTTTCTGGGTGGACGTGGGCAGCGTCCCATGTTTCCTCCGCACGCTGGAACCAGTCATCCACATATCCCAGAGAAGTTAAACCACCCTGGCTCTTGACCTGAAACCTTCCCCTCCACCTGCCCTGCCAGAGGCTGGGTCCGTGGTTTGTGGGGCCATTTAAAGTCCCGAGGCTAGTGAACGAGGTATGTTATAGGTTAGAGCTTCCCCCCAATTACCGTATTAACCCCTCGTTCCATGTGTCTCCCCTCAGGTCGGTGGTGGCTTGCCCGACCCAGGAGGCTAAGGTGAGGGAGGTTCTTCCGCCCTCTCTGGATATTGAGGGGGTCCCAGCGTACTCCGTTCGATCAATCCTGGATTCGAGACGTTGGCGAGGGGCCTTCAGTACCTCGTGGACTGGGAGGGGTATGGTCCGGAGGAGAGATGCTGGGTTCCGGTGGAGGACGTGTTAGATCCTTCCCTGCTACGAGAGTTCCACCGTCTCCATCCGGATCGCCCTGCGCCTCGTCCTCCGGGTCGTCCTCGAGGCCGGTGTCGATGCGCTGCTGGAGCAGCGTGTCGGGGGGGGGGGGTACTGTCACGACTTCGACGTCACCGGTCTTCTAGCCATCATTGATCTATGTATCATTTTCCATTGGTTTTGTCTGGTCTTCTTACACACCTGGTTCCAATCCCATTCATTATATGTTGTGTATTTAACCCTCTGTTTCCCCTCATGTCCTTGTCAGAGATTGTTTATTGCTTTGTTCATGTTTTATGGATTGGTGTGTGACTTGTTTCACTTTTTTTTATTATGGACTTTGGTTTTGGAGTTTGTGTTTTGAGTTATCCACTTTAGACCCACCAAAACCTCTCTACATATCTAATATATTATTAGTATTATATATATATATATATTTTTAATAAATATAATACAAATAAATTAAAATGGTTATGGAACACAACCACCATCTTGACCCTAACCGATATGTCTCATACTATGTTCATTAAGTGGGTAATGGGTTACCCGGCTGTCACAGATCCCCGACCATGTACGGTTCGGGGATAGGAGGCATATTTCGTAACCTCTTTAGGATGGTTTTACCGTTTATGAAAAGAGGCCTCAGCATAGCCAAACCACATTTAAAATCAGCGGCTAAAAATATTGTGAGGTTGTAGCCAATGCTAAGACCAGAAGGGCGTCATTAGATGCCGAGTATCATATGCTGTTGTCTCGAAGACCAAAAAAGAGACCTCAG
Source organism: Oncorhynchus mykiss (assembly GCF_013265735.2). Classification (NCBI taxonomy): domain Eukaryota; kingdom Metazoa; phylum Chordata; class Actinopteri; order Salmoniformes; family Salmonidae; genus Oncorhynchus; species Oncorhynchus mykiss. The sequence goes on along the minus strand of NC_048566.1, from coordinate 45,422,292 downwards.
GGTATAAGACGAAGGCCAGCCCGTAAAAAGCAGGAGTTTAACCGTTAAAAGAAACTCAGTAAGTCAAAGATGAGGTAAAGTGAGGAGGTCTGGACCAAAAATGGCAAAAATAATATTCGGAGGTATTTTCTAAAAGAACAAGCAACATGGCTCTTTTACACCGCATGTTCTCTGAAGCCTTAAAGACAGAGCTCGATCTTTTCACGGCCCCTTTAACCCAATTTTCAATAGAGAGGTTCAGTTATGTGGAGATAGCCCCACTCTCTGCCATTACAGAAAACGGTCCTATATAATTTTTCATACCAGTCCACGGTGACAACTCTCTGGACCTCAACAACACCTTATTGCATTTACGTCTCAAAGTGACCAAAAGAGATAGTACTAATATTGCAAACGATGCCAAAGTGAGTCTCATTAACTTCTTGGTAACAGGGGGCAGTATTTTCACGTCTGGATGAAATTCATGCCCAAATTCAACTGCCTGCTACTAGTAGATTTGGATAGACAACACTCTGAAGTTTCTAAAACTGTTTGAATCATGTCTGTGAGTATAACAGAACTTAAACCCCGAGGACAACCACAGAAACCCAGAGGACAAACCATTCAGTTTTTTTTTTAGGTCACTCTCTTTTCAATGGGTTTTCATTAGAAATCCAGATTTCTAAGGTACCTTCTTGCAGTTTATATCGCTTCCACTGGATGTCAATAGTCTTTAGAAATTGGTTGAGGTTTTTTCTTTGTGTAATGAAGAAGTACGGCAATCTTGAACGAGGGTAACTTGAAGTGTGCTGTTAGATAGAGGCGCATGCCCAGAAAGCATGCTACAGTTTGTTTTCCTCCTGTATTGAACACAGATCATCCTGTCTTCAATTTTATTGATTATTTACGTTAAAAAATACCTATTGTATTACATAAGTAGTTTTGTTTTGGCAATGTTTTGGCAAAGTTTACAGGTAACTTTTGAGATATTTTGTAGTCACGTTGTGCAAGTTGGAACTGGTGTTTTTCTGGATCAAACGTGCCAAAGAAATGAACATTTTGGATATATATCGATATATTAATCGAACAAAAGGACCATTTGTGATGTTTATGGGACATATTGGAGTGCCAACAAAATAAGCTTGTCAAAGGTAAGGCATGAATTATATTTTATTTCTGTGTTTTGTGTCGCAACTGCAGGGTTGAAATATGTTTTTCTCTCTTTGTTTACGGAGGTGCTATCCTCAGATAATAGCATTGTTTGCTTTCGCCGAAAAGCCTTTTTGAAATCTGATATGTTGGCTGGATTCACAACAAGTGTAGCTTTACTTTGGTATCTTACATGTGTGATTTCATGAAAGTTAGATTTTTATAGTAATTTATTTGAATTTGGCGCTCTGCATTTTCACTGGCTTTTGGCCAGGTGGGACGCTAGCATCCCACATATCCCAGAGAGGTTAAACCACCCAGATAGTTGCTACGTGGGGGGTTCCAATCACCTTGTTTGCTTACATAGACCACAGAGTCTGTGTCGTGGTAAAGAACCCGCCTCTGAAGCTGCTCCATGAGGGCGTACAGTTCAAGTCGGCCATATGCCGTGGTAAATGCTGCAAGAAACACATTTACATTACCCGGGGGTAGAACCCACTTCTTGTTACGTCTCCATTGCACCAGGGCAATGTCTTGATGAATGAACATTTTGAAATTTCGCATCGGTACGAAAAAAACATATTCCAAAAGTCTTGATCTACGTTGTTAGCATATTGCTTTCCTGGGAAAGCTTCCCCCAAAGATAGTTTAAGTACAATTTCGACACATTTCTTTTTGTTTTGTTGACCTCTAATCTGTCTGGGTCAAGAGGTATGCCTTCTCTGTCGTGATAGTCTTGAATATACTTGACTTTGCTCTCTTGATCTGTGACCGATGCAGGATAGCCTGAAGCCATTTGCTTGCATCTCAAGAAGGTCTTGATGTACTCTTTAAAAAGAGTGTCTGATTTCCTGGAAAAGTTCCACACTTCAAAGATTTTGGCCACGCAATACCCCATCTCTAGAGCCTTAGAGAATTCAACTGTGACCCATACACCTGTCAGGGCTCTTTCTTGATCTGAGTGATCACAAGGCTTTTCCTGGTTGTTGTTTTCACTGCAGGTGCGTCAAAGGGGAAAGAAAAGTTTTCCTTGAGGTCCCTTGTAAGGCAACACTTGTATAAACAAACGCCTAGGAGGGTAGACAGTTGCTTTGATCAGACCAAAATAGTTTTGGGGTAAGTCAAAGTCGCGGTGAATAATTTCAGGATATCCCATAGGATAGCATGAAGAACTCATTACATGAAGATAAAGGGATGTATAATCTACATATCCTATTGTCTCGTTGGGTTGCGCTACATACCGCAATGTCAAAGCATTGGTAGGGCCTACATACAAGGCCTGTCATGGTTCCGAGGGTTCTGGTGTGTTAAAGCTGGAAAGGAAAGCTTGAACATGAGGATCAGACTTTTTGAGTGCAATCCATACATGCTCCCACATCACATTCACTTTTAACCCGTAAGTGGCCTGTAAAGATTCCAATTTATCTTGGAACTCTTGGAACATTTTCCCCAAAGTCTTTTGGGTTAGGACACACATGCCCTGGGGCACAAAGCAAGATTTACAACTGTGGAAGAAACAATCATTGTACTCAAACACGGTCTCAACACCGTCAATCTGTGTCTATCCATCTACGTGATAAGCCCCAAATGCCTTCTCACTCCTATTCAAAGCATGTTGGGCCAAGTACTCCAACCATTGAATGGACCCACTAGAGTATGACTTGAATTGGCGTTGGTCGTTGTCCGGCGATGGAATAGCTATAGATGCTGCAGGTAAAAAGTGTGTACGATAGGTTTTCACGCCAATTCAATAGTTGTACAACTCCAGGGGTCAATGCCGGCATCTTTGATTACCTCTTCTCTGAATCTGAATCTGAAGCATCCTTCACAAAGTATAACCACATCGTTGTCACAGTATGACTCCATCTCTTTGTGGAAATCAAAGGTGCAATGACATACTGTCTCATACCATGTCATGAATCTCTCTCGCTCTTTGGGAGACATTTGATTCCACCCGTACATTTCGGGGCTAGGATAAGATCCAATATAATGTAGATTCTCCTCAGATGTGAAGAAATGAGGAAACCACCCTTTCACAGAGTTTTCAAAACCCAAGGCCTCATGCATTTGAGCCAATCTCATGGGTAAGAAACTTAAACTGTCAATGTATCTCTGGTTGAAGGCGGGGTCTACAAAACACAAGATTTTACTACATTGAGCTATGACACTGGGTGCAACGCCTTGTTTTATCAGAGGGTTCAAAAGAAGATTGGAGTCATAGGCTGTAGAATTGTGAGCTATAAACGTGAAGTTTCTGTACTGGGGTTTTCTGAAGTGTTTTAGAAATAGTAGTGCACAATTGGGCCCCTCTGCCGACCACTTTTCACCCTTGAAAGTCATGGTAGATACAAAAATAGGCAAATGAACACCTGATTGCTGATTAGTCTCAAAATCATAGAACACATATTTCTCTGAATGTTCATCTTCAGCCAAGGGCTGAATACAACACTCGTGTGGCACTTCTTGTCTATTTTAAGGTTGTAATTGCAATGGCATTTTGGACATTTCTTGTTAATGTCACAACTGCTTACAGATTTACATGCTTGGGGTGCCCTGTCTCAATTTTGTGTTTTTCGTAGCAGTAGGCCCGAACGACATGTGCGTTGACAATCCGCACAGGGTGTTAGGTTTAAGGGTTGCATCGGACATGTTTCATCCAGACATACTGAACAGTTATAACGACAAGAGCACCCTCCTTTTGGGTGTAGCCTGTATGACATGATGGCGCTCCTAAAAACGCGGTGATGTTGGTAATAGCATAATAATGGGTGTTTTGCACATAAAAGCACAGAATCTGAGGATGAGGTTGTGGGTTGTTCTGGAATTTCAAGAGAGCTGCATTAGCTCTACTGTGGTACAAAACCACAATCTTGATGTTCAGAAATTTTTCAAATTTGACTATGTCAGAGAAAGCCACAGCATCCTGTATACCTAGACCCACTGCATTGAATGTTTATGAGATATGCCCTTTTATTGCTTATGATTTCTGATTGCATGACATTATCAAGTTTCCTTCTCTGACCCCCTCCACCTAAGGGTTGATGTACTATTTGTACTATGAGCTCGAGGCTCCTATCAGCTAGGATGGATTATTTAGATTGAACAAGTTGTTCCAGAAGGGCTATAAATTGTTCAAGATCTGCTGTGCCATTGGGTAAAACAAGAGATACAGTGTTTTGCATGCTATCTCCACAAATTTCAAGCTGTAAGACATCACGAGGTTCGGCAAAATCTGTTGCCCTGTCTAACAGTTCGTTCAGAGTATCCAAGATCATCACAGAAAAAAACTGCATAATCAAGGTTCTGATTCAGCCATGTGAAATTAAAAAACTGTCGAATCTGTATTGCTGAATTTATTTCGGTACCCAACCCGAACACTTCTATCAAGACCATCGCCCCTCTGATTTATTATACAATTGTCAAATTCCTCAAAAACATTGTATTGTGGTTCAGACTCCTTGGATATGGGAGTTAAAGTAGGTGTGTGTGGGTGGTCTGCTGTCAAAGATCTTGTGCTCTAATTCATTTGTTTAATTAAGGATATGAGTTTGGTGGGGATCTGTGATAACAGGTTTTCATCTGTTGGCCCTGCCTCATTCATTTGATTAATTAAGGATATGAGTTTGGTGGGGATCTGTGATAACAGGTTTTCATCTGTCGGAGTTATGGGAGATGTCGCCCAAGTCTCATTCATTTGGTTAATTAAGGATAGGAGTTCTTCTGGGATCTGTGATAACAGGTTTCCAAGTGTCTGAATTATGGGATCTGTCACCCCGGTCTCAATCATTTGGTTAATTGAGGATGTGTGTTCTTGTGGTATTCTGGAAGGATCCATTTTACATATAGATTTTAGCGCTTGTATTTGCGTTTTTTAATCAGATTGTTGTTTAACAAATTAGGCATTGTTCTATGCCAGAAGGATAATCTTGACTGTATTGCCGCTTGAGTAAAGCCACCATACGTTTGTGTAGCAAGACCTTTCTGGATTTTAGAGCCCTGTAAAAGGCTGTGAGAATCCTATCTTGTTCTATTTCAGGATCTGGTGTTTCTACCTCAGAATTGGCTCTATCAATGTGGCTGGCCACAACAGCAAATTTTCTAGCTCAGAATTGTCATTTAAAGCGTTGAAATCATCCCGTTTCAGTGTTTTACTGTGCATGTCCTGGGCGCCGAATTCCTCCACGAACACATGCTCTCGATGTGCCTTCTGTGCCGGTATACGCCGGGGAGTCTGAAAGAAAATATTCATACAAATTAGGGTATTAAAAATAAATTATTTTAGATAAAAATTTCAAATACATTTCAGATATAATACTATATATTAACAATATATACATAGTTAAATTACCTCTGCTTTTTGACGCAGGCTGTTCTGTGGAATTATGGATACTGGGGGTTCTAGAATATTTTCACATGGCTTTACATATTCTTCCGGGCGTGTATCGTTGAAGTCTGAAAAAAAACATTATTTGACATTGTTTTAACATATTCTATCAAAAAATGTATAACTAATAAAAAATATATAACTAATAACAAATGTATACTGGGGTCATACCGTATCCATAGAGCTCCTATTCTTGAATCCGTACGTTTTCAGCCCAGTAGCCCTTCTCGGGCCGGGGTGATTCTGCGCAATGCACTTGGACCACAGTTGTGCGGAGTCGTGAAGGACTGTGATGCGTCGTAAATGCTAGATTATGGCGCGATTGGCTTGAGGTTCCTGGGGGTGTATAACTACCGGTTACAGCCGTGGTTCTTGGAGTGTTTGGAATTCTGGAAAAAACGTTTGTACAAAATGGCAGAATACTGTCTGTTTCATCCATAATGCATCAAGTATCCTACGCTGTAAACACAAGATTGTCTTTTAAAATAGGGTACACACTTTTTTGTTTTTAATAATGTATAAATATTATTATGGATTTTATTTTTGGACTTACGTCGAAAATAGCGTGATGGGGACGGGCTTCATAAAGAAGACATGGTCTCGGTTTGAACCTCGGAATTCTCATCTAATGTTGGATGATCCAAATCAATTATTCCCGGTAGCAACTGCGTAAATGACGGGTATCCTATAGACGTTAGATAATATTAACATATATTTATACGAAATATATACATTTTAACTTGTAAAAATACGTGCAATTGTCATAAATACATACCTGAAAAATCGATGTCCACCCGTTTTAGAATATCTGTAAAAACATATCTAACACCGGTTTAATATTAGAGAGAGAGAGAGAGTTCCCAACAGGACATTCATTTGGTAAGATCAAACAATTCCCTGAAACTACCTAACGCACCCAAAAGCGAAAATATTAATATCCTCACCTTCGAAATTCTCCATATAGGCTTGCAAAAATGCAGGAAAATAGTTTTCAGCTGGGCCTCTGTGCCCTGACTGAGACAAAGTATGGAATGAATTTACAGAGCGATGGGTAAGTTTAGTGTTTTTCGGGCGACATCCTATTTGCAAAAATGAACCAATAGTAACGGTGTTGTTTAGAAATAAACATTGTTTTTCAACCTTGGGGGGGGCTGTCTAGACCTATTATATGCAGGGATGGCGGCATTGCCTTTTGCTTCCTACATCCTCCTGGCATATAACACCTGCTGTTTTTGGTGACACCCAGTATGCATAATGAACTGTTAGTACCGGTGCTGATTAGAAATAACATTGTTTTTAAAACTTAGGGGATGTCTAGACCGTTTATATTGGGGCTGTGGGGTTTGACTTTTGAGCCCCCACATCCTCTGGGGGGGGGAATACATTTTATTTTGAGAGGCTTGAGTGCTAATGACACGAAAGTGCCTACCTGGTTTCAAACACCCCCATGCAGACACACACCCTCGAAAAACCCATTGTTTTTGAAACACACACACACGCCCGCACACGCACACACGCAAACACACGCACACACACCCGTCTTTCCTGAAAGCCTTTTTTTCTGAGAGAGGGAGCGTGATATTCCAGGACTTAAAGGTGAGATGCAATTTTGAAACCAGTACAGACCTTTTAAAACATGCTATAATTAGTACAAAAATTGTACTATTCCTTTCCTGACATCCATCCGTTTCCAATTCACCATCGTCAAGACAGGCTCTCTTGCTCGCTAGATGTCCAACACCTTCCACATTCCGTAAGTTTTCATTCCATGGATAGATCAAACATTGTGCATGTAGACCCTAGGTATGTCTTAAGGATAGAAGTGCCCAGTGGCGTAATCGTTCACGATTTTGGTAATGATTTCCTGCTTTTCATCATGGCCATAAATATGTAATAATCGGCCCACTTAAAGCTAAAGACAGGCATAAAATAGTTCACATCCTTGCAGGCTTTGGAAAATACATATGAACTAACTGATTTTGTAGCATTTGAACTATCATATTGTTCACAAGCTAAAAATTGTCACTTTGGAGTCGGGGCAATACACCATTGAATAGATTCTTATGGCTTTCAAATCAACGCGCCCACACACCACCTCTTCCAACGTGTAGCCGGGCAGGGATGTACAACTCAGGGCGTGTTCGATCTGACATAGCGCTAGCCGTATCTTAAGCCATTCTCTCATACGCAGCGCAGGAGAAAAACTCCCGGATTTTGCTTGATAAAGGGGACTGGGGCCGCGGTCTGTGAAAATCTTCACAGTTGAATACTCCGGTTGGAATATGTTAGCCATATGTCCATCACTCATATCCAAAACTCCTTTAAAACATTCAGGGGCCTCACATAAACTGTCCTTGATGCTTTTGTCATTGGGTTCTTGACACTAGGCACAAAGTACACCCAGAATTGGCCTAGGAGACATGTCTAATTTTCGGTTTAATGTTCTGGGTTTATTTTTAATTTCTTGTTTAGTGTTCTGGGGCGCTTGTGGTGTTCTGGGGCTTATTTATGCCTCACAAATACCCCCGGACATTCCTGTTTCATAGACAACAGCCCTAAGGTCACTAAAACAGGGTGTGGGCCATACTCTTTGAAATGTTCAAACGAGGTCCCTACACATCAATCCTCATGACAGCTTCAAAGGAACAGATGAAATACAGTGCCTTGCGAAAGTATTCGGCCCCATTGAACTTTGCGACCTTTTGCCACATTTCAGGCTTCAAACATAAAGATATAAAACTGTATTTCTTTGTGAAGAATCAACAACAAGTGGGACACAATCATGAAGTGGAACGACATTTATTGGATATTTCAAACTTTTTTAACAAATCAAAAACTGAAAAATTGGGCGTGCAAAATTTATTCAGCCCCATTAAGTTAATACTTTTTAGCGCCACCTTTTGCTGCGATTACAGCTGTAAGTCGCTTGGGGTATGTCTCTATCAGTTTTGCACATCGAGAGACTGACATTTTTTCCCATTCCTCCTTGCAAAACAGCTCGAGCTCAGTGAGGTTGGATGGAGAGCATTTGTGAACAGCATTTTTTCAATTCTTTCCACAGATTCTCGATTGGATTCAGGTCTGGACTTTGACTTGGCCATTCTAACACCTGGATATGTTTATTTTTGAACCATTCCATTGTAGATTTTGCTTTATGTTTTGGATCATTGTCTTGTTGGAAGACAAATCTCCGTCCCAGTCTCAGGTCTTTTGCAGACTCCATCAGGTTTTCTTCCAGAATGGTCCTGTATTTGGCACCATCCATCTTCCCATCAATTTTAACCATCTTCCCTGTCCCTGCTGAAGAAAAGCAGGCCCAAACCATGATGCTGCCACCACCATGTTTGACAGTGGGGATGGTGTGTTCAGGGTGATGAGCTGTGTTGCTTTTACGCCAAACATAATGTTTTGCATTGTTGCCAAAAAGTTCAATTTTGGTTTCATCTGACCAGAGCACCTTCTTCCACATGTTTGGTGTGTCTCCCAGGTGGCTTGTGGCAAACTTTAAACAACACTTTTTATGGATATCTTTAAGAAATGGCTTTCTTCTTGCCACTCTTCCATAAAGGCCAGATTTGTGCAATATACGACTGATTGTTGTCCTATGGACAGAGTCTCCCACCTCAGCTGTAGATCTCTGCAGTTCATCCAGAGTGATCATGGGCCTCTTGGCTGCATCTCTGATCAGTCTTCTCCTTGTATGAGCTGAAAGTTTAGAGGGACGGCCAGGTCTTGGTAGATTTGCAGTGGTCTGATACTCCTTCCATTTCAATATTATCGCTTGCACAGTGCTCCTTGGGATGTTTAAAGCTTGGGACATTTTTTTGTATCCAAATCCGGCTTTAAACTTCTTCACAACAGTATCTCGGACCTGCCTGGTGTGTGCCTTGTTCTTCATGATGCTCTCTGCGCTTTTAACGGACCTCTGAGACTATCAGAGTGCAGGTGCATTTATACGGAGACTTGATTACACACAGGTGGATTGTATTTATCATCATTAGTCATTTAGGTCAACATTGGATCATTCAGAGATCCTCACTGAACTTCTGGAGAGAGTTTGCTGCACTGAAAGTAAAGGGGCTGAATAATTTTGCACGCCCAATTTTTCAGTTTTTGAATTGTTAAAAAAGTTTGAAATATCCAATAAATGTCGTTCCACTTCATGATTGTGTCCCACTTGTTGTTGATTCTTCACAACAAAAATACAGTTTTATATCTTTATGTTTGAAGCCTGAAATGTGGCAAAAGGTCGCAAAGTTCAAGGGGGCCGAATACTTTCGCAAGGCACTGTATATGCATAAATCAACACTCCCTCTAAAGTGTGAGAACGGGAACGAAAGGATGCCCATATATGGGAACTCCCTATGAACTCCCGTGATAACTTCCTGCCAGGATGCCCATATATGGTTAAACACACGTGACCCATGACAAAGGTTCATAAATCACACATTTGACGTGTGCCGTCTACTGAATTCTCTCTCGTGTCAAACCCTTTGGATAAATCTAAAAGCATGCCAGGAGCATATGCATTGTTGTTCAGGGCTATAAAGATTTTATCCACAAGTTGCAAAAGATCCATATCTGTGGGATAGTTTTTACGAAAACCATATTGGTGCTCATATAGTATACAGTGTTGATTTAAACGTTTCGTCATTCTCTTATACACCAATTATTCTAGGATTTTAGAAAGAATATGGTATTACAGATATTGGGTGATAATTTATAAAAGATCTGGGATCCCCAGATCTGCAGATGGGATAACTTTGGCAATTTTCACATTTTAGGAATAATACCAATTTATATTGATTTGGTGAAGATATACGTTAGAGACTCAGTAATCAAGGAAGAAACACTGCTTTCACCAAAGAGGCACCAATCTCATCATGACCTGCTGGTGATATCTTTAAGTTACCAATTACCTCCATCACCTCCATTACATCAGGAGGATAAAACTGAAGCAGAAAAGGGCAATGTCCCTTAATGTAATTTCCACACAATTTCTATAGGATTGAGGTCAGGGCGTTGTGATGGCCACTCCAATACCTTGATTTTGTTGTCCTTAAGCCATTTTGACACAACTTAGGAAGTATGCTTGGGGTCATTATTCATTTGGAAGACCCATTTGCGACCATGCTTTAACTTTAACTGATGTCTTGAGATGTTGCTTCAATATATCCACATAATTTTCCTTTCTCATGAAGCCATCTATTTTGTGAAGTGCACCAGTCCCTCCTGCAGCAAAGCACCCCCACAACATGATGCTGCCACCCCCGAGCTTCACGGTTGGGATGGTGTTCTTCGGCTTGCAAGTGTTGGGGAATAATCAGAATTGGTTGGTAACATAGGTAAGATGTTTTATATTCATCATATGTTTGTAAGTTACTTCTCATCAAGAATGTTATTTTTGTATAATACTGTGGCAGGGTTGCAGTATCTGTTCTATGTCAAGACTAAGTTGCATGGGCCGCAGAGAGGGGAGAGGTCAAGGTGTCATCATGTGTAAACATATCTTTTGCTCCACTGTGTCTGTGTGCCAGTCACGCTCTACTTTTCCCATCGGGGAGAGGAGGATGGCAGTGTCTGGAATCATTCTATGCTCCCCGTGAGCTTGTCCAGGATTGGTTGTATTTAGAATTGGTTGTATCTAAATGACAATTTGATATATATGCCTGTTGATATGGAGGATTGGTTTATGGTTCTGGGTTTGAGTAAGGAGACAAAGCTGAACGATTTATTATGTCTATGCTGTCTGACTATGTGTGTTTTTTGCTATTAAAGGATCTCAGTTGCAATGTAGAGGGGGCTCTCAGAGAATTCATTGATAGACACTGAATTGATCTGAGAGTCACAGGGTTGTGATAGAGCTCATATAATTAAAGATGGACTTTGATAACTAACTCTGACTTGTGTTGTGGTTTGCTCCCATGATTTGGTAAATAGAGGAAATTTCCACAACATTTGGCGACGAGGAGGGGATGTGAATCTTCACTCGGTGACCGTTCTTACGATTTAGGTAAATAAATTGTGTACGAGGGATCCCCTAAACTTGGGATCTCAAGGGAAACCACACTTTGGGAACTAAGCAGATGGACCAACCTTTGATCTAAGAGGAAGCGAGCCGAGTGGATACCACATCTCGAACTGAGTTTTTTTTAAAGAAAAAGGTGAGCGAACCACACACAGATTTGAAGTCAAGTTTTTTAATTATGCCTGTTACGTATACTCTGAGCCTGAATTCCTTTGTAAGGAAGGCACCTTGGCGGCGTAAGCAGGGCCGAATCAGAGGAGAGTAATCTGGGGGTTTTGTGGACTCAAAAGATACTCTGCACTGTCCGGTTGCCAGTGACCAAGAGCCCTCCTGACACTGAATTGATCACAGTGGGGATTTGGTGAGGTCGTCTGTCGGGGTGAGGGGCCAGGGGGACTGTGTGTTCTAGGTGAAACACGGCACTTGGTGAAGCCCTATTGGAAGAAGGACCTCATTCTGTGCGTCTGTGTGATTTGTCTAAGTGACCCTCAGATGTGGTGAATTCCAATTATTTTAAATGTGCTAGCCAGGTATGCCCTGGGTTACTCTGTGTGAGTATTTTGTTATAGGATCACTAGGTAATAGTTGTCGGACCGTTCTGTGTGAGCGGGGTAGGGTTGACTCTGTGTGGGCAAACCTTTTTTCTGATGTTCTTTGTGGACGTCTGACCAGTTCTATGTGAACATCTGACCAATCCTGTGTGGATGATCCTGAAAGTTCTGTGTGAGTACCTAAGATTTCTTAAGTTTTATATGGATTCTGTGAATTATTTGAAATGATGATAAATTGTATGTGTGTATAATCAATTACTAGAGATTTGATCAAGTAATGCTGAGAATGATTAGATACAATTTAAACCACCCATTTGTAGACATACGTAGGTTTTGAGTTGATATCTTAAATGGATAATTTGATAAAGATTAAGTTTTTAAGCACTATTAAAATAATCTACAAAATCTGGGAAATTGAGCTCTAGAAACTGATTAGAGTGTGTCCACTTTTGGTTATCTTACCCTAACGATGTAACGATAAAACGCATATTGGATTATCTCCGTCTGGGTGAAACATTTGAAATTTAACTGCCCTTAAGGTCTGAACATGTTATATTTTTTCTTCCCAGTATGAGAGAAGTTGCGGGATATATAAAAATAAAGTTAAAGATAATTTGAGGGATGCTCGATGTAATTTATAATGTCGTACAAAGCCTAAGGTTTTCCATCAAACTAATTATCATTGCGTGATTAATGTGATGTAGTGAAGTAATTGAAATACGTTGCATAAGTAAACATAATCTACTTTTATTAAAAGGCGCAATATCTGTTTCTTAGTCATTAACTGTCGATTTTATTCTTTGATTGCTAATAAATTCATTTGGAATTTGAGAATCATAGCTGGAGTAACGTTTGCACTATCAAAATTGGGCTATTATTCTTCTGGGAATTACCGATTGTGACTTGTTTTGATTTTACTTAGAAATTGGGTTTATATGCGGAGAATCTTAGTTTTTCACAATAGCATTCGTGGTTCAGTGGTAGAATTTACACCTGCAATGCGGGAGGCCCGGGTTCCAATCCCAGTCATTGCGCTGGTTGAATTCTGAGTTTTTGATTGTAAATAATCTATTTGAATGTTTTGCCTGGAAAGTTATGGTCGCTAGTGTTTGTATAAGGGATAAATTGAACGTTTTCAATAGATTGTTTAGGTTAAATTGATAGACTAATTCAACTTAAAATAATAATGAAGCGAATTCTGATGAAAGACGATGTCTGTTCAATAAATTATCTGCTGGAATAATGTATTGAGAATTGGGTCGTATTTAAATTACTGTATCAATAGAGAAGACAGTTACCTAAGTTAAAGAAATTCAGAATAATAGCGGGGAGAGAATGGCAATAGAAAGTGGTTACCGAAATGTTTTTCATTCTTATAGATTGACTGACGCATGTTATAATTTTGGCGCTGCGTGTGTTATTTTTAAAGAAATAGGATACATTTCATAAGTGGGCAGAGCAAAGAGAAGAGGAAGTTATAAAGTTGGGTTTTTAATCTTACGATAGAGGTAAGGAAAAACATTGACATGAGAGGGGTTATATATTTTTGCCCAACTGGGGGAAAAAGAAATAGGAAAGTTGGGCTGAAAGTATGGAAGAGAGTTAGTTGCTATGTTGGCTACTAATTGTCAGGGAAAGTTGCTGGAGGCAGGTAGATTGTTGTAGAATAACGTAAATTTGCGTTATTAGTTTGAATATACAATAACCTTACTCTAATTGTTTTGACCGTTGTTCAGGTAAAAACAATATCTGTATTTCTAGCAACTGATTCGCTAGGTGGGCATCATAGATTTGTGGGAGACTGGATGTCTGAATCATAAAACATCGTAAGAATAGATTCTGATGGTTATTGATTCTTGGTTTGATTGTTTAAGTAACACCAGTTAATTTGAGCAGGAAAGTTCATGTAGTCTAACATTATAGTATGTTTCCATTATGTGGAACAATGTCAGGTCATTAAAGGTGATTGCTGGATTGAATAGTATGAGAGCCTGTTGACAGAAGACTGAATGGGTATGAATGTTGAAAAGCAAGCTTGGGCCAAACTAGTAAACTAGTATGTTAAGTGGGGGAGTATCGTAGATTTTAATTATAGTGTTGTTACCGCAATAGTCAAAAACAATTCATATGTTTTGGGAAATTAGCTAGGTTAAATTTGGTATTTGAATTCCTTTATTATTTGCTTTTTAAAAGAAAGGTTGGAATCAAGTATGATGCCTTGGCACTTAAAATCAGATACCACCAGGAGCTTTTTCCATCAGTAGTTGTTTTTTGAGGAACATGCAGACTGTTTCATTTTATTGAGATGTAAACATGAGTCTCTGAGCAATTTTGTCATCTGAATCATTATAGTAGTGAGTTCTTGTGTGTGTTATTTGCTTGAATTTATCACTGTATCATCTGCATACATTGGAACTTCAGACCCTGTACAGACTAAAGGAAGATAATTAATGGATGTGCTGAACAGTATTGACTTTTTGTGGATATCAGTGGGGGGGAGAAAAAAAAAAGTGTATTTTTATTTTTACGATGATGAGACGGCACCGATTTTTGAAAGATGTTAGATGTGTTTAAAAAAATCAGGATTGGTTTTTACTAAATTTATATCAACAGGTTGAAATTATTAGGTTGCTGATTAAAAGTTTTTTTAGGAGTTGATTTAACTTAATTAAACATTGTATCATACATATACATTGATGTTGATTAAAACTTATGATTAATGATTTGAGATACAGTGGAATTATCATTAGGTTTGGTTTATAGTTTCACGTTTGAGTATCTGAATCGATGTAGTGTAATGAATACTAAGTGTTTTTGTGTTTTCTCCGGGAAAATGGATATTTCACTGTCTCTCTCTGGAATGTTTCCAGGGACTATACTCTGGGGGAGAGTGAGTGAAATTGAGGCCATAAACTACCACATTGGGATTTTAATGAGTTTTTATTTTCTGACTTTTCATTACACACGCAAATTCTTTCGATAAAGGAATGTTCTGGGAACTTGGAAATACAAAAATGTTGGAACTTGTTGATTATTGTTTGCAAATTGTTTTATATAGTGAAAAACACTGCTTTGAAGGGTTTTGTATGACCTATGACCTTCTGATGACTTTCCGTTGTGGCTTGATCACCCGCATTGGAAAGCCATTTGGATAATGAATATATGGTCATTTGTAATACTGCTTTCAAAATAATTTGTGTAATTGGTAAATATGTTTCTTAGCCATATTTGTAATTTGGACCACTGTGAAGGGCATTGCTTTTAACTAAGGGTATGCTGCTTTAATTCTATTTTCCTATGACCATAGGGGTTAAATAATTTTTCTTTGTGGAGTTTTTTTTCAGTTTAGTGATTTTAATTTGATTAGGTTAGCTGAAATTTTGTTTTACATTACTCTCATACGGAGAGATGTGTGTAAAACATGGGGGAGGATCCAGTTTTTTGAGGGTTTGAATTGAAGTTATACAACTTAAGTGATATGTGAAGGAGTGTATTGTATTGTTATTATTACCTATTCCCGAGGGGTATAGGTCTAACTTCTTGATCCTTGGCTCTACGATGGAGTTGACAGTGAGATGGGGAGTATAAACCAATTTGAAAGAATAGTTTCAATAGAATGTTTTGATATTCTCTGTGAAATATGTTTAGATATGTGTGTTAAGAATAATTGGTAAAAGTAATAATTTATCATGTAGTTAATGAACTGAACTGAACTAAACTGTTGTTCTGATCTGTTCTTTCGAGGTTATCATGAAAAGTGACATCAGATGGTATCTTAATGCATGGAAGAGATAATTGGACCATATGGTGTGTGTACCTCAAAACCCCCTCTAACTGGCTGAAGAAGAGTGATAAAGGCGTTGAAGGCTTTCCAAGCCACTTCTACCGAGAGAAAAGAACCAAGCCAGAAATTGGTGTACAGTCTCAGATCTAAGCTATCAACTGCTTTTCTTTCATGGTTCTCTCATACTGTGATGAGTCCACTTGGAGTGATCATGGAGAAAGATCTGTTCTAACATTTTCTTATGATGCTGGTATGTTGGTTGACGAATGGACAAGACATGAGTGGTAAAGATGACATTGAAATTGAGACATTATCATGGGCCGGGGGGGTTTGGGGGGGGGGGGGGGGGGGGGGTTGGTCAACTGTGCCATTAAAATTGTTTATACTTTTGTGGTATCAGGTTGATTGAAGAGGTCTACACCATGTAAATTGTAGTAATTTAGATTAAGAATGCATTGAGATACTGATCTGTATTATAATCATGATTAAAAAAGTTAATAGTAGAATTATGGGATAATTATACTGTATGTAAATCTGCTAATATTGATGTGTGTTAAATTGAGGTTTTTACTTTGAGTGATAAGACAAATTTGAATCACTGAGGAATGCTATTCTAAATATTGGTTTGATAAATAGTTGGGTTGTTACTTATGATTTGGAATATGAATGATTTCAATGACCTATTCCCTATTCCTGACTATATCTCTGATAGTGGGGAACCTAATTCTAAGCATGAGGATTTAGAGGGATGACTGTCCTATAGGTTGTTATGATGCCTGTGTTTAGACTGGGTTCTCTTGTAATTTTGGGAGCATTTATATGTTTTGTTATTTTCATTTTTACTCAACAAATGTATTATTCTATATGTTAGTAAGGTGCCATGTTACTATTCTGATTCTTCAGAAGGGACTGAGTCCCTTGAGAGGGGAATGTTGGGGAATAATCAGAATTGGTTGGTAACATAGGTAAGATGTTTTATATTCATCATATGTTTGTAAGTTACTTCTCATCAAGAATGTTATTTTTGTATAATACTGTGGCAGGGTTGCAGTATCTGTTCTATGTCAAGACTAAGTTGCATGGGCCGCAGAGAGGGGAGAGGTCAAGGTGTCATCATGTGTAAACATATCTTTTGCTCCACTGTGTCTGTGTGCCAGTCACGCCCTACTTTTCCCATCGGGGAGAGGAGGATGGCAGTGTCTGGAATCATTCTATGCTCCCCGTGAGCTTGTCCAGGATTGGTTGTATTTAGAATTGGTTGTATCTAAATGACAATTTGATATATATGTGTGTGTTTTTTGCTATTAAAGGATCTCAGTTGCAATGTAGAGGGGGCTGTCAGAGAATTCATTGATAGACACTGAATTGATCTGAGAGTCACAGGGTTGTGATAGAGCTCATATAATTAAAGATGGACTTTGATAACTAACTCTGACTTGTGTTGTGATTTGCTCCCATGATTTGGTAAATAGAGGAAATTTCCACGACACAAGCCTCCCCCTTTTTCCTCCAAACATAACAATGGTGATTATGGCCAAAAAGTTCTATATTTGTTTCATCAGACCAGAGGACATTTCTCCAAAAAGTATGATCTTTGTCCACATGTGCAGTTGCAAACTGTAGTCTAGCTTATTTATGGCAGTTTGGGAGCAGTGGCTTCTTCCTTGCTGAGCGGCTTTTCAGGTTATGTCGATATAGGACTCGTTTCACTGTGGATATAGATACTTTTGTACCTGTTTCCTCCAGCATCTTCACAAGGTTGTTTGCTGTTGTTCTGGGATTGATTTGCACTTTTCGCACTAAAGTACGTTCATCTCTAGGAGACAGAACGCGTCTCCTTCCTGAGTGTTATGACGGCTGCATGGTCCCATGGTGTTTATACTTGTGTACTATTGTTTGTACAGATGAACGTGGTACCTTCAGGCGTTTGGTAATTGCTCCCAAGGATGAACCATACTTGTGGAGGTCCACAATTTATTTTCTGAGGTCTTGGCTAATTTCTTTATATTTTCCCATGATGTCAAGCAAATAGACACTGAGTTTGAAGGTAGGTCTTGAAATACATCCACAGGTACACCTCCAATTGACTCAAATGATGTCAATTAGCCTATCAGAAGCTTCTAAAGCCATGACATCATTTTCTGTAATTTTCCAAGCAGTTTAAAGACACAGTCAGCTTAGTGTATGTAAACTTTTGTCCCCCTGGAATTGTGATACAGTGAATTATAAGTGAAATAATCTGTCTGTAAACAATTGTTGGAAAAATGACTTGTGTCATGCACAAAGTAGATGTCCGTACCAACTTGACAAAACTATAGTTTGTTAACAAGAATGACTTGTGGTTGTTGAAAAACGAGTTTTAATGAATCCAACCTAAGTGTATGTGAACTTCCGACTTCTTTTTTCAACAATAAATTGAGATGGGATGGTTGTAGAAGTATTTTTCATTATTCAACAGTTGATTGATGATTTTACAAGTTTACTTTATATTATTTGAGGATTCATGGAATTTGTTAGTAAAAGATATTGTTGGGGATATCAAAAGTGAGTTTGTTCTTATACTTTTTGTAATTTACAGAATTCAGAGGAGAGTGATGTGAGAGAATTTTTTTATACAACCTTTTAGACAGGTTCTGGAAACCTTGGTTTCTGCTGTTTATGGGATTTAACTAAGGGAAAGTAGTGGTGAAATACAGAATTGAAAGATGTGAGAAAAATCTGGTGAGCAGACTCCACATCAGCCTGATTATAAACATTTTCCCATGAAATAGCATCAATCAACATCTTAAAGCACTCACAATTACTTTTGTTAAATATTCTACCCTTAATGCTACTAATCATTCCCATCTGTTAATGTCCAGCTGCCAAGGAAAGTTGGAAAATTGAAAACTGGTCAAATGTCAGTATAAAGTATAACTGTATTAGCCACATTATTCAAATCATTTGTACAAATATTATCAGTAAGGGTGTCAGATGAACTGGTCACTCTTGTTTGTCTCTTCAGTCAACCATGTTTCTGAAAGAGCAACAATGGAAAATTCATGATTGAGAGAAGACAGATAATGAACAAGGTTGTAATGATTTTTTAGGAAGACTGAATGTTCAAATGAAAGGAAGAAAATAAGCTTGTCTTGGAATTAGATAAGCTGCTATACAGGTCGTTAAATTGCTTAACATTATAGTTATCTCTGGTAAATCTTAGGAAATTTGAATTTGGATCAACACAATCATTATATTTATAATTTGCTTCATTAATATCTAATGGGTTAAAGACCATGTTATCAGGGTTGATCGTGCTCAACTAAGAGAGATACACAGTGGAACGGAAACATAGAAGTGAAGGCCTCACGTGTCCAATACAACCATATATTTTGTTTGTTTTATCAATAGGGGTACACTTCCTATTGAATGCACATTGACACAGTCCACGTAATACCACTGAAGACTTCAGAGGGTTATGACATTTAGAGCAATGTTTTGTGAAATGCATGAGCAGCATAGAATAAATCTGTGTTTCAAATAATTTGACTATAGCGGAGTCACTTGCCATAGGGCTATGAGAGGGGGGTGAACGACCAGCTGATCATACTTCAGGGATGCAATGTTCCCTTTTTTCCTTCTTCATTTAGTCGTGGCAGCAGTTCTTTTATTTTGAGGCGTACCTTTTTGGAGAAATATTCATTGATTAAGATTTTGGTTACCTTCAGGCGTTTGGCTTTCCTGAGAATCTCCTCCTTGTCTTTGAACCTGAACAGTTTTACCGCGTCTTTCTTTTACCCAACACAGTTAAGCCAATACCAGAAGGGCGTTCTACAATACTTTGAGCGCTCTCCAAGTCCGGAAGTGAATATCACGTAGCGCAAAATTTTTGTCACTGATTAATAACAGTTGCCCTTGTATTTCAAGATTGAAAAATATAAAAACATAATGTCGTGGACCGAGCTAGCCATTAACGTCCCTTAACGCTCAAGGACAGATTCAACGGCTGGAGCATAGAGTTTTCGACTGAATGATTAAAAAAAAAATATTTGACAAATTATGAACAATAAGTAAATGCTTTTATCTGATAATAGACTACTTATGATAATATAACAACTTCAAATACCGTGCTAGTGATGTTAAGTAGCCTAGGTTAACTTACCTGACCTTCAATTGAGGGAATTCAGCAGAGTTTTCTGAGACATTTTTACAACCCATTGCAACTCTGAAAATAAATACATCGGCAAATGTTACCAAACATTATAATAATAAGCCGGCATTACGATAGGCAGCTAGTTGTAAATGACACTTTCCATCCTTGCATCTTTCTTTTTTACCAACGCAGTTATGACAACACATTTACATCCTTACCTTGGAAGGTCACTGTCTTTGCGCTGATCGCCTGTGAGTGAGACAACTCTAGAAGGCCAATGGGAGAGTAGTAGAACGCCCCTCTGAATAACGGGGTGTAGTTTTGGCGTAACTGCGTTGGGAAAAAGAAAGATGCAGTTTTACCACTATAGATCTGGGCCGTCCATCAGAAAGATGCAGTTTTACCGCTATAGAACTGGGCCGTCCATCGAGGAAGAATGTGCCATTCCTATAAGCCATTCCAATGAGCCTTCTCCATCTCGATGAGTTTAGGGTCCAGCTTGAATTGATCTGCCAGGAGTTTCTTGGCCTTGGCTTCTGTGACAAGTTTCAGTCTTTAATTCCCAATTCCATCTCCCCAATTCCATGCGAAATCCTCAGACATGGTTTTGAATGACTGATTTTTGCTCGTCCTCCTCAGACTGCTCAAATTCCATTACAGCCTTGAACAGATCATCAACCATTCTGTTGGTAGAATCTATAAAGAGTTTCAGGACTTGAAGTAATTTTCCTGCAGATCTAATAAATCTTTATGTAACTATTTGTTGAGTAGTTCATGGAGTGTAGTGCTTGATAAGTATTCTTCGTCCGCATTGAGCTTTGCAGTTTTTGTTGTTGTCTAGTAGCCATTCTACAAGTTTATTGTGAGCTAAAATTAGTTCACACCCGCCTCCAGAACACAAGCTCCGCCAGCGGCAAACATACACAAACAACACACACTTGATGACACATGCACCAGTATGATAAACAGAGAGAAAGTGGAGAACTTGCTCACTGTATGGGGATCCTGGCGGCACATTACTAAACTAGTGGGAGATTACCAACTCCCAAGTTAGTGCTGTGTATTCAAGCAATATGCGGGGGCAGTAAGTCAAAACACCAGTCAAAGATGCTTGAGAGAGACAGTGGTAGGAGCATTCGCTTACCCATGGAACGAGCACCATGTGTGAGCGTGTTGTGATCACCACCACCTCATACATGTCAAGAAAATGTTTTTTAATTTAAAATCCATTGGTGACCTATGGTGTGGTGCTACATAATGTGGACTTTACTCAGGGTAGATTCAGGGTTTTTGGAGTCAAACCCAAGGTCATGCTCCTATTCCACCGGACTGTTATATAGAGCTTTCTATTATATGGCATTTTAGCCTGGTTAGTGAAATTATCAGTTAGTTTAAAATTACTGTCCAGACATCAATGAATATGATGGGTGCGAACAATCATGGGACAGCCAAATAAAATAATCTCAGACCCATCCTATGTACTCCACCCAAAGTTTCAACTTCTTTTCTCAGGCAGATGCAACAGTTTCTCAATGTAAGCTGGACAGATAGTTAGTAATACTCCTAAACAGCAATAAGTAGGGAGAGACAATGTGCAATGTGATAAGGACATGTGCAGTATATACTTAAGCAATAAGGCATGAAGGGGTTGTCACGTTCTGACCTTTATTTCCTTTGTTTTGTCATTATTTAGTATTGTCAGGGTACAGCCGTTAGCCGTGGTATATTGGCCATATACCACAAACCCTGAGGTACATAATTGTGATTATAAACTGGTTACCAATGCAATTAGAGCAGTAAAAATAAATGTTTTGTCATACCTGTGCTATGTCAGTCAATCAGCATTCAGGGCTTGAACCACCCAGTTTATAAACATGCATATATGATATAAATCATGATTTGGTGGGCTATATATGTTAAGGACATATCTGGTGCAAAGCATCACTTCTCACATTCTACTTTTTTTAGATTGTCCTTGCCAACTAAACTTAATATCACCTATTCCGTTAAGCTAAAGAAAGGTAAACAATCCTGAAGCACAGGTATTACATAAAGTAAATTAATAATAGAGGGAGTCAAAAACACACAAATATTTATCCCGCTCCGATTGTGTGGTCATGTGGTGTATAACCAGGACTCCCAAAACAGTGCTTGCAGTTGAAATAATCAGGTTTTATTCCCTATTCTTTGATATTCTAAACTTTGGTGAAAGGTGAATTGGAACAATAATCAAAATACCATTTGCCTTTAGGGCTTGAATATCAGCTATATGAGACATCACCCTCTCACTGGGGAGGCCCGAAAGCCTCCTCTACCAAATCCTACTTCTGCCTCTGAATCCTCACCATGTTGTCCTCTACTATATAAACTTAATGATGACAATGTCCCTCTTCTGGCCAAAGTGGTTACAGCGGTCCTCTGTTAAGTTCCAGGCTGGGTCCATGAGGAAGATGAGAGGCAAATGTGAGGTTGACTTTAGGCCCACCTCCCAAGTTTTAAATGAAAGCTGCTTTTTCAATGGGCTGGTGGGTGTGTCTCTCTGGAACTCCTTTCTCTTCTTTCTTATACTGCCATCCAGACGTTCAAACTTGAAATCATCTTCCCTAGAGACCAACCAGACACAGAGAGGAAGAGATTTACAGACAGTGGAAGGAAGTGAGAGAAAAAAAAGACGAGCTATGTCCATATACAATAATTTAAATGTGTTTTATGTGTATGTTACCGAAGTGGGACCTCCGGTAGAGTGAGGAAGTGAACTGAGAGACACGCAGACTTGAGGGTGCCGTCCTCATGGTGTAGTCTGAGTTCCATGTGGCTCAGTTGGTAAAGTGTTGCACTTGTAACACAAGGATTGCGGGTTTGATTCCCACGGGGTGATGCGGTAGCCCAAAAAAGGACTCTGATGACATCTCCTTTGCTGGATCAGCACACACTGTCACCACCGGCTCCGCCTCTTGAGTGGGGGCCGGATAGCTGGCTCTATGAGATGCCTTGCATTCGGGCACTGCCCCAAGAAGGGGGAGAGAGCGGGCCATCAACGGAAGGAAGAAAAGCTAAACTAGCAGTAGAATTTGAATGGGTTAAACTGATGCGAGAGTTGGGGATAGAGGATGCATCTGTCATTAGTAATGTTTCACAGTAACATGTCAAACTGACCCTTTACAGAAAAAGCTTGCCACAAGGTTAGAATATGACTCAGTGCTAAAACTGACCTGGTCCCGAAAAGAGCATAAAAGGCGAATGCCTTCCTTAAGAGGGCATGATAGTGCTACTTGACTTGCAGACAGCTCGTGATACTTCAACTATCATCAACCTAAAAGGTAATATCTGACTTTCATACTCTAGAACAATTGTATCTCTTGACTTCTGATTTCTGAATGAGACATACTGAGACAACTACCCTCCACACTCCTTGTGCTGAGTACATCCACCTTCTAACCGGAGTGGATAAATAGCATCAGTGGTATTGGGTCTTGATCTCGAACAGTTCACTTCACTAATCAGTAAATCATAGTACAACTTCTAGTAGGAGAAACAGATACATATCTGACTTTCGTACTCTAGAACAAGTGTATCTCTTGACTTCTGATTTCTGAACGAGACATACTGAGACAACTACCCTCCACGCTCCTCGTGCTGAATACATCCACCTCCTAACCAAAGTGGATAAATAGCATCAGTGGTGTTATACGTTTTTTTTTTTGTCTCGAACCGTTCTCTTCGCTAATCAGTAAATCATAGTTGTAATGGCATTCTTCCTCCTCTTCTGAGGAGGAGTAGCGAGAAGGATCGGAGGACCAATGCGCAGTGTGGTAAGTGTCCATGACGTTTATTTTAAGACATAAACTGAACACTATGAAATACAAAACAATAAACGTGAACATGAACGAAACCGAAACAGTACCGTGTGGCAACAAACACTCACACAGAAACAAACACCCACCAACCAAAAGTGAAACCCAGGCTACCTAAGTATGATTCTCAATCAGAAACAACTAACGACACCTGCCTCTGATTGAAAACCATACCAGGCTGAACTCAAAACCCCAACATAGAAAAACACACATAGACTGCCCACCCCAACTCACGCCCTGACCATACTAAATAAAGACAAAACAAAGGAAATAAAGGTCAGAACGTGACAATAGTACAAACTTCTAGTAGGAGAAACAGATACTGAGTGATTGGATAAACCTCTAGAGCAATTGTAAGTGGAAGAACATACTCTTTGGGAACCAACCAGGTCAGCCTACGCTAAGTTAATTAACCACTTGTTGTAATAAGGCATTAATAGTAGTAATAGTAGTAAGTGTTTTGATGATTGTTGATGTTATATATATTAAGGACTAAAAAGAAACTGTAATGACGTGTACAACTGTGAATTGCAAACATTAAATAAAAATTTGAAACTAGACCCAAAACCCTAGGGGAGAGAACACCTCTGACAGTCCCAGTCTAGGCAAACAAGTATTTTTTCTACACTAAAGACAATATGATGGTTTGGACAGAATAATCATGTTATTGTAACAGGTATCCTCTATATTAATACTCAAGTAGTATTAGTCGACGGACATAGACTGTAAATCATAACCAAGGTATAGCTTGCGTGAGTCTAGATATGAGCATACAAAGGGAAAGAGAAAGTAAAACAAGAGGTACTCTAAGTCTGATTGATATTATCTAAGATCCCGAAACACGCCTAACGGCATCACATAAGGCCAATCTCCGAATAAAAGGGCAGGATACATAACCAGGTCAGTCCGCCCCGCCGGGTGACATAAGAACTTGAGTGAGACGACTTGTATCACTCTCGACGGGGGTACCTTAACGGTCCTATAGCAAAATGCCCTACCGCGACAGGGGGACCAGTATGAAAATGTATGCATTCCCTGCTGTAAGTTGCTCTAAAAGGAGTGTTATATCAGCATTGTCTCCAGATGACTATTCATGAATGAGCCTAATAGCATAGCATCTTTTTTTCTCATTTTTTTTCTTATGTAATGTCAAATTACAGTACAAAAACAGTTCAATAACAAAAACATAGGACATCACTACAAGTATATTTTCTCTCTAGAAATATAAAATAACATTAATGTAAAGCAAATGAACAAAAACACTAAATAAAAATCATTAGACATAGTATTACCAGTGACAACAGTGTTTTTAAAGTACTTCAAATAAAATAAACAGAAAAATGTCAGGAGAGTAGCAGAGCATCTCTCTCTTGAATACAGGAGGTTGATGTCAACAACCATGATCAAATATTCAAAAAAAAGATAACAATAATGAGATTAATACAATGGTGGGTCTAATCCTGAATGCTGTTTGGTTAAAACCGCATTCCAGACAGTGTCTATTCCACAAGTTACCGTCTGCTAAATTTAGGACGTTAAAATGTCTATTTACTTTATTCCATCTGATCCACTGTCTCATCAGCCCATTTAAAAAATACTTGATCTCCACGATAAAAAGCATCTAGAAATTATCTCACATTTCTTTTAGACTAACATTTAGTATTCAACAGTGGAGTTTTGTAGTAAACTTGCTGTCCAGCTCTCCGACATTTGCAACATTGTTTCAATATTTAAATTCGATCTCCAGCTGTCCCATAGTAATGAACTTGTTGGAAGAGACAGATAGGCAGCTTTCTCATCCAATTGAAATCATCATTTTGATGGATATATACAAAGAAATGTCAATTGAAAAAAATATAAAAATGAAACGAAATGCAGCTAGTTTGCAGTCTTTCCAGCTTCAGTATGAAATTATTGTGTTACAGTAGATGTGTTGTTGGCTAGCTGTTAGTTAGATTTGCGTCAATTTGAATCTGGTATCAGGATAAATATGACAATGAGTCACCGATTGTATACTATGTATTTTTTATTAGCTAAGCAATAAGTGGTAAATGCAATTTTCGTATATACGGGCACTCTGTCCCACCTCGCAGGGCAAACAGAGAACTGACTTGTTCTTGACAAAGATATTATATATATACCCTGACAGAAATAGTTCCTGCTTCCGAGCCGGCCTGTCAGAGTAGAGACTGGGCGTGGTTTAAACTCACCCAGCCTATCGTTGATTGTTGGCGCAGAGGCTGGTCCCAGACCCCTAAGCGCTTCAGTTGATAGATGTAACTGTTGCTGTGAAGAATATCTATGCTCTCATGCTCGATACCGTTATCTCGCACCTGGCTCCTGTTATCTAACAAAAGACTGTTTGTTCTCGCAACACTACGTTCTGAATGTGCCCCCCCAACTCATTGCACAGGTCCTGTCTTCATGTTATTCTGTATTTTTCCATCATGAGAAAGGCCCATGGCCCTGAAACTGTTAACAATGTTTCAAGTCAGCTATGTTGCAAAACACATACATACATCCACACAAGCCAACAGCAGATAATATTCAATCACATATATGGTAACGGGCTATAGTGCATAACACAGAATCCTCATATAGCTCATCTGAGCAAAAGTGTTCTGACAAGAGAGCACATTTTCTATGCTTAGCGAAATTGCGCCTCAATTAGCTCATTATTATAGATGTATCCAAATAAATGTCCCTAGAAAACAGTTTAAACAAATGCAGCTATTTTGTTGTTATTCTGGCTGCACTGTTTGACGTGACTGTAAATTAGTCATAGTTGGCTCGTTATGGCAATGGAACGTTTTGATTGAACGACTGAGTCACATCCATATTCTCAGAACGACTGGGACTGGGACTCCACTCTGGCAACTGAACCGATAAAACGATTGACCAGCCGATTTGGGTAGTAACCCCAGATTTTCATCGGGAATATACTGTAAGGAAACAGTCTCGAACCCTCCACCGTCTAGACCTAAATCCAGCGCGCTATCGACTGTGCCACAATAGCATGCTCGAGCGGCAGAGTCGATATCCGCGTTTATAAACCCAGGGTCGATACAATATCTTGTGGAAGGATTAAATAATATGAATAAATTAATCAAAATAAAGTTTTTAATTAAAATATGTGAATCATTATTTCAATATGTTGGTAACCCGTTGTATAAAAGTGATAATGCCCTCGAAGCCGGTGTTTGGAGGATATATTGGCCCGGTAAGAACACTGGGCATTATCAACAAAACAGAAAGAAAGGCGGGATCTAGAAAGCCATCCGTGCTGCTTTGTGGACGAGGACTCTCATTGTTAGGGCGGAGAGACACGTAAATGTTGTTAGTTTATCCATAATCTTTGGTGCTTCTGCTCATTTAGGCGACACGATCTCGATAAACAGGCGCATTGGTAGAGCATCTATCTGACATCACACACTCACGAATGCTCAACCAATCACCCGACGAGAAACTATGTCAACAAACATGGGTATTCATGATTTTGTACAGTAGGTGGCGTTGTTTACAACTTTCAGTTGGCTGCGGTCCGCCAACCCGATCCCGAAGAAGAAGCAGCTGGCAGCAGGAGCGATCAACAGGTCAGCTAGCTAACTATCTAAATTAGACCTATTTTCTGCATGTACATTTTGTAGTAAAATTTATTATAGCTACCATGCGACAGCCAAGATAGCGCACAGGGCATTCTGCTAACTAAATACACATTAGCTAACCAGTAACTGCCTAGCTAGCTACTGTAGACATAACGTTACATTTTTACAATCACTTCTCTGTCGGAACTAGCTAACGTTAGCTTGTTAATTGTAGGTTGTTTAGCTACCTTATTAGCGCAAAACAATAATGTAATTTAGTGATTTAGTTAGGGACCAACTACCGGATTAATCTAACATTTTTTGCTTTGCCTGTGCTGACTGTTACAAATTTAAAAGTCGCGGTTGCTTCACGTTTGGGAGGTGACGACGTTGGCTGCGATTACGGGTTACCAACACGTTAATGATAGTTTGCATAGTTAACTAGTGTAACTAGCCAGCTGAATTGCTTCTTTAGACTCCAGGAAAAAAATGTGAATCGGTTTTTACTTGATTGAATATGTTATTATGGGTTAAAACTGTATGAATCGACTTGAAATGGCTAGATATGTAATATTTGCTCATATGAAATGAACAATAATATTAGAATTTGAACGTAACGTTATTTGTTTTTCTGATACTTGTTACTGATATTTGTGGGTAGCCGCCTTGGTAACAGACTGGATCAACGTTTCTTCCTGACTGTAATGACAGTGAGCGAGTGAGCCATCCAAAATAACATCGGTTCTAGTGAATTATCTTCCTGCAAGCCATGCTCTGTTAATATGGCTTAATGCCGGTTGAAACATGTTATATTAATATTGGTGTTTTGGCATTCTACTAAAGTTACTAGTCAAGGTAAGGACGGATCTATATGCTTGATCTGTCAACGTGTGTGAGCGTGTGTAACCACAATCTTATAGCCAGCTGTTAGCTAACGTTAGCTAGCTAGCCTTGGTTATAGAATATATCAACTGTGTTGTTGTGCATGATGCCATTATCGTATTATTTTAGCAGTACATTATTTGTCATGGCCAATGTGTACTACGATCTCCTGTCAATCGTATGCAGCATACGAATAAGCATAATCTGAAGACCAATATGGTGACCTATTAATGATAACCCATGCACCAAAAATCGCCATGGCTTTTTAGCTGCTAATTGATCCGAAATGTACTGTAGCTATATACACAGTACGTTTGATGCGAGTTCCTCGTCTGTCTTTGCAACGGCGATGGTGCAGCAGCAACCTTCTCTCGACTTTGACATGACTTAATCCGATTTGCTGTGCTTTATTTTTAGGGATGGGAAAGACGCATGCTGTGGTGATCCTCCGGCGGCACCTCAGTGTCAGGTAGTGAAGGCCAAAGGCAATGCAGTCTGCTAACTGTCATCTGGGCATCCACCATATACAATGAAGAAGATATTCAACTTCACCAAGAAAAAGAAAGGATTCTCACCTAACACCTCAGACACTGGGAGTGTGCTGTCTGTGGGCTATGACTTGAAGGAGAAGGACCTTGGAAAGGTACACAAGGCTGCTTATGGGGGTGACTTGGCCAAACTGAAGCATCTGGCCAAGAAGAATGACATCAATCAGCTTGATAAGGAGAACAGGTATGAAAGATGAGACTATTACCAGTTAGTAGCTGGTATTGCCACTGTTACTTTCTGAGGTCTGTACTTAGACAGTCCTTGTGTAATGTACTGTATGTGTGACAAGTGTTGGAGTATGACTTCTCCAGTCTCTACCAACCTGTGATAGACTACCGTTCTTTCCAGGGCAGGGGGTGCACTTGTGGATCAAGGTACTTTGCGCCACAGATACTGGATGAGGCTACTTAGACTACTTACTCATACTGCCACCCTATTTTAGTTGGCTAGCTTTAGAAAACCCTTTCTGTCACTGTCCTTAAACTTTAGGATACTTCTATGATACTTCTATCCATATCCCTGTGCTTGCAGCAGGCAGCACAGTTTATCCTTTATATGCTATTTTTGACCTTTTAAAGGTCATGAACAGTCAAAATCATGTTTTTCATGAAATTGGATGATATTTGAATAAAACCAAATCAAAGTATGATGGCCAAAATATGGGTGGCTACTTTAAAGAATCTCAAATATAAAAACATCAAAAGTGAAGAGGTGACTCTGGGATGCTGGCCTTCTAGGCAG
The DNA here is from genome assembly GCF_013265735.2 of Oncorhynchus mykiss. Taxonomy (NCBI): domain Eukaryota; kingdom Metazoa; phylum Chordata; class Actinopteri; order Salmoniformes; family Salmonidae; genus Oncorhynchus; species Oncorhynchus mykiss. Next base: position 45,392,675 of record NC_048566.1, on the reverse strand, counting down.
AGTTGCAAAGATAAAGCTGTATCTCAGACTGGCCAATAAAAATAGCGTTGACAAACGGGCAAAAGAACACACACTGGACAGAGGAACTCTGCCTAGAAGGCCAGCATCCCGGAGTCGCCTCTTCACTGTTGACATTGAGACTGGTGTTTTGCGGGTACTATTTAATGGCGCTGCCAGTTGAGGACTTGTGAGGCGTCTGTTTCTCAAACTAAACACTAACGTACTTGTCCTCTTCCTCAGTTGTGCACCGGGGTCTCCCACTCCTCTTTCTATTCTGGTTAGAGCCAGCTTGCGCTGTTCTGTGAAGGGAGGAGTACACAACGCTGTACGAGATCTTCAGTTTCTTTGCAATTTCTTGCATGGAATAGCTTTAATTTCTCAGAGCAAGAATAGAGTGATGTTTTTTGTCATTTTAATTGACTTTTGTGTGCTTTTCTTTCAAAAACAAGGACATTTCTAAGTGACCCCAAACTTTTGAACAGTTGTGTGTGTGTGGTGTAGGCTAAGTGTAGCTACAAATCAAGCTGGAGTGATAACATTTCGTGGCTTTTGCAGGGCTCCAAATTAACATTTTCCCCTACTTTTTCAGTTGGTGGCACCAGCCCAAATTTTGGTGGCACACCAAAAAGTAAAAAATCTGCAGCGTCGCACAATATAATACATTTTAGTAATCTTATAAAGTCATTATAGTCATTCATAATGCTTTATTAAGAAGTGTAATAGACTTTTGAGATTAGTTATGTATTGAATATCATGTCCAAGCAGAAGTGCATGATTCAAAATAGTTTAATATGCGACCTAATCCAGTGATTGTCTTGAATTTTGGGTTGACAATTAGGCTGTTTTTATTTTATGGTCAAAATTGGGCTCCAGAATTTTCAGATTTTTTTGGTTAAATATATTTATTTTCCTTCATCTTTATGTGCACTAATAATATTTATAGGCCTAATTCAATTGGTGCTAATTCACCACTTTAGGAAGTGGAAACAACACATTAGCTAGATCGTTTACTCTAAATATAATACTTACTCTTACTACTCTCTTTATGTAGTGTTGTGGTGTCTCTTGTTGAGATGTGTGTTTTGTCCTATATTTTTATTACATTTTTATTTTTAATCCCAGCCCCTGTCCACGCAGAATACCTTTTGCCTTCTGGTAGGCTGTCATTGTAAATAAGAATTTGTTCTTACTTGCCTAGTTAAATTATAAAATTATAAACTGCTAGTAGCCATGTAATATCCTAAAAAAAACTTTGCAATAAGACCTAGTACACTCGCGATTGCCGATGTGCAATTTCGTATTTGAAAGCCATATCAAATATCTCGATTGTAAATCAGTGTGGTTTGAGCTCAATATATTTATACCTACACAAAGCTGAGACCCTCCTTTTTAATATAGACTTTTAGTTGCTTCCAAAGTAGTTTTTACATTTTGAAATGTTATGCAATCATGAGGGGGAGAGCGAGTGTGAGGGACGAAACAGGCATGCACAGTGGCAGGACAGACACTTTTATTACAGGAATCATAATGCACTTTACTGTTGAACAAATTCAAGGTTTTATCTTCTTAATAATAAGTTGTTTTGATTTGATGGGGACCAGGTAGAATGTGCAGCTCGCACCAGTGTAACCGGAAATTATGATGCAATGACTTGAAATGGAGGGCCAAAGGACTGTTTGCCACTTATGTCACCCTTGTTCACATTTCAGAACAGCACTTCACATTGCCTGTGCCAATGGACATACAGATGTGGTCCAGTTCCTGGTTGAGAGCAAAGCCAAGCTCAACCTATGCGACAATCAAAACAGATCCCCGTTGATGAAGGTACTGTGTCCTATTTTTGCTTTGTCAGTGGGTGGAATTATCCATCATTTTCAAAAAGATTTGAGGATGGAATATGATAGTTGATTGGCCATCTCAATTCAGACATGTTGCTGAGATTATAGGCTTATGTGTAGCCTAATTCTTATGTATTACCTGTGAGTCTTCCATATACATTTACACCTGGGTGGTATTCATTAGGTCACACTGGGAAGTGAATCGTTCCTTTCAAGCACAATTTGATATGCATTTAGATACAGTGCGCTCAGAAAATATTCACACCTGTTGACTTGTTTCACATTTTGTTTAATTTAAAATTGAGTCACTACAAAGATACAGGTATCCTTCCTAACATGGTTGCCGGAGAGGAAGGAAACCTCCCATGAATTTCACCATGAGGCCAATGGTGACTTTTTAAAACAGTTACAGAGTTTAATGGCTGTGGTGGGAGAGAACTGAGGATGGATCAACAACATTATAGTTACTCCACAATGCTAACTAATTGACAGAGTGAAAAGAAGGAAGCCTGTATAGAATACAAATATTCCAAAACATGCATCCTGTTTGCAGCAAGGCAAAAAAAATGTGGCAAAGCAATTCACTTTTTGTCCTAAATAAATAGTGTAATGTTTGGGGCAAATCCAATACAGCACACTAATGAGTACCGCTCTCCATATTTTCAAAGTGGTGGCAGCATCATTTTGTGCGTGTTCTTGTAATTGTTCAGGACTATAGAGTTTTTCAGGATAAAAAAAGAAATGGAATGGAACTAAGCACAGGCAAAATCCTAGAGGAAAACCTGAATGTCTGCTTTCCAACAGACATTGGGAGATGAGTTCACCTTTCAGCAGGACAATAACCTAAAAAGCCATGTAAGGGCGTTCGTCTGTAGGAGGAAGAGAAGCGGACCAAAGCGCAGCGTGGTGGTTATTCATGCTTTAATAAATCACTACACATGAACAAACTACCAAAAACAAGAAATGTGAAAACGCAAAACAGTCCTATCCTGTGACAACAAACACAGTGACAGGAACAATCACCCACAAACACACAGTGAAACCCAGGCTACCTAAGTATGATTCTCAATCAGAGACAACTAATGACACCTGCCTCTGATTGAGAACCATACTAGGCCGAAAACATAGAAATGCCCCAAAACATAGAAAAACAAACAGACTGCCCACCCAACTCACGCCCTGACCATACTAAATAAATACAAAACAACAGAAATAGAGGTCAGAACGTGACAGTACCCCCCCCCCAAAGGTGCGGACTCCGGCCGCAAAACCTTGACCTATAGGGGAGGGTCTGGGTGGGCGTCTGTCACGGGTGGCGGCTCTGGCACGGGACGCGGACCCCACTTCACCATTGTCTTAGTCCGCCTTATTGTCCGCCTCCCTGGCTTACTCACCATGGCCACCCCTCTCAATGACCCCACTGGACAGAGGGGCTGCTCGGGACAGAGGGGCTGCTCGGGACAGAGGGGCAGCTCGGGACAGAGGTGAAGCAGCTGCTCGGGACAGAGGGACAACTGCTCGGGACAGAGGGACAACTGCTCGGGACAGAGGGACAACTGCTCGGGACAGAGGGGCGATAGCTGCTCGGGACAGAGGGGCGATAGCTGCTCGGGACCGAGGGACAGCTGCTCGGGACAGAGGGACAGCTGCTCGGGACAGAGGGGCGGCAGCAGCTTGGGACAGAGGGGCGACAGCTGCTCTGGACAGAGGGGCAGCTGCTCGGGCGGCCCCTGGCTGACTGACGGCACTGGCGGCCCCTGGCTTACTGGCGGCCCCTGGCTGACTGGCGGCACTGGCGGCCCCTGGCTTACTGGCGGCCCCTGGCTTACTGGCGGCACTGGCGGCCCCTGGCTGACTGGCGGCACTGGCGGCCCCTGGCTGACTGGCGGCACTGGCGGCCCCTGGCTGACTGGCGGCACTGGCGGCCCCTGGCTGACTGGCGGCACTGGCGGCCCCTGGCTGACGGGCGGCACTGGCGGCTCCTGGCAGACGGGCGGCACTGGCGGCTCCTGGCAGACTGGCGGCACTGGCGGCGCTGGGCAGACGGGCGGCGCTGGGCAGACGGGCGGCGTTGGCGGCGCTGGGCAGACGGGAGGCTCAGCTGGCGCTGGGCAGACGGGAAGCTCAGCTGGCGCTGGGCAGACGGGAAGCTCAGCTGGCGCTGGGCAGACGGGAAGCTCAGCTGGCGCTGGGCAGACGGGAAGCTCAGCTGGCGCTGGGCAGACGGGAAGCTCAGCTGGCGCTGGGCAGACGGGAAGCTCAGCTGGCGCTGGGCAGACGGGAAGCTCAGGCAACGCTGGAGAAGAGGAAGGCCCTGGTAGCGCCGGAGAGGCGGGAGACTCCGGCAGCGGCGCCGGACAGGCGGGAGGCTCCGGCAGCGGCGCCGGACAGGCGGGAGGCTCCGGCAGCGGCGCCGGACAGTCGAGAGGCTCCGGCAGCGGCGCCGGACAGGCGGGAGGCTCCGGCAGAGGCGCCGGACAGGCGGGAGGCTCCGGCAGCGGCGCCGGACAGGCGGGAGGCTCCGGCAGCGGCGCCGGACAGGCGGGAGGCTCCGGCAGAGGCGCCGGACAGGCGGGAGGCTCCGACAGCGGCGCCGGACAGGCGGGAGGCTCCGGCAGAGGCGCCGGACAGGCGGGAGGCTCCGGCAGCGGCGCCGGACAGGCGGGAGGCTCCGGCAGAGGCGCCGGACAGGCGAGAGGCTCCGGCAGAGGCGCCGGACAGGCGGGAGGCTCCGGCAGAGCTGGAGAGGAGGAAGCCCCTGTAAGGATGGGCCGGAGAGACAGCCTGGTACGGGGGGCTGCCACCGGAGGGCTGGTGCGTGGAGGTGGTGACGGATAGACCGGACCGTGAAGGCGTACTGGAGATCTTGAGAGCAGGGCTGGCACCAACCGCCCTGGCTGGATCTTCACCCTAGCCCGGCAGATGTGGGGAGCTGGGATGTAGCGCACCGGGCTAAGCACGCGTACTGGGGACACCGTGCGAACAACTGCATAACACGGTGCCTGACCAGCACCATGCCCGCCACAGTTAGCACTGCTAGGAGCACTGTAGTGCTGAGATGGCACAGGACGTGCAAGGCTAGGGAGATGCACAGGAGGCCTGGTGCGTGAGGCTGGCACAGTCTTCACCAGACCCCTCGCACGCACCTCAGGATGAGTATGGATAGCTGACCCCGGTGCCATTAAATCCCTGACACGCTCCGTCGGGCGAATGTCGTGCCTCATGCACCAAACCAGCAAATCCCTCATATCACTCTCCTCCAATTTCCCCATTAACTCCTTCACAGTCTCTGCTTCGCTCACCTCCAACACCAGCTCTGGTTCTGAGCTCCTCCTTGGCTCCTCACGATAAACGGGGGGAGTTGGCTCAGGTCTGACTCCTGACTCTGCCACACTCCCCCTGTGCCCCCCCCCCAATAAATTTTTGGGGCTGACTCTCGGGCTTCCGTCCGCGCCGCCGTGCTTGCTTCTCAGAATGCCGCCTCTCTGCTTTTGCTGCCTCCAGCTCGGCCTTGGGGCGGCAATATTCTCCTGGCTTAGCCCAGGGTCCTCTCCCGTCGAGGATTTCCTCCCATGTCCAGAATTCCTTACTACGTATCTCCTGCTGCCGCTGTTGCTTCTCCTGCTGCTCCTGCCTGTTGACACGCTGCTTGGTCCTGTTGTGGTGGGTGATTCTGTAAGGGCGTTCGTCTGTAGGAGGAAGAGAAGCGGACCAAAGCGCAGCGTGGTGGTTATTCATGCTTTAATAAATCACTACACATGAACAAACTACCAAAAACAAGAAATGTGAAACCGCAAAACAGTCCTATCCTGTGACAACAAACACAGTGACAGGAACAATCACCCACAAACACACAGTGAAACCCAGGCTACCTAAGTATGATTCTCAATCAGAGACAACTAATGACACCTGCCTCTGATTGAGAACCATACTAGGCCGAAAACATAGAAATGCCCCAAAACATAGAAAAACAAACATAGACTGCCCACCCAACTCACGCCCTGACCATACTAAATAAATACAAAACAACAGAAATAGAGGTCAGAACGTGACAAGCCAAGTCTACACTGGAGTTGCTTACCAAGAAGACAGTGAATGTTCCTGAGTGGCCGAGTTACAGTTCTGACTTACATAAAATTTTATTTGTCACATACACATATTTAGCAGATGTAATTGCAGATGTAGTGAAATGCTTGTGTTCCGAGCTCCAAAAGTGCAGTAGTATCTAACAACACACAACAATACAGAAATTTAGATGTAAAATAATGGAATTTAGAAATATATAAATATTAGGGTGATCAATGTCGGAGTGGCATTGACTAAATACTGTAGAAAAGAATACGGTATATACAGTTTGCATACACCTTAGCAAAATACATTTAAGTTTTTCACAATTCCTGACATTTAATCCTAGTAAAAATTCCCTTTCTTAGGTCAGTTTGGATCACCACTTTATTTTAAGAATATGAAATGTCAGAATAATAGTAGAGTGATTTATTTGAGCTTTTATTTCTTTCATCACACTCCCAGTGGGTCAGAAGTTTACTCAGTATTTGGTAGCGTTGCCTTTAAATTGTTTAACTTGGGTCAAAAGTTTTGGGTAATCTTCCACACGCTTCCCACAATAACTTTAGTGAATTTTGGCCCATTCCTCTTGACAGAGCTGGTTTAACCTAGTCAGGTTGTAGGCCTCCTTGCTCACACACGCTTTTTCAGTTCTGCCCACAAATTTTCTATAGGATTCAGGTCAGGGCTTCGTGATGGCCACTCCAATACCTTGACTTTGTTGTCCTTAAGCCATTTTGCCACAACTTTAGAAGAATTGTATTTATTTATTTTTATTTCACCTTTGTTTAACCAGGTAGGCAAGTTGAGAACAAGTTCAAGAATGCTTGGGGTCATTGTCAAGAATGCTTGGGGTCATTGTCCATTTGGAAGACCCATTTGCGACCAAGCTTTAACTTCCTGACTGATGTTGCTTCAATATATCCACTGAATTTTCCTTCCTCATGACGCCTTCTTTTTTTTGTGACGTGCACCAGTCCCTCCTGCAGAAAAGCACCCCCACAATATGATGCTGCCACCCTCGTGCTTCACGGTTGGGATGGTGTTCTTCGGCTTGCAAGCCTCCCCCTTTTCCCTCCAAACATAATGATGGTCATTATGGCCAAACAGTTCTATTTTTGTTTCATCAGACCAGAGGACATTCCTCAAAAAGTACCATCTTTGTCCCCATGTCCTGTTGCAAACTGTAGTCTGGCTTTTTTATGGCGGTTTTGGAGCAGTGGCTTCTTCTTTGCTGAGCGGCCTTTCAGGTAATGTCGATATAGGACTCGTTTTACTGTGGATATAGATACTTTTGTACCTGTTTCCTCCAGCATCTTCACAAGGTTGTTTGCTGTTGTTCTGGGATTAATTTGCACTTTTCGCACCAAAGTACGTTCATCTCTAGGAGGCAGACCCACTTGAATTGTGATACAGTGATATTTGTAACTTATTTTGTACATAATGTTTCTGCAACCGTAACTTACGGCAAAAAATTGCTTCTGGATATCATAATAGCGATCACTCACCTCGGATTAGACAAAGATTTTTTCTTCAACAAGCAGGACGCACAGGGCATTCTCCGAACACCCGACAAGGCCAACATCCCAGTTATTTGCAAGAGGAAGAGACGCAGGTACAGAAGACACAGAGCGGGGTGCCTCGTTAGGACCCGCAGAAAGTGAGTGGGAAAGCTGCCATTACTGTCAATATTACTCGCCAACGTGCAAACATTGGATAATAAATCAGACGAGATACGATCATGAATATTCTACCAACGGGACATCAAAAACTGTAATATCTTATGTTTCATGGAATCGTGGCTGAATTATGACATGGATATTCAGCTAGTGGGATATTGTCTTACCGGAGTGTGCCGTTCCATCTTGCCGGTGCAGAGGAGGTGGGGCGGTCTGTGCATATTCATAAACAACGGCTGGTGCACGAAATCTACGGAAGTCTCTAGATTTTGCTCGCCTGAAGTAGAGTTTCTTGTGATAAATTGCAGACCACACTACTTACCTAGAGAGTTTTCAGCTTTACTTTTCGTGGCTGTTTAATTACCACTGGCACTAAGACCGCACTCAGTCAGCTGTTTAAAGAAGTAAGAAAACAGGAAACCGCTCACCCAGAGGCTGCGCTCCTAGTGTCTGGAGACTTTTTAATGCAGGGAAACTTAAATCAGTTCTACCTAATTTCTTTCAACATGTTAATAACTCTTGGAACTACTCATCCCGGATCTGGGAGTATTGTCATCAACTACACTAATTAGCATAGCGCAACGGTCAAAAAATATTACTAGAAAATATTCATATTCATGAAATCACAAGTGAAATATAGTGAAACACAGCTTAGCCTTTTGTTAATCACCCTGTCATCTCAGATTTAGAAATTATGCTTTACAGCCAAAACAAGACAAGCGTTTGTGTAAGTTTATCGATAGCCTAGCATTATGTCCAGTTAGCAGCAAGAAGCTTGGTCACGAAAATCAGAAAAGCAATCAAATTAACCGGTTACCTTTTGATGATCTTCGGATGTTTTCACTCAGGAGACTCCCAGTTAGACAGCAAATGTTCCTTTTGTTCCATAAAGATAATTTTTATACCCAAAATACCTCCGTTTGTTGGTCACGTTATGTTGAGAAATCCACCGGAAATAGCGGTCACGACAATGGCGAAAAAAATATTCCAAACTATATCCATAATATCGACAGAAACATGACAAACGTTTTTTTTAATAATCAATCCTCAAGGTGTTTTTCAAATATCTGTTTGATTTTTTAAAATTTTATTTCACCTTTATTTAACCAGGTAGGCTAGTTGAGAACAAGTTCTCATTTGCAACTGCGACCTGGCCAAGATAAGGCATAGCAGTGTGAACAGACAACACAGAGTTACACATGGAGTAAACAATTAACAAGTAAATAACACAGTAGAAAAAAGGGGAGTCTATATATACATTGTGTGCAAAAGGCATGAGAAGGTAGGCAAATAATTACAATTATGCAGATTAACACTGGAGTGATAAATGACCATATGGTTATGTATATTGGTGTGCAAAAGAGCAGAAAAATAAATAAATAAAAACAGTATGGGGATGAGGTAGGTGAAAATGGGTGGGCTATTTACCAATAGACTATGTACAGCTGCAGCGATCGGTTAGCTGCTCAGATAGCAGATGTTTGAAGTTGGTGAGGGAGATAAAAGTCTCCAACTTCAGCGATTTTTGCAATTCGTTCCAGTCACAGGCAGCAGAGAACTGGAACGAAAGGCGGCCAAATGAGGTGTTGGCTTTAGGGATGATCAGTGAGATACACCTGCTGGAGCGCGTGCTACGGATGGGTGTTGCCATCGTAACCAGTGAACTGAGATAAGGCGGAGCTTTACCTAGCATGGACTTGTAGATGACCTGGAGCCAGTGGGTCTGGCGACGAATATGTAGCGAGGGCCAGCCGACTAGAGCATACAAGTCGCAGTGGTGGGTGGTATAAGGTGCTTTAGTGACAAAACGGATGGCACTGTGATAAACTGCATCCAGTTTGCTGAGTAGAGTGTTGGAAGCAATTTTGTAGATGACATCGCCGAAGTCGAGGATCGGTAGGATAGTCAGTTTTACTAGGGTAAGTTTGGCGGCGTGAGTGAAGGAGGCTTTGTTGCGGAATAGAAAGCCGACTCTTGATTTGATTTTCGATTGGAGATGTTTGATATGAGTCTGGAAGGAGAGTTTAGAGTCTAGCCAGACACCTAGGTACTTATAGATGTCCACATATTCAAGGTCGGAACCATCCAGGGTGGTGATGCTGGTCAGGCGTACGGTTGAAAAGCATGCATTTGGTTTTACTAGCGTTTAAGAGCAGTTGGAGGCCACGGAAGGAGTGCTGTATGGCATTGAAGCTCGTTTGGAGGTTAGATAGCACAGTGTCCAAGGACGGGCCGGAAGTATATAGAATGGTGTCGTCTGCGTAGAGGTGGATCAGGGAATCGCCCGCAGCATGAGAAACATCATTGATATATACAGAGAAAAGAGTCGGCCCGAGAATTGAACCCTGTGGCACCCCCATAGAGACTGCCAGAGGACCGGACAGCATGCCCTCCGATTTGACACACTGAACTCTGTCTGCAAAGTAATTGGTGAACCAGGCAAGGCAGTCATCCGAAAAACCGAGGCTACTGAGTCTGCCGATAAGAATACGGTGATTGACAAGAGTCGAAAGCCTTGGCAAGGTCTATGAAGACGGCTGCACAGTACTGTCTTTTATCGATGGCGGTTATGATATCGTTTAGTACCTTGAGCGTGGCTGAGGTACACCCGTGACCGGCTCGGAAACCAGATTGCACAGCGGAGAAGGTACGGTGGGATTCAAGATGGTCAGTGACCTGTTTGTTGACTTGGCTTTCGAAGACCTTAGATAGGCAGGGCAGGATGGATATAGGTCTGTAACAGTTTGGGTCCAGGGTGTCGCCCCCTTTGAAGAGGGGGATGACTGCGGCAGCTTTCCAATCCTTGGGAATCTCAGACGATATGAAAGAGAGGTTGAACAGGCTGGTAATAGGGGTTGCGACAATGGCGGCGGATAGTTTCAGGAATAGAGGGTCCAGATTGTCAAGCCCAGCTGATTTGTACGGGTCCAGGTTTTGCAGCTCTTTCAGAACATCTGCTATCTGGATTTGGGTAAAGGAGAACCTGGAGAGGCTTGGGCGAGTAGCTGCGGGGGGGGGGGGGAGCTGTTGGCCGAGGTTGGAGTAGCCAGGCGGAAGGCATGGCCAGCCGTTGAGAAATGCTTGTTGAAGTTTTCGATAATCATGGATTTATCGGTGGTGACCGTGTTACCTAGCCTCAGTGCAGTGGGCAGCTGGGAGGAGGTGCTCTTGTTCTCCATGGACTTCACAGTGTCCCAGAACTTTTTGGAGTTGGAGCTACAGGATGCAAACTTCTGCCTGAAGAAGTTGGCTTTAGCTTTCCTGACTGACTGTGTGTATTGGTTCCTGACTTCCCTGAACAGTTGCATATCGCGGGGACTATTCGATGTTAGTGCAGTCCGCCACAGGATGTTTTTGTGCTGGTCGAGGGCAGTCAGGTCTGGAGTGAACCAGGGGCTATATCTATTCTTAGTTCTGCATTTTTTGAACGGAGCATGCTTATCTAAAATGGTGAGGAAGTTACTTTTAAAGAAAGACCAGGCATCCTCAACTGACGGGATGAGGTCAATGTCCTTCCAGGATACCCGGGCCAGGTCGATTAGAAAGGCCTGCTCACAGAAGTGTTTTAGGGAGCGTTTGACAGTGATGAGGGGTGGTCGTTTGACTGCGGCTCCGTAGCGGATACAGGCAATGAGGCAGTGATCGCTGAGATCCTGGTTGTAGACAGCGGAAGTGTATTTGGAGGGCCAGTTGGTCAGGATGACGTCAATGAGGGTGCCCTTGTTTACAGAGTTAGGGTTGTACCTGGTGGGTTCCTTGATGATTTGAGTGAGATTGAGGGCATCTAGCTTAGATTGTAGGACTGCCGGGGTGTTAAGCATATCCCAGTTTAGGTCACCTAACAGAACAAACTCTGAAGCTAGATGGGGGGCGATCAATTCACAAATGGTGTCCAGGGCACAGCTGGGAGCTGAGGGGGGTCGGTAGCAGGCGGCAACAGTGAGAGACTTATTTCTGGAGAGAGTAATTTTCAAAATTAGTAGTTCGAACTGTTTGGGTATGGACCTGGAAAGTATGACATTACTTTGCAGGCTATCTCTGCAGTAGACTGCAACTCCTCCCCCTTTGGCAGTTCTATCTTGACGGAAGATGTTATAGTTGGGTATGGAAATCTCAGAATTTTTGGTGGCCTTCCTGAGCCAGAATTCAGACACGGCAAGGACATCAGGGTTAGCAGAGTGTGCTAGAGCAGTGAGTAAGACACACTTAGGGAGGAGGCTTCTGATGTTGACATGCATGAAACCAAGGCTTTTTCGATCACAGAAGTCAACAAATGAGGGTGCCTGGGGACATGCAGGGCCTGGGTTTACCTCCACATCACCCGCGGAACAGAGAAGGAGTAGTATGAGGGTGCGGCTGAAGGCTATCAAAACTGGTCGCCTAGGGCGTTGGGGACAGAGAATAAGAGGAGCAGGTTTCTGGGCATGGTAGAATATATTCAGGGCATAATGCGCAAACAGGGGTATGGTGGGGTGCGGGTACAGCGTAGGTAAGCCCAAGCACTGGGTGATGATGAGAGAGGTTGTATCTCTGGACATGCTGGTTGTAATGGGTGAGGTCACCGCATGTGTGGGGGGCGGGACAAAGGAGGTATCAGGGGTATAAAGAGTGGAACTAGGGGCTCCATTGTAAACTAAAACAATGATAACTAACCTGCACAACAGTATACAAGGCATATTGACATTTGAGAGAGACATACAGCGAGGCATACAGTAATCACAGGTGTTGAATTGGGAGAGCTAGCTAAAACAGTAGGTGAGACAACAACAGCTAATCAGCTAGCACAACAACAGCAGGTAGAATGGCGATTGATTAGGCAGAGAGGGTCGGATTAACTACACACAGAGCCTAAGTGCGGCTGGGGCCGACAGATAAAACATAAACAAGCAGAATGGATTACCGTGATTAATGGACAGTCCAGCATGCATCAGCTATGTAGCCGAGTGATGAGTGTCCAAGGGGCAGCGGTGGATGGGGCAGGGAAGCTGGACTGGCGAGTGTTATCCAGGTTAGAAAACTAACAATGACTAAATAGCTTGTAGCCAGTTAGGTGGTTAGCTTCTGGAGGTTCTTGAGTGTGTTCTAAAAATGTAAAGATAATAGCGGTTCCGTATCACATTGGGTGAGGCAGGTTACCGGAAGGTATAAACAAATTAAAAATCGAAAAGGGATAGAAAGTAAATATGGGTTCAGTGAGTGTTTGGGACGCGGCGATTCAGACGGTTAGCAGGCCTGTGCTAACAAGCTAACAGTTAGTAGACGGTGCTAAACACGGTAGCAGTTAGTGGACCGGGCTAAACAAGCTAGCAGTTAGCAGGCCGAATTTGCAAGCAAGGAGATAGCAAGGGCTAGAGAGTTAGCCTTTGGGGACGTCGCGATGGGGGGAGTCTGTTTATTCCTCTTCATGCGGTGACATCGATGGACCGGTCGTGGGTCTGGATATTGTAGCCCAGGAGCTCAAAATGTTCCGTTTGCGATGGGAATCCGGGGATGAAAAATAAAAATGAAATAATAAATAGGTCCGTTATGCTCTGGTAGAGTCGCGTTGTTCGAACTGGCGAGAGCTTTCCGAGCTAAAGGTTAGCTGATGACCGGTTAGCTGAAGACCGCTAGCAATGTTTTGCTGAAGCTGGTAGTTAGTTGGCTAGTTGGCTAGCTTCAGTTGAGGGGTTCCAGATCCGAAGTAAATATAAATACTTTAGGAAAAATAGCTACGTTGGGTGAGGCGGATTGCAGGAGAGTATTTAGAAGAAGTTGAGGTTCAGCAAAAGGTTTTAAAGATATGTGAAAAAAATATAAATAAATAAATAAATAATAAAAAATAAAAATAAAATAATAATAATATATCAACTGACTACCTCTGTCTTTTACGCAAGAATCACTCTGAGCCCTCAGCTGGCCACTTATGCAATGTAGTCGTTTACGCTCATTCTTCAACATAAAGGTGTGAAACTACGTCTAAAGGCTGTAGACACCTTAGGGAATACGTAGAAAAAAGAATCTGGTTGATATCCCTTTCATTGGCTATAGGGATGCATAGGAACACAACGGTTTCAAAATAAGAGGCACTTCCTGATTTGGATTTTCCTTAGGGTTTCGCCTGCAATATCAGTTCTGTTATATCCACAGACAATATTTTGACAGTTTTGGTTTTCTATCCTAAGCTGTCAATTATATGCATATTCTAGCATCTGGTCCTGAGAAATAGGCCGTTTACTTTACGTTATTTTTCCAAAAATAAAAATAGTGCCCCCTAGTTTCAATTAAATGTGCAACCAGAGAGCGAGAAATTCTAGGTCTCATGTACTCTACACACAGAGACGCGTACAAAGCTCTCCCTCGCCCTCCATTTGTTAAATCCGACCACAAATCTATCCTTCTGATTCCTGCTTACAAGCAACAATTAAAGTAGGACGCACCAGTGACTCGTGAGAAGCACCAGTGAGTCTATAAAAAAGTGGTCAGGTTAAGCAGATGCTAAACTGCAGGACTGTTTTGCTATCACAGACTGGAACATGTTCCGGGATTCTTCCGATGGCATTGAGGAGTACACCACATCAGTCACTGGCTTTATCAATAAGTGCATTGAGGACGTCGTCCCCACAGCGACTGTACGTACATACCAGAAGCCATGGATTACAGGCAACATTCGCACTGTGCTGAAGGGTAGAACTGCCGCTTTCAAGGTGCGGGACTCTAACCCGGAAGCTTATAAGAAATAGTGCTATGCCCTCTGACGAACCATCAAACAGGCAAAGCATCAATACAGGGCTACGATTGAATCGTACTACACAAGCTCCAACGCTCGTCTTATGTGGCAGGGCTTGCTAACTATTACAGACTACAAAGGGAAGCACAGCCGTGAGCTGACCAGTGACACAAGCCTACCAGATGAGCTGCATCACTTCTATGCTCTCTTCGAGGCAAGCAACATTGAGGCATGCATGAGAGCATCAGCTGTTCCGGAAGACTGTGTGATCATTCTCTTCGTAGCCGACGTGAGTAAGACTTTTAAACAGGTCAACATACTCAAGGCTGCGGGGCCAGTTGGATTACCATGACATGTGCTCCGGGCATGTGCTGACCAACTGGCAGGGGTCTTCACTGACATTTGTGACCTGTCCCTGACAGAGACTAATACCAACATGTTTCAAGCAGGCTACCATAGTCCCTGTGCCCACGAACACAACCTGCCTAAATTACTACAGACCCGTAGCACTCACGTCTATAGCCATGAAGTGTTTTGAAATGTGAGAGTGGTATTCATTGACAACAGCTCAGCTTTCAACACCATAGTACCCTCATAGCTCATCACCTAGCTAAGGATCCTGGGACTTAACACCTCCCTCTGCAACTGGATCCTGGACTTCCTGATGGGCCGCCCCCAGGTGGTAAGGGTAGGCAACTACACATCTACTACACTGATCCTCAACACTGAAGCCCCCCAGGGGTGCGTGCTCAGTCCCCTCCTGTACTCCTTGTTCACCCACGACTGCATGGCCAGGCACGACTCCAACACCATCATTAAGTTTGCCGACAACACAATGGTGGTAGGCCTAATCACCAACAATAATGAAACAGCCTACATGGAGGTGGTCAGAGATTTTGCAGTGTGGTGTCAGGACTATGACCTCTCCAACAACGTGAGCAAGACTAAAGAGCTTATCGTGGACTACAGGAAAAGGGGGGCCAAGCACGCCCCCATTCACATCGGTAGTGGAACGGGTCGAGAGCTTAAAGTTCCTTGCCGTCCACATAACTAACAAACTATCATGGTCCAAACACACCAAGACAGTTGAAAAGGTCCTATTCCACTTCAAGAGACTGATATGATCTGGCATGGGTCCCCAGATCCTCAAAAAGTTCTACAGCTGCACCATTGAGAGCATTACCTCTTGGTATGGCAACTGTTCGGCTTCCGACCGCAAGGTTCTACAGAGGGTAGTGCGTACGGCCCAGTACATCACTAGGGCCAATCTTGCTGCATCCAGGACATCTATACATGACGGTGTCAGAAGGCCAAATCGGAATGGCCTATTTCAAGATTTCATAACAATCGGTAATCAGCATTTCTGGATGCCGATTATGGCCGATTATATTGCAATCCAACGAGAAGACTGCATGGCAGGCTGACCACCTATTACGTGAGTGCAGGCAGCAAGGAGCCATGGTAAGTTGCAAGCTAGCATTGAACTTATCTTATAAAAAAACAATCAATCTTAACATAATCACTAGTTAACTACACATGGTTGATATTACTAGTTTAACTAGCTTGTCCTGCGTTGCATATAATCAATGCGGTGCCTGAAACTGTCACTTCTATTGCGTTCAGTGTAAGCAGAGTCAGGGTATATGCAGCAGTTTGGGTCGCCTAGCTCGTTGCGAACTGTGTGAAGACCATTTCTTCTTAACAAAGACCGTAATTAATTTGCAAGATTTTTACATAATTATGATATAACATTGAAGGTTGTGCAATGTAACAGCAATATTTAGACTTAGGGTTACCACCTGTTCGATAGAATACAGAACGGCTCCGTATTTCACTGAAAGAATGAACATTTTGTTTTCTAAATGATAGTTTCCGGATATGACCATATTAATTACCTAAGGCTCGTATTTCTGTGTGTTTATTATAATTAAGTCTATGATTTGATATTTAATAGAGCAGTCTGACTGAGCGGTGGTAGGCAGCAGCAGGCTCGTAAGCATTCATTCAAACCACACTTTCCTCCGTTTGCCAGCAGCTTTACGTAATGCTTGAAGCACAGCGCTGTTTATGACTTCAAGCATATCAACTCCCGAGATTAGGCTGGCAATACTAGAGTGCTTATACGAACATCCAATAGTCAAAGGTATATGAAATACAAATGGTATAGAGAGAAATAGTCCTATAATTCCTATAATAACTATCATTTATCTTCTTACCTGGGAATATTGAAGACTCATGTTAAAAGGAACCACCAGCTTTCATATGTTCTCATGTTCTGAGCAAGGAACTTAAATGTTAGCTTTCTTACATGCAAATATTGCACTTTTACTTTCTTCTCCAACACTTTGTTTTTGCATTATTTAAACCAAATTGAACATGTTTCATTATTTATTTAAGACAAATATAAATCTATTTAATGTATTATATTAAGCAAAAATAAGTGTTCATTGAGTATTGTTGTAATTGTCATTAATTACAAATATACATATATATAAACAAAAATAGGCCGATTTAACCAGAATCTGCTTTTTTTGGTCCTCCAATAATCGGTATCAGCGTTGAAAAATCGTTATCGTTCGACCTCTAGTTGACAGTACATGTTAGAGCAAAAACCAAGCCATATTGTTGAAGGAATTGTCCGTAGCGCTCAGAGACAGGATTGTGTTGAGGCACAGATCTGGGGGAGGGTACCAAAAAATATCTGGAGCTGTGGGAATGTACACTACCGTTCAAAAGTTTGAGGTCACTTAGAAATGTTCTTGTTTTTGAAAGAGAAACATTTTTTTTTGTCCATTAAAATAACATGAAAGCAATCAGACATATTGTGGAGACTTTGCTAATGTTGTAATTGACTTGTTGCTGGACACTGCATTTTTAATGGAATATCTACGTAGGCGTGAAGAGGCCCATTTATCAGCAACCATCACTCCTGTGTTCCAATCCAGTTGGGTTAGCTAATCCAAGTTTATCATTTTACCCGCAAAGCACCAGTCTCAATGTCAACAGTGAAGAGGCGACTCCGGGATGCTGGCCTTCTAGGCAGATTTGCAAAGAAAAAGCCATATCTCAGACTGGCCAATAAAAATAAAAGATTAAGATGGGCAAAAGAACACGGACACATGGCCAGCATCCTGGCGTCGCTTCTTCACTCTTCACTGTTGACGTTGAGACTGGTGTTTTACAGTTGAGGACTTGTGAGGCATCTGTTTCTCAAACTAGACACTCTAATATACTTGTCCTCTTGTTCAGTTGTGCACTGGGGCCTCCCACTCCTCTTTCTATTCTGGTTAGAGCCAGTTTGCTCTGTAACACAGCGTTATGAGGTCTTCAGTTTCTTGGCAATTTCTTGCATGGAATAGCCTTAATTTCTCAGAACAGGAATAGACTAATGAGTTTCAGAACAAAGGTCTTTGTTTCTGGCCATTTTGAGCCTGTAATCGAACCCACAAATGCTGATGCTCAACTAGTCTAAAGAAGGCCAGTTTTATTGCTTCTTTAATTTTGGATGACTGGCTGCGAATGTTTATTGAATAGTTTTATTTCTGCCTTTTCTATTCCAGACATTCTGAAATTCACTAAAGTATCCCATGTATGTAACTTTAGTCTTTCACTTTTCAATGATTTCTAGAGCCATATTGTTGAAGGAATTGTCTGTAGCGCTCAGAGACAGGATTGTGTTGAGGCACAGATCTGGGGAAGGGTACCAAAAAATATCTGGAGCATTGAAGGCTCTCAAGATCACTGTGGCCTTCATCATTCTTAAATGGAAGATGTTTGAAACAACCAAGACTCTTCTTAGAGCTGGCCGCCTGGTCAAACTGCGCAATCAGGGGAGAGGGAGGTTTTCAGCTGTGCTAACATAATTGCAAAAGGGTTTTCTAACGATCTATTAGCCTATCAAAATGATAAACTTGGATTAACTAACACAACGTGCCATTGGAACATAGGAGTGATGGTGGCTGATAATGGGCCTCTGTACGCCCATGTAGATATTCCATAAAAAAATCTGCTGTTTCCAGCTACAATAGTCATTTACAGCATTAGCAATGTCTACACTGTATTTCTGATCAATTTGATGTTATTTTTATGGACAAAAAAGGGAGGTGGTCAGAGACCTGACCGTGTGGTGCCAGGACAACAACCTTTCCCTCAACGTGATCAAGACAAAGGAGATGATTGTGGACTACAGGAAAAGGAGGCCCGTGAACGCCCCCATTCTCATTGACAGGGCTGTAGTAGAGCAGATTGAGAGCTTCAAGTTCCATAGGGTCCACATCACCAGCAAACTATCATGGTCCAAGCACACCAAGACAGTCGTGATGAGGGCACAAAACCTATTCGCCCTCAGGAGACTGAGACTGGTTGCATCACTGCCTGCTATGGCACCTGCTTGGCCTCTGACCTCAAGGCACTACAGAGGGTAGTGCGTACTGCCCAGTACATCACTGGGGCCAAGCTTCCTGCCATCCAGGACCTATATACCAGCCGGTGTCGGAGGAAGGCCCTAAAATTTGCCAAAGACTCCAGCCATCCTAGTTTCTGCTACTGCACGGCAAGCGGCACCGGAGCGCCAAGTCTAGGTCTGAGAGGTTTCTAAAAGGCTTCTACCCCCAAGCCATAAGACTCCTGAACAGCTAAGCAAATGGCTACCTAGACTACCCCCCCCTTTTACGCTGCCGCTACTCTCTGTTATTATCTATGCGTGTATCTATGTATCTTCCTAAATTGCAAAGTGTTCTAGCCTGTATGGACATTGTTTTTTGAACCGTAACAGTTTCAACATTTTTACATGCTGTGTCACAAGTGTATTAGCCTCCTACTCATGCTACAAAGAAGTTAACATGATGCAGCCCAGACTCCCATTGCAAGCTAGCAATGATTAAGTGGCGCAGGCACGGTGCTTACTATAATAAAGGGTCGGCTGAGCTGATAGATATGCGTGATCTGTGAGACACATTTGACTGAAGTTTTTAATATCCTGGTATCGAAAAAGTACCACCGTTTCGGTATACTGAGCAGCACTATTTAGTAGGCAATTTGTTTGTCAATTTATTTATAATTAGATACATGCAGCTTCTCTTCTGTCCTTACTTGATGCTCTACAATACTGATAAAGCCTTGCTCACCAGAATGTCATATATCCATATAGCGAATGCATCATCAACAATATAGTTAACATCTGTAAAGTTCTCTTTAATTTCTGCTTCCCTCGAAGAGTGGTAGTGGCAGCTGCAATTTGATAAATTAGTATCACTATAATCTTCAACTTGTCCATCTACCTTTAAATTTTGCAAAACTCTTGCAATGGCAAACGTTGTGGATTGTTGCAGATAGAAATGTCATGAATGGAACTGATGTGATTCCTAATTCTATATGTCAGAGTGATGTTTTTTGTGCATAATGTTCCTCTCCTCCGTACCCCTGGCAGGCAGTGCAGTGCCAGCAGGAACGCTGCGTGGCCACGCTGCTGGAGCATGATGCCGAACCTAATCTGGTGGACATCAACGGCAACACGGCCCTGCACCTGGCCTCCTGCATACCTGCCTTCTCCACCGCTATGCTGCTGCTGGAGCACGAGGCCAATGTTAACGCCCAGAACAAGGTGAGCCGTGGGTCCATAAGTGACAATATGGTGGTAGCTCCAACTTGTAGTAGGAGCAATATGGTGGTAGCTCCATCTTGCACTATGATAGGCCAGGTTGAATTGTCTCTCTGTTGGTTACACCAGAAGTGCCAAACTCAATTATTTTAGGGCTGAGCATCTGCGGGTTTTCGCGCCTCCCTTGTACTTAATCTACTAGTTAGGAATTCCCCTCATCTGGTTGTCTAGATCTTAATTGGACACACATTTTAAAGGAAATAATAAAAACCAGAAGACACACAGGACACGGCCCTGCAGGATTTGAGTTTGACACCCCTGGCGTACACCAACCCAATCCTACAGATGAGTCAATTTGTTGCTCACAGATCCTCTAGCACCACTCAGGACTGTCACTGCTAAGGCACTGGTCCGAGAGAGAGATCTTAACAAGGCCCCAGATTGCTGAAGAGTAATCCTGACTCATAGGTTGATAGAGAAAGAGGATGAAGCTGAGGGTAGGAGAGCTGTTACTGTGGTACAAACATGACTAAGCTATGTGGATATACAAGATATTTGACAATGCATGTTTTGATGATCTTGCAGGAGGGATACTCCCCTCTGACTATGGCAGTGAAGGAGAATCATGCCGAGATGGCCGAGTTCCTCCTCAAGGAGGGGGCCGACGTCAACACTAAGGACCAGGGACACAGGTGGGTTTGTGTGATGCTTTTAAAGATCAAATCCATTTTCCTGAGATGGAGAGATCTGGTTGAATAGTAAACAAATAAATGATATCAAAGAAATTCATTATTTGACCCATTTTTAAAAACACAAGCACAAATGTGGATACAATGCATTTAAGCATTTGTCGAGGATGAGCCAAAGAAGTTAAATGTAAAGGTAGGTGGACACCTGCTCGTCGAACATCTCATTCCAAAATCAATGTCATTAATATGGAGTTGGTCCCCCCTTTTGCTGCTATAACAGCCTCCTCTTCTGGGAAGGCTTTCCACTAGATGTTAGAACATTGCTGTGGTGCCTTGCTTCCATTCAGCCACAAGCATTAGTGAGGTCTGGCACTGATGTTGGGCCATTAGGCCTGGCTCGCAGTTGCTGTTCCAATTAATCCCAAAGGTGTTCGATGGGGTTGACGTTAGGGCTTTGTGCAGGCCAGTCAAGTTCTTCCCACACTGATCTCAACAAACCATTTCTGTATCTACCTCTCTTGTGAACGGGGGCATCCTGAATCAGGAAAGGGCCTTCCCCAAACTGTTGCCTAAGAGCTGGAAGCACAGATTTGTCTAGAATGTCATTGTATGCAGTAGCGTTAAGATTCACCTTCACTGGCACTACGAAAAACAGCCCCAGACCATTATTCCTCATCCACCAAACTTTACTGTTGGCATTATGCATTTGGGCAGGTAGCTTTCTCCTAACATCCGCCAAACCAAGATTTGTCTGTCAGACTGCCAGATGGTGATGCGTGATTCATCACTCCAGAAAACGCGTTTCCACTGCTCCAATGGTGGTGAGCTTTACACTCCTCCAGCCGAGGCTTGGCATTGCCCATGGTGATCTTATGCATGGAAACCAATTTCATCAAGTTTTCGACAAACAGTTATTGTGCTTACATAGCTTCCAGAGGCAGTTTGGAACTCGGTAGTGAGTGTTGCAGCCCGAGGACAGACAATTTCTAAAAGCTACGCGCTTCTGCATTCGGCAGTCCTGTTCTGTGAGCTTGTGTGGCCTACCACTTTGTGGCTTAGCTGTTGTTGCTCCTAGACCTTTCCACTTCACAATAACAACACTTACAGCCAACCGGGGCAGCACTAACAAGGCAGAAATTTGACAAACTGATTGTTGGAAAGGTGCTGTCCAATGACGGTGCCACGTTGAAAGTCAGAGCTCTTCAGTAAGGCCATTCTACTGCCAATGTTTCTCTATGAAGATTGCATGGCTGTGTGCTCGATTTTAAAGACTTGTCAGCAACCTAAATACATTTGGCCAAACTTCAAACATGTTACACATTCACAGCTAAAAGCTAAATTGCAGTAAAAGTCGCAGCCAAAATAATTTAACTGCAAAACACAACACATTTGTATAGTCCTCCAGATGACAATGGTTGCTGTCCTTGGGTATAGATGGCAGAACTAGCCAGCCAGCATCATTCACTGTCCAATCCGTTTTGGTTGCAACGACTTGCAAGTAGCCTGGCTCCGCCTTGCCTTGCACATTTTGTCATTGTCTCGCCATCCTCGCTGAGTCGAGTCGGATCAGTCATTACTCTAAACCTTCCCAAGTGATCTCCAGTGGCTGAATGGTCTCCCAGTCCCGGTGTAGCATGCTTCCATTACAGCGCCACGGCATGAGCTCCCCTAAGACAGTATGTTCAAATGAAAACCGCATTGGCAAAGCTAGCAGCTATCTTGGCAGTCCAATAGCTCTAATACATTTCCTGCTGCTATTGAAAATAACAGATCCCAGATTTACTTGATCTCTGTCTACAAATAGCTTGCAGAAAAATAGTTGAACATAAAAACACTAAATATAATAACATTTGCTAGCTCTTAACTGCCCAGCTAGGCTCCCCCCTAGGGCACCATGGCAACTCTTCCTTCTTTCTTCCCTGCCTTGATGTAATCTGTGGTCTGACACACATTATTAGGTGACGGCAAGGGTTCCATTACTTAGCTTTTGTCATATCTGTGATTAGGTTACTTCAAGAAAGGGAATGGAATTTTGGAATGCTTGATTCCGATATTGGAGAATGCACAGACAGATATGTGCACGTTTATGTAACCTTCATCTTATGCTACCTTTAGGTCCCCATTGATGATCGCTGCTTGCAATGGACAAATCAGTATGGTGCGACTACTCCTGCAGTACGACGCAGACATCACCTTAAAGGACAATAATGGATGGTCGTCCGATGACTATGCTGTGATGAACGGACACCACGCGTAAGTACTCAAACTGTCAATTCCTTACACATGGTGCGTGGTGTCATGTAGTAACCAAAAAAGTGTTAAACAAATCAAAATGTATTTTATATCTGAGATTCTAAAAAGTAGCCACCCTTTGCCTTGATGACTGCTTTGCACACTCTTGGCATTTACCTGGCATTTAACTTCAACAGTCTTGAAGTTCCCACATATGCTGAGCACTTGTTGGCTGCTTTTCCTTCACTCCGTGGTCCCACTCATCCCAAACCATCTCAATTGAGTTAAGTTAAGGTCGGGTGATTGTAGAGGCCAGGTCATCTGATCCATCAGTCTCCTTGGTCAAATAGCCCTTACACAGCCTGGAGGTGTGTTGGGTCATTGTCCTGTTGAAAAACAAAAGATAGTCCCACTAAGCGCAAACCAGATGGGATGGTGTATCGCTGCAGAATTCTGTGTTAGCCGTGCTGGTTAAGTGTGCCTTGAATTCTAAAAAAATCACAGACCGTGTTACCAGCAAAGCACCATCACACCTCCTCCATGCTTCACGGTGGGAACCACACATGCAGAAATCATACATTCACCTACTCTGCGTCTCACACAGACAGCGGTTGGAAGCAAACATCTAAAATTAGGATTCGTCAGACCAAAGGACAGATTTCCACCGGACTAATATGCCAAGCGTCACATCTGGAGGAAACCTGGCACCATCCCTACGGTGAAGCATGGTGGTGGCAGCATAATGCTGTGGGGATGTTTTTCAGAGGCAGGGACTAGGAGACTAGTTAGGATCGAGGCAAAGATGAACGGAACAATGTACAGAGGGATCCTTGATGAAAACCTGCTCCAGAGCGCTCAGACTGGGGCGGAGGTTCACCTACCAACAGGAACAACGACCCTAAGCACACAGCCAAGACACTGCAGAGTGGCTTCGGAATAAGTCTCTGAATGTCCTTGAGTGGCTCATCCAGAGCCCGGACTTGAACCAGATCGAACATCTCTGTAGACACCTGAATATAGCTGTGCAGCGACACTCCCCATCCAACCTGATAGAGCTTGATTGGATCTGCAGAGAAGATTAGGAGAAACTCCCCGAATACAGGTGTGCCAAGCTTGTTGCGTCATACCCAAGATGACTCAAGACTCTTCGCTGCCAAAGGTGCTTCAACAAAGTACAGAGTAAAGGGTCTGAATACTTATGTCAGTGATATTTAAGTTATTTTATATTTAATAAACTTTCTAAAATGGCTTAACCTGTTTTTGCTTTGTCATTGTGGGAGATTGTGTTTAAAATGAGGGGAGGGGGGGGGGTAATTGGATAATTTTTGGAATAAGTCAAGGAATATTGTGTAAAAAGTCAAGGGGTCTGAATACTTTCCAAATGCACTATGTACTCTACATGGTCATCAGTATGTGGATCCCTGCTTGTCAAACATCTTGTTCCAAAATCATTGGCATTTTATATGGAGTTGGTCCCCCCCTTTGCTGCTTTAAAACTTCCTAAAGTTAGGTGGCACTATTTTCTCATCCGGATGACAAGTGTGCCCAAAGTAAACTGCCTGCTACTCAGGCCCAGAAGCTAGGATATGCATATAATTGGTAGATTTGGATAGAAAACACTAAAATTATGTCTGAGTATTATGTCTGAATATACTCCCTGTTCACCCATGATTGCGTGGCCAAGCACGCAATCATGGGTGCGTGGCCAAGCACGACTCCAAGACCATCATTAAGTTTGCTGACGACACAACAGTGGTAGGCCTGTACACCGACAACGATGAGATGGCCTATAGGGAGAAGGTTCGAGACCTGGCCGGGTGATGCCAACCTATCCCTCAATGTGAGCAACACAAAGGAGCTGAAGATGGACTATAGGAAAAGGAGGGCGGAACAGGCCCCCATTCTCATCAACGGGGCTATAGGTCGATAGTTTCAAGTTCCTTGGTGTCCACATCACCAACAAACTGTCATGGTCCAAACACACAAAGACAGTTGTGAAGATGGCACGACAACACCTTTTCCCCATCAGGAGACTGACATGATTTGGCATGGGTCCCCAGATCCTCAAAAAGTTTGACAGCTGCACCATGGTTGCATCACCCCCTGGTATGGCAAGTTCTCGGCATCTGACCATAAGGCGCTACAGAGGGTAGTGCGTACGGCCCAGTACATCACTTGGTCCAAGCTTTCTGACATCCAGGACCTATATACTAGGTGGTGTCGGAGGAAGGCCCTACATTTTGCCAAAGACTCCAGCCACCCTAGTCATAGACTGTTCTCTCTACTACCGCTCGGCAAGCGGTACCAGAGCGCCAAGTCTAGGACCAAAAGGCTCCTCAACAGCTTCTACCCCCAAGCCATAAGACAGCTAAACAATTAATCAAATGGCCGCCCGGACTATTTACATTGACACCCCCCCTTAGTTTTTACACTGCTGCTACTCGCTGTTTATTATCTATGCATAGTCACTTTACAAATGACCACGACTAACCTATAGGCCCGCACATTAACTTTTTATAGAGGCTCATTATTGATATGTAAGTTTCTTGTTACTTTTAGATTATTTATTTTTTTACTTTAGTTTATTTAGTTAATGTAACTGTTTCTTGAACTGCATTGTTGGTTAAAGCCATGTAAGTATTCGTTGCATGTGGCAAATAACATTTTATTTGTTGTCCGTTGTCTTTTCTTAGTTGTTTAGCACAGTTAACAGATTTTCTATTCTTGTTCCACCAGCCATATTTTCTGCTTGTTCTGATGTAAGCCTGTGATTATGTCTTGTTTTTTTTGTGACTTATGCTGGTGACGAATCCAATTTCCTCTTTGGGGATCAATAAAGTTTATTTAACAGTAGATGCATTTCCAATCCTGTGTCATCCTTGTTTCAGTTGTTCCCATCTCATTATTGAGCATGGCACCAAGAGGAAGTCCATGCCGTCTCCCGCCCACGCCCCTGCCAAAAAGAAGCGAGCTTCCATGTTGTGCAGCCCTTCCGAAGAAGCAGGCTTCTCTCTGGGGGGACCAGCAACTGACAAAGATGGTACATAAAGGATTCCATTTCATCTCATAATGTTACATTGATTTATGTGTGTTGTTTACTAATGACTATAATGCAAATGTAAGTTACTGTATGTATTGTCTTCTGTAACAGGTTAAGGCAATGTGCAATTTTTCATGTTCATTTCCATGTTAATATTATTCATTCACCTCGATTGTTTCATTTACCCCTCATGCAATACCACTTGGCTGGATCTAGAGCAAGGAGCGAGTGAAGGAGGGAGAGGTATTGCCAGCAGTGAAAATAGCACAACAAGATCAGACAAACTTGTAAAGCATTGTGTAATTTCAGAGATGAAAGGAACGTGTTTGTGAGGCATTTAGGCTAAAGTATCTTCTATCTAAGGTCTAACTTTGGTATTTAACTGACTAATTTGTGTTCAGCTAGTGTTGGCCTTCTTGATCCCAACGAGGATAGACATCTGAGCTTGTTGTTCTATACACTTGATTGCAGTGTTTTGTAGTGAGCTTTTCTCCCGGTGGCTTTTTTCATGTAAGATAGTTAGGGTGTGAAAATCTGCAGTGTAAGATTAATCATTTCATGGTGAAGCTGTAGATGTATGTATTTTGTTATTTGTGATCATCAGCTGATTTTAAATGTTATCACACCTAGAACTGTTGAAAGTGATCCTTGACAATACTAATTTGGCTTACCGTGTTGCAGATGTTGAAGACAATTCGCAAACGGAGTCAATAAGTCGGTAAGCAATGATCATCTTAGCCTCGTTCGACCATCCTTATCTCGCGAGCTTACATTCTGTATCAAGCGCAGTGGTCAGGATGGGGGAATAGGCTACATCTTCTCTGATATAGTAAGTCAATTTGCACAACCATGAACCTCATTACTTCTCTGCATCAAATTGACTTACATTTTAGGGCGTCAAAAAGTGCGGCAGACTATTCCTGGCCATCCTCAGATGAAGAGGACGAATTGGATATAACCCAAAAGGTCTTTATGATGAATCCATTATTTGCACAACCATCTGTTGATTCATTTTGAGTTTGACTAGCTGTATGATTTTCCTTGTATCTTACAGAAACATCCAAAGCTAAACCTAAAGAATCTGATGAATGCCTCCAAAAAGGGAAAGAATGACGGTAATAATTTAAGTTTGTTCACTTATTAGTAACCCTCCGTTAGTCTGTGGCTGTGTAGTAACTTATCACCCCTGCCCTGTAGCTGTAACCGATGTCGAAAAGCCATGGAGCGGCCCTGAGGCCAAGCGTGAGAGCGAGAACCAAGTCCAGAGAAATCCATCCCTCCCCAAGGCTTTCCCACCCAGCAGTGCCCCCCAGCACCTAGTCTCCCCCTCACCCTCTGCCTCCTTTACCTCCAAACCTGCCCAGATGATCTCTACCTGTCTCCAGAGTTCCAGAAAGGTAATGTAGTGTAGCTAACACTGTTAACTTGAGCTTCTGTGTGACACCCTTCTCTCTATTCTCTCCCTTTTCTCCTTTTACTCATCCATTAACACATTTACAAGCAGAAGGCGACGGAACGGAGCTGGAGGAGACTCAGGGGAGTGAGCTGCTCTCCGAGCAGCCATCTGGTAGTCAGGCGAGAGGTAGAGACTCACCTGAGGAAAGCCCTGAGGGAGATAATGAGGATGATGAAGAGGAGGACGAAGATGATGACGAAGACGATGAAGATTACGAGGAGGAAGATGATGATGACAATGACGATGAGGATGAGGAGGAAGATGAGGATGATGAAGATGACTATGAAGAAGAGCAGGAAGGCGAAGAGGAGGAAGAGTGTGACGTTGCTGCAACTTCGGTCAAGGCAGAAGGAATTGGAGCAGAGGAAGTGCCCAAAACGTCCAGTGCTGAAGCTGTTCATATTGTTGATGAGGATGATCAAACTATTCCCGGTATTAAGGTCTCTGATACTGTAGTAGCTGATTCAGAACATGTCGATACAGCTGGAGAGATGGGGGCTCCTAAGAAGGTTTTCAATGCGGAGAGCCAAGCCAATGAGAGAATGGTTCTTGAGATTCTATTTGGAACATCAAACTATGGTATCCCAGCAACTCTAGATGTAGAGGAGGACTGTGTGGTGTCAGCCATCAGGGTAGAGTCCAGGTTTTCAGATGAAGAGGACAGTTTAGGTTATGAGCTAAATGGGACATCAGATCATCATTTTGTTCCAGAGCCAGGTTTTCCGGCAGTGCCCAAGACTCCCCCACACAGCACAGGAGTTCTTCCATCACAGAGAAAATTAGATGATTTTGATGATGATGATGAAGAAGGGATTGGTGATGAAGATGCACCTCCAGACTACTGGAGTGATGAAGAAAAGCTTATTGCTGATGATGAAGATATCAGAGAAGCTTTAGATCATACCTCAACTCTTGGGGAGCCAAAAAACACGAACACAGTTTCTCATGGTGAAACGCATAGGCCAAGTTCTTCAGACGATTCCTTTGATTCCAAAGATGATGATGACATTGCTAAACCAAAGGTAGATAAATGCAAATCCTCATGGTATTCCCATTCAGATGAAAATGACGAAGACAATGGCCCCTCATCCACTAAAGATGATTATGATGAGCTAAATGAGGATTGCATTCAATCGAAGGTAGATAAATGCAAATCCTCATGGGATTCCACATCAGATGAACATGATAAAGTCAATGGTGCCTCAACAACTAGAGAAGATGAGATAATTGATGAGATTCCCCATCTTGAAGGAGAAGATCTAATATCAGATTTCCAACTAGAACCGTTGACCTCCCCCGTGCAAAGCATATCACCAAAGTGCATCTCACTAAAACCAAAGGTAGATGAACCCAAGTCCTTCTGGAATTCTTCATCAGATGACAATGTCAAAAAAGGTGCCTCACACATTAGAGATGGATGTTTAGAGGTTCATGTTTCAGTAGAGGCAGGTAAGTTGTCACCAAGCCTGAGTGTCGCATCACCAAGAATCCGGGCCGAGGACCAACAGTGTTCTGATGATTCATGGGAAGACGAAGATGTGGTAGATGAAGTTGAGGAGATGCCAAATGACGATGCCTCTCCTGCAGAGTCTCCAGAACCAGGAGAGAAAAAGGCTGCCATTAAAGAATC
This sequence comes from Oncorhynchus mykiss, assembly GCF_013265735.2. Taxonomy (NCBI): domain Eukaryota; kingdom Metazoa; phylum Chordata; class Actinopteri; order Salmoniformes; family Salmonidae; genus Oncorhynchus; species Oncorhynchus mykiss. The sequence continues at coordinate 45,363,738 of NC_048566.1, read as the reverse complement.
ATTTGATGATGATTTACCAGGAAATGGTGAACAAGTTGAGGATAAAAATATGTATGATGATGATGGTTCGGATGATGATTACTATGTGAATAGGGATGTAGCAGCTACAGGATCTCCTGAACCCGAAGAAGCCATTGCTCCCATTCAACACAAGACAGATGAGAACTCTCCTCGTAAATGGACAAGCCCTCCATGGTCCCCCAGAAGAGAGATAAAGGACATGGACAATTTGGAGAGAGGGCCTTCAACTCCAAGAGATTTGCTATCACTAATATCCAGGCCTCCGAGTGCAAATGAGCAGAGGTTGACATCAAGAGACTTGCTATCACCAATATCAAGGCCTACGAGTAAAGTATCTAGGCCTGCCATTACAAATGAGCGGAAGTTGACATCAAGAGATTCACGATCACCTATATCCAGGCCAGAGAGTGCAGATGAGCAGAAGTTGAAGCCAAGAGACTCACGATCACCAATATCCAGGTCTACAAGTGCATTATCCAGACCTACTACTGCAAACGAGATGTTAAGTAAAGCGGCTGATGAACTGGATCTCTCTCAACCCCAAAATTGTGTTGTGTCAGACGAGTCAGTTCCTGTGTCAATGATTGATGATTGGCAGGATGAAAAAGAGATGGCATTATCCTGTCCCTTGTCGTCTGCTATGAGTGACAAAGACAAAGAGAGAAGCGAAGACCCTGACAGCCAATACCAAAAACTGCAATATGATTTTGCCAGTGGTACTATCAAAGTTCCTGATGAGGGAAACGATTCTGATAACACACAAGAAATTCTAGGAGAAGAGGACATTGAGAGCATTGGTGAAAACTACAATGTGAAATCAGGAAGACTTCCAGTGACACCAATAAAACATAGTCTTGAGACTCGTAAAATGTTTGGAAATACTTCAAGTGAAGACGAGGCTGCCTCAGACCTTGATTCCGAGGATGACCCAACGCCTGATGCCATGAATGCTGCTCACACTCCAATAGAGGATATAGATGAAATCTCTGACGGACAAGGTGGACTTGACCAGGAGACTATTGACCAGAATGACCCTGGTGAAACTCATGAGGACAAACCTGAGAAGGATGATGTGGAGCTACAGAGTACCCACAGCAAAGACCGTACTTATGTCGCTGCTGTTCAGCAGCATGAGTCTGACATGAGCGATGGATTTTCAGATCAAGAGGAAGAATTGCCTCAAACAGACATTGATGATGTTGATGTTGATTCGCCCTTTGAGGACGAGCCAGAGTACATTGAAAGGGCAACGTTAGAGGTTAGAGACAATGAAGACCCAGTCAAAGGCATCAATCTGCCTATCAAATGGGTAAGAGTTATAGGTGGTGAGTTATAGAATAACAACTAGGCTTTAGGCATGTAGTTCAATGTTTTCACACACAAACACAAACCAATATTATAAACTAATCATCATCGAAAAGGTGCTTGTTGCAGTTAACAGAGCCTGAACAAATTATTTTCTCCACTCAGGAAAAAGATTCCACAGAGGATGAAGAAGATTATGATGAAGACAGAGGTGGTGATGAAGAAGATGAGGAAGAGAAAAGCTTCGAGGAGATGGGAAAGACAAAATATCAGACAGAAGAGGAGAAAGATGATTCCCTTGTTGATGATTCACCAGTCCCTGGAAGTCAAGACACCTCCAAAGAAAAACAAAGAGGTAACTTGCTAAATCTAGAGATAAAAATCTGTCTGTCCAGAGAGTACTTTACTTGAAATATACAGTGGGGAGAACAAGTATTTGATACACTGCCGATTTTGCAGGTATTCCTACTTACAAAGCATGTAGAGGTCTGTACTTTTTATCACAGGTACACTTCAACTGTGAGAGACAGAATCTAAAACAAAAATCCAGAAAATCACATTGTATGATTTTTAAGTAATTAATTTGCATTTTATTGCAAGATATAAGTATTTGATACATCAGAAAAGCAGAACTTACTATTTGGTACAGAAACCTTTGTTTGCAATTACAGAGATCATATGTTTCCTGTAGTTCTTGACCAGGTTTGCACACACTGCAGCAGGGATTTTGGCCCACTCCTTCATACAAGACCTTCTCCAGATCCTTCAGGTTTCGGGGCTGTCGCTGGGCAATAAGGACTTTCAGCTCCCTCCAAAGATTTTCTATTGGGTTAAGGTCTGGAGACTGGCTAGGCCACTCCAGGACCTTGAGATGCTTCTTACGGAGCCACTTCTAAGTTGCCCTGGCTGTGTGTTTCGGGTCGTTGTCATGCTGGAAGACCCAGCCACGACCCATCTTCAATGCTCTTACTGGGGGAAGGAGGTTGTTGGCCAAGATCTCGCGATACATGGCCCCGTCCATCCTCCCCTCAATACGGTGCAGTCGTCCTGTCCACTTTGCAGAAAAACATCCCCAAAGAATGATGTTTCCACCTCCAGGCTTCACGGTTGGGATGGTGTTCTTGGGGTTGTACTCATCCTTCTTCCTCCAAACACGGCGAGTGGAGTTTTGACCAAAAAGCTCTATTTTTGTCTCATCAGACCACATGACTTTCTCCCATTCCTCCTCTGGATCATCCAGATGGTCATTGGCAAACTTCAGACGTGCCTGGACATGCGCTGGCTTGAGCAGGGGGACCTTGTGTGCGCTGCAGGAATTTAATCCATGGCGGCGTAGTGTGTTACTAATGGTTTTCTTTGAGACTGTGGTCCCAGCTCTCTTCAGGTCATTGACCAGGTCCTGACGTGTAGTTCTGGGCTGATCCCTCACCTTCCTCATGATCATTGATGCCCCACGAGGTGAGATCTTGCATGGAGCCCCAGACCCAGGGTGATTGACCATCATCTTGAACTTCTTCCATTTTCTAATAATTGCGCCAACAATTGTTGCCTTATCACCAAGCTGCTTGCCTATTGTCCTGTATTCCATCCCAGCCTTGTGCAGGTCTACAATTTTACCCTGATGTCCTTACACAGCTCTCTGGTCTTGGCCATTGTGGAGAGGTTGGAGTCTGTTTGATTGAGTGTGTGGACAGGTGTCTTTTATACAGGTAACGAGTTCAAACAGGTGCAGTTAATACAGGTAATGAGTGGAGAACAGGAGGGCTTCTTAAAGAAAAACTAATATGTCAGTAAGAGCCGGAATTCTTACTGGTTGGTAGGTTATCAAATACTTATGTCATGCAATAAAATGCAAATTAATTACTTAAAAATCATACAATGTGATTTTCTGGATTTTTAGATTCCGTCTCTCACAGTTGAAGTGTACCTATGATTAAAAAAATTACAGTCCTCTACATGCTTTGTAAGTGGGAAAACCTGCAAAATCGGCAGTGTATCAAATACTTATTCTCCCACTGTATATATGTTTTTAAATGCAACATTTGAAAACAATTCCTTCTTAGATTTCCTTTCTGAGTTGGGTTTGGAGAAGGGAGATGATGAGGAAGACTCATGGGACACTGAGGTACTGTAAAAAAACAAGGAATTTTTTTGGACTCCCTGGTAGCATTGGCCAATGGCCATACTGTCAGATTTACTAACATACAAACTCCTCTTCCAGTCTGGCTCTGTCAGTCCCAGAAAACATCATGGCCGAGATCCTGCAAAGGTGCCACATGTTTCCATTATTTCAGGGGAGAACAAAGAAGGTAATTCTCATTCCCACATTTATCTGTAAAATGTTTAACCCCATCAGCACTTGATGATCTCTTAGCAAATGGATGGATGACTGCCGTTATAGCTTTGCAATCATTCTAGCTATAATTTGACTCCAATTATGACTATCCTTCAAACAATATAGACTTTTTTGTCGACCAGCCACCGTGGCAGGTAGATTAAAAAAATTACCAGTCACAAAAAAATTTTACCAGACAAAATATTTTTTGTTGCATTAATTACAACAAAAAAACACAACAAAACGGATTATCATGTTTAGTAATGTTTCTAAAACAGGGAATGTCTTTCTATTAAGAACTGATGTGGTATATTGTTGTATTTATTTTAACCAAAATATCACAGATGAGACCAAACATTTCAGCTGCCCCTTTATGGTTGCTGTGGTAACAGGGCCACTCGAGTCTTGAGTTGTGCCTGTGCGAATCTGACTAGTAGAGGCCTACGATGTCTCTTTTCTTCGCTAGCAGTGGTAGCAGACTCCAACAATGAAAAACAACCTAACTTGTGAACAAATAATGTAAATACCCAAGAAACACGAGGATAAAGTCTCACTTTAGTAGTTAGTCCAATGTTTATGCCTGTGCCCATAGAGCCCCACAGTGGAGGTGTCATATTACCCATATTAAACATGGAAATGGTTCCTATCGTTTTTCCACCATTTTAGAATAAGGGCTGTGTTTCGTGTAGGCTTACCCTCGGGTGACGTTTTAATAACCATGTCAATCCCCGACAAGTTGACTTTTATCAATGTATTTGGCCCTATATACTCTTCAGATTCGAAAATGCTCAACAGCATCAAAGTAGACATGCAAGACTACAAATCCCTGCAAGCTCCTGCACGTCATCTCTATCTAACATCTTTGCTAACAGGTATTGTGTCAATTTAGTTGCTCAAGACCGTTATATGGCATTTTCAATTCAACAAAATTGAGCTAACATTAGATAGTTAATCCAGAGATTCTTACCTTTGCCACAATTTGTCAGTCTCATCCAGAGCATCATGGCGTTTGTAGTTATTTATGATATCCACATTAGCAGCTAATTAGCATTTCATTTTTGAGGGGTAAATACAGGTAAATATATTGCCGTCATTTCCTGTCATAAACTCTTATACCTCCTGCTCATCTACCTGTTACTTCCAAAGTTTTTTTTACTTGGTGTTATTTTAAATTTTATAAGTGTTTGTGTCAACACCTGCTACCAACTAGCCAGCTAGCTAGCTAGGTTGCAATGGAACACCTGGAATATCTAACAAACATTTTCAGCGCTGTAGAAGCTGTGTTTTATTATGCGCTGGTCCGGGACAGTAATGACAATCCAGAGTGCCAATGTGGCAATTGTTTGCTCGTGGAGGATTACGGGAATGAGGTGGCTATGCTTAGCAAGCAAATCTCAATTTTGCATGAATTTGAGGAAAACGCAAATTAGAACGTTTTCGTTCTCAACTCCTATGGCTTGACGCCATTCGGGCCTGACTTGTCATCTGTCCCTATCCAAATGGTCTGTGCTGCCTGGAATTTGTGTTCCAAAGAAGTCGTCTCCATTTGCTTCTCCTCCTCAATCTTGTAATGAAGACTGTTCCAATCAGCGCTGGTCCAATGTCCCAAGTTGTGGAAACCAAACGCAGCGGCATGCTGCTAAGTGGACAAGATTGACTGCAATAGGTTCGGAGCAGATTGACATAAGAAGTCGTGTCGCTGCACTGGTGCCTGATCTACCTGCACTTTCATTGCTGGGATTGCCTGTGTCTGCAACGACGGTGCTGACTCCAAGTACACTGACTCCAGCAGAGGCTTCGTCATCGCCAACTAGTCCAACGCAATAACGACCTGTCTCTCTCTCGTTGCACTCCACAAGGAGACTGCCTGTTACGCGAATGCAGTAAGCCAAGCTAGCATTAAACTTATCTTATAAAAAACAATCAATCATAATCACGAGTTGGTGGCTGTTGTCGTTGTGTTGCTGTTTCGAGCCCAGGGAAGAGCGAGGAGAGGGACGGAAGCTATACTGTTACACTGGCAATACTAAAGTGCCTATAAGAACATCCAATAGTCAAAGGTTAATGAAATACAAATGTATAGAGGGAAATAGTCCTATAATTCCTATAATAACTACAACCTAAAACTTCATACCTGGGAATATTGAAGACTCATGTTAAAAGGAACCACCAGCTTTCATATGTTTTCATGTTCTGAGCAAGGAACTGAAACGTTAGCTTTCTTACCTAGCACATATTGCACTTTTACTTTCTTCTCCAACACTTTGTTTTTGCATTATTTAAACCAAATTGAACATGTTTCATTATATATTTGAGGCTAAATTGATTTGATTGATGCATTGTATTAAGTTAAAATACTTGTTCATTCAGTATGGTTGTAATTGCGGTTACTGGCCCAATGCTCAAACCACTAGGCTACCTGCCACCCCATCTGCTTCACATAAAGCCCATTCTTGTGGGACGCTGCTATTGACCACCAAGTGCTAACGGTCATTATCTGGAAAATATGTGTGAATTTCTTGATAATTTATGTGATATCAAGAGTTATATTTTCTCGGTGATTTCCAATATTGATTGGTTTCATCAGGCTGCCCACTCAAGAGAAAGTCTCAATCTGTAACCAGTGCCTGCAGCCTGGTTCAGGTTATCAGTCAACCTACCAGGGTTGTTCCAAACGGCACAGGAATGAAATCATCAACATGTATTGATAACATATTTACAGTGCCTTGCGAAAGTATTCGGCCCCCTTGAACTTTGCGACCTTTTGCCACATTTCAGGCTTCAAACATAAAGATATAAAATTGTATTTTTTTGTGAAGAATCAACAACAAGTGGGACACAATCATGAAGTGGAACGACATTTATTGGATATTTCAAACTTTTTTAACAAATCAAAAACTGAAAAATTGGGCGTGCAAAATTATTCAGCCCCTTTACTTTCAGTGCAGCAAACTCTCTCCAGAAGTTCAGTGAGGATCTCTGAATGATCCAATGTTGACCTAAATGACTAATGATGATAAATACAATCCACCTGTGTGTAATCAAGTCTCCGTATAAATGCACCTGCACTGTGATAGTCTCAGAGGTCCGTTAAAAGCGCAGAGAGCATCATGAAGAACAAGGAACACACCAGGCAGGTCCGAGATACTGTTGTGAAGAAGTTTAAAGCCGGATTTGGATACAAAAAGATTTCCCAAGCTTTAAACATCCCAAGGAGCACTGTGCAAGCGATAATATTGAAATGGAAGGAGTATCAGACTACTGCAAATCTACCAAGACCTGGCCGTCCCTCTAAACTTTCAGCTCATACAAGAAGAAGACTGATCAGAGATGCAGCCAAGAGGCCCATGATCACTCTGGATGAACTGCAGAGATCTACAGCTGAGGTGGGAGACTCTGTCCATAGGACAACAATCAGTCGTATATTGCACAAATCTGGCCTTTATGGAAGAGTGGCAAGAAGAAAGCCATTTCTTAAAGATATCCATAAAAAGTGTTGTTTAAAGTTTGCCACAAGCCACCTGGGAGACACACCAAACATGTGGAAGAAGGTGCTCTGGTCAGATGAAACCAAAATTGAACTTTTTGGCAACAATGCAAAACGTTATGTTTGGCGTAAAAGCAACACAGCTCATCACCCTGAACACACCATGCCCACTGTCAAACATGGTGGTGGCAGCATCAAGGTTTGGGCCTGCATTTCTTCAGCAGGGACAGGGAAGATGGTTAAAATTGATGGGAAGATGGATGGAGCCAAATACAGGACCATTCTGGAAGAAAACCTGATGGAGTCTGCAAAAGACCTGAGACTGGGACGGAGATTTGTCTTCCAACAAGACAATGATCCAAAACATAAAGCAAAATCTACAATGGAATGGTTCAAAAATAAACATATCTGGGTGTTAGAATGGCCAAGTCAAAGTCCAGACCTGAATCCAATCGAGAATCTGTGGAAAGAATTGAAAAAATGCTGTTCACAAATGCTCTCCATCCAACCTCACTGAGCTCGAGCTGTTTTGCAAGGAGGAATGGGAAAAAATTCAGTCTCTCGATGTGCAAAACTGATAGAGACATACCCCAAGCGACTTACAGCTGTAATCGCAGCAAAAGGTGGCGCTACAAAGTATTAACTTAAGGGAGCTGAATAATTTTGCACGCCCAATTTTTCAATTTTTGATTTGTTAAAAAAGTTTGAAATATCCAATAAATGTCGTTCCACTTCATGATTGTGTCCCACTTGTTGTTGATTCTTCACAAAAAAATACAGTTTTATATCTTTATGTTTGAAGCCTGAAATGTGGCAAAAGGTCGCAAAGTTCAAGGGGGCCGAATACTTTCGCAAGGCACTGTACTAATGCAGCAGAAATGTGCTTTAAAGCAGTATCCAAATCCATCTGATGTAATGATCACAATATAGTAGCCATATCTAGGAAAATGTTGGGCCTAATATGGTTATGTTTTTTTGTGATTTTTATGTTGAGGATTAAAGAATATTTGCTGGTCTGTGGTGTGTAATGAGGAGCAGCCAGACACTGCATTTGACACATTTATGAAATTGCTTATTCCAGTTACTAAATAAGCATGCCGTCATTAAGAAAATGACTAAAAGCTGTTCAATCCCCTTGGATTGATGAGGAACCTATTGGCAAATGCACTGAAAATGTAGAAATCATGTGACTAAACTGAATAAAAAGAAGAAACTACACTATGAAACAAAGATAAGTCATATAAAGAATGATAGTAAAACATTTTGGAGCACCTTAAATGAAAATTTGGGTAAAAAGACAAACTCGGTTCCATCATTCATTGAATCAGATCACAAAACCCACTGATATTGCCAACTATTTGTTTAGATTTGTTAGTTGACAAGATTAGCAAATTTAGGCAGAACATGCCAGCAAACAAAAGCTGACACTACACATCCAAGTATATCTGACCAAATTATGAAAGACAAGCGTTGTAATTTAGAATTCTGTAAAGTATGTGTGGTGGAGGTTAAGAAATGATTGTTGTCTATCAACAGTGACAACCAACCGGGATCGCCTACTAGAAAGTGTGTGCCCTCAGGCCTGGAGGGAGGCAAAAGTCATTCCGCTACCTAAGAATAGTAAAGCCCCCTTTACTGGCTCAAATAGCCGACCAAACCTTAGGAAACTTTTTGAAAAAATGGTTGTTTGATCAGATACAATGCTATTTCACAGGAAACAAATTGACAACAGACTTTCAGCATGCTTATAGGGAAGGACATTCAACAAGCACAGTACTTCCACAAATGATTGATGACTGGTTGTGAGAAATGTATGAACAAAATATTGTGGGGGCTGTTTTGTTTGACCTCAGTGCGACTTTTGACATTATTGATCATAGTCTGCTGCTGTAAAAACGTATGTGTAATGGCTTTACATCCCCTGCTCTATTGTGGATAAAGAGTTACCTGTCTTAACATAACATAGAGGTTATTCTTTAATGGAAGCCTCTCCGACATAACTACGAACTGTTATTCAGGTCCTGGACCTCTCTGGTCAGGTTGTCTATTCTTTTGTTAGTGGAATCCACAAGTATTTGGACAAAACACTTTAAGCTATTTTCTTGTTCTAACAACTGCTTGCAGGTCTCTTTTTGTTCATTTAAAAGATCCTTCACGTGTGATACAGAGACACCACTGTCCTCAATGGTACTCCCCCCGACTTTGGTCTTTGTCATGGTAGCTAGCAACGTAGGTTACGCTGTTACTCCTCGCAGTTCCAGACAGGGCAGGTCACAGAGAAGATTGAAAACAACAAACAGCCGAGATCTAGACAGCCACAAACCTGGTACAATCCGCAGACCCAGCCACAATGGCTAACCGCGTCGCAGGCTGCGTTCAAGATAAACCCACTAGCTTGATATGCAGCTAGGCTTGCTGTGACACCAAATAGCTCCTCAGACCCGCCCTTGGTCGGCAGGATCACTGGACAGAGACTAGCAGTCCCAGCAACAAATCCCAACTGCGTCATGGGATCCAAACTAAGAAGTTGTACCCTACCAAGAACTTTCAATACACTTTGTAACAACAAACTTTTCAAAACTTCAAAACCGAGCTCTTCCTCATTCCGTGTTCAAAAGGAAGTGATGATTTTTGAGTCAATCTCTCCACTTTGAGCTAGGAGAGATTGACATGCATTTTATTAATGTTAGCTCTCTACGTACATCAAAGGGCCAGTTGTGCTGCCCTGTTCTGAGCCAATTGCTTTGTGGCACCTGACCACGACTGAACAGTAGTCCAGGTGTTACAAAATTAGGGCCTGTAGGACCTGCATTGTTGATTTGATAGTGCTGTTAAGGTAGAGAAGCACTTGATCATGTACAGACTTCTCCGCATCTTAGCTACTGTTGTCAATGTTTTTGACCATGACAGTTTACAATCCAGGGTTAGTCCAAGCAGTTTAGTCACCTCAACTTGCTCATTTTCCACATGATTTATTACAAGATTTAGTTGAGGTTTAGGGTTTAGTGAGTGTTTTGTCCCAAATTCAATGCTTTTAGTTTTTGAAATATTTAGGACTAACTTATTCCTTGCCATCCATTCTGAAACTAACTGTAGCTCTTTGTTAAGTGTTGAAGTCATTTCAGTTGCTGTAGTAGCTGACGTGTTGAGTAATCCGTATACATAGACACATCGTCTTTACTCAAAGCCTAGACAGCTGCCCTGGGGAATTCCTGATTCTACCTGGATTATGTTGTGTTAAAGAACACCCTTTGTGACCTGTTAGACAGATAACTCTTTATTCTCAATATAGCAGGGGGTGTAAAGCCATAACACATACGTTTTTCCAGCAGCAGACTATGATCGATAATTTTAAAAGCCGCACTAAAGTCTAACAAAACAACCCCCACAATATTTTTAGCATCAATTTATCTCAGCCAATCATCAGTCATTTGTATAAGTGCTGTGCTTGTTGAATGGCCTGCCCTATAAGCGTGCTGAAGGTCTTATCAATTTGTTTGCTGTAAAATAACATTGTATCTGGTCAAACAATTTTTTTTCCAAAAGTTTCCTACGGGTTGGTAACAGGCTGATTGGTCAGCTATTTGAGCCAGTTAAGGGGGCTTTACTATTCTTAGGTAGCAAAATGACTTTTGCTTCCCTTTCTACTAGGCTGAAATTGAAGATGTGGCAATATCGTCTACTATTATCCTCAGTAGTTTTCGATCCAAGTTGTCAGTCCCAGGTGGCTTGTCATTGTTGATAGACAATAATCATTTTCATAAGCTGTTCTAACCAGTTAAGAGTTACCAGCAGATGTCTTGATAATAGAAAAATGCAACGAGTCAGTGGTTCCTGCACCACATGCAGTTGCTTTGGAGTATATTTATATGTTCAACCCATAAATATTCTAGACCTACATGTAAGGGATAAACGCCAAAGTTCTGTACCTTACAGTGGAAGTAATGGACAAGGCTGAGCCGAGTCTCTCAGATGAGTTCATTAGATCCAAGGTAATGTACATAACAGAGACGTTTATCCCGCTTATACCACAGTTGCCAAGGAAAACAATACGAAAGCACACCTTTATCGTTAGAAATTAGGTTATAAATTATATTTTCATTTTAAAGTAAATTCTTAATTTTTCATACTCCTTGTTGTTAGTTCTATTGGTTTGGTTGCCAGAGAAGCAGTTGGTTATACTTTTTATTCTCTCTCTATGGACACGACCCAGTCTTTCGTTCTTTTTGTTCCGTTGCCATTGCAGGCTGGAAAAGTTCTTATCCCTTGCTTGCTAACGATCAGGTCAAACAGTGCAGGCATAATAACGGCAAAATAGCTGCATTTGCGTTTGTTTATGCTGTTTTCTAGTGACATTTATTGGTATACACTACCGTCCAAAAGTTTTGGGTCACTTAAAAATGTCATTGTTTTTGAAAGAAAAGCCCATTTTTGTCCATTAAAATAGCATCAAATTGTTCAGAAATACAGTGTAGACATTGTTAATGTTGTAAATGACTATTGTAGCTGGAGTATTTACATAGGCTTTACAGAGGCCCGTTATCAGCTAATTGATTGTTAGAAAACCCTTTTGCAATTATGTTAGCACAGCTGAAAACTGTTGTGCTGATTTAAAGCAGCAATAAAACTGGCCTTCTTTAGACTTAGTTGAGTTTCTGGAGCATCAGCATTTGTGGGTTCAATTACAGGCTCAAAATGGCCAGAAAGTAAGCACTTTATTCTGAAACTCGTCAGTCTATTCTTTTTCTGATAAATGAAGGCTATTCTATGCGAGAAATTGCCAAGAAACTGAAGATCTCGTACAACGCTGTGTACTACTCCCTTCACAGAACAAGGCAAACTGGCTCTAACCAGAAGAGAGAAAGGAGTGAGAGGCTTCGGTGCACAACTGAGCAAGAGGACAAGTCAATTAGTGTCTAGTTTGAGAAACAAAGTCCTCAACTAGCAGCTAAATAGTTTGTAGGAAATCTGCCAATATGACAACCAAATTCAACAATACCAGTGGCTGAAAACAGCTGGTCGTACAAGAAACACCTGGGAGGATTTGACAACCTTGCTCCACTTGTCATGATTGCAACATTGAAGGACATGATAAATTAATGTTCATCACTCACCACATTGTCATAAAAAAATATTAAAGTTTTAAAACAACAGGAATCCTAGGACCTTTCGTGAGACTGTGGATACGGACCCAGATCTGTTTTGTTATGATCGTCCATTCCCCTAACCACCTACTGTCTCTCAGTGTATTAACCATGATCTCATCTGCATGAGAGACAAAACTGTTCTGGCTTCATTTAGCATGGCCAAGCCAGCTCATCCAACTGGCCTTGTGCTGTCCTCCTGACTGTTGAGGCTGAGAGAGCACAGGAGCCAATCACAATGTTTCACCACATTCCCATTTGTTCTCTTGCAGTTTTAAGAAATTATGATAATGATGCCGACAATGACAATGTCCCAGAAAAGGTGAGTACAGATGTCGGGAAAACACTCAAAGTTAAGGGCCACTATTCTTGGTGTGAAATGTAACAATGTTTTCCTCTCGGTCTCAACAGCCAGAGAAAATCAAAAGGGAAACTCTGTCGATCTTGACCAAGCTTGAACTGTCCAAAAAAGATGCTGACAAAAAGACTGGTAAGGAAACATTTTTTATTGTGTGCTTTAGTATTTATTTATTTGTCAATTTTATGTATTATATACTTTAAAAATAAGCCCTTCTATTTGTGCAACGTTTTCCCATATTCTCTTCCACAGACATAATGGAGGAGCTTGGGTTGGGTGATGTTGATGATCTTGAAGGTAATTTCACAACTAAATTAGTAAATTTACCAAGTTCAATACCTTGAATCTACCATATAATTAATGTTAACAATTTCTTTCTTTCATTTAAACACTTTTAAGAAGCTAAAAAAAATATTGCAGGTCAGTGCATACCTCCAGTAGGAATAGATTCAATGTTTTGTGATTCTATATAGTTTTTCTACTTGTAGTGCTACTTCATCGTCTGAAATGATTGACACTTGATGAAGATGAGCAATAATGACTGTATCAAATAAATTATTCAAATACTGAGCTATGTGGTATGCAAAAAAAGGTGCAATTATAATAATTATTAATGTGGATGCTACTATGATTACGGATTATCCTGAATGAATTGTGAATAATGATGAATGAGAAATTTAGTGTCAAAGATAATACCCCCAAGTAATGCTATCCTTCCCTGTCATTGGTAATGGTGAGAGGTTAGCATGTCTTGGGGGTATGATCTTTGACCCTCTGTAACTTTCTCACTCATCATCATTATTCATTCAGGATTATCTGTAATCAAGGTAGCATCCATATTAATGTATGAGTGTTTAGAAACGTATAGCTTTCTTATTTACAAAATGACAATCCATTATTTACCATTCATTTCTTTTGGGCCCGAAATAATCTGAAACGCAACCAAAACGAACTGCAAATGCATCCAACAAGTTAACAACCTCTTTAGGATCGGACCCTTTTTTTAAATGTTTGCTTAAAATGACATACCCAAATCTACGGTTCAAGTCGGAAGTTTACATGCACCTTAGCCAAGGTACATTTAAACTCAATCTTTCACAATTGCTGACATTTTAATCCTTGTAAGAATTCCATTTTAGGTCAGTTAGGATCACCACTTTATTTTAAGAATGTGAAATGTCAGAATAATAGTAGAGTATAATTTATTTCAGTTTATTTCAACAACTGTTTACAGACAGATAAGTTAAATTATCATTCACTGTGTCACATTCCTAGTGGGTCAGAAGTTTACATACACTCAATTAGTATTTGGTAGCATTGTCTTTAAATTGTTTAACTTGGGTCAAATGTTTTTGGTAGCCTTCCACAAGCTCCCAACAATAATTGTGGTGAGTTTCAGCCCATTCCTCCTGACAGAGCTGGTGTAACTGAGTCAGGTTTATAGGCCTCCTTGCTCGCACACACTTTTTCATTTCTGCCCACACATTTTCTATTGGTTTGAGGACGGGGCTTTGTGATGCCCACTCCAATACCTTGACTTTGTAGCCCTTCAGCCATTTTGCCACTACTTTGGAAGTATGCTTGGGGTCATTGTCCATTTGGAAGACCCATTTGCGACCAAGCTTTAACTTCCTCACTGATGTCTTGAGATATTGCTTCAGTATATCCACATAATTTTCCTTTCCTCATGATGCTATCTATTTTGTGAAGTACACCAGTCCCTCTTGCAGTAAAGCACCCCCACAACATGATGCTGCCATCCCCGTGTTTCACGGTTGGGATGGTGTTCTTCGGCTTGCAAGCCTCCCTTTTTCCTCCAAACATAATGATGGTCATTATGGCCAAACAGTTTCATCAGACAAGAGGACATTTCTCCAAAAAGAACGATCTTTGTCCCCATGTGCAGTTGCAAACCATAATCTGGCTTTTTTTATGGTGGTTTTGTAGCAGTGGCTTCTTCCTTGCTGAGCGCCCTTTCAGGTTATGTTGATATAGGACTAGTTTTACTGTGAATATAGATGCTTTTGTACCTTTTTCCTCCAGCATCTTCACAAGGTCCTTTGCTGTTGTTCTGTGATTGATTTTCACTTTTCGCACAAAAGTATGTTCATCTCTAGGAGACAGAACGCGTCTCCTTCCTGCGCGGTATGACGGCTGTGTGGTCCCATGGTGTTTATACTTGTGTACTATTGTTTGTCCAGATGAACGTGGTACCTTCAGGCGTTTAAAAATTGCTCCCAAGGATGAACCAGACTTGTGGAGGTCTACTTGTTTTTCTGAGGTCTTGGCTGATTTATTTTGATTTTGCCATGATGTCAAGCAAAGAGGCAATGAGTTTGAAGGTAGGCCTTGAAATACATCCACAGGTACACCTCCAATTGACTCAAATGATGTCAATTAGCCTATCAGAAGCTTCTAAAGCCATGACATAATTTTCTGAAATTGTCCAAGCTGTTTAAAAGCACAGTCAACTTAGTGTATGTAAACTTCTGACCCATTGAAATTGTGATACAGTCAGTTATAAGTGAAATAATCTGCCTGTAAACAATTGTTGGAAAAATTACTTGCACAAGGTAGATGTCATAACCGACTTGCCAAAACTATAGTGTGTTAACAAAAAATGTGTGGAATGGTTGAAAAATGAGTTTTAATGACTCTTAAGTGTATGTTAGCTTCCGACTGTATTTGCCTGTAGCTCAGGACCTGAAGCAAGGATATTCATATTGTTGATACCAAAGGATACACCTTGAAGTTTGTGGAAATGTGAAATTAATGTAGGAGAATTTAAGACATTAAGTCTGGTAAAAGATAAAACAAAGAAAAAAAAACGTGTCGCGCCCATCTTTGAAATGCTAGAGAAAGGTTGCAATGTACTGTTCCAGGTTAGGCGCGTTTTCGATTTTGGTCACGAAAATTTTGGCAGCAAAGTTCTGCACAGTTTTAGTCTGATCCAATGAACCACTGCATTTCTGTTCAAAATGTTTTATCAAGTCTACCCACAAGGTAGATGTCATAAAAGTCTGCCTAATTTGGTTTATTGATACATTTTCAAGTTCATAACTGTGCACTCTGCTCAAACAATAGCATGGTTTTCTTTCATTTTAGTAGCTACTGTAAATTGAACAGTGCAGTTTGATTAAGAAGAATTTAAGCTTTCTGCCCATATCAGATATGTCTATGTCCTGGGAAATGTTCTTGTTGCTTACAACCTCCTGCTAATCACATTAGCTCAACCGTCCCGTGGGGGACACACTGATCCTGTAGAGATTTTAAGAGCCACAAGCTTATTCTAGTCATTGCGTGCAAGAAATATGGATCCAAATACTAAACCTTTGACTACTTTATAAGAATCGGGGGGTGTCAATAAATTAGACTTTTACATTTTTGACTGAAAAAAGGTACTACTTGTTAACTTCTTACGGATTAAATCCCGTTAATGGGATCGATTTGACAATAGTCAGTGAAAGTGCAGGGCGCCAAATTCAAAACAGAATTGAAATTCCTCAAACATACAAGTATTATACACCATTTTAAAGAAACGTGTTGTTAACCTCTCTGCAAGGAAAAATGCAGAGCGCCAAATTCAAATAAATTACTATAAAAATCTAACTTTCATTAAATCACTCATACAAGATAGCAAATTAAAGCTACACTTGTTGTGAATCCAGCCAACATGTCAGATTTTAAAAATGTATTTTCTGTGAAAGCAAACGATGCTATTATCTGAGGATAGCACCTCCGTAAACAAAGAGAGAAACCATATTTCAACCCTGCAGGCGCGACACAAACGCAGAAATAAAAATATAATTCATGCTTTACCTTTGACGAGCTTCTTTTGTTGGCACTCCAATATGTCCCATAAACATCACAAATGGTCCTTTTGTTCGATTAATATATCGATATATATCCAAAATGTTCATTTCTTTGGCGCGTTTGATCCAGAAAAACACTGGTTCCAACTTGCGCAACGTGACTACAAAATATCTCAAAAGTTACCTGTAAACTTTGCCAAAACATTTAAAATTACTTTTGTAATACAACTTTAGGTATTTTTTTACGTAAATCATTTCTAAAATTGAAGACGTGATGATCTGTGTTCAATACAGGAGGAAAACAAACTGTAGCTGGCTTTCTGGTCATGCGCCTCTATCTAACAGTACACTTCAAGTGACCCTTGTTCAAGATGGCCGTACTTCTTCATTACACAAAGGATAAACCTCAACCAATTTCTAAACTGTTGACATCCACTGGAAGCGATAGGAACTGCAAGAAGGTCCCTTAGAAATCTGGATTCCCAATGAAAACCCATTGAAAAGAGTGACCTCAAAAAACAACATCTGAATGGTTTGTCCTCTGGGTTTCGCCTGCTAAAAAATTATGTTATACTCACAGACACGATTCAAACAGTTTTAGAAACTTGAGTGTTTTCTATCCAAATCTACTAATACTATGCACATCTTATCTTCTGGGGATGAGTAGTAGGCAGTTGAATTTGGGCATGCATTTCATCCGGACATGAAAATACTGCCCCGTCACCAAGAAGTTAATCCAGCCACAGTGTCCCATTTCAAAAAGGCTTTACGACGAAAGCATACCATGCGATTATGTTAGGTTAGCACCTCATCACAGAAAAACACAGCCATTTTTCCAGCCAAAGAGAGGAGTCACAAAAAGCAGAAATAGAGATAAAATCAATCACTAACCTTTGAGGATCTTCATCATATGGCACTCATAGGACTTCATGTTACACAATACATGTATGTTTTGTTCGATAAAGTGCATATTTATATCCAAAAATCTCAGTTTACATTGGCGCCGTTATGTTCAGAACATGCAGTGATTTTGCAGAGAGCCACATCAATTTACAGAAATACTCATCATAAATGTTGATTAAAATACATCTGTTATACATGGAATTAAAGATATACTTCTCAATGCAACCTCTGTGTCAGCGCTCAGACACCAAAACAAGCCATACAGATATCCTCCATGTTGTGGAGTCAACAGAAGTCAGAAATAGCATTATAAATATTCACTTACCTTTGATGATCTTCATCAGAATGCACACCCATGAATCCCAGTTCCACAATAAATGTTTGTTTTGTTCGATAAAGTCCATCATTTATGTCAAACTACCTCCTTTTTCTTCGCACGTTTAGTTCACACATCCAAATTCATGAGGCGCAGGCACACTTAGTCCAGACCAAAAGTCAAAAAAGTTATTTTGCAGTTCATAGAAACATGTCAAATGATGTATAGAATCAATCTTTAGGATGTTTTTAACATAAATCTTCAATAATATTTCAACCAGACAATTCCTTTGTCTTTAGAAATGAAAAGGAACGCAGCTAGCTCTCACGGCAGCGCACATGACTTAGCTCATGGCATTCTGCCAGACCCCTGACTCAAACAGCTCTTATTCGCTCCCTCTTCACAGTAGGATCCTGAAACAAGGTTCTAAAGACTGTTGACAGTTAGTGGAAGCCGTAGGAAGTGCAATCTGACCAAATTTCCACTGAATATTGGATAGGCAAAGACTTGAAAACCTACAAACCTCAGATTTCCCACTTCCTGTTTGGATTTTTTCTCAGGTTTTTTGCCTGCCATATGAGTTCTGTTATACTCACAGACATCATTCAAACAGTTTTAGAATCTTCATAGTGTTTTCTATCCAAATCTACTAATCTAATCTAATTTTCTATCCAAATCTAGCTTCTGGGCCTGAGTAACAGGCAGTTAACTCTGGGCACCTTATTCATCCAAGCTACTCAATATTGCCCCCCATCCATAAGAAGTTAAACAAAATATCTTTCTCTGAGCATTTGTATTAGAATTAAAATAATATAATTTCCAATTTTTGGTGTACAATATAGCTAAGTATTTGAATTATTTATTTTATACAGTCATTATTGCTTATCTTTATCAAGGGTGTCAATAATTTCAGACCCCACTTTAGATTTGGGGTAAGGCCCTGTGTTAGACTAGCGTCCTGTCCAGGGGGTGTACATAAAGCTGCCTCACGCTACAGAAACAGGAGATAGGCTCTTGCTATGAGCTGTTCTGGCTCAAACAAGCCAAGGCCCGTGTAAGGCTACTTACTTTGCGAAAATTGATCCCCTCAGACATGCTGATTTTCTGACTGTTGTCTCCGTGTTGCTGATGCAGATGCCTCTGATTGGGACACGGCCAGCACCTCCAGCAGGAGAACCCTCCCCGGCCACGGAGTGCCTTCCCCCGGTGGCGAGGAGCTGAGGGAGGAGGCCTCTTCCCGATCCCCCGTCCCTCTGCCAGCTGTCCAGGAGCAGGAGCCAGATGCATTAATAGCGGAGAGGAGCGGTCCTGAGGAGAAGAGACACTTTCTTTCGGAGAGACCCCTGCCATTGGCCAGCCCGCGCTCCCTTACCCCTCAAACCCAACCCCAGCCCTGTGCTCGGAAGATGCTGCTCCAGAGAACAGAGAGTGAGGAAGGTAAGGGAGTAAGGAGATTATAGATACTGCATGTACTTTTGAGTGTACTTTTGAGTGTATTTCTGGCTAACTTTAGATGGGCTTTTTGTCCATTGGTGCCAAGGATGTAAGCAGTGCATAAATTAACTTTTTCTTCCTTGTTCTTAGACTTTAATTGGGATTCCAACCACGTGAATACCTCCACCCCCAGCCCAGTCAGGACTGGGAAGCAACTACCAAACGTAACAGAGACCGTCGCAGTGTTGAAACCTAGTGAGTAACCTAAAGTTTACCTAATTAATTAGCGTTGATTTAAGACTGACTATTTGCAGACGTACATCCACTGCTGCCCTTGTTAAAACAGGTTCTATCTCCCTGCAGATAACCCTCTGCGTGAGCCCTCGCCAGTAAAGCAAGAGAGCGAAAGCAGTCCAGAGCCTGAGGAGCAGACACAGGAGGTGGGGGCCTTAGTCAGGGAAAACCTTCTCCAGCTTACCTCATCTCATCCTTCCTCCAAATCACTACATATTCCCTGCTTTAAAATATATCTAACGTTTTTACTTTACCACCTCTAACCTACCTCGTCACATTTGCTACTTCACAGTAGTGTATAATCCCCATCTTACAATATAGCCTATCATACCCACGGCATAGTTACAAATAATCTACATCACCTCTACAGCATCTCGTCTCTCATGACCCACTACACCACAAACTGCCTTATGAACACCCTATGTAGCCCCTAACTGACACAGTAGGCAAAACTATACTGAACACAAATATAAATGCAACATGACCTGACTGCAGTTCGGCGTCGTAACGGTATTCAGTGGGAAGATTTTGACATTCGATGGCCACTGGCAAGCTGGAGAAGTATGATGAAGATGAAGCTCGGTTTCAACTGTACCGGGCAGATGGTAGACCGCGTGTATGATGTCATGTGGGCGAGTGGTTTGCTGATGTTAACATTGTGAACAGTGTCCCATGTTGGAGGTGAGGTTATGGTATGTGCAGGCATAAGCTACGGACAACGAACACAATTACATTTTATCGATGGCAATTTGAATGCACAGAGATACTGTGACGAGATCCTGAGGTCCATTGTGACTATATGCGTAGGCCCTCACCGGCAAAACTAATTGCAATGACATCATTGAGTTCATTGCTTGTATAAGGACATTTTGTGGACGTCTTTTTAGCATCCAAAAAATACATATTTATCTGGTGTAAACTAATTATCTGAACAGATAATAACCAAAATATATATGTTCTCTCTGGTTGTATTAACGGCTATATGACTTCCCATCTTTTCAACCAGAACCCGTTTAAAATCAGAAAATGTATATCATTAGTACATAATGTTCCAAATTTTGACTGCTGGCCACTGACTATTTTATGAAATGTATGAAATATTAGTCTTGTTATTGTGGCAAAGTGGTACAAGTTTGAATGTTACCTGCATGCCCCTACACACAATTGTTTTTTAATGTTGCCGTTTTCAGTGTTTTTGAGAACATTCATGCTTTGTATACCCTAATTGTAGATCCCATTGTAGGCGTCTGTGTTAACACCATTTCCTTTGTCTACTCATGCCATCAAAGGAGAAAGACGTTGCATCAGAGTTAGACGTAAGTAACCCGTACCACCTTGTCCCTGTCGGGTCCCAAACTGGGGAGGAGGAGGACAAAGAGAAAGAAGGGAGATATGTAGTTAGAGAAAGAGAGGGAGACGGTAAAGAGGAAGAGCCAGGCTGGGAGAAACGTTATGGGAAGATCTGGGTGGAGTTAGAGAAGAGGGAGGTTAAGTCCTCCTACAGGAACGTGGCGGCCGAACTGAAGCAGAAATTTGGAAAACTTCCAGCTGAATCCGCCTCTGACGAAACTACAGAAGAAGAAAAACAGGAGGAGAACGTAGAGATAGTTGAATCTCCCGCCAGAACCACTGAGGAAGAGTCGAGCAACGAAGAGGTGGGGGAGCCTAAAGTCTGTCTGTTGAGCAGGGCAAGGAGGAGTAGCAGCAATGCAGTCCTGCTGACCATTCTTGAGCAGAGGGGGTCCGGGCTGGAGGACTCTCTGACCGAGTCGGCTGACAACTCCCTATGCGAAGACAGGACTCAGCATGGTGACACCCCCGGGAGTCCCGACCTCTCCCCCAGTGCCGAGGACAGTGAGATGGGGGACCTGGAGCTCCTCTGTGGCATTGAGCCAGACAACAGGTCTGTTTTGCCTCAACTGTTTGGGGAAATCGACAGAGAGCGAGAAGTAGACTACAATGTCGATGATGTCACCAAGACTTTCACAGATTGCAATGCAGCCTCAGTGGAACTCAAATCAGACAATGTTCATATGGATTTGTCCTTGAACAAAGGAGAGTCCAACCCTAGGCCAGACAAAGATGCCACTACCAAACCAACGCCTGCCGCAGAGGAACGTTGGCCAGGGCAAGTCCAACAGGGCGATGAGACGAGCCCCTCCATGTACGAAGAAGAACCCGAAGTGTGTCCCTCCCTGTCTCAGCCCTCCTCATTGAGCAATGTGTGTCCCCCAGCTCCTTTACTTCCCTCAGACGAAGAGCTGGAAGAGGACCTACAGAGGTTCAAGCATGAGGTAGGGATGCTGAAGGTTGTGTTCCTGGATTTGGAGAAAGAGAAGGCCCTGCTCTGGAAAGAGGTAGAGGATTATGACTGCCCTCGCTCCCGTTATAGTCCCCCCAACTCTTTCTTGTTCTGTCTCTCTTTTTCTTTCTCCGCTTTTTCCATTCCATCACCTCAGCTGAGTCTATGTGAAGAAAAAAAAACAATGCCAGGGAAATACCTCTTGTAGACAACCTATTTCACTCTTTTTTTCTTTTTTTTTCTACTTCCTGCCATTCCTCTTTTATTTGATTGGAAATTGTCGACATTTAATAATTTTTTTCATGAAGCAAAGTGAGCGTTATTTTTCTCATTGTTCGCGCCAGTTCTTCACTTCATCAACCACTCCCTCACCTAATGAGGTGCAGAGTGACATTTAACACCGCATTGGCCTCGTTTAAATCTCCTCTCTCCTTTCCTGCTTTAAGCTGATTGACATTAAAGATCAGCACTATAAATGTCAGTTATACACAGGCCTCAGGAAGCTTTTTATTTTTTATTTTTTCTCTTTCCTTCTTTTTTCTTTCTTTCTTTTTCTCTCTCTCTCAGCTGTAGTAGTGTGTACTCCCACGATTTCACCAACGCCTCATCATCCACACTCAAAGGGGCATCGTCCATCCATCTTCTCTTGTAGTGATTTGTTTTGTTTATTGTTGGGTCTTTTTCTCCATCGGTGTGCTTTGCATGCAGCCACATGTTGAGAAAACAGTTGTTTGCTACTCTGGTCATTTCTCATTTGCTTATTTTCCCTAGCTGGTGTGATTTGAAGTGGTAAAAGTTTACCTATAGAAACACCTTTCTTTTCTATGAAAAGAAGCCAAGTTGGACTGATGTTTTGGTGTAGCGGTTGTTTCATTTGTGCATGTTTTTGTGATGACATTAAAGCGTTAGTTCAGCCAAATCTGCAAATATTAGCTAATGTTACATTTTCGAACAAAGCCCAATGTAAGCCAATGTCCCCTAGATGGCATGCTCCAATCATCTCAAAGTATCTTCAAACCACGTTGTTGAGTTAATAAATCATTAAAAAAAATCAAAAATAATGTTTGATGATTTGGGCATGCTAACTGGAGGACATTGACTTACATTGGTCAAATGCTAATATTAGCGTTTGGGGCAGTGGCTAGTTTAACAAAACCAAAGCATGGATTGCTTTCTGTCCTTATCCGTTTGTTTTTGTATGAAAATGCTGATGATTTCTAGGTAAGGAAGTTTACACATGTTTACACAAGTACATATATTTATATGTTTTTATTTATTTACACCCTCCTTCGAGGCTGTGTCCTCCTTGCACATCTGGACAGCCAATACATCTGTTGCTAGGCAGGACTTTAGTGGTGATTGTTCTTTCTCACTTCATCTGACCTCGGACCGAATTCCTCTCTCCCCCCTAACTCATTGCTGTTCTACCTTATCTGTGACTGAAACCAGACCGTTGCCCTTTCTGCACTCCCCTTTCTCACTCAGTAGATGCAATAAATCAATCAATCAAACGTAAATAAGGCTTTATAAATACATCAGCCGATGTCACAAAGTGCTGTACCGAAATCCAGCCTTAAACCTCAAACAGCAAGCAGTTCCATCCACTCAGTTCTAATAGTGTAAGGTATTTCAAGTTAGAATTTCAAATCCAACTAAATTAATTTGAATACACCCTTAACTAAAACATTTTGGCCAGCCTTTTGAATGTGTTTTTCCAGGCATTTTGGATAATGTCTGCTCTGTGAAAGGTTAACGTAGCTGTATAGTATTGCATAGGAATGGAGCTGCCTGTAAAGCTGTGGCATCCCTGTAATTAAGCCTAACTAATAGTTGCATCCAAATGGAACCCTATTCCCTACGGTGCACTACTTTTGGTCTAAATTAGTGTACTATCTAGGGTATATGGTGCTATTTGGAGCATATTACATGAAGGTGTTAGGTCTCTCAGGAGAGGGGTGACAGACTCAATTATGTTTGGTAGTATACCTGCTCCAAAACACATTTTAAAGGCCTGCTTAAACTTACCATTCTCAAATAGTATGTGTTATGTTAATTCTGCAGCTTTGATCATTAAACATTTACCCTGTCTTTTCAGGTGGGCGAAGACAAGACAAAGGCCAACATGGAGGTGCTGCAAAAATCAAGTGTCTCACGGGTTGCTGGAGGATCAATGAGCAGGCGATGTGAACGTGAACTAGACAAAGAAGAAGAGGAGAAACCTGAGACCAGTTTAGGACACCCTAAAGTGTCACGCAGTGGAAATGGAGCAACAGACAGTGAACATCAGCTCAGAGCAACAGACCGTATTACCCAAAGACACGGGTCCAAAAGTCCAAAGAGGTATGCCTCTTTGTTTAGATTTAGCCCCACCCCAATTAATACCCTTTGCTTTGTTATTGTGCATAGATTTAGGAGCCAGGCAATAAGGTTCCTGAAGGACAGAGGACAATCAAAACATAACTGACAGAATCAAGAGGCCTATAAGGCTTGGAGCAGTTATTTGCAAGAGTGGGATCAAATGAGCTCAGATATTAGTTGTAATTGTCACCTAAAGACCAGCAGTCCAAAGGCAACCAAAGACATTCGGTTACAATTATCTCCCTACCGCTCACCCTTGGCCCAACCCATTTCGATAAATGCAGCTCTGTAAGGTGAAAGCAATATAGTGGAAATACTGCCACTTCCTTGCTTATACTCATCCAAGGGTCGAATTGATACCAGCTGGCAGACGGGCATCTTCCATTATCATACCCTGGTCCACTCTAAGACAATCCCTTGTTACAGCTGTACTTTGGTTTAGTTTTGATTCCATCCCCTGTCCTTTACCTTGCTGCCACTGCTTAAATGACACCTCCCACTTCAGAGCAATCAACCATATTCCCAGCTATTGGCTACGGCTACATGTCATGGGGCATGACGTTCACCGCTAGGTCTATGCTCTCCCTAATGCGCTGACAGGGCCCTGGAGGACCAACTACATCAACAGCAGAAGAAGGAGGAGGGGAGAGCTGTATCTAACGAGGCCACCTTACAGTGTCCCTTTCTGGGGGGAGCCAGGCATGGCCGAGCCCCCCAGACAGCTAACCATGTTAACGCAGGAGACCCCCTCTCAGTGTTTGACGATAGTACTTTAAGTGAAGTGTCGGACGATCATGGAAGGTATATATGCAGTATGCCATTTTATATAACTGATGATGTCACTAACTCTGACAGTTTAATGATTGGTGGTGGGATATGATCTGGACTTTTCTTTTGACTTAATCTGTTATCGCTCTATCTTCTGCTTTCAAATATGTTGCATGTCAAACTCTTAAACTGATCATTTTGAAAGGTTTACTGTGTTATACCATCGCGCTTCTACGAAATAAGTCATGCTGCTCGTCGGAGAGCTTGAGGAGCGAGCATTCGTGACATTTTCCAAAATAATCTTTCCAACTCTTGTTCTGTTTGTGTTTGTTTGTCGTTGTCAGGGCTCTATCTGCATGGCATCAGAAAGACAAGGTAAACTTCTGGCATCGTCATTTTTCTTTTGGTCTTTTTTCCCCTCCACTATTACCATGGCTTTCTTTGTGCACCCGAATGTTCATTCATTGAGAAAATGTTATGATTTTTTTTTTTTTTAAGGTACATTACACTCCAAAATCAAAGGTTGTGAATTCATATCTAGGCTATCTGTTTTGTAGATCTACCACAGTACAAAATTAATGGAAATGATAAACACTTAGTTCACTAGAGCTGGGACGATTAACCAAAAATTACAGACACCGACACTGCCTTCCTCTTACCAAATCATTTTGCTTACGTTGGTAATGTTCAGTGATTTTGCTACAGAACGTTCCTGTAGACTGTTTAAAACCATTATTTGGTCAACAGTAATAGCCTATGCATGATGTTGATTCCTACTATAAAAGTATCAGCCTGTCCCCATTTCCCTTTTGACTGCTGTGTGTTCGAGGCACTCTCACTCCCTCTACCCACTAGAGTGCCCACGGAGGGAGAGCTGTATTTTGATATGCACAAGCATATGACCGTTGCTCAAAATAGAATTACAGGAAAAATACAGTATTCAAAGCAACTACTGTTGTTCTAGTGACATAGAGGAGAGGCACAGCTTTCTGTGAGTGTATCATTTATCAACTCTTAATTAATATTGAAGGAATGGCACCACTTTAGGCTATGTAGTATGGTTTTGATGTGCCCGCAGAGTGGAGCGCGTCATTTACGGTGAATAGGCCTCATCAAGTATTTGTATTTATTATGGATCCCCATTAGCTGCTGCCAAGATGATAACAGCTACTCCTCCCGGGGTCCAGCAATATTAAGGCAGTTATCCATTTTTTTAAAAACATTACAATACAGTCATAACAGATTTCACAACATATTAAGTGTGTGCCCTCAGGCCTCTGCTCTACTGCCACATATCTATAACACAAAATCCATTTGTACGTGTGTGTATAGTATAAAAGTGTGTTTGTATGCATGTGTCTGTTTGTGTTGCTTCATAGTTTCGCTGTTCTATAAGGTTTTTTTTAAATCAAATTTTACTGCTGGCATAAGCTACTTGATGTGGAATAGAGTTTCATGTAGTCATTACTCTATGTAGTACTGTGCGCCTCCCGTAGTCTCTTCTGGACTTGGGGACTGTGAAGAAACCTTTGGTTGTATGCCTTGTGGGGTATGCATGGGTGTCCGAGCTGTGTGCCAGTAGTTCAAACTACTGTTGGGTGCAATCAACATGTCAATACCTCTCACAAATACAAGTAGGGATTTAAGATTATCTCTCCTCCACTTTGCGCCAGGAGAGATTGACATGCATATTATTGTTTGCTCTCTGTGTACATCCAAGAACCAGCCATGCTCTGAGCGAATTGCAGTTCTCCTAAGACCCTCTTTGTGGCACCTGACTGAACAGTAGTCCTAGTTTTGTAGGACCTGCCTTGTTGATTGTGCTGTAAGAATGCACAGTAGCACTTTATTATATACAGACTTCTCCCCATCCTAGCTACTGTTGTATCAATATGTTTTGTCCATGACAGTTTACAATTCAGGGTTACTCCAAGCAGTTTTGTCTCCTCAACTCCTCAATTTCCACATTATTCATTGTGACTTGCATTATTGTGATGACTGATTGTTATTTATCGAATCAACCAACTACGTTTAATTGTTAACCGATTTTAAATTAATAATTTAACAATTAACCCATTGTTTAACGAGTTACCATCTCCCGAATTAAACTCAAGAATATATATATATGTATGTTATATATTTATGTGTGTACAGTGGGGAGAACAAGTATTTGATACACTGCCGATTTTGCAGGTTTTCCTACTTACAAAGCATGTAGAGGTCTGTAATTTTTATCATAAGTACACTTCAACTGTGCGAGACGGAATCTAAAACAAAAATCCAGAAAATAACATTTGTATGATTTTTAAGTAATTCATTAATTAAAATAATTTCAAGCACTGTACACGAAAAGGGCGGTTCCATCACACTGATACACTCTTCTGACCTCATTTGTGACGTGGCTTAGTTAATGTGCAAAAGACATGAAAACTAGGATCTCGTTAGAAAACTAAAATCACATTCCTATCTTAACAAAAATAGTTTAATCGTTAACCTGACATACACAGTGTGAAAGCTCTTCAAGTTACAGTATTTTCGTGATAGTTTTTAATGACATCACAAAATGAAAAACAATATGACATGATTATTCTGTAGATCACCACCTGGCGGCGGCCCGTCAGGAAGTCCAGGACCCAATTGCACATGGTGGGATTGAGCTCCAGGGCATCAAGCTTAATGATAAGCTTGGAGGGTACTATGGTGTTGAATGCTGAGCAAAAATCAATGAACAGCATTCTTACATTGGCATTATGATTATGATTTTTCAACTCCGATACCGATTTTATTGGAGGACCGATTAAAGCGGCCAAATGTATTTATTTTTTCATTGAACAAAAAAATTAAGTTTTATATACATATATTTGTAATAATGGTAATTACAACAATACTGAATAAACACTTATTTTAACTTAATACATCAATAAAATCAATTTAGTCTCAAATAATGAAACATGTTCAATTTGGTTTAAATAATGCAAAAACACAGTGTTGGAGAAAGTGCAATATTTGGCATGTATAAACGCTAACGTTTAAGTTCCTTGCTCAGAACATGTGAAAGCTGGTGGTTCCTTTTAACATGAGTATTCAATATTCCCAGATAAGAAGTTTTAGGTTGTAGTTATTATAGGACTATTTCATATACATTTGACTATTGGACGTTCTAATAGGTACTTTAGTATTGCCAGCCTAATCTCGGGAGTTGATAGGCTTGAAGTCATAAACAGTGCAATGCTTGAAGCAAAGTGAAGAGCTGCTGGCAAATGCAGGAACATGCTGTTTGAATGAATTCTTACGAGGCTGCTGCTGCCTACCACTGCTCAGTCAGACTGTTTTATGAAATTATAGACTTAATTATAATATAATAACACACAGACATACGAGCCTTGGGTCATTAATATGGTAAAATCCGGAAACTATCATTTCGAAAACAAATGTTTCTTCTTTCAGTGAAATATGGAACCGTTCCGTATTTTATATAACGGGTGATATCCCTAAGTCTAAATGTTGCTGTTACATTGCACAACCTTCAATGTTATGTCATAATGATGTACAATTCTGGCAAATTAATTACGGTCTTTGTTAGGAATAAATGGTCTTCACACAGTTCACAACGAGCCAGGCGGCCCAAACTGCTGCATATACCCTGACTCTGCTTGCACAGAACGCAAGAGAAGTGACACAATTTCCCTAGTTAAAATAAATTAATGTTAGCAGGCAATACTAACTAAATATGCAAGTTTAAAAATATTTACTTGTGTATTGATTTTAAGAAAGGAAGTGATATTTATGGTTAGGTACACATTGGTGCAACGACAGTGCTTTTTTTGCGAATGCGCTTGTTAAATCATCACCTGTTTGGCGAAGTAGGCTGCGATTCAATGATACATTAACTTGTTATGGCTGCAATCCCACTATCGGGATAAGTGTCATCAACAACCGCTGAATAGCATAGCGTTACATTCAATAAATATTACTACAAATATTTATATTCATGAAATCACAAGTGCAATATAGGAAAACTCAGCTTAGCCTTTTGTTAATCCACCTGTCGTGTCAATTTCACATCTGTCGTGTGAAATTATGCTTTACAGTGAAAGCAATCCAAGCGTTTGTGTAAGTTTATCGATCGCACAACAAAACATTAAGTACACTTAGCATCAGGAAGCTTGGTCACGAAAATCAGAAAAGCAATCAAATTAATCGTTTACCTTTGATCTTCGGATGTTTTCACTCACAAGACTCCCAGTTACACATTTTTATATCCAAAATACCTCTGTTTGTTTGTTGCGTTATGTTCAGAAATCCACAGGAAAAAGGGGTCACGACAACGCAGACGGAAATTCCAAATAATAAAATATATCAATATATCAACCGCAAATGTCTTTCACTGTAGGAGAGGGAAAAACTCATGTGACCACTTGATGCGATGTTATCGTTCTGGCTCATTTTTCAAAATAAAAGCTTGAAACTATGTCTGAAGACTGTTGACACCTTGAGGAAGCGATAGGAAAAGGAATCTGGTTCATATCCCTTTAAATCCAGCAAAGGGAGGCTATGAAACATGGAGTTTTCAAAATAGAAGCCACTTCCTGTTTTGATTTTCCTCAGGGTTTCGCCTGCAATATCAGTTCTGTTATACTCACAGGCAATATTTTGACAGTTTTGGAAACTTCAGAGAGTTTTTCTATCCAATACTAAAAATAATGTGCATATATTAGCAACTGAGACTGAGGAGCTGGCCGTTTACAATTGGGCACCTTTTCATCCAAGCTACTCAATACTGCCCCTGCAGCCATATGAAGTTAACAGGCACCGCATCGATTATATGCAACGCAGGATAAGCTAGATAACCATACATGGTTGATGATATTACTAGTTTAACTAGCGATTATGTTAAGATTGATTGTTTTTTATAAGATAAGTTTATTGCTAGCAAGCACCTTCCCTTGGCTCCTTGCTGCACTCGCATAACTGGTAGTCAGCCTGCCACGCAGTGCAATGTAATCGGCCATAATCGTATTCCAAAAATGATGATTACCGATTGTTATGAAAACTTGAAATCGGCCCTAATTAATTGGCCATTCCGATAAATCGATCGACCTCTCATTGTTATTCCTTTTGTCCCGATGGGTTAGGGCAGTGTGATGGCGATTGCATCGTCTGTGTACCTATTGGTGCGTTAAGCAAATTGAAGTGGGTCTAGGGTGACAGGTAAGGTGGAGATGATCCTTGACTAGTCTCTCAAAGCACTTCATGATGACAGAAGTGAGTCTATTAGTGATAGTCATTTAGTTCAGTTACCTTTGCCTTGGGTACAGGAACAAGGAACATCTTGAAGCATGTGGAGACAGCTGTAGCCTATAGCCTATGCACAAAGATGTAAGCAAATTAATCTCTAAAGAGATCAAAGGAAATCTGATAATTCTGGATCCTATTTTGACAGGTTGCACATCAAAATATCAATCATGCATTCCCTGGTTATATTTTTTTACATTTTGTATTATTAGGTTACTTTAATTATAGGCTATCATCTACATTTTCTTACTTGGCACAGGGAATTTTTTATTTTCTTTTTTTACATTTTAGGGTTTGTGGCAAAAATCCAATGCAAATCAGTAGTACCTTTTGGGGAGAGTTGGGTAAGTTGTGCCAAAGGGTAAGTTGAACCACCCCTTGTTTCTAGGAAATCATACACAAAATGAATCATGTGACCAAATATTTAGAAGACTTAGTCATTTCATGGAGTCTGAAGGAATAAACCACATGGAATAAGTTGTAAGCAAGTTGGGTCCAAAAAACTGATGTTCACAATGTGTAATTTATTTATTGTGCTATAGGTTTGATGATGGGAAGTTTTTCAGGATAAAGAAACGGAATGGAGCTAAGCACAGGCAAAATCCTAGAAGAGAATCTGGTTGTCTGCTTTCCATCAGACGTTGGGAGATTAATTCACCTTTCAGTAGGACAATAACCTAAATCCCAAGGCCAAGTCGACACTGGAGTTGCTTACCAAGAGACAGTGAATGTTCCTGAGTGGCCGAGTTACAGTTTTGACTTAATTCTGCTTGAAAATGTTTAGCAAGACTTGAAAATTGTTGTTTAGCAATGATCTACAACAAATTTGACAGAGCTGGAAGAATTCTGAAAATAATAATGGGCAAATATTGTACAATCCAGATGTGCAAAGCTCTTAGAGACGTACCCAGAAAGATTCATAGCTTTAATCACTGCCAAAGATGATTCTGACACTCAGGGATGTGAATACTTATGTAAATGAAATATCTCTGCATTTCCTTTCCAATTAGTGTGCTATATTTTTTTTACGTGACTTTAAGTGACTTCATTGAGTTACACAATCAATTTTAGATACTTGAGAGTTTAATGTCAAACCCCTCAGTTCTAAACTGATGACTTGGGATGTGGACTTTTGAGGTCTGAAAAAATCTGACAAATGTTGATTTTGGAGTGCAGTGTCCCTTAAAGAAAATATCATGAGTTTAGTAAAGAATTAACAAATTACATTCAAACATACGCTATATCCATGTGTAAAAGTTAGTATGTAGTGTAAATCTTTGATCTGTTTTATGTTGCGTCCCCAACCTCAGACTGCTGGTGAGATTGAGATGGCGGAGGACTTTGATGAGCTCACACAGTCATCGGACACGGCCACATCTGACCTCGAAGACCCCACCTCTGGCTACCGTCACGCCTCTTTTCTCATCAAACAGCTCGATTCTGCCACTTTAGGTACACATGGCCCAAAACCTACCACTTTAACCAAGTCTTTTTTGTGATGATTGGGGACTAAAGTTTATGTTTGGGGGTAGTGCAGTGCCTAAATTGCTGTAACACATGTATGTCTAAATCCATCTCTGTAGATAATATCAGCTGATATGTTATAAGCACAATGTAGACTTTGTATCCTAGGCTCTATCTCAAACTGTCTTTCCATGATTCCTCGCATTCTATCTCCTTGCCTCCTTCATATTTGAGGAGAAGGCGAGAAATCTAGGAAAGATGAATTGAGGAAGACCCCAAGGCTCTAACCCTATTCCCCTCCCACCCCTCTGTCCCCTCAGACTCTGTGAGCATCGTGAAGCTCCAGAACATGTTCCACGAGTATGAGCGCACAATCCAGAGGGAGCGGGGCCGCCATGGGCACCTCTCTGACAAGGTGAGCCAGCTGGAGGTCGAGAAGCGCGAGCTGATGGCCTCACTGGAGGAAAGCCGGGACAGCAAGCAGGCCCTGGATCACCGGCAGCTTGAGCTGGACACGGACCTCAACAACTTTAAGTAAGTTAGCCAAAGAGTTGAGGTCTTTTTTGTCGTTCTGTGAGACAATATGTTTTTTTTCTCTCCCTCTCAATTAACCTTTTTCATATTTTTATGCTCTTTCAAATCTTTCTCTCTCACCTTAATTTTTATCATCTCTCCTCTCACTCTGTCTCTGCTAACACACTAAGTGTAGATGTGACCCACTGCTTTCTCTGTGTTCCATCTCTCTGCCCTATGTGCTGTAGGTTCCAGCTGAAGCAGGAGCAGGAGAAGCACCGGAACGCCTCCATGCTGTATGACAAGAACCGGGAGATGCTGCGGAGGAAGGAGGAGGAGCTACGGGCCGAGGCAGAGGAGAAGCACAAGGTGGAACTGGCCATGAGGAACCTGGAGCTGGAGATGAGGGCCATCCTTAACAACATGAAACAGGTAGAATGCACTCTGACTCTTTTTCTCTAAGTCCTCCTCTTCCTATTTAAATTATGATAATAACATAATTGTTTTATACTATGTTGTACTTTGTAGATGACCCCTGACCTAGCGCTTTATATTGGTCAGTGGTAAAACGTCAATAAGGACTGGTCTACAACATCTAGTAGTGTACAACCTTCTGTATTACTTTGTTGGTTACCACGAGCAAAGACGACCATCACCATCAATCATAGTTAACAAGTTTTTAATGTTATTCAGCCATTGCCACACATACCACAGGTTAGAGGTCGACCGACTATGATTTTTCAACGCCAATACCGATTATTGGAGGACCAAAAAAAGCCGATACCTATTAATCGGCCAATTTTTATTTTTTATTTGTAATAATGACAATTACAACAATACTGAATGAACACTTATTTTAACTTCATATAATACATTAATAAAAATCTATTTAGTCTCAAATAAATAATGAAACATGTTCAATTTGGTTTAAATAATGCAAAAACACAGTATTGGAGAAGAAAGTAAAAGTGCAATATGTGCCATGTAAAAAAGCTAACATTGAAGTTCCTTGCTCGGAACATATGAAAGCTGGTGGTTCCTTTTTACATGAGTCTTCAATATTCCCAGGTAAGAAGTTTTAGGTTGTAGGTATTTTAAGAATTATAGGACTTTTTCTCTCTATACCATTTGTATTTCATATTCCTTTGACTATTGGATGTTCTTATAGGCACTTTAGTATTGCCAGACTAATCTCGGGAGTTGATAGGCCTGACGTCATAAACAGTGCAATGCTTAAAGCACAGCGAAGAGCTGCTGGCAAATGCAGGAACGTGCTGTTTGAATGAATTCTTACGAGGCTGCTGCTCGCTACCACCGCTCAGTCAGACTGCTCTATCAAATATCAAATCATAGACTTAATTATAATATAATAACACAGAAATACAAGCCTTGGGTCATTAATATGGTCAAAACCAGAAACTATCATTTCGAAAACAAACATTTATTCTTTCAGTGAAATACAGAGCCGTTCCGTATTTTATCTAATGGGTGACATTCCTAAGTTTAAATATTGCTGTTACATTATACAACCTTCAATGTTATGTCATAATTATGTACAATTCTGGCAAATTAATAACAGTCTTTGTTAGGAAGAAATGGTCTTCACACAGTTCAACGAGCCAGGCAGCCCAAACTGCTGCACAGAACGCAACAGAAGTGAGACAATTTTTCCTAGTTAAACTAAATTCATGTTAGCAGGCAATATTAACTAAGTATGCAGGTTTAAAAATATATACTTGTGTGTTGATTTTAAGAAAGGCATTGATGTTTATGGTTAGGTAAACATTGGTGCAACGACGGTGCTTTTTGTCGTGAATGCGCTTGTTAAATCATCATCACCACCCATTTGGCGAAGTAGGCTGTGATTCGATGATAAATTAACAGGCACCGCATCGATTATATGCAACGCAGGACAAGCTAGATAAACTAGTAATATCATCAACCATGTGTGGTTAACTAGTGATTATGTTTGATTGTTTTTTAAGATACGTTTAATGCTAGCTAGCACCTTACCTTACCTCCTTGCTGCACTCGTGTAACAGGTAGTCAGCCTGCCACGCAGTCTCCTTGTGGAGTGCATTGTAATCGGCCATAATCGGTGTCCAAAAATACCGATTATGAAAACTTGAAATCGGCCATTCCGCTGAATCACTCAACCTCTAATTTGAAGCATCCAATTTTCAGAAATAGTGTGCACCCGCCATTTCACATACTGTCCTCCCTCTTAGGTATCTGAACATGCTCCTTTTTGATGCATTTATTAAGGTCCTTGGGGTCCATACAGACTCTCAGATCTCCGTTCCTTTTCCGAACACACAGCATGGAATTGACCCCGTCTGTTGGCTCCTCTGTTTTCACGAGCACATTGAGTTTCACTATTCTTCCCGATCTCCGTCTTTAAATCCTTCCGTATTGGCACTGGAACTCTGCGTGGTGCATGAATCACTGGCTTGGCATTCTCTGTGAGAGTAATAGAGTAAATGAGAGGCATTGCTCCAAATCCTGTGAACACATTAGAATATATTTGTGCAATCTACTCACCATTTTGATTACTTGTCACCTGTTGAACACTGTGCAGCCAGTCAGAAATTAATGGTGTACACTCGCTTACCCACTCCCAACGACCCACATGCTTTATCCCCCAAAAGAGAATCATGCCCCTCTGGTACAATCAAACATAAGTGTGTGGCTTCTTGTTTTCCCTCTTTACAGTTAGCCGACACAAACCTTTAGTCTCAATTGCTTGGCCAGAGAGACATCCTTTTGCATGATTTCTGGTTTGTGCTTTAGCTCATGAAAATCCCTCATTGATCAGGTTGGCTTTAGCCCCTGCATCCAGCTTTAAGGTCAAAATTGTACCATTGACCACGAGTGGTACAACCAAGTGGTCACTAGCTACAGTATGGACCTGTGATGGTTCTTGCACATCCTCCATGCAATCCACAGTGCCCACAAAGTCCCATACTTGTCCTTTGCTAAACACATTTTTCCAAAATTACTTCCCCTTGCACTTGTTGCAACATTTTCCAACAGCAGGGCACTTCATGGCCTGGTGCCACACCTATTACAATCATATTGCTTGTGACTTCTTTGGTCAAAGTCATATTGCTTGTGGCTCCTTTGCTCATTGTGCCCCCTCGTTTCCTTGTCTACAAAATCCACTGCTCCGCTTTCTACCTCCATAGCAGTGTTTGCTGGTGTGGAGCAAAAGGTGTTAATATGTATTTGTGCCAGCTCATTTGCCTGACATTTTTACTGCACTGTCCAAATGTAACTTACTTTCCCGCAGAAATCTTTCTCCAACTCTGGAGTAATTTATATCAAACGCAATCTGATCTCGACATATATATGAGGTTAGGTCTACAAAATTAAATTAAACTCCAACATTCACAGAAAAAACATGATTTCCACTCCTGTTACCATGTATTATTTTGTTGGTTACAGCGAGCAAAAATGACCATCACCATCAATCATATTTAGCGAGTTTTTAATGTTATTCTGCCATTGCCACACACATACCACAGGTGTCATAAGAGTGTTATAAACAATCACTCAGAACCACATCAATACACCTTTCTCCATATCTTCTCTTTAATAGTCTGTTATTGAGCACACATCATTTATGACGTGAATGAGTATGAATGTAGCCTATGTGTTTGTGTCATCCCCTAGTCGGAGGAGGACCGCAGCGAGACCCATAGGCTGCTGACCCAGGAGCGAGGTGCCCGAGCTTTGTCGGAGACCCTCCTCAACAATCACCTCCGCAAGCAGCAGCAGATCGAGGAGGAGAACAGGAGGACCATCAGTAAGAGCAACGAGGTAACATACTGTAATGAAATGGGCAGGGAGCAGGCCTCGACCCCTTGACCTTCTAGCCCGAAGTCCAGCGCGCTATCGACTGTGCCCCAAAAGCATGCTCGAGCGGCAGAGTCAATATCCGCGCTTATAAACCCAGGGTCGGATTGGGGGGAGGGGGGAATAACGAGCTGTTATTTGGATCTCTCTTTGGTGTTAGTCTATTAACCATTTTTTATTTATTTTATTTAACCTTTATTTAACTAGGCAAGTCACTTAAGAACAAATTCTTATTTACCCCGGCCAAACTCTAACCCGGTTTACGCTGGGCCAATTGTGCGCCGCCCTATGGGACTCCCAATCACAGCCGGTTGTGATACAGCCTGGAATCGAACCAGGGTCTGTAGTGACGCCTCTAGCACTGGGATGCAGTGCCTTAGACCGCTGCGTCACCCAGGAGCACAATTTACTGCATGGTGATGTCACCATTGAAAGCTGAAACTGCCGCCCATGCAGACCTGCTGATTAGAAGGTCCTGTGTAGATTGTATTTTCAACCAGCAACTATCAGGAAATAAAAATATGACACAATACACAGCAAAACATTTATTCTGACTGCACTGGGCCCTTAACTATATATTCAAATTAACATAATTGAAGAACATTTACATGATAACCACAAAAATACGAAAGTTAATACAAAACACTAAGTTCTACCTAAGAAGGTAATCTAAACTAAAAATGTTTTCATCTATGGCAGTGGATTAGATTTATGTGGAAATGTTTGATCAAACACAAGCACACTAATTAACAAGAATGGGGAGTCTGCTGGCTGAATGAATTAAACTTAGTCTTAAAGTAAATCTGAAACTGCATTGTTCACAATCTATCTGTATTGCAGTAACATGCAATAGTCATTTACAACATTAACAATGTCTAGACTTTATTTCTAATCAATTTGATGTTATTTTAATGGACAAAAAAAATTGTTTTTCTTTCAAAAACGAGGACATTTCTAAGTGACCCCAAACTTTTGAACGGTAGTGTACGTCAATGTTATTCTCAGTGGCAACCCAGAACATATCCCAGTCTGGGTGATCAATACAATCTTGAAGCAGAGATTCCGGTCCGGCTCTAATAGCAGAGGTGCATAAAGATGGCGGCCCCATGCAATTTTCCAAAGTTCTCAGTATTGTACCGTTACACTTTTTTTTTTTTTGTATGGTCATTAGCAAGGTTTACATGATCCCAATTTTAGCTTCAAGATGACGGCAATTAAATTCAACTAAAGTAGATGGAGATCATTTTATTGGCACATTGAACCATATCATGTGCTTTAGTTTTAAAAACTCATTGGATAATGCTAGAACAATGATGTCATAACTGAATTCTGCCGTCTTTTTTCATGTTCGCCATTGAAAGTGATGTTTAGTGTGCTGTGTCACCTCTGCTGCTGTTCTCACTTGTCAGGCCCTGTCCCAGTTGACGGAGGCCACTGACCGAGAGAGGGAGCTGCTGCAACAGAGCTCTGTGCTCCAGGACGAGTTGAGCTCCCTGAGAGCTGAGCTGGAGCGCTCCTGCTCCCACAGTCGCCAGGAGGAGTCCCGCCGCTCCGAGAAGAGCGAGGCTTTGAGGGAGCGCCTAGAGGATGCCCGGCGCGACCTCAAACTCAACGAGGAGGCGCTGGCCCAGACAGTCTACCAGTACACCAGCCAGGTGACCGCCGTCAAGGCCGAACTGGCTGTGGCTTCCACACGGCTGGAGCACGAGCGCCAGGTGAGGGAGCAGCTGGAAGCCGAAGGTGAGTCAGCGAGGACGCGGCTGACTGGCGCTCTTCAGGAGGCAGAGAGATGCCAGGTGGCACGCGCTAACGCCGAAAGAGCTCTTCATCGCGAGCGTGAGGGGCACCAGCGTGCCCAGGACAAGCTTACGGGCGAGGCAGCGAACAAACGCGAGGCGGTGGGTGGGCTGTCGCAGAAACTCGCTAAGGCAGAATCACGTGCAAACGGCCTCGAAAATGAGGTGCACCGCGTCACAATGTCGCTTGCCGAGATGGAGCATGTGGTCGCCACGCTGCAGAGGGACAAGGAGCAAATAGGGGGGCGAGTGAAGGAGCTTGAGGCAGCTCTACAGACGGAGAGGGAGCAGGCTGGGAGAGTGTGCGCCCGGCAGGAGACGCTGCAGGAGAGGCTGGCGGCGGCACAGAGCGAGGCCATGCTGCTGAGGCAACAGCTGGAGGAGGCCCAGAACAAAGGTGCATGCAATTGCAGAGTTTTTAACCAATGTATTTTAGGTGTATCCTAAGGTGGACCATGTCTTTTAGGAGTGGCAAGCAATTGAATTCACCATCCCCTAGCTCAAGACCAACAATTTTGAATAGACTTCAATAGTTATTCCAGTAGTCCATTATTGAAAAACTCCCTGATCTCTCTTGCCTGCCTCAGCCTGTGTCTTGATTTGTGATGGGAGGAGACAGAGGTCCAGACATCATTCTGCCAACCCCTAGCTTCAGCTGACATGACACCACTGACTGGGAAGAATGTGTTGATATTTAATGTGTTGATATTGTATTGTACAGTTCCCTTGCTTTTTAATGCATATTATCCAGGTGTTGCTATAATTATGTACTTGCACTTTGCATCGGTACTGGTTACTTTATATGAGCTGAGATCCCTGATGATTTTCTAATGTATTGATCTAACTTATTCAATTTAATTAATTTGCTTGAAGTTTATCCTATTGAATCTATTGGCAACATCATGTATTGTTCTTGTTTCATCAGCCGCCAGTGCTAAGTCTTCTGACACTAAGTGCCTTGAGAAACTATTCACACCCCTTGACTTTTACCACATTTTGTTGTTACAGGCTGAATTTAAAATTAATTACATTTAGATTTGTAGAAGCAAATGAAAAACTGAAATGCTGTGAGTCAATAAGTATTCAACCTCTTTGTTATGGCAAGCCTAAATAAGTTCAGGAGTAAAAATGTCCTTCACAAGTCACATAATAAGTTGCATGGATTTTAGCATAATTTTTTAACGACTACCTCATCTCTGTACCCCACACATACAATTATCTACAAGGTCCCTCAGTCGAGCAGTTAATTTCAAGCACAGATTCAACCACAAAGACCAAGGAGGTTTTGTAATGCCTCACAAAGGGCACCTAGTGTTAGATGGGTAAATATTAAAAAGCAGACATTGACTATCCCGTTGAGCATGGTGAAGTTAATTACACTTTGGATGGTGTATCAATATACCCAGTCATTACAAAGATACAGGCATCCTTCCTAACTCAGTTTCCAGAGAGGAAGGAAACCGCTCATGGATTGACTTTAAAACAGTTAGAGTTTAATGGATGTGATAGGAGGGAACTGAGGATGGATCAACAACATTATAGTTACGCCACAATTACCAACTTAATTGACAGAGTGA
The DNA here is from genome assembly GCF_013265735.2 of Oncorhynchus mykiss. Lineage (NCBI taxonomy): Eukaryota > Metazoa > Chordata > Actinopteri > Salmoniformes > Salmonidae > Oncorhynchus > Oncorhynchus mykiss. The sequence continues at coordinate 45,324,401 of NC_048566.1, read as the reverse complement.
AAAGAAGGAAGTCTGTACAGAATACGAATATTCCAAAACATGCTTCCTGTTTGCAACAATGCACTAAAGTAATACTGCAAAAAATTTTGGCAAAGCCATTAACTTTTTGTCCTGAATACAAAGTCATATGTTTGGGGCAAATCCAATACTGGTTACCACTCTCCATATTTTCAAGCATAGTGGTGGCATTAACCTAAAACACAAGACGAAAACTATGCTGGAGTTGCTTACCAAGAAGACAGTGAATGTTCCTGAGTGGCCGAGTTACAGTTTTGACTTAAATCTACTTGAAAAATCTATGGCAAGACCTGGAAATGGTTGTCTAGCAATGATGCATTCTGAAAAGAATAATGGGCAAATTTTACACAATCCAGGTTTGGAAAACTCTTAGAGACTTACCCAGAAAGACTCAGATGTAATCTCTGCCAAAGGTGCTTCTACAAAGTGTTGACTCGGGTGAGAATACTTTTGTAAATGAGAGATTTCTGAATTTCATTTTCAATAAATTTGCAAAGATTTCTAAAAATATGTCTTCACTTTGTCATGCTGGTGACACATCCATGTTCCCATTTGGGGATTTACAATAATAATGAAATGGAAAAAGTGCTTTTCCACCTAGGTGCTCAAAATTATTGAGATTAACTCGACTCATCCACTACCAATATGTGGCACCCACTTGGGTGATGCATGGCAACCATTTGTGCCAGAACACTCACCACACAGCTAGCATGGTGGAGAGATATATGCCAATTAGGAATGAGGGGGATGATTAGGTGGCCATGATAAAAATGAAGCCAGGTTGGGTTGGAAATTTAGCCAGGGCACCAGTGTAAACACCCCCTACTCTTACGATGAGTGCCATGGGAGTAATACAGTTTATTAAATTCAAAGGGATGGCGAAGGAGAAGGCGGTGACGGACGCCCAGGAGCGCTTTGGCGACCTGCTGGCTAAGCTGCGCTCGGACGGGGAGGAGCGTGTGCAGCTGGTAGAGGAGAGGAGCAAGGAGCTGGCCACCAAGGCTGCCGACCTCCGCGACCAGGTCTACAAGCTGGAGGAGGAGAAGAACGACAGAGAGGTGTGATATAGGGGTGGGGTGCATTCAGCAAGGCACAATGTTGTGGAACGGTTTAAATCTATAATGTAGAATAAAGGCTCTTTCTCACTTCATCTTTCCTGGGTTCCTCACATTCTCTCTCCTCACATCAAAAAGGTATTGGAGAAGAATAAGGGGAGGGACCTCAAACTTTCCTCCTACAATACGGTTGAGAAGGAGGCAAGGAGATAGGATTCAAGGAGTCACAGAAAAACGCTTTGATGTAAAGCCCTAAAAAATGCATCCTTCCTTCATTGAAATAATCACTGATTAGATATTAGATTGGTGAATGCAAGGCCTCCAAACGCATGGTTTTCACCTGTTCAGTAATTTCTAATCAGTGACCACGTCAAAAAGGGAGGAAGGATGCAGCTTGATAGAATTTGAACAGGGCCCAGGATAGAGAACAGGATAGCATTCAGCAGGACACTACGCTGTGGAATGTACAGATATAACTATTTCATGTAGAACAAACATGCCTCAGACATGTAGAATAAGTAATCACGTCACCTCTATAACATCCACTACAAACTGAAGCTAACTTTAGCCACTAATAGCTGCAAGTCAAAGAGCACCTTCAACCTACGCTTCTCATGATCTACTAGTGTAGTTTTGTGGCGCTTCCCATCCTCCCGTTTTCTACTACATAAGAGGATTAGCTTGTCTTAATCACCCCCCTGCACTCTCTCTCTCTACCAGCCCGGAAAAGTTCAGTCTCTCTGTTTCACAAAGAAAACGTTATTTTGCTCTTACTTTTTCATGGCCCACAGACCAGTTTGAGGCAGCTGCAGCAAGAACTTGCCGACTCACTGAAGAAGCTGTCAATGAGCGAGGCTTCCCTGGAGGTGAACACACGCTACCGCAATGACCTGGAGGAGGAGAAGGCGCGACTGCTCAAGGACATGGACCGCCTTAAGGGGAAGGTGGGCGAATACAAATGGTTTAGGTTATGATCAGGTGACGGGAATATGATCCTAGATCTGGGGAAACGTCACCCCGGAGAAGGTTGGAAGCATTGTAGAACCAGACTTACTAGAACTTACATCCCCATTCAAGTTCAAGTCTAGTAATTATATTTCTAAAGGAGCCATATTGGTAGGAGTGAGACAGTGCCTCCCTGTGGCAGGTGATGGTATCTACAGTCTCTCCAATGTAGACTGGCTGGTGGTGGATGCTGTGGCATCAATCAACCTGTCTTAGATTAGACAGCTCACTGATGAAGTTGGATTTTTTTGTGTACAGCTGGCTACTGACCGGGTTAGGGTTACGGTAAGAACTATGGTTCAATGTATAATAGGTTAAACGATGTTCACAGTGATGCTAGTGACCTGAGATTGACCTTCTGAAAGATTGACCTTGATTGAAAGTATTGTATAGAATAGATATGACAGATATAATAGCATGATTCCCTATTCTATCAGAATGTTCAGATATAAATATATTGTGCAGAACAAATGTCATTGTCTGTCAAGTAGAATAGGGAATCACGTTAACTCTGTGAACTTGCTACCTCACAGCTGGAGGAGAGCGAGGACCAGTACGTTCAGGCGGAGCGGCGCATCAAAGCTCTGAAGAGCAGTCTAGATGAGAAGGAGCGAGAGGTGGTCGCCGCCTCTCAGAAACTGCAGGAGGTGCTGTCTGCCTTTGCAGGCTCAGACACCACCATTAAACAGCTGGAGGAGGCAGTGCAGAGGTATACACGTGCATGCACACGCGCACACACACACACACACACACACACACACAACAGCATGCAGGAACACAGGTACACTTGTACTTACACACACAAGCAAACACTAAAGTACAGTCGTGGCCAAAAGTTGAGAATAACACAAATATACATTTTCACAAAATCTGCTGCCTTAGTTTGTATGATGGCAATTTGCATATACTCCAGAATGTTATGAAGAGTGATTAGATGAATTACAATTAATTGCAAAGTCCCTCTTTGCCATGCAAATGAACTGAATCCCCAAAAAAACATTTCCACTGCATTTCAGTCCTGCCACAAAAGGACATCATGTTAGTGATTCTCTCGTTAACACAGGTGTGAGTGTTGACGAGGACAAGGCTGGAGATCACTCTGTCATGCTGATTGAGTTTGAATAACAGACTGGAAGCTTCAAAAGGAGGGTGGTGCTTGGAATCATTGTTCTTCCTCTGTCAACCATGGTTACCTGCAAGGAAACACGTGCCGTCATCATTGCTTTGCACAATAAGGGCTTTACAGGCAAGGATATTACTGCCAGTAAGATTGCACCTAAATCGAACATTTATCGGATCATCAACAACTTCAAGGAGAGCGGTTCAATTGTTGTGAAGAAGGATTCAGGGCGCCCAAGAAAGTCCAGCAAGCGCCAGGACCGTCTCCTAAAGTTGATTCAGCTGCGGGATCGGGGCACCACCAGTACAGAGCTTGCTCAGGAATGGCAACAGGCAGGTGTGAGTGCATCTGCACGCACAGTGAGGCGAAGACTTTTAGAGGATGGCCTGTTGTCAAGAAGGGCAGCAAAGAAGCCACTTCTCTCCAGGAAAAACATCAGGGACAGACTGATATTCTGCAAAAGGTACAGGGATTGGACTGCTGAGGACTGGGGTAAAGTCATTTTCTCTGAATCCCCTTTCCGATTGTTTGGGGCATCCAGAAAAAGCTTGTCCGGAGAAGACAAGGTGAGCGTTACCATCAGTCCTGTGTCATGCCAACAGGAAAGCATCCCGAGACCATTCATGTGTGGGGTTGCTTCTCAGCCAAGGGAGTGGGCTCACTCACAATTTTGCTTAGGAACACAGCCATGAATAAAGAATGGTACCAACACATCCTCTGAGAGCAACTTCTCCCAACCATCCAGGAACAGTTTGGTAATGAACAATGCTTTTTCCAGCATGATGGAGCACCTTGCCATAAGGCAAAAGTGATAACTAAGTAGCTCGGGGAACAAAACATCGATATTTTGGTTCCATGGCCAAGAAACCCCCCAGACCTTAATCCCATTGAGAACTTGTGGTCAATCCTCAAGAGGCGGTGGACAAACAAAACCCCACAAATTCTGACAAACTCCAAGCATCGATTATGCAAGAATGGGCTGCCATCAATCAGGATGTGGCCCAGAAGTTAATTGACAGCATGCCAGGGTGGATTGCAGAGGTCTTGAAAAAGAAGGGTCAACACTGCAAATATTTACTCTTTGCATCAACTTCATGTAATTGTCAATAAAATCATTTGACACTTATGAAATGCTTGTAATTATACTTAAGGAATTCCATAATAACATCTGACAAAACATATCTGAAGTCACTGATGCAGCTAACTTTGTGGAAATTAATATTTGTGTCATTCTCAAAACTATTTGGCCACGACTGTACTCTCACATAAAAGCGTGAGCGCACGCACACAAACTCAGTCACCAATTTAGGGTTGTATGAAATTTAATCTGTCATATTTTGGGGGAAAATGTTAAATTAAACTGTTTCTGAATATGACTACATACTATAGGAATGTGAACGTTGTGACTTTCGTATTAATGTTGTGTGACTGCAGATTGGAGATTGAGAATGCCAGGCTGGAGGCAGCAGCAAAGCAGCAGACCAACAAGATTGAGGCACTGCAGAAAGGAGTCCAAGACTCTGCCATGGTGAGTCTAGTCAATCTGCATCCAAACATTTTCATCCCCCAGTCAGTTTTCCATATGGTCTTTGCATAGGGTTGGGAAAAAGCACCATGTTTAGATATAATGTGCCATGTTAAAGGGCTATTTCAGAGAATGTATGTATTCATATTGTTGACTTATCTTGAAAGTAGTCTATGGACAAGGGGAGACTGCCTTTCAAGGTAAATAAACATTGAGTAACTTTGCAGAACTATACTTTAGTGCTGATTTTAATCTTTATAAGCCCTGGCTGTCTTTTTGTGGTCTTACTAATGCTATGACATGAAATTATAATTTACAGTAGAGAAGTTACTGTTTTACAGGAGATATAAGGGTAAATTAGTTGTAATTAAATTAATATTGACTTTAAAGGTATTCAATCTCTTCACAGCCATCTGACTCTGCAGCAGGAGGAGGGGTTGGTATTTCAGACATAGTAGCTGTATACATTTCTTTGCGTTTGATTTTCTTCTCTGAAGAAAGATCCCCTCAAAAGGAAAAATAAATTAATGATCAAGACTCCCTACACTTTAGCCACTGCTTTTAGATTTGATCTGCCGTTTGGGCACTATTTCTACACCAGAAATTCAAAAACATTGCTTGAATGAGTTGTTTTTTTATAAATGTCTTTGAGTTTTCTTCTGGTTGTGTTGTTTTTGATTGGTGGTGGTCTCTTTGCAAGTCGGAGGTCTTTTGATCTCTTTTTTCTCCCTATACCGGTATATCATCTCGGTGTGGTCTGGGACCTATTTTTTTGTTTCTCTCTAGAGCTGCATGGTGTTACATGCTTTGGATGTATTTATTTATTTTCTCCCTCTTGTGTCTTTTCGGGATTGATTCTTCCTCTGGGACAATTAAGTTGATCCTATCTTATTTGGATGAGGAGCCGCATCTCTTGTCCACATGTTGCATCACTCTTCTACTCTTCAACCCTCAGGTCAGGAACCGTCTGGAGGATTTGGTGACTGGCCTGCAGTGCAGCAAGATGACCCTGGAGGACCAGCTCAGTCAGGAGGTTGGTTGATTACTTTACTACTTCCTCTGTTGAAATTTGTATTGTGTCTTCATCGTCTAAAGATGCTTCCACATACCACATCTCTCCGTCATTTGCGCTAATATGTCAACGCTGCAAAAATATTAACTCAATATGCCAGGTGCCCCGCAATATATCTTTACGTGTTTAGCTTCACAAATTCAGAGACGGGCAAAGGGTTTTCGTTTTTAGTCTTGATATGGACCACTAACATTCAGCTCTACATTAGTAGCGTAACCCTACCCCTCTACCCTCAGGTGCAGAAGCAAAGCATGCTGTCCCATAACGCCCAGGACTCCCATGCGCTGTGGGAGGAGGAGCTGAAGAGCCGCTCCAAGCTGGGTCTGCGTCTGGCTGAGCTGGAGAAGGAGAAAGGAGAGCTCAGCAGCCAGGTGACCAATCAAGACGACCACTGGCATACACACAAACGCACAGCTGGCCATTAACACCTCACCTGTGAACATAAAAAGCACTGCCTTAAACCAAGGCCCTGTTCAGAAACAATCCCCAGCATCGCTTCTATTGAATGTTTTATGTCGAAAGTCACAATACTACCGTCTAATTCAACAGGCCATATAGAAAAAAAGCCACAGATAAAGGGATCTACCATAGGGATTCACCAATTTGCATTGCTCCCTGGTTCAAATGTTTAAGATATAAGTGATTTTCTACTATTCTACTATTTTAACGCTCAACAGTAAGTTGAGAATCCGACTGAGTTCCAAAAAACTGGATTGATCCGCTGGCCTACAAAATGGGGCCGGCCCGCGGGCTGCCAGTTGACCAAACTGAATCACACCGAGTCGTTTCAAAACTTATCGTATCGGAGCCCATGTATCTAGATACGTATCGAATCGTCTTGAAAAGGAAAGATGCACATCCTTAATCTACCTTATTACACTGTAGGGGTGTGTGAAGACGTCATTGTTGACAGGTCGAATCTGTTCTTAATTGACTTATCTGGATGAAGATTAAAAATAAGACTTCAGTATTTCATCCCTGTTTGTCCTGTGTGTTCCAGATGGAGTTAGAGAAGAAGAAGGCCAAGAAGATAGGGGAGCAGAAAAAGTCAGTGGACACCAGATTGGACCAGGAGATGAAGAGAAACACAGAACTACAGAAAGAAATGTACAGGTGACAGTACAACCTCCCTTCTTCACAGCACCCTCCTCAGGACGGTAGTACTACTATAGAGCCCAATTAAAGTAGACCCAGCGCATTCATTCCCGGCTTTTGTCTGGTGCACCTCTCTGTGGGTGTGTTGTGAGTTAGCCGATGCCTTGTGTTTATGGGTTAGATGTGTTTTGCTGTCTATAGGTTTGTGATATGATTTGTGTGTCTGGGTTTGTGAGTTAGATGTGGGGGTTTTTCCCATCAGTGGTGTGATGTTTCGGTGTCTGATCAGTCAGACTGATCTAGTGCATCTAGGTCGTTCTATGAAATTAGTGCCTTTTGATCTTTTAAGTAGACATTTTAAATGCTTGTTATATTAAATGTAGTGCCCTTTTTAATATAGACCGCATGGAAAATTCAATCAGATTTTTTATATGAATAAAGAATAAAGTGCAAAAATGTAGCATTTTGACATGTCCCTCTGTGTGACTTCTAGGTTTTCACTTTCATTGGAAAGCATTGACAGTCATTTCTGACTATTATTTATTTAATGTAATAAGTGGTAACAAAAAACACCTGTCCCTCATTTTAAGTTTAACCCTCTTACTGAACTCTTGTTTTAATACGATGAAACTATTCCTTAATTATTTTTAAAAAGAATAGTCAAACCCTAGTGTAAAAGCAGGTGAGCTGGTTCTACACTCTTTCACCGTTTTGTGGTGGAACACGGTCGAGCATAATACTGTTGCAGGCAAGAAATGTTTTAACAATCAACATTTTTTTAACAATTGTGAAGCTTTCATTCAATTGCCCCTCCATGCTGTTGCAGACAACAAGCTTCTATTCCCCTATCACAAGAGGATTTATGGCTGATTTTAAGATTAAATCGTCAATCCTGTTTCTTTACTTGGCACTTAATAGTATAGTAAGAGATGGGATGGGATGATATATTTTTATTACGTTGTGTTCTTTATACAATGTTAAAATAAAGTGAAACAAAGAAAAATATTTTTCTCCAAGTTACAGTACTCAAGGAACCAAATTGGTGGAACGACCCATGTGTCATTAAGATTATATGTGTGTATCTGTCTCTGTGTGGAATGTTGTACAGGCTGCGGACACTGGTGAAGACGGCTAAGAAGAAGCTGCGGGAGCAGGACGGTGCCGGGGCTGAGTTTGGATCGCCAATGAGCAGCATGAGAGGGGAGATGGGCCACAGACAGACTGAGGCTGACATCAGCAGGATGAAGGACAAGGTACTAAGCCCAATTGATCCTGAAACCAAGGATGTGTACCGAATGGCACCCTATTCATTATAAAGTGTGCTACTACTTCACTTCCAAGGGTGCTGCACTGCTGCTGACTCTCGAATCTGTGCTCCTCTGGAAATGTGTGCAATGGACATAATAAGTAAAGTACTAGTGCACTATATAGAGATTAGGGTGCCATTTGGGACGCATTGACGACTCATCAAGTTAAGTTTAGACCCACACAGATCCTTATCTTCCTCTTATTTGACATCTTATCTATCTTATCTCATGTTCTACAATTTCCTGGGTCGTGTTTATTAGGGCACGCTACGGAAAACCTTTTTAAATGTTTTGCAACTTAAAACAAAAATGTGTCTTATTAGAGAAGTCCAGGTAGTCCTCCCTGTTTCAGGTTATTTTCTTCTGTTTGGTTCCGAATGAACACAACCCTGTACTTCATACAGCTCTGGGTTCAAGTTTCCCCAAGGTATAGATCTAGGATCACCTTCTGCTCTCCCAATCTGGAAAATGCAAAACCGGTCCAAGATCAGCATTTAGGGACAACTTCACCCTACACCACTTCATACACATCCTCTCATCTCAATGACCCTCTGTCCCCAGGTGGATGACCTGTCGGTGCAGCTGGAGAAGGAAGTGTCTCGCTGCAGCCAGCTGGAGAGGGTCAACGGGGAGCTCAAGGAGAAACTGACCTCCTTGAAGGGCCTGGGCCGCAGCAACGAGCGGCTCGAGCGTAGCAAGAGGCACCTGGAGGAGGAGGTGGGTAGCCCCAGAGGTTAGAGATGATCCAGTAGCCGGAAGGTCGGCGGTTCATATCCCAGGGGGGTCAACAAAAAAAACAAAAAGGGCTGTGCAATGAAGTATTTCATTTTAATATGTAAAATATTCAGTAAGTAAAGCATTTACAAGGTCTATTAGTAAAGTAATATTCTGTATTGTAGTTGTTGGGCCTGCGGCGGCAGGTGGAGTCGGGGGTGATGGACCAGACCCTGGTGGATCAGTACCGACAAGACGCAGAGGAGAGGGCGCGCCAGGAGATCAGACAGAAACTGGAGGAGGTCAACCTATTCCTACAGGTGGGGGGGGACACAAGATACATTCTAGAACTTGGCCTAGTGGTTAGAGCGTTGGACTAGTAACCGAAAGGTTGCAAGTTCGAATCCCCGAGCTGACAAGGTACAAATCTGTCGTTCTGCCCCTGAACAGGCAGTTAACCCACTGTTCCTAGGCCGTCATTGAAAAGAAGAATCTGTTCTTAACTTCTTGCTCCTACCTGAGACGCAGATTTCTCAACTACACACCTGGAAATGCAAATGCACTACGCTAAATGCTAAATGTACTCGTTAAAACTCAAACGTTCATTAAAACACACATGCAGGGTATTGAATTAAAGCTACACTCGTTGTGAATCTAGCCAACAAGTCAGATTTTTAAAATGCTTTTCGGCGAAAGGATGAGAAGCTATTATCTGATAGCATGCAACACCCCGAAATACCTGAAGGCGACGTAAACAAAATAATTAGCGTAGCCGGCGCTACACAAATAGCAGAAATAAAATATAAAACATTCATTACCTTTGACAAGCTTCTTTGTTGGCACTCCTATATGCCCCATAAACATCACTATTGGGTCTTTTTTTCGATTAAATCGGTCCATATATACCCAAAATATCCATCTATGGAAACTGTGTGATTCAGAAAAAAACACAGTTTCAAAACGCAGCGCCATTTTTTTAAATTAAAAAAGTTGACGATAAACTTTCACTAAACACTTCGAAATACTTTTGTAATCCAACTTTAGGTATTAGTAAACGTTAATAATCTATCAAATTGAACACGGGGCGATGTGTATTCAATAGCTCCATGTCTTCAAATCATGTTTGGGAAATCTCTCTTCCAAGACGTCCTGTCGGAGACCGGATGGAATGGAATCTCTATCCTTTGTTTGACCAAGAAATGACTCCCAGGAAATTGACAAGACTGGCGACATCGTGTGGAAGCTGTAGGAATTGCAATCCCCATTTAATTTGGTGTCCCTTAAACAATACATGCAAGTGGCGCATGGATATTCTTTTCAGTTTTCAGTGACCAGTTTTTCTTGCGCTTTTCGATGAAACACACGCTCTGTTATAGTCACAGCCGTGATTTAACCAGTTTTAGAAACTTCAGAGTGTTTTCTATCCACACATACTAATCATATGCATATACTATATTCCTGGCATGAGTAGCAGGACGCTGAAATGTTGCGCGATTTTTAACAGAAAGTTCGAAAAAGTAGGGGGTAGACTGAAGAGGTTTAACTGACTTGCCTAGTAAAATAAAGGTAAAATAAAAAAAATGATCCTTCCTCCCTCCCTCCCTCCCTTGAAATAATGACGTGGAAAGGTTTCAACATGGTTTCTAGCCTGTGACTATCATCAGCCTTACCGTGTTAGATCAGTGATTTCCTCAAGGAAGGAAGTTGTCCTTGAGGGCTGCTAGTCCTGCTGGTTTTCCATTTCTGCCTGGCAGTTAATTAACAGATGAATGGCACTCACTTGGTGAGAGTGTGTATACACATTTTTTTACCCATTCCTGTTGCTGCCTGTTGAACACATCCCTCCTTCAGACCCAGGCGGCGTCCCAGGAAGCGTTGGAGCAGATCAAGGCAGCAAACGAGGCCAGCTTGCGCTCCACGCTGGAGCAGCGTATCCGGGAGCTGGAGGGCGAGCTGGGCAGAGCGCACTCCACACAGCACGACAGCATGAGCCTGCGAGACTCCACCCGCACAGAGCTGGATCGCTACCGGGAGCTCTACACTGAGGAGCTGCGTCTCCGCAAGGCCCTGGCTGTCAAACTAGAGAGGTGAGACCAAGTACTGGCTGCATATATCTAGGTCCTAATCCCAAAATGACCCCTAGACGCTACACCCTATGTACTTGTGGCAATCTGAGAGGATTTGACAGGTGTAAGTATCATGGAGAGACTATTTCCTAGCCCATCAGCGAGCAAGTGGCGCTATTACCATATTGCTTACACCTGTCAAATCCTCCCAGATTTCCACAAGTGCGTAGTAACTAGGTGTTTATTTGGGATTCGGCCTAGATAGGTTAAGAGGGAAAGCAAGGTGATGTAGGTCGTGTTTATTTATGCCAGAACAGGGGAGGGACAACCTGGACTTTTTCACTGTTTACCTAATGAACACAACCATAGTGTAGCTCTGTGGCAACCAGACAAATAGGACATGTTATCATTTCAAGCTTAAAAGGATAGATTGCCTGAATGAAAAAATTACTTACGTTTCCCTTCCTCTCCTGCCCCGTAGACTACTTTCAAGGTAAGGATATGTGCATTTGTTATTTAGGTGAACTCTCCCTTTAACTTCATTGTGGTTATGTGTGCTTAGTTTGGGTGTGTCATCTCTTTGATAACCGTAGAGATGTGATAGATCATGGCTGTGTGCTGTTAGTATGTATGGAGTTACCTGTGCAGTTGGACCTCAGAGATACCAAATGGAGGTCATTGTGACTTTGAAATGGTCTGTATTTTAATTGCAGATAATGTTAATGTCTGACATGATTTGAAGCACATGAACGCAACTGTTATCTGTCTGCAGCCTACAAAAGTTTTGGTAACACTTTACTGGGGTAGCAGGTATTCTCACGGTGAAGAGCATTGGGCCAGTAACCGAAAGGCTGCTGTTTCAAATCCCCGAGCTAGGTGACAAATATGTCTATGTGCCCTTGAGCAAGGAACCTAACCTTAATTGCTTGATCCAGTCGCTCTGGATATGACTAAAATGTACTGTATGTGTCCTTATACAGGCATTCATAAAGCCTTTATAACAGCTATATAACATAACATTTTGTCAAAAGCTGTCATTAGTAGTTTTAAATAGTTATGAGTCACGGCATGACGTTATAAAATCGGTTGTAATGGGTGTTAAAATTACTGTTCATCCTATTTTCATATGCTCTGTCAACTGTTACTAACAACTGCTATTATGAAGTCTTCATGACAACTTATGTAACTACATGCTAATTAAGAATCTGCGTACTAGTGATGGCAAGTTCGCCTCCTTTTACTCTCTCAGATCTTTTCAACTTGTTCAGTCAAAACAATGAATCTTTCGACTCATTTTGTTCATTTGATTCGGTAACGCCCAGAGCACGCAGGGTCCCCTATCGGCGAACAATGAACTAAAAACTTAGATTCTACAAGTCTCTCATTCGCCATAGAAGGCTTGTTATTGGAGCTGTTCTTTGTGACTGAGACTAATAAAAGTGTTCTTCAAGCATTGTACATTTGTGATTGGTAGGCATACAAATAAGATTATTTATTGATACCTTTGAAACGAGGTCTAGTTGTGGCCGCAACCGGACTAGATTGTGAACGGCTCTTGGCGGAATGACACTGCTTGACTGCAGCGAGGCAGATCAGCACAATTTCAGTCGCGAACTGCAGCTGCCCCGGAACGATTTGTTCTCTAGTTCGAGTGTTGAGCAGAGGCAGGCTGTGTATGTTTCGGTTCTAATAAACGCTGTGTCCATCGAGTAATATTCAATAATCAATTAATTGTGTTCATTCTTTTACTATGCGATCAACTATCAATTCTAAACATGTATTTTCCTCCTCTCTGCTGCTTACAGTCTGACTATCATCAATGTGATGACATGCTATTTTATCAAATCGATTATCTAACGTTTAATTGATTACGTGATTGAATTCAATCATGCAACAATTAACTCATTAATAACCTGGGGCACCACAGACAAGTTTATTTAAGGAGTTCCATCTTCCGAATGAACTCTTAGAGATCTAAAAATCTCTTACATTTCAGTCATCAATCAGTCATGAATTTTTCTTTCCCTCTATCAGTCTCATCTGAACGTCGTAAAATTCTTGGTTAATGCACAAACCCTAATTTCCATTATGAATCAGCAATATAAACATTGGCTTAATTATTTATTTACTAACTAAATAATCACAGAAATACATCACAAACAGTAGATATTGGTTACTAACAGAGATAGAAAAGTCGCTAGTGGGCTATGCCTATATGACAGCTTGGTAGACAAAAGGAGAGTGGTGGGGACTGAGAGAGCGGTATAGACAAATGTATTCACTACACAGTCTATAATTATATTCATTGAAATGCTAATCCTTTGCACATGAATGGCCACTCATTCAAGAATAATTGCAATATAAACTCAGCAAAAAAATAAATGTCCTCACTGTCAACTGTGTTTATTTTCAGCAAACTATTTTCAGCAAACTTAACATGTTTGTATGAACATAAGATTCAACAACTGAGACATAAACTGAACAAGTTCCACAGACATGTGACTAACTAATTATTATGGAATAATTTGTGCCTGAACAAAGAACAAAGGGGGGGGGGGGGTCAAAATCAAAAGTAACAGTCAGTATCTGGTGTGGCCACCAGCTGCATTAAGTACTGCAGTGCATCTCCTCCTCATGGACTGCACCACATTTGCCAGTTCTTGCTGTGAGATGTTACCCCACTCTTCCACAAAGGCACCTGCAAGTTCCCAGACATCTCTGTGAGGAATGGCCCTAGCCCTCACCGTCTGATCCAACAGGTCCCAGAAGTGCTAAATATGATTTAATTCTCCCATTTTGGGGATTTAGCAGTTTGGCCAAGTGAAGTCCTTTGTTCTCTCTCTCTCAACACTCTCTTACCACCTGTCGTTCAGTCATAAAACGAGAGAGACCTATGATACCCCCCAGGGCACGTCATGACAACAGCATGATCTATTCCCCTTTGGTGCACATGATAGACTAAACAAGACAGTTGCTGGACTGAGCACGTGCCCGGAGCTGCTGAGCCGGTGGAGCATGTATTAATCCTGCTGAAGTATTCATTGTGGTCCGCAGGTCAAACGAACGACTGAAATGAACTAGTCACTCAGAAAAACTAATCGTGACACTCAAGTCAGTAAAAAGAGTTGAGTGAATCGTTCATGAACTGCACAACACTACTACATTACAATGCTATAACAAGGTGTAATTTACAACCTCCTGTGTCACATTATTACATTGAATGGAATGATGAGCATCATAACCATATAATTTGGCTAAGATGACACCGACAGAGGGCCCCTTGCCTCGAGCTCCGACATAACATTGCAGGTTTCTACTTTTTTGTATTTTTTTCTGGTGGTTTTCTCTAATTTTCTTAATCTGATTGTTTTGTGCATTATTACACACACCCGGGTAGAACTTTTGGAATACGAATTGCTGGGTACTCACCGTCAGTTGAAGGCAGTTTAATTTGGGCATGCATTTCATCCAGATGTGAAAATACTGCCCCCTGTCACCAAGAAGTGAAACACCTTTTTACTCAAGATTCGAGTACAATGACCCTAAGCTGCCGAGGAGAGCCCCCGATGGCTACACACCCAGTCTCCACTGAGGATGTGTGTAAGTCATTCAAATGTGTTAACCCTCGCAAGACATTTTAAATCTCTCCTTAGCTCAGACCTCTATTTCCACCTGCTTCAAGATGTCCACTATCATCCCTGTGCCCAAGGGAAAGTAACTGAATGACTACCAACCAGTAGCACTTATTTCCGCCATCATGAAGTGCTTCAAGAGGCTAGTCAAAGACCATATCACCTCCTCCCGCCTTGACACACTCAACCCCCTCCAATTTGCCTACCACCTTACAGATCCATGGATGACACAATCACCATTGCACTGCACACTACCTCTACCCACCTGGACAAAATAAATGTTTGTGAGGATTCTGTTCATCGACTACAGTTCGTCCTTCAATACCATATAAGCTCATTACAAAGCGCACAGCCCTGGGTCTGAACTCCTCCCTATGCAACTGGGTCCTTTACTTCCTGACAGGTTGCCCCCAGGTGGTGAAGGTAGGCAACATTACCACCTCGACACTGATCCTCAACACGGGGACCCCACAAGGATGTGTCCTCAGTCCCCTCCTGTTTTCTCTGTATACCAATGACAAAGTGGTCTCACACAGTTCCAACTCCATCAAATTCGCTGACGACACGACAGTAGTAGGCCTGATCACCAACAACGATGAGACAGCCATCATGGAGGAGGTAGGCACTCTGACGGCATGGTGCCCGGTAAACAACCTGTCCCTTAATGTTAGCAAAGCAAAGGAGCTGATTGTGGAATTCAGGAGGAACCAGGCTGGAAACTCCCCCATGCTCATCAATGGCGTTGCCATGGAGATGGTCAATAACTTAAAATTCCTTGGCATAAACATCTCAGCGAAACTGAAATGGTCTAACCAATCGGACACTCGTGAAGAAGGCACGACAGCGACTCTTCAACCTCAGGATAATGAAGAGATTTGGCCTGTCCCAGAGGGCCCTCGCAGTGTTTTACAGGAGCACCATCGAGAGCATACTG
This sequence comes from Oncorhynchus mykiss, assembly GCF_013265735.2. NCBI lineage: Eukaryota > Metazoa > Chordata > Actinopteri > Salmoniformes > Salmonidae > Oncorhynchus > Oncorhynchus mykiss. The sequence goes on along the minus strand of NC_048566.1, from coordinate 45,308,858 downwards.
TCGGGCTGCATCACGGCCTGGTATGGCAACGGACACCGCCACAGACTGCAAGGTTCTTTAGAGGGTGCACCGTTGGGTGCACACTGCCTGCTCCGCAGAACAACTACAACACCAGGTGTCGCAGGAAGACCAAGAAGGTCATCAGGGACACCAGCCACCCAAGCCCATGCCCTGTTCTCCCCGCTTCAGTCACTCAGATGCAGGCAGTACAGGAGTATCATGGAAAACAACTAAGACTGGCCAATATTTTCTACCATCAGGCTGCTGAATACCACCCTCCACCCCAACGACATTCATCACTGTTGTGGTTGTTAATATGTATGTTATTACCTTTTTACAAATTCACAAACTTCTTTGTGAATAAGGCTGTATCATAACAAAATGTGTAAAAAGTCAAGGGGTCTGAATACTTTCCGAATGCACCGCACTTTGAGGGAATTATTTTAGAAATACTTAATATGCCTTTGAAACAAGCATTTTTCTCATCTATTGGTTTTCAAATCAACATTCTTTTTTTGTACTGCTGCCAAAGGCTTAATTCTAGCCTACACCCATGTGTGCTTTATTGAGCTGATAATATGAATAAATAAAACTTCAATATTTTAAGATAAAGGGTCTGATCTGTTTCATCAGCCTTTTGCTTTTCTTAAATATTTTAATGTGCAGTGGTTGTATGAATTTTAGATCTGTTCTTCCAGAACTGTCCCAGAGTCTGTTTTGAACCGTAGACATACTTTGTTTCGCCCGATCGATGGCGGGACGCCCTTAATTTCGAGGTTGTAATTTAAATGTTGCTTTTTTTTGTAGGCTACCAATTGTAGCCAATTGTTCTCCAGGGGAGCCTTAATCTAATAGCCATGGTGTAGCCTACATTTTTGTCTGATTATGGTATGAAAAATAAAAATAGTAATGCATTTCATTTTGTAAAGTGGTTCCTTGCATCCTACATTGATGTAAAAATGCTGTTACAAAACATTTTGTATTTTTGGACAAGTGAGGTGAGATTTTGGAAAAGTAAAAAATCTCTCCTACTTTTCCGAAATACTGAAATTATCATTATGGGTTAAAACTCATGAATGTCTAAAACTAGATGCCCTTTTTTTGACAAAGAGATCAGTAAAAAAAAGTATCTGTACGGCCCTCCGTTGATTTTCTAAATCCTAATGTGGCCCTCAAGCCAAAACGTTTGCTCACCCCTCTTATGTGTTATATAGATGTTATAAAGGCTTTTATAAACGTGTGCATAAGGACACCTACAGTAAAGTGTTTCCAAAGTTTTTTGTTGTTGTTGCACTGAATAGGCTTAATGTCCCGGGTTGAACTGCCTATTTGGTTGACCTGTCAGTTCGTTACTCACCCACTCACCCTCTGACACGCTGCAAAACCACAGTTTTGTCTCTGAGGTTGTACTGTATTCCACAAACTTTCCCCAAATTACAGTTTTTTTTGGGAAATCCCGGTTGAAGGTTTCCCTCCTGATTCGCAGGAATCCTCCAACCAGGATTTCTGAAAAACCTGGGAATTTTGGGAACATTTCCGGAATTTTGCAACCCCAAATCTGAAAGCTGAACCCCCAGTCATGGTGCTTCTCTGCGTCATCCCTCCCAGGTCCAATGAGCGGCTGGCGGAGGCCAACACCAAGCTGATGAGCGAGCGCCACCGCAGCAAGTCCCTGATAGCCAGCAGCATTGTCAACGGCAGCCTGGGCGGACCTCTGGACATGGGCTCCCTGGGGCCGGTGGGGGCCTACGGGGCAACGCTGGGGCCCCTCAACAGGAGCCTGGGAGGGCCTCTCCTTAGCCCCCTGGGGGATGGGGGTCAGAGCAGCAGGGTGGAGGCTTACCTGGCTAAGGTAACAGGCTGTCTGAATTTTTAATGGCAATATCAAATATACAGGGACTGTGCTCCACATTGCTTAAAGGGATAGTTTACGTTTTTGGAGATTTAGTATATTTTTGACTTGACTTAACTAACCTTTTTGACTTGCAGGGATGTTGCATTGGGTTTCCATGCATTCAGGTTGCCTTGGTTTACTTTTGACCATTTTTGTAACATATCCCATCTCCATGGTGTCATAATTGTTAGTTAGCAGTGTACTTTTTATGTTGTTTTTATGTAACATGCAGTGTAGTTACATTGTAATTTAAAAAATGTATAAGTGTCTGTCGTTAAATGAAGCTGAATGACAAAACTCTTCTAATGCTTTGCTTACATTTTTTTCCAAATGCTGTCTTTCTTCCTTTTCTCACTAGACCTATATATGACTAAATGTCCATCCTGTATCACCTCTATTCTTCTCTTGCCATCTTTCCTTCCTATTCTTTTAGAGTTTTCTTATAGTGGGACTTTGTGCCTAACCTCTCTATTTCTCAATCCTTCAGCTTCTAGCTCAAAAGTCTGTCTCTCATCTCTCCTCTCTTCAGCCAGACTCATGACCAGGTGTGTAGGTGTGTGTTAGCTCATGCTGCTGCTTCACTCTCCTCTGACCCTCCCCTCTCCCCCTCACATTGGGCCTCTCCCCTCACCTTCCCATTGGCCCAAGCTTGCAACACTCCACACACAACCGTGGTTTCACAGCATGTGAGAGCGGGTAAATTTGTTTTAGCTTGGCCAGTGCCCCAGGTGGGGGGAGATTTCTCTATGAGAAATAGAATGGTCAAAAATCTGGGGCACCGGGTGGGTGACAGTGTATTCACCCAGTGCTAGTTCAGTTAGCTTTAAGGCTACCCATTGCAGCTGCACCAGGGTCCAATCAAGTAATACAGGGTCACGTTCAGTTTGGCAAACGTTACACAGAAATGGCATGTATAGACCAGGTGTAATTCCTTATTCTACATGTCAGAGAGGCATGGTTGCTCTACATCAGGGCTCTCAACCCTGTTCCTGGAGAGCTATGCTCCTGTAGGTTTTGCTCCAACCCCAGTTGCAACTAACCTGATTCAGCTTATTTATTAGAATCAGGAGCTAAAACCTACAGGATGGTAGCTCTCAAGGAACAGGGTTGGAGACTCTGCTCTACATTATAGGCCTATATTTGAAATCTGAACCTCCCGCAGCGTTGTCCCACTCAACGCAGGCCAGTTGTCACAGATGTCAATACTACTATTCTTTAGTAACGATTTGATGGTTTGGGATATCATTCATTTGCACACAAATGTTTCAGAAACAATTGACTAGATTTAAATTAAATACAATGTGTTCTGTATCTGTTAAATAAAACTGCAGCAAATGCAGCTACTGTATTGTCTTGCTGAGGTGTTGTGCTTGTTGAAATTATCTAACGAGAGGCTCCTCAGACTTTTTATAAAATAGTAAAACATTAGTTATCGTTTTTATATAAAACTATACTAAATATATTCATGTCACCAAATAATTGATTAAAACACACTGTTGCACAATTAAAGTCTACAGTAGCCTCAACAGCACTCTGTAGGGTAGCACCATGGTGTAGCTGAAGGACACCTAGCCTCTGTCATCTGGATACATTGACTTCATTACAAAACCCATGAGGCTCATGGTTCTCACCCCCTTCCATAGACTTACACAGTAATTATGACAACTTCAGGAGGATGTCTGCCAACCTATCAGAGCTCTTGCAGCATGAAGTGACATGTTGTCCACCCAATCAAAGGATCAGAGAATGAATATAGTACTGAAAGCATAAGCTACAGCTAGTTAGCACAGCAATATATTTCTTTAAAATTGTAGAAGCAAGAGTGAGAGAGCTAGCTATATTTAGTTATAAAAAAACATCTTGCTTAGCTAGCAAATGCAGCTAGCTAGTTTAGCTTATTCAAACACCTGTATCAAATGGAGAGGGATGCTATCTTAGCTAGGTGGCTATGGCTATCCAACACTGGAACTCTTACAAGTTAAGGTTTTGGTTGTATTAATTTCTTGCCACCGGGGCCCGCTGTTGCAACTGCAAAACTGCAGGACACTGTACTGTGTGATTGTAGCGGGTTTACTAACGTCTTAGTTCTAGTAGCTATGTTGACTATGACGTTAGCTTATATGTTTTGGCTTGGAAAGTATTTTTTTCCTGGTCACAGCTGATGGGTTGTGTACTGAAGTCCAAAAGCGAATGGAAAAGGTAAAAGGAGGAGAGTGCTTAGATGCGAGAAGGAATTACACAACGGCAAAATGATCATGCTCTTTGTATGTGGCTGCTATGAAAACTGTTTGTGTGTAATCAGGGGTCTATTCATTCCTCCGATTCTGTTGAAAATCCTTTTTTAAACTGAAAATATCAGTATCATGTTCATAGCCTAAACCTATCGATGTTACATCGAGCTTGGTGAATGGAATATGAGTGACAGTCATCCAATATGTTGCAATAGAAATAAGGCCATGCTCATAAAAACAATGATCATCTTAAACGTCACCGACTGCCACTGACATCCCAGTAATTGAATCTAACAGTGAACACTGTTCAGTTGGCGTAATTCAATCACTATAGAAACACCATTCGGTTTCCATTTAGGCTGAAGCAGAGCTTTGCTTGCATGCTCTGTTGTGTTGCTAAATTGCAGTGCTTTTTCTCATGCAGTTCTGTATGCCTTTTTTCATCAAGCACAATTTACCAACATTAGCTTATGTTAAGTGGATTTAATACCAACAAGTAAAGCAAACAATTTCCCTCTTTTTATGGAAAGTGGTCTTCTACTTTTCAGATGGTACAAGTTATTTTTGTTTTATAAGGATATCCATTATTAAAAATTAAAAAAATGTGAACTTGTTTCTTGTTTATAAGCCCACAGCAGTGATAAAGATTTTGGTTATACCACAATATCTCAGAATATGCTTCCTCTTCTTTTCTAGATGCAGAATGAATTGGAGAGAAACATATCAAAGGAGTTGGACCATGGTAAGTGTTTATGCAGGGACTTAATTAAGCTCATATCATAACACAAAATAACAGGGTTGTATTTTCAGATCTGGAAATTATGTATTTGTTTTTAAATTATAATACTAGAAGAACAAGTCCAGATTATTGCAAAAAATATACATTTTACACACTAGCTTCCCGAACAGTCATTCTGATTTCCATGTAAAATAGCCTTTTGAGTGACTAAAACATCACCTATAAATATCAAGTACATTCTCTCATGGCTAAATGCCAGGAAGTTTGCAAAGACTGGCTTAGTGGGTGGGGAGCCAATTTGGTGATACACTAAGCAACTCAAACTCAAACAGCATTAATATTCCATCAATAGCTAGGTTTCAATCCAATTGGCAACAGAGTTTCATGCAAAAATCCACATTAAAAGAAAATGTGCCTACGCTGGACAAGAGCTCGCAGATACGGTGTGTGTAGGATCTGCGGGTGGATTGTGGTAAAGAGCAATGATGTTTTTATTTGTCAAAATGGCAGTAAAGCATTGATCATCATGTCACCAGAATAAGACCCTAAAACATTTATTGGAAATGAGCATCAAGCTCCGTTTGGTGCCACTTTCACCACCCTGTGAAGTTAATCATATTTTATTTGATCTGTAGCCTAATTTAAACTACATGGATTCCCGAGTCGTAGTGGAAGGATCACAGACAGCATGTCATTGCGTGACTCCAAGTTGACTTCGATATGATGGTTATTATATCAATGTCTGCACATATTCGGCGTTTCCACCTCCATTTCTTGCATTATACGTTTTACCGACACAAAGATCCCACCATGTCGAACGAACAAATTCTGTCCCCGTTTTTAAAATTGCACCGAAACTGAAGTATTTTTTTATACTTGCATAAAAACTGTGGATGAAAATGTGGTTATTGATGTCAATTTGTTTATACGTCTCCCGTTTGGCATGTCTATTGTGATGCGGTTCACAGCAACACTGACAGATGTGTTGACATGACAACTGCGTCATAATTTTGAACTGCTGTCCCACTCATCCCAAATCATCTCAATTGGGTTGAGGTCTGGTGATTGTGGAGGCCAGGTCATCTGATGAAGCACTCCATCACTCTCCTTCTTGGTCAAATAGCCCTTACACAGCCTGGAGGTGTGTTGTAATTGTCCTGTTGAAAAACTAATGATTGTCCCACTAAGCGCAAACCAGATGGGATGGCGTATCGCTGCAGAATGCTGTGGTAGCCATGCTAGTTAAGTGTGCCTTGAATTCTTAATAAATCACTGACCGTGTCCCCAGCAAAGCAAAGCACATCCACACCATCACAACTCCTCCTCCATGCTTCACGGTGGGAACCACACATGCAGAGAACATCCGTTCAACAAAAAAAATCTCAAATTTGGACTCATCAGACCGACGGACAGATTTCCACCAGTCTTATGCCCATTGCTCGTGTTTCTTGGCCCAAACAAGTCTCTTCTTCTTATTGGTGTCCTTCAGGATTGACTGACCTTCATGTCTTAAAGTAATGGACTGTCGTTTCTCTTTGCTTAGTTGAGCTGTTCTTGCTGTTCTTATGGACTTAGCCCTATTTGGTGAAAGACCATCTTCTGTATACCACCCCTACCTTGTCACAACACATCTGATTGGCTCAAACACATTAAGAAGGAGATCAAGTCCACAAAAATAACTTTTAGCAATTGAAATGCATTCCACATTTTTTTATTTTATATTTATTTAACCAGGTAGGCCAGTAGAGAACAAGTTCTCATTTACAACTGCGACCTGGCCAAGATGAAGCAAGGCAGGGCAACAAAAACAACAACACAGTTACAAATAAACAAACGTACAGTCAATAACACAATTGATAAATCTATGTACGGTGTGTGCAAATGTAGAAAAGTAGGGAGGTAAGGCAATAAATAGGCCATAGAGGCGAATTAATTACAATTTGGCATTAACACTGGAGTGATCGATGTGCAGATGATGATGTGCAAGTAGAGATACTGGGGTGCAAGAGGGTAAGTAATCATTTGGGGATGAGTTAGTTTGGTGTGCTATTTTCAGATTGGCTGTGTCCAGGTACAGTGATCAGTAAGCTGCTTTGACAGCTGATGCTTGAAGTTAGAGAGGGAGATATAAGACTCCAGCTTCAGTGATTTTTGCAATTCATTCCAGTCATTGGCAGCAGAGAACTGGAAGGAAAGGCGGCCAAAGTGAGTGTTGGCTTTGGGCATGATCAGTGAAATATACCTGCTGGAGCGTGTGCAACGGGTGGGTGTTGCTATGGTGAGCTGAGAAGGTGGGGCTTTACCTAGCAAAGACTTCTAGATGACCTGGAGCCAGTGGGTTTGGCGACTACTATGTAGTGAGGGCCAGCCAACGAGAGCATACAGGTCGCAGTGGTGGGTGGTATATGAGGCTTTGGTGACAAAACGGATGGCACTGTGATAGACTACATCCAGTTTGCTGGATCTATAAGTCCTCAGAGCAGTGGGCAGCTGGGAGGAGATGCTTTTATTCTCCATGGACTTGTGTTCGGAAACTTTTTGGAATTAGTGCTACAGGATGCAAATTTCTGTCTGAAAATGCTAGCCTTAGCTTTCCTAACTGACTAAGTATATTGGTTCCTGACTTCCCTGAAAAGTTGCATATCGCGGGGGCAATTCGATGCTAATGCAGAACGCCACAAGATGTTTTTGTGCTGGTCAAGGGCTGTCAAGTCTGGGGTGAACCAAGGGCTTTATCTGTTCTTAGTTCTACATTTTTGAATGGGGCATGCTTATTTAAGATGGTGAGGAAAACCCTTTGGAAGAGCACCAGGCATATTCTACTGACGAGGTTGGTATGTATTCAACACAGTTCCCATTGAAATCCCCTTGGGATATTAATGAAGTTGCACTTCCTAGGGCTTCCACTAGATGTCAACCATCTATAGAAATTTGAATGAAGCTTCTATTGTGTTATGGGACTGAATGACAGCAGAATGAATCAGGTGTCTGCCAGTCAGCCATTTCCTAGTCATGCGCATTTCACATGATAGCTACCTGCGTTCCATGGCTCCGGAATACTCTGGTTGGAACTTTATTGAAGATTAATGATAAAACATTCTGATTGTTTCTTCGACCTGTAATATAACTTTTTGAAGTTTTTGTCCGACGTAACTCTGACCAGAACAAGCGTTTGGATATGTATACCAAATGCGCTAACAAAAGTAGCTAATTGGGCATAAATAACGGACATTATCGAACAAATCAAGCATTTATTGTGGTCCTGGGAGTGCATTCTGATGAAGATCATCAAAGGTAAGGGAATATTTAGCATGTAATTTATGGTTTATGTTGACTACAACATGGCGACTATTTTGACTTGATTATTCTGAGCGCCGTCTCAGATTATTGCATGGTTTGCTTCTTCCGTTTTTATTTAAATCTGACAGCGGTTGCATTAAGGACAGATAAATCTATAATTCCATGTGTATAACTTGTATTATCATCTACATTTATGATGAGTATTTCTGTTGAATCGATGTGGCTATGGAAAATCACTGGATGTTTTTGGAACTAGTGAATGTAACGTGCCAATGGAAATTCTGATTTTTTTTATATAAATATGAACTTTATCAAACAAAACATACATGTATTGTGTAACATGAAGTCCTATGAGTGTCATCTGATGAAGATCATCAAAGGTTAGTGATTCATTTTATCTCTATTTGTGCTTTTTGTGACTCCTCTCTTTGGGTGGGAAAATGGCTGTGTTTTTCTGTGGCTTGGTGGTGACCGAACATAATCGTTTGTGCTGCTTTCGCCGTAAAGCCTATTTGAAATCGGACACTGGTGGGATTAACAACAAGACTACCTTTAAAACGGTATAAGGTACATGTATGTTTGAGGAATTTTAATTATGAGATTTCTGTTGTTTTGAATTTGGCGCCATGCACTTTCACTGGCAGTTGTCATGCAATCCCGTTAACGGGATTGCATCCCAAAAAGGTTTTAACCAGCGGCAACGGTGAGCGACTTGTTTCTGGAAAGGTGTATTTTTAAAAGTAGAAGCTCGAATTGTTTGGGCACAGACCTGGATAATATGACAGAACTCTGCAGGCTATCTCTGCAGTAGATTGCAACTCCGCTCCCATTGGCAGTTCTATCTTGACGGAAAATGTTATAGTTAGGGATGGAAATGTCAGGATTTTTGGTGGCCTTCCTAAGCCAGGTAGACAAGGCATATTGACATTAGGGAGAGGCGTGTGTAGCCGAGTGATCATAGGGTCCAGTGAGTAGCTAGGCGAGCTGGAGACACAGCGATTCAGAGATTCAGACAGCTAACAGGCTGGGGCTAGCAGATGGGCCTGCGGGGGACGTCGCAACGGAAGAGCCTGTAGAAACCCCCTCGGACGGTTACGTCGGCAGACGAGTCATGATGGATCGTGTCGGCAGTAAAGGTTCCAGGCCAATTGGCAAGAGAGGTATTGTAGCCCAGGAATTGTCTGATGGAATCTCTTCGGCTATCTGGGAGATGGGTCTAGCTTGAGGCTAGCTCCAGGGTAACTGGTGTATGCTTTAGGACAGAGGCGTTAGCCAGGAGTAGCCACTCGGATAGCAGCTTGCTAGCTGCGATGAACCGGTGTTAAGGTTCAGAGCTTGCAGTATGAATCCGGAGATGTGGTAGAGAAAATTGTGAAATATCAGAAGAATAGTGGAGAATTATTTATTTCAGCTTTGTTCTTTCTTCACATTCAAAGTGGGTCAGAAGTTTACGTACACTCAATTAGTATTTGGTAGCATTGCCTTAATTGTTTAACTTGTGTCAAATGTTTCGGGTAGCCTTCCACAAGCCTCCCACAGTAAGTTGGGTGAATTTTGGCCCATTCCCCCGGACAGAGATGGTGTACCTGAGTCAGGTTTGTAGGCCGCCTTGCTCGTACACGCTTTTTCAGTTCTGCCGACAAATGTTCTATAGGACTGAGGTCAGGGCTTGACTTTGTTGTTCTTAAGCCATTTTGCCACAACTTTGGAAGTATGCTTGGGGTCATTGTCCATTTGGAAGACCCATTTGCGACCAAGCTTTAACTTCGTGACTGATGTCTTGAGATGTTGCTTCAATATATCCACATAATTTACCTCCCTCATGTTGCCATCTATTTTGTGAAGTGCACCAGTCCCTCCTGCAGCAAAGCACCCCCACATGATGCTGTTGCTGTTCTTGGATTGATTTGCACTTTTCGCACCAGAGAACGTTCATCTCCAAGAGACAGAACGCGTCTCCTTCCTGAGCGGTATGACAGCTGTGTGGTCCCATGGTGTTTATACTTGCGTACCAACATGATGCTGCCACCCCTGTGTTTCATGGTTGGGATGGTGTTCTTCGGTTTGCAAGCCTCCCCCTTTTTCCTCCAAACATAACGATGGTCATTATGGCCAAACAGTTCTATTTTTGTTTCATCAGCCCAGAGGACATTTCTCCAAAAAGTACAGTCTTTGTCCCCATGTGCAGTTGCAAACCGTAGTCTGCCTTTTTTATATCGGTTTTGGAGCAGTGGCTTCTTCCTTGCTGAGCGGCCTTTCAGGTGGTCCAACATCTTCACAAGGTCATTTTCTGTTGTTCTGGGATTGATTTGCACTTTTCACACCAAAGTACATCTCAAGGAAACAGAACGAGTCTCCTTCCTGAGCGGTTTGATGGCTGCGTGGTCCCATGGTGTTTATACTTACTATTGTTTGTACAGATGAACATGGTACCTTCGGGCGTTTGGAAATTGCACCCAAGGATGACCCAGACTTGTGGAGGTCTAAAAAAAAATGTATGAGGTCTTGGCTGATTTCTTTTGATTTTCCCAATGTCAAGCAAAGAGGCACTGAGTTTGAAGGTAGGCCTAGAAACACATCCACAGGTACACCTCCAATTGACTCAGGCTAATTGACATCATTTATCAGAAGCTTCTAAAGCCATGACATCATTTTCTGGAATTTACACAGTCATGGTGTATGTAAACTTCTGACCCACTGGAATTGTGATACAGTGAATTTTATGTGAAATAATCTGTTAGCGATTGTTGGAAAAATTACTTGTCATGGACAAGGAAGATGTCCTAAATGACGTGCCAAAAATACAGTTTGTTAACAAGAAATTTGTGGAGTGGTTGAAAACGAGTTTTAATGACTCCAACCTAAGTGTATGTCAACTTCCGACTTCAACTGTATCTAGCTTTATAAACCACACCCCTCTGAAAACACACCTTCGATGTTGGTTACATCTTTATTTAAATTAGGTAATAGAATATGATTTTACCGTTGGTGTATTTAAACAAGCATTAGGGAGATGCCACTCTATCCCCTTAATAATCCCGACTCCTGAATCCAAGTGTTTGACATGGGGGAGGGGACCAGTAACTTTATGATCAAACTTTAGTAATGTAGAAACAGTCAATTTTCATACTTTGATCTGGTTTCATCCAAATATCATCCAATTCCATGAAAAACATGATTTTGACATTTCATTACCTTTAATAATTTATTTCTCTCCTTGTTTCTCTCTCTCCCCTCACTGCCTTCTCTCTCTTCAGCAACAGCAGAGCTTGAGTGCTCTGCCCGGATGTCTCCGGTGGGCTCTGCCTCGGGCTCCCCTACTAGCCTGGGTTGGGGTCTCAGTGTGGTGGAGGACCCGGTCAGCAGGGCCACACAGCAGTACCTGGAAGTGCTCAAGAAAAACTATATGATTTGACCAACCCATAGCAGGGCCAGGCAGCTTCTGGGCTACCCAAAGGGAGCCACAACTGTCCGCTTTACCATGACCTTGGTGGTGTTTATTAGGGCACGCGGTGGGAAACGTTTTGCAATCGAAGGCAAAAATGACATTTTTAGGTCCAGGGTATTCCTTCCGTTTCATTCTGTTTTCTCCCGTTTGGTGCTCTAATGAACATCACCCTGGGCCTCATCAATGCATGCTTATATAAAAAGGACATGCACATTGAGAAAAACACTAAAGGGTAAAGCCACTCCACTATAACACATTCCCCCCAAAAAATGTTTACTCTTTATTCTACGTCTTTTAAGAAAGGAAACAGACGTTTCACATTGCACTTACAGTGCATTCGAAAAGTATTCAGACCCCTTGACTTTTTCTACATTTTGTTAAATTACAGGCTTATTCTAAAATGGATTGTATCGATTTTTTTCCCCCCCTCATCAATCTACACACAATGCCCCATCATGACAAACCAACAACAGATTTTTAGATATGTTTGCATATGTGTTAAAAATGTAAAACTGAAATATCACATTTACATAAGTATTCAGACCCTTTAGTCGGTACTTGTTGAAGCACCTTTGGCAGCGATTATGGCCTCGAATCTTGTTTGGTATGACGCTACAAGCTTGGCATACCTGTATTTGGGGAGTTTCTTCCATTCTTCTCTGCAGAACCTCTGAAGCTCTGTCAGATTGGATGGGGAGTGTCGCTGCACAGCTATTTTCAGGTTTCTCCAGAGATGTTAGATCGGGTTCAAGTCCGGGCTCTGGCTGGGCCATTCAAGGATATATCTAGAGAATTGTCCCAAAGCCAGTCCTGCGTTGTCGTTGTACTGTTGGAAGGTGAACCTTCGCCCCAGTCTGAGGTCCTGAGCGCTCTGGACCAGGTTTTCATCAAGGATCTCGCTGCACTTTGCTCCATTCGTCTTTCCCTCGATCCTGACTAGTCTACCAGTCCCTGCCGCTGAAAAACATCCCCACTGCATGATGCTGCCACCACCATGCTTCACCATAGGGATGTTGCCAGGTTTCCTCCAGACATGACACTTGGTATTCAGGCCAAAGATTTAAATCTTGGTTTGATCAAACTAGATATTCTTGTTTCCTTTCAGTGCCTTTCGGCAAACTCCAAGCAGGCTGTCATGTGCCTTTTTCTGAGGAGTGGCTTCCGTCTGGCCACTCTACCATTAAAAACCTGATTGGTGGAGGGCTGCAAAGATGGTTGTCCTTCTGGAAGATTTTCCTATCTCCACAGAGGAACACTGTCAGAGTGACCATCAGGTTCTTGGTCACCTCCCTGACCAAGGCCCTTCTCGCCTGATTCCTCAATTTGGCTGGACGACCAGCTCCAGGAAGAGCCTTGGTGGTTTCAAACTTCTTCCATTTAATAATGATGGAGGTCACTGTGTTCTTGGTTATGGTCAATGCTGCAGAAATGTTTTGGTAACCTTCCCCAGATCTGTGCCTTGACGCAATCCTGCTTCGGAGCTCAACTGACATTTCGACCTCATGACATGTTTTTTGCTCTGACATGCACTGTCAACTGTGGGACTTATATAGACAGGTGTGTACCTTTACAAATCATGTCCAATCAATTTAATTTACCACAGGTGGACTCCAGTTAAGTTGTAGAATCATCTCAAGGATGGTCATTGGAAACAAGGTACACCTGAGCTCAATTTCGAGTCTCATAGCAAAGGGTCTTACGTAAATAAGTTATTTCAGTTTTTTATTTTTCATACATTTGCAAACATTTCTCAACTTGTTTTCACTTTGTCATTATTGGGTATTGTGTGTAGATTGAGATGTTTTATTTAAACCATTTTAGAAGGCTATAACCTAACAAAATGTTAGTCAAGTGGTCTGAATACTTTCGGAATGTACTGTATACACGAGAAAGATGGCATGATATTTTTTTTCAAAGCCATATTTTTTTACATATTTGTTATTAACCTCCTGGAGACAATGTCTGCGCCCCTTTGGACATATAATCTAAACATCTTCATAAAAATATCTGTTTTTTTTCATGGGCTACTTCTCAATCCAACATTCACCGATGTCAGCCTTCATCATCTACGGTGAAAGATGGCAGCGCTACAGCTGTGTTTGTCAAACCATGAGACATCCCTATTATGACCCCTCTATGTAAAGGTGAGACTCTAACGAAAACATATATGATTTGCTCTGAGATGCCCACATACCTCACAAGACTCGTCTGAAGACTCACCCGGTACCACAAGACTCGCCCGAAGACTCACCCGGTACCACAAGACTCGCCCAGTAGCAGTTTAAAAAATGCCTTCTACACCACTTGACAACTGAGGAGTGGAAAAACATTGCATGGAACATGACAGTGAGTAGAGTTTACTTGAGTGGCCTGGCTCAGTCCCCAGACTGAGCATCTTAGAGCACCCAATAGAGCATCTTTCGGATGAGATGGAACAGGCTGTTGGGCAGTATGAATGTATCGCCGTCCAATCTGCAGCTACTACGTGATTCCGTCGCATCAGCATGGACCAACATCCCTTTGAAGAATACCCTAAATAATTCGGTCTGTTCTGGAGGCAAAGGGCGGTCCGACCCGGTACTAGATGGATGTACCTAAAATAAACTGTCCAGTGAGTATATGGAAGTAGTTTAGTGTGTAAAAAAAGGGGTTAAATATTTGCTGAAAGATATTATAATAATCTTATCTCATAAATAGGACAGACACTTCAAAACAAGCTTCCTTTAAAAAATGTTTTACCTTTTTCCATATACAAATCTGTTATTCAATGCGTTTCAATGGGCTAGTAGCAGACGTGTGTGTATATATAGACATGTATACATATATACATACATATAAGTTCTTAAGTATTGTTACTCTTGTATGATCTGTTTTTTTCTATGGTTCAGTCCTTTTCAGTACAGTGTGTATACACTATAGGTTCCTGCGTACAGATTGTCTTGAAAATTGTTTGCCATTTACTTTATGGTATTGATTTATTGGATATTTTATAGTATTGGATGTATGTACCATGAGTAACATTACCAAGATATCACTTTTTTTGGTATGTGCCGTGTAATGGTTCAATATGTTTTTTCCTGTTTTTTTGTTGTTGTTGTTGTAATGCACAACATATACTTGAATGAGACAAACGAGGATATTCTGTAGTTAAACAGGGTACCCATATTTTGTTGTACCTCGTTACATTAGTTTTTGTTTGATCTTAGTTACAAAAAATATTACATGGGAGAAAAAAATTAACATTTCAGTATTTTTTTAAGGTCAACAGTTGCTATAAAAAAAATATATTTAAGGAAAAAGAGAATAGCCATCTGAACCCTTGTACAGTACATTACAGAAGATCTGTAAATTTATGAATAAAAGTCTACAAACATTTGTTCATTTTTCATGTATAGATTGTACACACATTTGTGATCCCAACTTTCGTTAGCTCATTTGACATATTTTACACCCTCCCCACTCCTAACACACACACCACAAATCATTCATGTCTGAAACTTGATGTTATACACCTAAAACCGCATTCCCCTCTACTTCTTAAAATTAGGGTCTGTAGTGTGTTTATGATGCCCCCATCCCGTGTGTCTCTCTCCTTTGATCAGTCCTCTGTCATCTTCTGATGTTGCTATATTCAAATTTGGTTACATTTACTTGTTTCCTTTACAGTTTGATGGGCACATCTGACAGACTGACTGCTTTATAATTATTTTTTTCATCCTTTTATAGACACAACTTCAAACATTATTATCAAGTTGGAGAACAGGGAGCCATACAAATAGAGACGGAATGTGATTAAGACATGTTGGAGAGATTGTTTTGAAAATAATCGCATGCATAAAACAAATAATTTCCACAGTCGGTCATTCTGTTTCTATAATGCCGTTCTGTTGATTGCCACTCTGTTCTCTCCGCTTGCCAGTCAAACCAATAATAGACTTCGGGAAAACTAAAAGATATCTATTTCCCACCCAATGGCCCCATAACGAGCTAGCAAGTCGATAGGCAAAAGTCACAAAAGTTTTTTTTGTTTTGATTAACATCTTCAACTGGTCTACCTCAATACTGTGCAAATATATATATATATTTTTTAACATTGATAGACATTCCCCTATCTTGTTGGTAAATTAATAATGTGGCCTCAAATTAGTCAAACCTGGACTAATTAAACACTTTTTTACAAATAAAGAAATGTGGCAGTGCCACTGTACATAATTCATAGTGTCTGCTATAGACAGCTTCAGACATGGCCGGCATTGCCTACACAGTTCAAGTATATGTAATGCTTACTGGGACTGAACATGACAGAAAATAATTTACTTCCTCAGTAGTCTGTTTTTTTTTTTTTTCCATATCAAATCAAATCAAATCAAATTTTATTTGTCACATACACATGGTTAGCAGATGTTAATGCGAGTGTAGCGAAATGCTTGTGCTTCTAGTTCCGACAATGCAGTAATAACAAGTAATCTAACTAACAATTCCAAAACTACTGTCTTGTACACAGTGTAAGGGGAAAAAGAATATGTACATAAGGATATATGAATGAGTGATGGTACAGAGCAGCATAGGCAAGATACAGTAGATGGTATCGGGTACAGTATGTACAAATGAGATGAGTATGTAAACAAAGTGGCATAGTATAGTATAAAGTGGCTAGTGATACATGTATTACATAAGGATACCGTCGATGATATAGAGTACAGTATATACGTATGCATATGAGATGAATAATGTAGGGTAAGTAACATTTATATAAGGTAGCATTGTTTAAAGTGGCTAGTGATATATTTACATCATTTCCCATCAATTCCCATTATTAAAGTGGCTGGAGTTGAGTCAGTGTCAGTGTGTTGGCAGCAGCCACTCAGTGTTAGTGGTGGCTGTTTAACAGTCTGATGGCCTTGAGATAGAAGCTGTTTTTCAGTCTCTCGGTCCCAGCTTTGATGCACCTGTACTGACCTCGCCTTCTGGATGATAGCGGGGTGAACAGGCAGTGGCTCGGGTGGTTGATGTCCTTGATGATCTTTATGGCCTTCCTGTGACATCGGGTGGTGTAGGTGTCCTGGAGGGCAGGTAGTTTGCCCCCGGTGATGCGTTGTGCAGACCTCACTACCCTCTGGAGAGCCTTACGGTTGAGGGCGGTGCAGTTGCCATACCAGGCGGTGATACAGCCCGCCAGGATGCTCTCGATTGTGCATCTGTAGAAGTTTGTGAGTGCTTTTGGTGACAAGCCGAATTTCTTCAGCCTCCTGAGGTTGAAGAGGCGCTGCTGCGCCTTCTTCACGATGCTATCTGTGTGAGTGGACCAATTCAGTTTGTCTGTGATGTGTATGCCGAGGAACTTAAAACTTGCTACCCTCTCCACTACTGTTCCATCGATGTGGATAGGGGGGTGTTCCCTCTGCTGTTTCCTGAAGTCCACAATCATCTCCTTAGTTTTGTTGACGTTGAGTGTGAGGTTGTTTTCCTGACACCACACTCCGAGGGCCCTCACCTCCTCCCTGTAGGCCGTCTCATCGTTGTTGGTAATCAAGCCTACCACTGTTGTGTCGTCCGCAAACTTGATGATTGAGTTGGAGGCGTGCGTGGCCACGCAGTCGTGGGTGAACAGGGAGTACAGGAGAGGGCTCAGAACGCAACCTTGTGGGGCCCCAGTGTTGAGGATCAGCGGGGAGGAGATGTTGTTGCCTACCCTCACCACCTGGGGGCGGCCCGTCAGGAAGTCCAGTACCCAGTTGCACAGGGCGGGGTCGAGACCCAGGGTCTCGAGCTTGATGACGAGCTTGGAGGGTACTATGGTGTTGAATGCCGAGCTGTAGTCGATGAACAGCATTCTCACATAGGTATTCCTCTTGTCCAGATGGGTTAGGGCAGTGTGCAGTGTGGTTGAGATTGCATCGTCTGTAGACCTATTTGGGCGGTAAGCAAATTGGAGTGGGTCTAGGGTGTCAGGTAGGGTGGAGGTGATATGGTCCTTGACTAGTCTCTCAAAGCACTTCATGATGACGGATGTGAGTGCTACGGGGCGGTAGTCATTTAGCTCAGTTACCTTAGCTTTCTTGGGAACAGGAACAATGGTGGCCCTCTTGAAGCATGTGGGAACAGCAGACTGGTATAGGGATTGATTGAATATGTCCGTAAACACACCGGCCAGCTGGTCTGCGCATGCTCTGAGGGCGCGGCTGGGGATGCCATCTGGGCCTGCAGCCTTGCGAGGGTTAACACGTTTAAATGTCTTACTCACCTCGGCTGCAGTGAAGGAGAGACCGCATGTTTTCGTTGCAGGCCGTGTCAGTGGCACTGTATTGTCCTCAAAGCGGGCAAAAAAGTTATTTAGTCTGCCTGGGAGCAAGACATCCTGGTCCGTGACTGGGCTGGGTTTCTTCCTGTAGTCCGTGATTGACTGTAGACCCTGCCACATGCCTCTTGTGTCTGAGCCGTTGAATTGAGATTCTACTTTGTCTCTGTACTGGCGCTTAGCTTGTTTGATAGCCTTGCGGAGGGAATAGCTGCACTGTTTGTATTCGGTCATGTTACCAGACACCTTGCCCTGATTAAAAGCAGTGGTTCGTGCTTTCAGTTTCACACGAATGCTGCCATCAATCCACGGTTTCTGGTTAGGGAATGTTTTAATCGTTGCTATGGGAACGACATCTTCAACGCACGTTCTAATGAACTCGCACACCGAATCAGCGTATTCGTCAATGTTGTTATCTGACGCAATACGAAACATCTCCCAGTCCACGTGATGGAAGCAGTCTTGGAGTGTGGAGTCAGCTTGGTCGGACCAGCGTTGGACAGACCTCAGCGTGGGAGCCTCTTGTTTTAGTTTCTGTCTGTAGGCAGGGATCAACAAAATGGAGTCGTGGTCAGCTTTTCCGAAAGGGGGGCGGGGCAGGGCCTTATATGCGTCGCGGAAGTTAGAGTAACAATGGTCCAAGGTCTTTCCTCCCCTGGTTGCGCAATCGATATGCTGATAAAATTTGGGGAGTCTTGTTTTCAGATTAGCCTTGTTAAAATCCCCAGCTACAATGAATGCAGCCTCCGGATAAATTGTTTCCAGTTTGCAGAGAGTTAAATAAAGTTTGTTCAGAGCCATCGATGTGTCTGCTTGGGGGGGGATATATACGGCTGTGATTATAATCGAAGAGAATTCTCTTGGTAGATAATGCGGTCTACATTTGATTGTGAGGAATTCTAAATCAGGTGAGCAGAAGGATTTGAGTTCCTGTATGTTTCTTTCATCGCACCATGTCACGTTAGTCATAAGGCATACGCCCCCGCCCCTCTTTTTACCAGAAAGATGTTTTTTCCTGTCTGCGCGATGCGTGGAGAAACCTGTTGGCTGCACCGCTTCGGATAGCGTCTCTCCAGTAAGCCACGTTTCCGTGAAGCAAAGAACGTTACAGTCTCTGATGTCCCTCTGGAATGCTACCCTTGCTCGGATTTCATCAACCTTGTTGTCAAGAGACTGGACATTGGCAAGAAGAATGCTAGGGAGTGGTGCGCGCTGTGCCCGTCTCCGGAGTCTGACCAGAAGACCGCCTCGTTTCCCTCTCTTTCGGAGTCGTTTTTTTGGGTCGCTGCATAGGATCCACTCCGTTGTCCTGTTTGTAAGGCAGAACACAGGATCCGCGTCGCGAAAAACATATTCTTGGTCGTACTGATGGTGAGTTGATGCTGATCTTATATTCAGTAGTTCTTCTCGACTGTATGTAATGAAACCTAAGATGACCTGGGGTACTAATGTAAGAAATAACACGTAAAAAAACACAGTGGATCTTCCTGTATATTGTATGACAGACAAGCAATGCATTGCAGTCAGCTCCAGGGGGTTTGATAGTAGTGCTGTCACAATACTGTACCATACTCAATTTTCCATGTCAAAAGAAAAAGGAAACCGCACACTGCTCTTTATAGTATCACTGATATTTAATAAGCTTACGTATCGGCCTCACGGCCTTGTCAGAGCTTTTGTGATTAAAAAAAAAAATTAGCACCCTTATTATGTAGACCTAGCCCCACCCACATCCGTTCCACACATCGAATGGGGTTGGAGGCAAAGGAAAAACAAATAAGTGCTGCCAAATATAACAATATGCATTTCATACATATTACAAAAGTGTATAAATAAGACTTACACGTCTGTAAAACCACAATGAGGACATAGCAAGTTTTCATTAATCATTGGGTACGTCGTATGAAAAAAATCAGTGTAATCTTAAATAGGGACATAATTCATGTTCAAATTCACAACATAACATACATAGGCATTTCATCATTAAGTCCTTTAGGAAATAATGTCTGGATGGTGAAAATCCAAAAACATTCTCTTTTGCTAGGAGTATTATTAATATCACCTCCCCTGTCTGTTTAAGATTACTCTGTTTTTCGTACGATGTTCCCAATGATTAATTAAAACTTGCTATGTCCTCATTGTGGACACTTATTTGTTTTTCCTTTGCCTCCAACCCCTTTCGATGTGTGGAACGGATGTGGGTGGGGCTAGGTCTACATAAGGGTGCGAATTAAAAAAATTCACAAAAGCCGTGAGGCCGATACATAAGCTTATTAAATATCAGTGATACTATAAAGAGCAGTGTGCGGTTTCCGTTTTCCTTCATCTTGTTCAACTGTTGCCATGCACCTGCAAAAAAATTGCTCAGATGTGCAAGTGCCTTTTGAATTTTGTTTTCCATGTCAAAAGAAAGAAAACGGGAGAATATGGTACTTTAACACTGTGGGGTGTGAACTTAGTCTATACCCTCTACAGCCTTCTCTTCAAAACCAGACAAGGGGGTCTTCACTCTGTTTTGAAAAGTGTTATGAAATGTAATGTCACCTTCTCTGGAGTGATGAATCACGCTTCACCATCTGGCAATCCGAGGGATGAATCTGGTTTTGGCGGATCCCAGGAGAACACTACTTTGCTCCAAAGCAAAGTGCCAACTGTAAAGTTTGGTGGAGGGGGTATAATATTTTGGGGCTGTTTTTCATGGTTGGCCCGTTAGTTTCAATGAAGGGAGATCTTAACTCTACAGCATACAATTCCATTTTAGACGGTTCTGTGCATTTGGGGACAGTTTGGGGAAGGCCCTTTCCTGTTTCAGCATGACAGTGCCCCCGTGCACAAAGCGAGGTCCATACAGAAATGGTTTGTTGAAATCGGTGTGAAAGAACTTGACTGGCCTGCACAGAGCTCTGACTTCAACTCCATCGAACACGTTTGGGATGAATTGGAACGCCAACTGTGAGCCAGGCCTAATCATCCAAAATTAGTGCCAGGCCTCACTTATGCTCTTCTGTCAGGCCTCATTTACATGCTGCCCAGACCGGACACGTCGTGTGCGCAAGCGTCGCAAAATAAATGTAAAAATCCATGTTCTTCATGGATTTAGAAGTCATTCCTATTTCTGACACAGATCACGCTGCAAGTCATGCCTCTCCCATCTCCTCATTGGTTTATAGAATCAGGTATCCACGTGCCATCTTCTCATTGGTTATCCCCTCGTGGGTGATTGAAAGACTAACTGTTGCCGGTTGTCGTGGTAATACTTTGAAAGTGCCAATCACCATATAAGTTCAAAGATGAAAAAGCCTGGAAGGAGGAGCGATGACTAGAAACGATTCGGTTGGCTGTTTTATGTGTGGATTCATTGTCGGAGTGGAGGACCTTGTGCATTTCAGGTAAAATAACAGCTCAATGTTTATATCCCAGGACAAATTTGCTAGCAACAGCAAGCTAGTTAAATAGGACAAATTAGCTAGCAAGTGCAAGCTAACTAGCTAAATTGCCGTACCTGTTTAATGCTTTTCGACCTGTTCCCAAATGAATGTCATTGGTTCAGAGTTTGTTTTGATATTTTAACCTGTGTGTCGTGATCGCGTTTGGTGTACGGGGACAAAATTAATTTATGCATGATAGCTCACGATGGCACACGCCAAATTCCCTGTCTTAGGTCAGTTAGGATCACCACTTTATTTTAAGAATGGGAAATGTCAGAATAATAGTACAGAGAATTATTTATTTCAGCTTTTATTTCTTTCATCACATTCCAGTGGGTCAGAAGTTTACTCAATTAATATTTGGTAGCATTGCCTTTAAATAGTTTAACTTGGGTCAAACATTTCAGGTAGCCTTCCACAAGCTTCCCACAATAAGTTGGGTGAATTTTGGCCCATTCCTCCTGACAGAGCTGGTGTAACTGAGTCAGGTTAGTAGGCCTCCATGCTTTTTCAGTTCTGCCCTCAAAATTTCTATAGGACTGCGGTCAGGGCTTTGTGATGGCCACTCC
The DNA here is from genome assembly GCF_013265735.2 of Oncorhynchus mykiss. Lineage (NCBI taxonomy): Eukaryota > Metazoa > Chordata > Actinopteri > Salmoniformes > Salmonidae > Oncorhynchus > Oncorhynchus mykiss. Next base: position 45,286,951 of record NC_048566.1, on the reverse strand, counting down.
AATACCTTGACTTTGTTGCCCTTAAGCCATTTTGCCGCAACATTGGAAGTATGCTTGGGGTCATTGTCATTGTCATTTGGAAGACCCATTTGCGACCAAGCATTAACTTCCTGACTGATGTCTTGACATGTTGCTTCAATATATCCACATAGTTTTCCTTTCTCATGAAGTCATCTATTTTGTGAAGTGCACCAGTCCCTCCTGCAGTGAAGCACCCCCACAACATGATGCTGCCACCCCAGTTCTTCATGGTTGCGATGGTGTTCTTCATTTTTTTCCTCCAAACATAATGATGGTCATTATGGCCAAACAGTTTCATCAGACCAGAGGACATTTCTCCAAAAAGTACGATCTTTGTCTCCATGTGCAGTTGCATTCTGTAGTCTGGCTTTTTTTATGCAGGTTTTGGAGCAGTGGCTTCTTCCTTGCTGAGTGGCCTTTCAGGTTATGTCGATATAGATACTTTTGTACCTGTTTCCTCCAGTATCTTCGCATGGTTCTTTGCTGTTGTTCTGGGATTGATTTGCACTTTTCGCACCAAAGTAAGTTCATCTCTAGGACACAGAATGCGTCTCCTTCCTGAGCAGAATGACGGCTGCGTGGTCCCATGGTGTACCACGTTCATCTGTACAAACAATAGTACGCAAGTATAAATACTTGCGTACTATTGTTTGTACAGATGAACGTGGTACCTTCAGGCGTTTGGAAATTGCTCCCAAGGATGAACCAGACTGGTGGAGGTCTTGGCTGACTTCTTTTGATTTTCTCATGATGTCAAGCAAAGAGGCACTGACTTTGAAATACATCCTCAGGTACACCTCCAATTGACTCAAATTATGTCAATTAGCTCAGAAGCTTCTAAAGCCATGACATCTTCTGGAATTTTCCCAGCTGTTTAAAAGGCACAGTCTTTTTTTTGTAAATTTCTGACCCAACTGGAATTGTGATACAGTGAATTATAAGTGAAATATTCTGCCTGTAAACAATTGTTGGAAAAATGACTTGTGTCATGCACAAGGTAGATGTCCTAACCGACTTGCCAAAACTATAGTTTGTTCACAAGAAGTGGAGTTTTTTTTTTTTTTGTGGAGTTTTTGAAAAACGAGTTTTAATGACTCCAACCTAATGGTATGTAAACAATCAGACTTCAACTGTAGATATGTAGTGACTTTTTCCACATTTTGTGACTTTACAGCCTTATTTTAAAACAAATGAATATTCCTTATTAATCTACATACTACCCCATAATGACCAAGCAAAAAACAGGTTATTAGAAATTGAAATAAATCATTTACATAAGTATTCAGACCCTTTGCTATGACTCAAAATTGAGCTCAGGTTCATCCTGTTTCCATTGATCACCCTTGTGATCAATGTTTCTACAACTTGATTGGAGTCCACCTGTGGTAAATTCAGTTGATTGGTCATGATTTGGAAAGGCACACACCTGTCTATATAATGTCCAACAGTTGATGGTGCATGTCAGAGCAACAACCAAGCCATGAGGTCGAAAGAATTGTCCGTAGAGCTCCGAGGCAGGATTGTGTCAAGGCACAGATCTGGGGGAGTGTACCAAAACATTTCTGCAGCATTGTAGGTCCCCAAGAACACAGTGGCCTCCATCATTCTTAAATTGAATACGTTTGGAAATATGAAGCCTCTTTCTAGAGTTGGCTGCTTGGCCAAACTAAGCAATCGGGGGAGAAGGGCCTTGGTCATGGAGGTGACCAAGAACCTGATGGTCACTCTGACAGAGCTCAAGAGTTCCTCTGTGGAGATGGGAGGACCTTCCGGAAGGACAACCATCTCTGCAGCACTCCACAAATCAGGCCTTTATGGTAGAGTGGCCAGACGGAATCCACTCCTCAGTAAAAAGGCACATGACAGCCCGCTTGGAGTTTGCCAAAAGGCACCTAAAGGACTCCCAGACCATGAGATACAATATTCTCTGGTCTGATGAAACCAAGATTGAACTCCTTGTCCTGAATGCCAAGCGTCACAGCTGGAGGAAACCTGGCACCATCCCTACGGTAAAGCATGGTGGTGGCAGCATCATGCTGTGGGGATGTTTTTCAGTGGCAGGGACTAGTAGACTAGTCAGGATCGAGGTAAAGCTGAACGGAGCAAGTACAGTGAGATCTTTGATGAAATCCTGCTCAGGACCTCAGACTGGGGCGAAGGGTCACCTTCCAACAGGACAAGGACCCTATGCACACAGCCAAGACAACACAGGAGTGGCCCAACCAGAGCCCAGACTTGAACTTGATCAAACATCTCTGGAGAGACCTGAAAATAGCTGTGCAGCGACGTTCCCCTTGTAACCTGACAGAGCTTGAGAGGATCTGCAGAGAAGAATGGGAGATACTCCCCAAATACAGGTGTGACAGGCTTGTAGCGTCATACTTAAGACATTAGGCTGTAATCGCTGCCAAAGGTGCTTAAGAAAGTATTGATTAAAGGGTCTGAATACTTATGTAAATGTGATATTTCATTAGTTGTTTGTATACATTTGCAAACCGTTTTTGCTTTGTCATTATGGGGTATTGTGTGTAGATTGATGAGGGGGGGGGGGGATTAATCTATTTTTCAATACCGCTGTAACGTAACAAAATGTGGAAAATGTCAAAGGGTCTGAATACTTTCTGAATGCACTGTATAGTGTAATTGTTGTTTATTGATGTATTCATCAGGGCTCATCTGCGGAAGAGACTGTAGTCTCAGCATGACTCTTCTTAAATGAAGGTTAGATAAAATAAATGTTCAAAATGCACTTTTCTTTTATGAGTACTCAAATATTATTTATGATTAGAAAAATCATGCATTATATATAATATTGTACTCTGTTATTTATTCAAACGGCACATTTTCTATTGTTTTGAAGAATACAAAAAATATCATCAATACAGTATGATTGACTCAAAGAAGGGGTAGGTGTGAGGCTGAAGGTGTCTTAAAATGTACTCCAGGTTGTAGGATGAAATAAATTAATCATTTCAAGAATTGTGCCCACCAGGGCGTACATGTTATTTGAAGCAGCAAACCAATATACAACCGGCTATGAAGTGTGCAAAATATAGGCTATGTAGACATCCTCTTTTGAACATGGGTCTTGGAAGATTTTTTCCTAAATTCTCACCTTGCCCTACTTTTGTCTTCTGCTGGCCGTGTAACATCCGTAGCTGTGACAAGCATTGTTAGTAACGGTAAAAAGGACTGGCCTCAATGTTTTGTTTTCCCACCAACAGCCAGCCCTTTTCTGTTTGAAGATGTCCGGTGAGCTATAAATATCATAAGCTAACTTAAAAGATTCATCATTTAGTCCACTTAACCTTTGCAGTACTGTTTGTGATGCTGTGACCTGTCGTGATTCTAATGATGAAATCATCCACATTTTGTTTCTAACCCATGAAAAGCTCTAGTCTTTCTTATGATAATGACAGTGGTTTATCAACAGGAAGACTGACATTACAGAAATAAGTATATCATCATTTTTTTAATGAAAAGTTTGTAGGTGTTGATTGTTATTGCACGTATCTTTCCATTTGTGTTCAACTGTTTGCGATGCTCTGGAGAGGTGAGTGAGGTTGGGTGGGTTGAGTGAGGGTTTGGGCGCTCTTGCTCTACTAACAAGACCATGGGGTATAAGTCTGCATTGTGTTAGATGACTTAAAGCAGAACGGTGAAGGAATTATTGTTGGTCATACATACAGTTGTACCTTCGCTGTCCTCCCTATTCCATGATCAAGCTGTTCTGTTATTGGGGCCCAAATGAAGTTCACTGATTGTAACTACAAATACTTCACAGCCTTTTGTAATCATATCAGTAATGTTAATTAATAATTTCACAGCTGTAGCTCCGCCCACTGGTGAAGCGATCTCCAGCTCAGAGAAGATCAGCTCAAGAGAAGTCAAGTGAGAGAAAGTGTTTTCTCACCAGGTACCTTTCATTGTGTTAGACAAGGCCAGTGTGCGTCCTTGTTGATATTTACCAGACCACTAAGTGCCTTAGCCCATTCATACTACATACACTGTGCGGTGCTGTTCCGTGCCTGTGCATAGTCAGCGTTATTAAACCACCTCAACAGGAATCCTACCTGTCTGTTATCTGTGCCCTTACCAGCACACAGGAGCGAACACATACAGTAAAACCTAACCTAAAGAATATACAGTCTTCAGTTACACTGATCATTTACTAAATAGGAACCAAAGGCATGTTACCCCAGTGTCTATGAAAAGTGACAGACACGTACAGAAGTCATACACACGCACGCGGGGCAGTTCAGTTATGACTCACTCTAGTTGGCTGGAAGCATTGAGTTGTGAAGAGGTGCACTGACTTCTTGTCTGTGACTGATAGAGAAAGAGAAAAACTTAATGGGAAGCATTGCAGGGACATTACTCATTTTAGTTTGAATATCTTGAATATTGTCTTCTTTAAACCTGTTAGAAAGTGTGTTTGTGAGCTACCAGTCATGAGAAGACATGTCCATAGATAGAAGAACATTCTCCTGTGGACGTGACAGTTGAAATACCTTCAATGGAGGAACACGGTAAGAATATATTATAAATGTGTACATTTACAAATTAACAAATAGTGTCAAATTCAATACGACGATGTTATGGTAACATGGTAATTATATTTTTACGGAAAACATAGCTCTATGAATTAGAATGGTATTATGAAGTAATTTACTAGCCAAAGTGACAGTTTATTTCTGCTTTAGTAAAATGATTTGTCGCTGTCTTGGTGAGATGGCAATATAGCGTTGTAATACAGAAACAGTCCAGCACCCAGGCTGATATTTTGCAAAATGGAAACAAATGTGTTCACGGACAATGGATAGTGAACTTATCAAATATCCATAATTGTGTACTCATTGTACTGTCCATACATTTTTAAACATTTTTTTTGTTGGCTCTCCTTCAAGTTAACACACTTCCGATCCCACTGCAGAGGAAAATTCCAGCACAAGGTCGCATGACCAGGGAAAACACCACCAACAATAACCTCATCACAAGTAAGTGACATATTGGCAGTAGGCATGTAGACAAACCAACTGCACTTTCAATGAATAAATCTCCATTGTATGCTTTTAGACTAGGTCTAGCACTAGCCTTAATCAACTGTTAAATTATGATGTTTCATAAATCATATCGATGTTAGACAGGTTAATATTAAAGTGGCCTTTCACCCTGGGCTGAGGTTGATTGAAAGGGAAGTAATTATCATCAGTGTGTCAGCTCAGTCAATCAGTGAGAAAAATGTGAGGGAGGCTTCCAATTCATTCATATTCTAAAACTGCTCAGAGATTTAGTCATTAACAAGACTGAGTAGTGACTCAACTCATACCATTCAGATCTAATGGAAGACCCATAGGAAAAGGCTGTTTTGACCATATGGATGGTTAACTTAACTCTGCAGCTTGGGGAACCATATGTCTCCTTCCCGTCTTACTCCACTAAATCTGCCATAAAAACAAATGAAAAAGGCATGTTTCTTATCGTAATGTGACAGATCTCTCCACCCCAGCCTCAGGCCTTGGCTCTACCGGCTGTAACCTCCACTCTGGGGTCCTCTGGAGGAGAGAGGGGCTACCACCAGGAGCCACAGTGATCTCCATACAGACTTCCACACTGGGCCTGCAGCCTCCGCTCTGGTGCTCCCGGAGGCAGAGACCCAGAGAGGTACGGACCACAGGATGTCCCTCCTCTCCCTGGCCATGAGCAGAGTGCATGGGTGAACAAGCATTATAATTCTGCCTGAAAGATGCCCATCATTCACCTTTCATGGTGACAATTAACACCCTTATTTACTGTGGAACTGACAGCATTTTAACTACTTTGCAGATATGAAACAAACAGACAATCATAATATATGTCAAAAATATAAAATTCCTAGTTTATGCTACAAAACCAACTTTCTAAGAGGTTTTAAAAATGGGTTATATTTGACTCCATTTCATGACATAGAGTAAGGCATTGTTGGTAGAATAGATTGATGCAGTTCAATGCATGAGTAATAAATACCAATACATTTCTTGGTAGTCACAAAAATATTGTTATCAGGTCGTAAATCACAGCTGGCTTGGTACATAGTTTGCTGCCTCCACCCATTCGTGCTGCACTGTATCCGTTTCAATTACTCAATATTTTGGACAAAAACAGACACATGTAACTAATGCTGGGAATGTCACTACGATCAAACTAGCAAGGGCAATGGTCACAAGTCAGTCATGCTACTCATCCCCATCGTTTATCAGTGCAAATCTGACGGCCAGCTACAAACTGAAAATGTTTGAGAGGGTTTATCTACTCCTCGTTCGATTTTAACTAATCTGGCTCTGGCAAACATTTTAAATGTTGATCTCAAGGAGGGAGAAAAAACCTACTCGCCCTTCATATAGCCCCCAGTTTCCTCAGTCATCAGGCAGTATTGGTTTTAATTTCATTCAGTATGCATCTCCTGTTTTGTAACAACTTCAGGTTAATTTTTTTATTAAAACCTTCTGCACCTGCTGCCAGACTTGCCTGCTTATACGTCACATCCCCTGTGCCACAATGAAGATGCCAGAGACACACTAATCATTTGAAACAATAATTCTTACATAACTATGAAAAAGTCTGTTGTAGTCAAGGTCTTGTTTACCACTGTGTTCATGTTGTTGTTTTTATAGAGTTATGTACTAACAAGTATTTTGTACAAAATCAAAACTGTAGCCTCATACATGAGCCCTTTTCATGTTCATAAGCATCATTACCATAACTGTGTGTGTGTGTGTGTGTGTGTGTGTGTGTGTGTGTGTGTGTGTGTGTGTGTGTGTGTGTAAAGCAGTGACGAGCTAAACTCCCTCTCCCAGGAGTGATCTATTATCATTTCATTTATTCACTTGAGTAAACAGTATAAAATGCCTTAATTTGCATAACCCCGCTCCTTGTAGGGATAAAACAGCAATACACCAACAATACAGTGGATTTGCCAAAAACGTACGCACTATTATGATAATTACAGAGGTTAATATATGCAGTTTCATATGTACTTAGTTTAAATTTTGTAGCAATTATTCCATGACAGCACCAGTGGCTCATTACCAGTGCACTTTTATTTTTTTACTCTCCCTGTGGACTGTAATCAAGCACTGAGTTTATGTAAATACAATCACACTCTGGTAAAATCTCTTTTAAGTTCTGGATGGCATATATATTGTTAATACAATATCATATTAATTGGGAATAATGCAGTTGTTAACCCCAGTACTGACATTTATGCATGTCGGTGGATTTCAAAGGATTCTATTTGTAGTTTTGTATGATTATATTGCAATTTTGTATGAACACAGAATATGACCTGTTCTACATTGGATTCTACTTTAGATTATATTGTAGATTTGTATGCATGCACTCAATCTGACCTGATCTACTTTGGCTCTCCCACTGGATGTACTGTATGTCACTAAATCAAAGCCTTTTCTTTCTCCCTCCCATTCTCTCTCTCCCTCGCTGCCTGCCTGTAGGCTGCTGTCTGCCCCTGGTACTGGCCTGTCTGTCCTGCCAGTGCTCCACACTGATCCTGGGCCTGTTAGAGGCCTGCTCCTCCTGCCTCCACACCTTCTGCTCCTCCTGCTTCTGCTGCTGTTCCTGCTGCTGTGCTGCCCTCCAGGAAGCACCTGTGTAAGGCCTTACACTGCCACACCCACTGCCACCAGATCCTGTTCGAGTCCTGCTGCGAGCCCACCGAGTGTCTGGAGTTCTTTCTGGAATGTTGTGAGCTCTGCCACAAGAGTTAGTTAGTCTTGAACCTCAATTTCCGGCTTTCTCACGTGACATAATGTAGACTTGGAACTAGTTATTAGCTAGCTACGTACAATCATACACCCAGTTCAACCAATTCACTATGACTTCACTTAATTTCAAGAGGACAGATCAACAAAAACTTAAATGGTCAGAATCTATTATTAGTGGCACTGGTCAACGTGTGGGTAGTGGTCTGAGATTTAACTCTACAGCTAAAGTGAACGTACAGCCAATGTATTGAACTATGAGTAATTGCTATAGGTAATTGAGTCAGTGGACAAATTTACTTAGAAAATGGTCTATATGTCCGCATCACAGAGACATTGGTCATTACAGTGACACAGACCTACTGGTGGGGTACATGACAGGGCTTCCCAACATCTACAATTTTTGAGTCAGTTTATGTATGTCAACAAGGAAATACCCTCTCATTAATGTTCTCTGCCATTTGTTAAGGTCACTTGATATACACTACATCACCAAAGGTTTGTGAACACCCCTTCAAATGAGTGGATTTGGCTATTTCAGCCATACCCATTGCTGACAGGTGTATAAAATCATGCACACAGCCATACATTCGCCATAGACAAACATTGGCAGTACAATGGCCTTACAGAGCTCAGTGACCTTCAAGGTGGCACCATCATAGGATGCCACCTTTTACAACAAGTCAGTTTATCACATTTCTGCCCTGCTAGAGCTGCCCCGGTCATCTGTAAGTGCTGTTATTGTGAAGTGGAAATGTCTAGGAGTGGCAATGGCTCAGCCGCGATGTGGTAGCTCACAGAACAAGCTCACAGAACGGGACCTCCAAGTAAGTAGCGTGTAAAAATTGTCTGTCCTCAGTTGCAACCCTCACTACCAAGTTCCAAACTGCCTCTGGAAGCAACGTCAGCACAATAACTGTTCATCGGGAGCTTCATGAAATGGCTATTCATAGCCAAGCAGCCACACACAAGTCTAAGATCACCATGCGCAATGTCAAGCGTCGGCTGGAGTGGTGTAAAGCTCGCAGCCGTTGGACTCTGGAGCAGTGGAAACGCATTCTCTGGCAGTTTGACGGAAAATCTGGATTTGGTGGTTTCCAGGAGACCTGCCCGAATTGACAATGCCCCCGTGCACAAAGTGAGGTCCATACAGAAATGGTTTCTCGATATCGGTATGGAAAAACTTGGCCTGCACAGAGCCCTGAACTCAACCCCATCGAACACCTTTGGGATGAATTGGAATGCCAACTGCGAGCCAGGCCTAATCGCACAACAATCAGTGACCTCACTAATTCTTGTGTCTGAATGGAAGGAAGTCCCCGGAGCGATGTTCCAACATCTAGTGGAAAGCCTTCCCAGAAGAGTGGAGGCTGTTAAAGCAGCAAAGGGGGGACCAATTCCATTTTAATGCCCATGAATTGTGAATGAGATATTCGACGAGCAGGTGTCCACATACTTTTGGTCATGTAGTGTATATGTCAATATCTGTATTCACTATGGGTAAAATGGAGTATAAACACTATCAATCAAACATACCGTGTGACTTTGTGGAAAGTTATTGTGAATAATGTTATTTACCTCCCACGAACATCAGCAACTGGAATGTTCTAACTGTTGTGGGATCAACTGAACATCAAGAAATATGCATCTTGTAATGCTGATTAAATAATGTTGGGGCAAATTAGCAATTAAAATATTGTAATGATTCTGACCCCAATGTATCCCAGTAGAAAGAAAGGGCTCCCTTCACTGTGGTTCAGTCTGGGTTCTCTCCATATACGATACCTGCTTTGACTCCTACCTTCACAATCCTTAACAGCTATGGGATGGAGCAATGTCGAACGTGTCAGCTCAGTTTTTAATTCCTTTTCATGTGTCAGATAAAGCACTTAAAACATGAAAGGACGCCTTGCGTCAACGCAAAAGGCTGACAAGAAGCAGCAATAAATGTAATATTTATCCTGTGTGTGATTTTTGGGAGATCAATTCCTAAACATCAAGGGGTCTTTTGAAAATGCGAAAGCTTGAAGATCGATGTCAGCTCCTTTAAGCTCTTTGCAAATGATGACAGCCAAGAGGCAGGTGTAAATAGCCAAAAATACAACAAAGCCCAACCAAAAGACAACACTGTCAAGCTGTCCCAGGCTAGCTGAAAGAGGCTCATTTAAAGGCACGTTAGAGCAAAAATATTGAATCAAAGCATCCCTTTTACACACAACACATCTTAATTCTGCTTTCTGCCAATGACAAATAACAGTGATGACATTTAATTTAGAGCTTGATGACCATATACAAGAAAATAAACACTCATGTTTGTTTCACTTGTCCCCTTCAATTTGTCTCACCCATGGTCCAATGGTTTATGAGAGAGAATAAAGTAGACGGCACAGGTCAACATTTTGATTTATGGCCCTGTGTCCAGATGATGCGTACATGTCCAAATATGGGCATCCGGCCAGGACATCCTGTTCCTGTTGTCACGTGTTAGAGGGTGTGTTATTTTATATCTATATTGCATCTATTCCTTTGAAGTTGTCATGCTGATTGATGTCTAGGGACCTGGTTGAACTGGGGGTTCTGTGTTTGAACTTTTGAAAGAGTATGGCCCCACACCCCCAGTTTTATTGCCCTTATGGTTGCTATCTATGAAGCAGGAATGTCTGGGAAGGTGATTGTGTGGGTGGGTGGGTATGTGTGTATGTGTTAGAAACAAGGTCCCTTGGCATTGTGTACATTTCAAGCTTTCAACAACAATAAAACAGCCATCTAAATAATGTTTCTCAGCCTAACACACTGTTGAGCTTCCTATTTAGTTCTCTTTATATGTACATGCACAGAGCTTCCAGATGGCTCCAGCCTATGGATGTTCGGTGCATGTACACCGGGGAGATTAGAACCCCAAAGAAAAGATCCTAAAGGTAATTTCAGATTCAGGTTTAGGGTGTAATAACTTTAGGGAAACCACATTTCACACTATGTACAGACATAGAGAGCCAACACATAAATGTGTAACAGGGATGAATGGATATTCAATGTATAACAGTAGTCTTCAGTAACAAGCAATACGTGTTAAATATGTGTCACAGTCAATCATGACAACCTCTTTATGAAAGGGCTTTCATAAGTCATATGCAAAACCATAAAACTCTGACAAGAAAACAATGAAAACCTTAACACGACTACACGCATTGCCATTATTTTAGTTACCATCCACCAATGGTTGAATTTGGTAAAATTGTGTGATGGCGATTGGCTGCAGAGGTTTTGCTTCTGAGAATCCCCGTCTAACAGTCGCTTCCCAATCACTTGTGTCCATTTTTAAAACCAATGATTTAATTCAAAATATTTACTACATACATTTTAACACACGTTATAATTCAACATTTTTACTATTTCTTACAGATAAAGGGTCTGGTTAGCCCTGACCATTATCCGTTTACAATTCACCATCGCAAAGACGCTTGCCCGCTCCATCAAAGCTCCGGACGTTTTTGCTCCGGACGTTTTCGCTCTAATTGTTCACGATTTTGGAAAAGACTGTCCAGCTCATTCATCACGCCCTTTAAAACTGAACACAGGTATAAAAAAGTTGACATCCTTGCATGCTTTGGAAAATACATATGAACTGACAGATTTCGTCGCATTTGCACTATATCTGTCATGTTACTGTGGTCTTTTTAAAAGTCAATAAACGTGTGTAAAGTGTACACGTTTGTTTCACTGTAGATTTGTTTAAGCCCACCTAGAAGCACCTGATTTATCCCACAGCATTAATTAATAAGCTGGGTAGAAACTGTTTAGCCATAAGTAAAGGCCTTTCATGAAGAGGCTGTCATGATTGACTGTGACACATATTTAACACGTATTGCTTGTTACCAAAGACTACTGTTGTACATTGAATATCCATTCATCCCTGTTACACATTTATGTGTTGGCTTTCTATGTCTGTACATAGTGTGAAATGTGGTTTCCCTAAAGTTATTACACCCTAAACCTGAATCTGAAATTAACTTTAGGATCTTTTCTTTGGGGTTCTAATCTCCCCGGTGTACATGCACCGAACATCCATAGGCTGGAGCCATCTGGAAGCTCTGTGCATGTACATATAAAGAGAACCTTGCATGTACATTGCTCTGTTTGTTCTGCTTGCTCTGTGCATGTACATATAAAGAGGACCTTGTTTCTAACACACACACACAATCACCCTCCCAGACATTCCTGCTTCATAGATAGCAACCATAAGGCAATAAAACTGGGGGTGTGGGGCCATACTCTTTCAAAAGTTCAAACACAGAACCCCCCCAGTTCAACCAGGTCCCTAGACATCAATCAGCATGACAACTTCAAAGGAATAGATGCAATATAGATTTAAAATAACACACCCTCTAAGACGTGACAACAGGAACAGGATGTCCTGGCCGGATGCCCATATTTGGATATGTCACCTGGACACAGGGCCATAAATCGACATTTTGACCCGTGCCGTCTACTTTATTCTCTCTATTATGGTACCAATTTGGCCTAATGCATAGGTCTCATATGCCCAACTTGCACACAACCCTTTTGGTCATTAAAGCCCCATTAATACCTGGTTCTAACATATGTCTGTTGTCCTGATCTTGTCCACATTCTGATTGTGCCCACATTTTACAACAGGTGTAGACAATCAAAAGATGTGATAGAGCTTCCTGACCACCTCTGGATGTAGTTGAAGACGCATATAGCATTTCGCATCACCCACAATAGCATCTGCTAAACGTGTATGTGACAAATAACATTTTATTGGAGTAATTATGGACAATGACACCTACAATTCCTCCAGAATTAAGATCATGTCTTCATTAGAAACCAAGTACCTACTGGCACTGTGGTCGGATGCCTCAGTCCAATCGAAATACTGAACAAAAACATATAAAGCAACATACAACAATTTCTAAGATTTTACTGAGTTACAGTTCATATAAGGGAATCAGTCAATCAAAATAAATAAATTAGGCCCTAATCTATGAATTTCACATGACTGGGAATACAGATATGCATCCGTTGGTCACACAAAAAAATGCATTTGCCTAATGCAGCACGGCACATCTTCATATAAAGTTGATCAGACTGTTGATTGTGGCCTGTGGAATGTTGTCCCCCTCACATTGATCCAGTGCATCCCAAACATGCTCAATGACATGTCTGGTGAGTATGTACGCCATGGAAGAACTGGGACTTTTTCAGCTTCCAGGAGTTTTGTACAGATCCTTGCAACTTGAGGCCGTGCATTATCATGCTGAAACGTGAGGTGATGGCGGCAGATGAATGGCATGACAATTATGCCTGCCCATACCATAACCCCACTGCCTGTTATTGTCCCCAGCACAAGGTGTAATGATCATGCTGTTTAATCAGCTACTTGATTGGCCACACCTGTCAGGTGGATGGATTATCTTGTCAAAGAAGAAATGCTCACTAACAGGGATGTAAACAATTTTGTGCACAACATTTTGAGAATTAAGCTTTTTATGCATACGGAAAATGTCTGGGATCTTTTATTTCAACTCATGAAACATGGGACCAACACATGTTGCGTTTACATTCTTGTTCAGTGTTGATCACGCATATAGAAAATAAAGATATTAATGAAGAGATATTGTCTCGAATGAGAGAGAAATGGTTCCCAAATCCAATTCCAGCGCAAAATCTAATATTTTAAAGACATTGTACAGAAAGGCCAACTAACATACCGAACATGCCGCCCCAGGTGTGGAAAGCTCTTTATTTAGAAAGACTCACAGCTGTAATCGCTGCCAAAGGTGCTTCTACAAAGTTTTGACTCAGGGGTGTGAATACTTATGTAAATTAGATGATAGTTCTGTATTTCATTTTCAATAAAATTGCAAAAAAATGTAAACATGTTTTCACTTTGTCATTATGGGGCATTGTGTGTAGATGGGTGAGAGAGAAATATTTAATCAATTTTGAATTCAGGCTGTAACACAACAACATGTGGAATAAGTTGAGGTGTATGAATACTTTCTGAAGGCAAGTTGTTACTCCTTGTGTATAATTACTTTTATTATTTTGTGTTAATTTTTATGTTATTTCTCTATTTTCTTTCTCTTAATTGATGGGAAGGGCTCGTATGTAAGCATTTCACTGTTCATCCACACCTGTTTACAAAGCATGTGACAGAGAAACATTTAATTTGAACTGATGCGTAAAGTCCATAGCTTTCTGTAAGCATGATTTTGAGGCCACTGTCCAATATGATGTTGTACAATAAGATGGACACTTTAGGCTACTTTCATATTTACACGTACACTTTATTCCTTTATAAAGCCATGGTATTTGCTTTACATGCATGCACCTTTCAGCTTTTTATCCATTGCCCCTTTTATACATTTTCATAACCTATCGCAAGACGCATGGTTATTATCATATTAGAGATTCTTTGAAAAACAAACATTTGGTATACCTTTTCTTAAGACATGCCTGAACACAACCAATGCACCTAGGCCTTGTGATGGAAAATGTTATCCTGTGAAAAGTCAGCCTTCAAAATAATCCTTGGTTCCTGCCTGTGCTTGGTAAAGATATGGGGGGGTGACATGACCCCCTACATAGGACCATCTGGCAGAACGCCCAGAATATGTTCTTTAATTTAAGATAGGAGACGGTGCCGGACACATGCCGGAACCAACCCTATGAACTATGCCTATGTCATGTGTCTGTGAGCAGTATATAAGAAAACTAACGAGACTGACCAGATTCATGAGGAATGCTTTTCAGTATTTAAGGTGTTCCCACATATGCTGAGCACTTGTTGGCTGCCAGATCATCTGATGCACTCTCCTTGGTCAAATATCCCTTAAACAGCCTGGAGGTGTGTTTTGGGTCATTGTCCTGTTGAAACACAAATGATAGTCCCATGAATCACAGACCGTGTCACGACCAAAGCATCATCACACCTCCTCCATGCTTCACGGTGGAAACCACTCATGAGGAGATCATCTGTTCAGCTACTCTGTGTCTCACAAAGACATTGCAGTTGCAAGCAAAAATCTCAAATTTAGACTCATCAGACCAAAGGACAGATTTCCACTACTGGTGTTTCTTGGCCCAAGCAAGTCTCTTATTATTGGTGTCCTTTAGTAGGGGTTTCTTTGCAGCAATGTGACCATGAAGGCCTGATTCACGCATTCTCCTCTGAGCAGTTGATGTTGAGAAAGGGTGGCTACTTTGAAGAATCTCAAATCTCAACTTTATATTTTGATTTGTGTAACACTTTTTTGATTATTAGATGATTCCATATGTGTTATTTCACAGTCTTGATGTCTTCATTATTATTCTACAATGTGTAGAATAGTAAAAATAAAGAAAAACCCTTGAATTAGTAGGTGTGTCCAAACTTTTGACTGGTACTGTATATAACAATCACTATAATTGCCAGATCTGCATACAGTGCTATTTGTCCTTTAGTGTCATGCCCTGACCATAGAAAGTCCTTAGTTCTCTATGGTGTAGTAGGTCAGGGTGTGACTAGGGGGTGATCTAGTATAGATATTTCTATGTGGGTGCTAATATGGTTCCCAATTAGAGGCAGTTGTTTATCGTTGCCTCTGATTGGGGATCATATTTAGGTAGGTGGTTTCCCCACCTGCATTTGTGGGATATTGTTTTGTGTATGTGCACCACGTCGACGGTTCGTTATGAGTTATTGTTTTGTTCTTGCTAAGTTTCACTTTATAATAAATATGTGGAACTCAACATCCGCTGCGCCTTGGTCCGTCTCTCCTCACGTACGTGACATTTAGGGTCAAGTGCAATTAGAAAATTAGGATTATGTATTATTTTCAAGGGTTTTGTGATGTGTAAATCAGATTCCCATCATCAATTATTGCAGGTTCTTCAAATTATATTTGTAATGCTAGAATATAAGAAGGATAACGTGGATTTTTTAATTTATATTTATGTTCTGCCAAATTGGAAATGTGTGAGTAATTCAAGAACTTTTCTTGTTGTTAAAAAAATAAAAATCTGGTTTTACTGAAATTCTGATCTAAAGAAGTTAACAAATTATTTTACCTCTATTGTGATTGTAGGAATGGGAATAAGTGAGCCTAATGTTTTACTGAACTTTTAAAGAAGAATTGCAAACGGATCTAATGAGCTGAACGAAATGGCTCGACATGCCTTTCTTTTGTTGAATTTGACAACTGACAACTTGCAAAGTGAGACAATAATGAGCCGCTGTATATGGATATTTGCACATGCCTGTTTTTGCAACAACAAAAAAATCCAGTGATGAGGATGATGATTGGATTGTTGTTATTATTCTTTTTACAATTTATTACTATTTTTGTAGCTATTAATATGATAGTGTTTATGATTAATACCAATATAAGTATCATTATCATAAATATTGTTATTATTACTAATTGACGAAGATCACAAAGGAATAATTGGTAGGATCTTGGTGTCTATGATTGTTATTGTCATTGTCAGTATTGGAATTGATCTAACAGCAGTAATGGTGATATGTTTATTGTTATCATTATTGCTATTATTATTATTGAAATTGCTGTAATTGGTGAAAACCATAATTGGATGTTGTTGAATATTGGGAAGGTGAGTACTGTTATATTATTGTTGGTATATTTCTTTAATGGCTAATATTGTTAGTATGATTATCACTATTGATACAATTAGTTATTGTCATTAGTATTATGTTCCACTTTTTGCTGATATCTGGTTGTCTTGTTGTCCTCAGTACTATCTAATTGATTTATCCATTTCTTTATTTCGTTTTTTTATTTTTATTTCCCATTTGTTTTGTAGCTAATTCCAAAAAAATGATACTCCCCTCATGGTCATGCCATGGGCTTACGTTTGAGGGGTGGCAGCATTGAAAAAGCTTTTTGGGACAGTCACAATTTCTTACTCGGGCCACGCCAATTGATGGTTGAAGGTGTGCTTTAGGACGCTAAAGGCATGTTCCGTGTACGTGGGTGGTATGATAGTATCAGGGACAACACCCCTATTTGGGATGGGGGAGGCTATGACGGGAGAGATATTGCAATACAATTGGAGGGTTACTAATTTGCAGCTACATAATGCTTAGTAGTGTATATATTAAGGTACAGCTACATGGATAGATGTCAGACATTGATTCTGGTAGTATTGGTAAGTATGGATACATTCAGGGTGTCTACCAGCTTGATCATCATGGTACTTGTCAGTAGTAATTTTACAGGCACATATTACAGTAAGCATAATTGAAACTCATTATGGTAAGTGGTGAAATAAGTATAGCTACAGTAGTTATAATTGTAAAGGTTTTTGATCCGAATGGGCAATCTGTCCAAACAGATCCGCAAGGAAGGTGAATCCCTTAAATATGCTATTGGACTATAAACATATTTGGCTAATTATCTATATGATCCAAATAATGATGATGCACACTGATTCGAAAATATATATACTAATCTATCGAGCTCACAAGCAACAAATTACTATTATGGTGGGAGATAATACAGGTTTAAAAGGAAGTCACACTAGAAACTATCACCCACATGAAATAATGAATTTCATGGACACATCAGAACTAGTGGATATATGGTAGCATAAAAATCCAGACCTAGTTATGTATACAGTACATTGATTACTTTCTTGTACTCCTTCGTGCTGGCACCAAAAGTAAAACACGTTTTGATAGGGGACAGAATGTTGTCGGACCATCAAATAATTGGCATCCACATCACTCTTACAGAATTTCCACATGGGCGAGGATATTGGAAATGTAATAAAAGGCTACTGAATGACAAACTGTTTTTAACCAAGACAAAGGATTTTATAAATGACTTTTTCCTGCGTAACATACTGTAGGTAGAGCAGATTCCCTTATTGTATGTGACACTTCTAAATATGCCTTCAGATGTAATGCAATTCAATAGGATTGCTCAGTTATACATTTGTGTACTTTTTCATACTGGTCCCCCATATCCCCGGCATTGAAAGCGCCATGCTCTACCAACTGAGCCACACGGGACCATACTACTTAATGGACAACTAAAAAATACAACTTTTACATTAGCATGTTGTTTCCCAATAAAATAGTCTGATGGTGAAGTTGACATACTCTGTATTTATATCCCTAAAGAAATAAATGAATTTACTTAAACAAATTTCAATAGAAAGTTAGCAAAAAAAGGTAAGATCTTGCTACCATGGGAAGCTCTATTTGTTGAAAAATCACCCTGATGAATTCTTTAGTCATATCCCTGTTTTCCATATTTGCTTATGGCCCTGCCGACACTGAATTATTTGTTTTTGAAATTATTAGTGCAAAATATATTTCACTTTTATTTGGAACGGCAAACCAGACAAAATTAAACATGCTTATTTATATAATGAATATGAGTTCGGGGGGCTAAAATGATTCAATTCAAATATTAAAGCATTAAACCTCTCACTAAAAACATCAGTCATACAAAAGTTATACTGTCCATTAGATTAGTAAGAATGGCTCACCCCTTGTTGAAAACGTGCCTTTTTCCTTTTATCCAGATTACAACCTCTCACTTTAATTTAATTGAAAATGGAACCTTTTTCTAAATATTGCCCTTTCTAAAAGAAGCCATAGAAAGGCAGTTTAATCCTCCAGAAGTCAGAACAAATATTATGGTTAAATTTAAATATACTAATTGATTAAAAAAAACATTATTTATGGAAACATTGAAAAAAGGAATTATCTTTGTTAATGATATTATGAATAGGAAAAGTGGTGTTATGTCACGTGCAGTTAACACAAATATATGGAAATGTTAGCTCTATACAAAATTACAACAAAAATGGAGCAGGCAAGTGGAACGGGGAGGAGGTGGAGAACTTGTATGTCTGCCCTTTATTGAAGACAAATTGGCATAAAAAAAAATATACCAATTTTACTTGGACCAAAATGTTGACAGCGGTGCCATACAGGTTGCAAAATAGTTGGGAAGAGATTTTCGATGTACCAATTCTGTAGCACATGGTTTATAAACCGACACAAAAAACAATGAAATTATTATACAAAATTCCTGCCACATAGATAATTATGTGTATGGAGCAAAGAACCATTTCATCTCTGCAGATTTTTCTACGAAGAGACAGAATCGTTATATCACTTATTGTGGTATTGGCACTATGTAGTTTTTTCTGGTCACAGGTTCAGGAATGGTTGAAAAATTAACATTTATCTAAAATTACCCTACAAATAGCAAGGTTGGGAGGTTTGGAAAGACTCCGTCAACAAAATAATAACACTTTTAGTACAAATATTTATCTTTAACTTACAATCTGTAGATATAATGCGATTAGAAAGGTTCAGAATTTATGTGAAACATCACAGCACAGTTGAAACATACATGGCACATGGAAATTATAAAAGGGTGTTTTGCAAAGGTACAACACATAACCAAAAATACAGTGCCTTCGGGAAGTATTCAGAACCCTTGACTTTTTCCACATTTTGTTACGTTACAGCCTTATCCTAAAATTGATTAAATAGTTTTTTTCCCCTCATCAATTTACACCCCAGAATGACTAAGCAAAAACAGGTTTTTAGAAATGTTTGAAATTTTATTACAAAACTGAAATATCATATTTACATAAGTATTCATCACTGGACATCAGCATCACTGGACAGCTAATTTTAGGTCTCTCCAGAGATGTTCAATTGGGTTCAAGTCCGGCCTTTGGCTGGGACACTCAACAACACTGAAACTTGTCCCGAAGCCACTCCTGCGTTGTATTGGCTGTGTGCTTAGTGAATACATCAAAACTATGAAATAACACATATGGAATCATGTAGTAGCCAAAAAAAGTGTTAAACAAATCGTGGTTTATATAGCTAGATCGCTACTCTACTGGTGCCCAAAAATTGCATTTCAATTGACAAGTGTGCCTTGTTAAAAGTTCATATGTGGAATTTCTTTCCTCCTTAATGCGTTTCAGCCAATTAGTTGTGTTGTGACAAGGTAGGGGTGATTATGCAGAAGATAGCCCTATTTGGTAAAAGACCATGCCCATATTATGGCAAGAACAGCTCAACTCAGCAAAGAGAAATTACAGTCCATCATTACTTTAGACACATGAAGGTCAGTCAATCCGGAAAATTTCAAGACATCAAGCGCTATAATGAAACTGGCTCTCATGAGGACGGCCAGAGGAAAGGAAGACCCAGAGTTAACCCTGCAGCAGGGGATAAGTTCATTAGTTACCAGCCCAAATATATATTTTTTAAATTGCAGCCCAAATAAATGCTTCAGAGTTCAAGTAACATACACATCTCAAGATCAACTGTTCAGAGGAGACTGTGTGATTCAGGCCTTCATGGCCTGCTTCAAATTGCAGTAAAGAAACCACTACTAAAGGACACCAATATGAAGAAGAGACTTGTTTTGACCAAGAAACATGAGCAATGGATTGTAGACCAGTGGAAATCTGTCCTTTGGTCTGATGAGTCCAAATTTGAGAGTTTTGGTTCCAACCACCGTGTCTTTGTGAGACGCAGAGTAGGTGACCTGATGATCTGTGTGGTTCCCACCATGAAGCATGGGGGATGAGGTGTGGGGGTTGCTTTGCTGGTGACATTATCAGTGATTTATTTAGAATTCAAGGCACACTTAACCAGCATGGCTCCCACAGCATTCTGCAGCAATACTCCATCCCATGTGGTTTGCGCTTAGTGGGACTATCATTTGTTTTTAAACAGGACAATGACCCAACACACCTCCAGGGTGTTTAAGGTCTATTTGACCAAGAAGGAGAGTGATGGAGTGCTGCATCAGATGACCTGGCCTCCACAATCACCCGACCTCAACCCAGTTGAGATGGTTTGGGATGAGTGGGACCGCAGAGTGAAGGAAAAGCAGTCAACAAGTGCTCAGCATATGTGGGAGCTCCTTCAAGACTGGTTGGAAAAGCATTCCTTGTGAAGCTGGTTGAGAGAATTACAAGGGTGTGTAAAGCTGTCATCAAGTCAAAGGGTGGCTACTTTGAAGAATCTCAAATATAAAATATAGTTTGATTTGTTTAACACTTTTTTTTGCTTCGTGACACAACGCGAAGCGACACAACGCGAAGTGCCTGGTTACGGGCCGTGGTGTGTTGGCAAAATACCCAAAACCCCTAAGGTGCCTTATTGCTATTATAAACTGGTCACCAATGTAATTAAAGCAGTAAAAATATGATGCTTTGTCATACCCGTGGTAAAAGGTCTGATGTGCCACACCTCTCCGACAATCAGCATTCAGTGCTCGAACCACCTAGGTTATTACTCTATATAAGCTGTTTAAACTACTTTTTATTTTCTTGATCCTAATGACATAGGCCTAGATGTAAAACAGCCAAGGTGATAAAGCAACGACCCTGGAATAAAAACAAAATGTGTGTGGGTGGAGAGAGGATTGTTTTTTTACATGTTTATTCGCTTTGGATTGTCATAACTCCATCTCTTCTTGGCTATTGTGCCATGGCTGTGTCTGGGTTGGTTGTAAGTTAAACTTACGTATTCCTTTATAAGTAGTGTGATGCTTAAGACACATTTCTACTGGCAGTCATTAGTGGCCAGTAGAATCTATGTTCCTTTTTCCTCCTTCCTTTTTTTGTCGAAATAAAACAGGATATAATGAGGACTACATGACATATTCCTTGCATGTAATCAACATAAAGAACTGGTCTTGTGATATACAGTATATAGGTAGTTTTCTCTTAATTGGATCCACTGAAATGAGCAGGCTGGGCTGACATGCCTAAAGGCTTGCTTGGACTTTCTAAATATGAGCATGAGTTTATAATATTGTGCTGTTATTATTTCTATGAATCTAATCTATTGTTTTTTGTTGTTTTTTCAGACTTTTCCCCCAAGCTTGGCACACCTGTATTTGAGGAGTTTCTCCCATTCTTCTCTGCAGATCCTCTCATACTCTGTCAAGTTGGATGGGGAGCTTTGGAGCACAGATCTTTTCAGGTCTCTCCAGAGATGTTAGATCGGGTTCAAGTTTCGGCTCCAGCCGGGCCACTCAAGGACATTCAGATACTTTTCCCAAAGCCACTACTGCATTGTCTTGGCTATGTGCTTAGGGTCATTGTCCTGTTGGAAGGTGAACCTTCGCCCCAGTCTGAGGTCCTGAGCGCTCTGGAGCAGGTTTTCATCAAGGACCTTTGTGTTTTGCTCCGTTCATCTTTACCCCAATTCTGACTAGTCTAAAACCTTACCAAGTGAGGAGAAATTAGCTCACAGTTCAGTCTTTGTGCTTGCTATGGGGCTTTCGAGTCATCACACCGCCGCCACTGAGAAGGCAGGCGCTTGAAGAACTCCATTCAGGGCACTGTGGCATGGTGCGAATGAAGGAGATCGCACGCAGCTACTTTTGGTGTCCAGGTTTGGACGCAGCTATCGAAGACAAGGCTAAGTCAAGTTCCGCATGTCAACAAAAAAACATTTGTATTATTATTTATTTTTTATTTCACCTTGATTTAACCAGGTAGGCTAGTTGAGAACAAGTTCTCATTTACAACTGCGACCTGGCCAAGAAAAAAGCAAAGCAGTTCGACACATACACCAACACAGTTACACATGGAATAAACAAACATACAGTCAATAATACAGTAGAAAAAAATCTATATACCGTGTGTGCAAGGTAAGGCAATAAATAGGCCAGGGTGTCGAAGTAATTACAATATACCAATTAAACACTGGAGTGATTGATGTGCAGAAGATGAATGTGCAAGTAGAGATACTGGGGTGCAAAGGAGTAAGATAAATAAATACAGTATGGGGATGAGGTAGTTGGATGGGCTATATTACAGATGGGCTATGTACAGGTGCAGTAATCTGTGAGCTGCTCTGATAGCTGGTGCTTAAAGTTAGTGAGGGAGATATGAGTCTCCAGCTTCAGTGATTTTTGCAGTTCGTTCCAGTCATTGGCAGCAGAGAACTGGAAGGAAAGGAGGAATTGGCTTTGGGGGTGACTAGTGAGACATAACTGCTGGAGTGCGTGCTACGGGTGGGTGCTGCAATGGTGATCAGTGAGCTAAGATAAGGTGGGACTTTAACTAGCAGAGATTTGTAGATGACCTGGAGCCAGTGGGTTTGGCGATGAGTATGAAGAGAGGGTCAGCCAACGAGAGCGTACAGGTCGCAGCGGTGGGTAGTATATGGGGCTTTAGTGACAAAACGGATGGTACTGTGATAGACTGCATTCAATTTGTTGAGTAGAGTGTTGGAGGCTATTTTGTAAATGACAACATCGAGGATTGATAGGATGGTCAGTTTTACGAGGGTATGTTTGGCAGCATGAAGGAAGGATGCTTTGTTGTGAAATAGGAAGCTGGTTCTAGATTTAATTTTGGAGATGCTTGATGTGAGTCTGGAAGGAGAGTTTACATTCTAACCAGACACCTAGGTATTTGAATTTGTCCACATATTCTAAGTCAGAACCGTCCAGAGTAGTGATGCTGGACGGGCGGGCAGGTGCAGGCAGCGATTGGTTGAAGAGCATGCATTTCGTTTTACTTGCATTTAAGAGCAGTTGGAGGTTGTATGGCATTGAAGCTCGTCTGGAGGTTAGTTAACACAGTGTCCAAAGAAGGGCCAGAAGTTTACAGAATGGTGTCGTCTGCGTAGAGGTGGATCAGAGAATCACCAGCAGCAAGAGCGACGTCATTGATGTAAACAGAGAAGAGAGTCGGGCCGAGAATTGAACCCTGTGGCACCCTCATAGAGACTGCCAAAGGTCCAGACAACAGGACTTCCGATTTGACACACTGAACCCTATCAGAGAAGTAGTTGGTGAACCAGGTGAGGCGGTCATTTGAGAAACCATGGCTGTTTAGTCTGCCGCTAAGAATGTGGTGATTGACAGAGTCGAAAGCCTTGGCCAGGTCAATGAATACAGCGGCACAGTAATGTCTCTTCACGATGGCGGTTATGATAACGTTTACGACCTTGAGCGTGGCTGAGGTGCACCCATGACCAGCTCTGAAACCAGATTGCATACTGGAGAGGGTATGGTGGGATTCTAAATGGTCGGTCATCTGTTTAACTTGGCTTTTCGAAAACCTTAGAAAGGCAGGGTAGGTCTCCCCCTTTGAAGAGGGGGATGATCACAGCAGCTTTCCAATCTTTGGTGATCTCAGACAATACGGAGGAGAGGTTGAACAGGCTAGTAATAGGGGTTGCAACAATTTAGGCAGATCATTTTAGAAAGAGAGGGTCCAGATTGTCTAGCCTGGCTGATTTGTAGGGGTCCAGATTTTGCAGTTCTTTCAGAACATCAGCTATCTGGATTTGGGTGAAGGAGAAATGGGGGAGGCTTGGGCGAGTTGCTGTGGGGGGTGCCGGGCAGTTGACCGGTAGCCAGGTGGAAAGCATGGCCAGCCGTGGAAAAATGCTTATTGAAATTCTCAACAGTAGTGGATTTATCGGTGGTGACGGTGTTTCTTACCCTCAATGCAGTGGGCAGCTGGGAGGAGGTGCTCTTATTCTCCATGGACTTTACAGTGTCCCAGAACTTTTTTGAGTTTGTGGTACAGGATGCACATTTCTGCTTGAAAAAGCTAGCCTTAGCTTTCCTAACTGCCTGTGTATATTGGTTCCTAACTTGCATATCACAGGGGGCTACTGCAGCACCCCACAGGATGTTTTTGTGCTGGTCAAGGGCAGTCAGGTCTGGAGTGAACCAAGGGCTATATCTGTTCCTGGTTCTACATTTTTTGAATGGAGCATGATTATTTAAGATGGTGAGGAAAGCAATTTTGAAGAATAACCAGGCATCCTCTACTGACGTGATGAGGTCAATATCATTCCAGGATACCCTGGCCAGGTCGATTTAGAAAGGCCTGCTCCCCGAAGTGTTTTAGGGAGCGTTTGAGAGTGATGAGGGGTGGTCGCTTGACCGCAGACCCATTACGGATGCAGGCAAGGAGGCAGTGATCACTGAGATCTTGGTTGAAAACAGCAGAGGTGTATTTGGAGGGCAGGTTGGTTAGGATGATATCTATGAGGGTGCCCATGCTTACAGATTCGGGGTTGTACCTGGTAGGTTCATTGATCATTTGTGTGAGAATGAGGACATCAAGCTTAGATTGTAGGATGGCCAGGGTGTTAAGCATGTCCCAGTTTAGATCACCTAGCAGCATGAGCTCTGAAGATAGATGGGGGGCAATCAATTCACATATGGTGTCCAGGACACAGCTGGGGGCAGAGGGTGTTCTATAGCAAGCGCAATGGTGCGATACTTGTTTCTGGAAAGGTGGATTTTTAAAAGTAGAAGCACGAATTGTTTGGGTACAGACCTGAATAGTAAGACAGAACTCTGTAGGCTATTTCTGCAGTAAATTGCAACACCGCCCCCTTTGCAGTTCTATCTTGTTGGAAAATGTTATAGTTAGGGATGGGAAATGTCAGGGTTTTTGGTGGCCTTCAGACATGGCTCGGACATCCGGGTTGGCAGAGTGTGCTAAAGCAGTGAATAAACAAACTTAGGGAGGAGGCTTCTAATGTTAACATGCATGAAACCAAGGCTTTTACGGTTACAAAAGTCAACAAATAAGAGAACCTGGGGAATAGGAGTGGAGATAGGCACTGCAGGTCCTGGATTAAACTCTACATCACCAGAGGAGGACTAGGACAAGGGTACGGCTAAAGGCTATAAGAACTGGTCATCTAGTACGTTTGGAACAGAGAGTAAAAGAAGCAGGTTTCTGGGCGTGATAGAATAGATTCAAGGCATAATGAATGTACAGACAAAGGTATGGTCAGATGTGAGTACATTAGAGGTAGACCTAGGCATTGAGTGATGATGAGAGAGATATTGTCTCTAGAAACATTTAAACCAGGTGATGTCATTGCATATGTGGGAGGTGGAACTAAAATGGTTGGTTAAGGCATATTGAGCAGGGCTAGAGGCTCTACAGTGAAATAAAACAATAATCACTATCCAGAACAGTAATGGACAAGGCATATTGACATTAGGGAGAGGCATGCATAGCCGAGTGATCATAAGGGTCCAGTGAATGGTTGGGCTGGCTGGAGACACAGCGATTCAGACATCTAGCAGGCCAGGGCTAGCAAGCTAGCAGAAAGGACCTTAGAGGGACGTCGCGACGGAGAGAAGTCTGTTTTAGCCTCCTCGTGCGGTTCCGTCAATAGACCAGTCGTGATGGATTAGTAGAGTTCCGTGTAGCAGAGGGGTCCAGTCCAATTGGCAAATGGATCTATTCAGCTAACAGTCCAATATGCTCTAGACAGCTAGCGGCTAGCAGATGGGCATTCAGGGGACGTCGCAACGAAGGGGCCTGTTGGGAAAGAAAAACCTCGGTTAGATTACGTCAGTAGTCCAGTCGTGATGGATAAGCAGGGCTTTGTGTGGTAAAAGGGGCCCAGGCCGATTGGCAAAATAGAAATAGTGGCACGAGAAATTGGCTGATGGACCTATTAGCTAACATGCCTCAGCTAGCACCACTACACCCATGAGACTTCCCAGAGGAGCCTTGGCAGCGAGGCCACAGACTATGCAGGCCCTGGTATGTTCTTTGTCATAGTTGACTCTCACAGCAAATGGCCTGAGGTCACAATGATGAAGAGCTCCTCAGCAGAGAGAACCATCGAAGCACTACGGTCAATCTTCAGTCGCTTCGGATTGCCAACGCAACTTGTTAGCGATAACGGCCCCCAACTGGTGTCTGAAGAGTTGTGGTCATTCATGGAGGCAAATGGAATTCAGCACATCAAATCATCGCCGTATCACCCTGCAACGAACTGCCTAGCTGAAAGATTTATTCAGACGATGAAGCAAGCTTTCAAATCATCACAAGACAACAGGTCCCTCAATGGGTGCCTAAACACCTTCCTGTTGACCTACAGAAACACCCCCCATGCTACAATCAAAGTGACACCTGTGTCAGCCATGATGAAAAGACAGCTTCACACGCGACTCGATGTCCTGAGACTTCCAAAGACTAAACAGGTTGTACAGACACAACAGAGAGCACAGGTGGAGAGACAAAAGACAGAAGCTTCAGAGAGAGTTCTTGTTCGGAGCTACTACAAAAGTTCAAAGTGAGTACCAGCAACAGTAGTCGCACAAACAGGGCCTGTGTCCTACACAGTTCCCATACCGGAGAACATAATCTGGAGGAGACATGTGGATCAAATGTTGCCAGGAACCAACCTCAGAGATGACTCATGTTAAGTGGCAAACCAAGATCAGCTACTGGAGACCTACCATGACTACGAGCCATCACCTGAACATCCTCAGCAGCAACCACAAATGTGGAAAGTGCACCTGACTCACCTGAAACAGCCAGAGTGCCTATTCAGGGTACTGTTACACACCATTCTGGGCATACACCATCACCACTCAGAGTCAGAGTCAATGGGACTGTAGACTCACCTGTACGTCGCCATTACCCTGCAAAAGAAAGACGACCCCTGAAAGGTGAAAGGTTTAATATTTAGTTCAGACTAATCTCCGAAATTGGGGCAGAATACACCCCAGGGTTAAGTCTGGGAAATGAGGCAGTCTTCCCTCTTTCCCTAGGTCAGAAAAGGTTAGTCTGAAAAGTTCCTTTATGTACATAAAGAGAACAGTTATGTTGAAAAGAAAATAATATGAAAAACAGTGAATATTTACGTTTTCCTTACAAGGTATCAAAAGTAAAGGGGGAGGAATATGTTGTGTTCTAGTTTGTCCCTTTATGGATCTCTAACACCCCCCTTTTTTACGTACATTGCAATGCTTGGATTTTTTTGTCCTGTGGAAAGCATTAAATATGCCCACATTAGTTTCTACTCCTGTCTCATGTCCTGTCCTTATATCAGCTGTATAAGTAATAGTGTACTATACAAATCAAATCAAACTTTATTTGCCACCTGCGCCGAATACAACAAGTGTAGACTTTATCGTGAAATGTTTACTTACAAGCCCTTAACCAACAGTGCAGTTCAAGAAGATATAAGAAGAATAAATATTTACCAAGTAGGCTAAAATAAAAAGTAACACAATAAGAACAACAATAACAAGGCTATATACAGGGGGCATCGGTACCAGGTCAGTGTGCAGGGGTACAGGCTAGTTGAGGTAATCTGTACATGTAGGTGAGGGCGAAGTGACTATAGGTGTACCAAAACACTGAAGTGCCATTTTCTCAAAAGTGGGGTTACAAGTTTATCAACATTCACAGCAGAATAACTTTCCCATTGTTCCTCAACTGTAGTGGATGATATACCATTTTGTAGCTCAGTCTCTACTTTTATCCAATGTAAAAAATACAATTTCAAATTTTTCAATATAAGACCGAATCGAACTGGTCGGTCAAATATATATGTATATTTAATTGCATTTTTATTTATTTATTTCTCACAAAGGTATTACTAGTCCTGTTTTAGCCGTCTAATATCTGTTGTCTGTTGCTTGGGCAAAAAAATTGCAGCAGCCCCTCCCCCTAGCATCTGACAGACTGTCAACCTCATTCTTCCACCACTGCTACATCTCTGGAGTCAGGTCCTCCCTCTCCTGTCCTGGCGCTAAAACCCTCATTCATATATTAATCTCTGCACAACTAGACTTCTGTAACTCACTACTCTTTGAAATCAACACAAGCTCCCTCCTTAAACTCCAAATGGTTCAAAACTCTGCAGCCAGACTTCTACATGTACATTTTAGTCATTTAGCCGATGCTCTTATCCAGAGCAATTTACAGTAGCGGACTGATATAGCGATCTGTAGCACATGCAGAAAAATATATTCTTCCACACCCACCTCCATACATCATCCTGCGGCTATGGTTAAGTGCCTTGCTTTCACCAAGGTCGGCTCAGGGATTCAAACCAGACCACTTTTAACCACCACCTGCTGACTTCTCACCCACACCAAGTCCTGGCAGAACATTTTCCTGTCCTATAATTATTTTCAGAGTGTAGTGGTTAAACCATGCCCTATAAGGAATTAGTAGGAATTGTAAATTGGTAGGGGCTATGTCTATCTGTGTTTGACTGGATGACTATTTGAATACACATTTGTGTAGGGGCCGTGGTCACCACCTGGAGATTCCTAAAGATCTATTCTCAGGTAGATTTTAGGATTCCACCAAACAAGTTTTTGTTGAGGAGCTAAGTGTAATTGTGTCGATGCAATAATTGTGCAACTCTTCCACTTTTCCTGTCAGGGGACGGGATTACAGTTGTGTATACACTTCAAAAGGGTTATTTGGCTGTCCCCATAGGAGAACCCTTTTTGGTTCCAGGTAGAAACCCTTTTGGGTTCCATGTAGAACCCTCTGTGGAAAGGGATTTACATGGAACCAAAACGGTTATGCCTGGGTTATCCTATGGGGTTAGCGTCTCCTGTCACGGATGCCTTAGTTCAAAGATGTAATCTGGAGACAGGTGTTTTCTCCATCTCTATAGCCATCATACTCAAATTCCACTGATTTCAAAACTCGGTCCTCCAGAAAGTGGAGAGCAACACTCATGCAGTTTTACTACGTGATCAAAAAATGTAAAAGCCACGTTAAACCGGATTACCTACACCAGCTCAAATAGACAGAAGTGTGCTATATGGCAGATCAGTCCAAACTCATCTCTCAGCATGTCCAGCCCACTCCTTATCTCAGCCAATCACGGCTAGCGGGAAGGTTGCTAACTTTTTCTGCGGCAAAACCAACTAGGCTCATAATTTAACAATTTTATTTGTATTTACAGATGGCATACACGTTTGTTATTAAGGCACATGAAAGTTCACATGTTCGAGAAGGCATTTCTGCCAGAAAGGTTTAAGTTCAAATGGCTCTCCTGTGAATAAGTGACCTGCGACATACGCCTGGTTTCCTGAAACAGGTCAGAATAGTAGCAACATTTCTTTAAAATGGCAAGTTTTTCTTTACACCCCTTTGCAAAATGTTTAGATTGCACGAATTTAACTCTAAATCGTAACATTTTGGGGATATGGGTACACAAAACCGTGAGCAACTGCGGCCCCTCATGATGAGTTTAGATTTTTTTGTGGCCCCCACCACCATCAAAATTTTTCTCCCCAAAGGGCACCAAAGAAAAATCTTGATTGGATATTTTATTTTCTCTTCAGTGTTTTTCCAACACAAACTGAAGTGAAGAAATCATAATATAATTTAAAACATCAAAGACTAAAATGAAATAAAAACAAACATTTTTGGGGGATGGGGCGGCACGGTAGCCTAGTGGTTAGAGCATTGGACTAGTTACCGAAAGGGTTGCAAGTTCAAATCCCCGAGCTGTCGTTCTGCCCCTGAACAGGCAGTTAACCCACTGATCCTAGGCCGTCATTGAAAATAAGATTTTTTCCTAACTGACTTGCCTATTTAAATAGGTAAAATAAAAAAATAGGCCATTATGGTTCCCCACTGTTCAAACACACACTGTAGTTCACATTAATTTATTGTGTCGTAAAAAACTGTTTTTGCATTTGTGTAACTACTATATTGCATGAGCCAAACAGAAGTAGACATAGGACATACTTGTCACATTTACATCTCTTACTTTTAGAAGCAAGTCAAAGACAACGATTAAACATTAAACAAGCTTACATATCTCTGCGAATCACATATTTGCATCTGGGTTGTGCTCATTAGGCACCAAATGGACTGAAACAGGGATAGAATACCTGGACATGTCCAATAAGAAAGTCTCATTTACACTTTCCATTGCAATGCGCTTTAAAACGTTTTCTGTATGGTGCCTAAAGAACACGGTCCTGGTCAAACCACTGCGGCTCATTCAGATTTTATTATGTTTGGTTTGCATGTATTTTGTGTTGTGGGCTAAAGATTTCAAGAGAAGCAATCATATTCAATATATTGTTTTGATGTATTCCTTGGGTGGATGTTACAATAATATGTTTACAGTTCTGCAAAAAACACTGACAGAGAAGACAATCATGAATAAAAAAATCACTACAATGCAATAGTTTGCACGTCTCATAATATTGTAAACAAATGAACATAATCTGTGAGCCATTATTACATTAAGTGATTATAAAGGATATTTTTTTCCAGTTAGAGAAACAAATGCAAACTGGACACACTGGAAGTTGAGAGTTCTCACTGTCATGGAATGTAAGTCTTATTAACAATAAAATAGAGTTGGGCAACAAAGGCCAGTCAGTAAGGTTTCTGACCGTAGGGTGGAGTCCATTCCAGATTATGGTGTCCATATTAGGACAGCTTCAGAGTTAGAAGGCGTTGGTGTCAGAGTCAGGATGTTGAGTTGTAGCTATATTCAATCATTGAGGTTCCCATTGTTATTCCAGATCTGATTGATGTCCCTTCTTTTGCTCCATGTCCTGCTGCATCTCTGGACTGGGATTTGCTGTTGTCAGCAATTACATCAGACATTCTTTATCCTCCAAATTCTTAATCACTGGTGGTGTCTCCTCTTCCTTGACAACGAGGGGCCTGCGATAAAAAAAACAACATACATTATCAAGATGACTTAGTTCTTCTCAATCAATCAACCAACCAACCGATGTGTGTCAATCAATATATGTATTGTCCCAACTGGGAAAGTTATAGTGCGGTCACTATAATTTCCTCCAATTCTACATATTTTCACATTGCTTAGGCCCTTGACCAGGGTGGAATAAACATGTTAAAAATCATTATTTTAAAGTTGAATACACACTACAAATTTGACCACTTTGTTTGAAGTTACTTTGAGATTATTTGGCCATTATTTGGCCATTATTTGGCCATTTAGAGTATGCTAACTGAGGGACATTAAATAGGGTGGCGCACAATTGACCCAGCATCATTAGGGTTTGGTCTTGTAGGATGTCATTGTAAATAAGAATTTGTTACGTTCATAACAGTTTTACAAATCTGGTCATCCTACCAAAATTCCTGCTGAATGCTGCCTTTTTGATGTTACAGCCTAATGAACCTATTGCTAAATTTACATTGACCAAACAAGGTAAATTATGTAGCCTATGTATCTGGGCTCATGCAAGTGGTGGATTAAATCACTAGTATTAGGCTATAGCCTATCATCACCTGCTGACATAAGGAAGCATTCTGCGACAGGAACAGGAGTGACAGCAAATTAATTTGTTGACAAGTATGTGTACAAAACAGCGCTAAAAGTTGCCATGCTGCTCTTTTGACAACATTTTGAGTTCATAAACGTTCAGCGGAAAATGAACATGCCTGTCCAGTCTGCATGGCAGCCTGCTCCACTCTAATTGTGAGGGGCATTTCTTTACAAACGTGCCTTGGGTCTCGAACCCTTCCTAAACCAATCACGTTTAAATTTGTTACTGTATGTGAAGAGGGTCAAATGCGTGTCTCACGCCCAGTGGGTGTTTCTTGGGTGTGTGTTTGCCTTTCAATCACAACAAACAAGCAGTAGTGAGTACAGCAAGGTAAGCAAAGATTGCTTTGCTATGGAGAGAACACAGTTTTGAAGTTGGACTTCTCCCCTCCTGACTCACCATATCAAGATGGTCAGCTAATTCAGTTCTATGTGTAGGCTAAAGCCTGGACTGACCTTGCGTTTTGCAGCAGCTAGCAAGCATAACCAGCTGCAGCTATTTCCTATCTAACTGATATTTCTCTGTCAAATCAGTTATGGCAAGATAGCAAGAGGAAACTTTGCATCATTCAGTAGCCTACCTAGTAAAATGAGTGCAATTGCTAAAGTTATGTAGATATTTTTAAAAGTGTTTTGATAACTTTCAAGTTGAACAGTTTCATGTAAACCATACGCCACAATATTGTAGAAGCAGTGTTCTGTTAATACAACAATGTGCAAATATTATACCTTCCTGTATGGTGTCCCATTTAAAATAGGAGTTCTCTGACAGGTTTGAAGAATACACCCCCCTCAAACACATTGATAGTACTATGATTAAATAATAACAAAAGTAAGTCTTTAAATGTTTAATGCTGAGGGCAAGGTCTCTCCCAATTCAGACATCAGTATCAACCTGTTATGGCTGCATCCCTTTGTTCTCAATTTCCGCCTGAAGACATACCCAAATCTAACTGCCTGTAGCTCAGCCCCAGAGGTAAGGATATGCATATTCTTGGTATCATTTGAATGGAAACATTCTGAAGTTTGTGGAAATGTTAATTGAATGTAGGAGAATATAACACAGTAGATCTGGTGGAAGAAAAGAGAAAGAAAGAGCATACGTTTTCAGTTTTTTATTGTTGTAGTATCATCTTTCACATGTACTAGAATAGCCACACAGTCAGATAGGATGCTGGAGATAATTTCGATGGATAACACAAGGGGGCAACTGTAGGTGTGCAAAGTTTCAGACTGATAACTTCAGGAATGGGTGAGCTACATGACATTTAGCATGAAGTCACCCAGGTGTCCCACACAAGTTGCCCAAATGTACTCAAGTGGCCGAATTGGTGAAATGACCTATAACTATATACAACATATCAAAAAGCAATTGTAACACACACACACACAAAAAAAAATGTTTAAAAAAAATATTAGAAAATAAATATAAAAAAACAAAAACAGTACACACCTTGGAAGTCCCCGTCATAATATTTTGCTGCCTGTGTCATGTCCCATAGCAGTCTCTTTCTGATGTAAAGCAGAGGCAAACTGAACAAGTGGTGCATTTCATGCGACACATAACACAACAACGCCTCCATGCTGTGCCCTTTTGGCCCTGAGGCACAGTCATGCCTGCAGTAATGAACTGTGGCATATGAACACCACTGTGGGCACAGGTAGAGCGGGCACCGGGGGCTCCCAGTCGGAGTCGCTATCACTGTGAAAGAAAACATTAAAAAAATATTTGTATTGTATGAGTCTTTTATCATCACATGAAATAAACAGATATATATTGATTATATAGAGCAGAGGGAACATTCACTAAGGTGTTCCATTCAACTCCGGTCATTGTTGTTTGTATATATATACAGTGCCTTACGAAAGTATTCGGCCCCCTTGAACTTTGCGACCTTTTGCCACATTTCAGGCTTCAAACATAAAGATATAAAACTGTATTTTTTTGTGAAGAATTAACAACAAGTAGGACACAATCATGAAGTGGAACGACATTTATTGAATATTTCAAACTTTTTTAACAAATCAAAAACTGAAAAATTGGGCGTGCAAAATTATTCAGCCCCTTTACTTTCAGTGCAGCAAACTCTCTCCAGAAGTTCAGTGAGGATCTCTGAATGATCCAATGTTGACCTAAATGACTAATGATGATAAATACAATCCACCTGTGTGTAATCAAGTCTCCTTATAAATGCACCTGCACTGTGATAGTCTCAGAGGTCCGTTAAAAGCACAGAGAGCATCATGAAGAACAAGGAACACACCAGGCAGGTCCGAGATACTGTTGTGAAGAAGTTTAAAGCCGGATTTGGATACAAAAAGATTTCCCAAGCTTTAAACATCCCAAGGAGCACTGTGCAAGCGATAATATTGAAATGGAAGGAGTATCGGACCACTGCAAATCTACCAAGACCTGGCCGTCCCTCTAAACTTTCAGCTCATACAAGGAGAAGACTGATCAGAGATGCAGCCAAGAGGCCCATGATCACTCTGGATGAACTGCAGAGATCAACAGCTGAGGTGGGAGACTCTGTCCATAGGACAACAATCAGTCATTTATTGCACAAATCTGGCCTTTATGGAAGAGTGGCAAGAAGAAAGCCATTTCTTAAAGATATCCATAAAAAGTGTCGTTTAAAGTTTGCCACAAGCCACCTGGGAGACACACCAAACATGTGGAAGAAGGTGCTCTGGTCAGATGAAACCAAAATTGAACTTTTTGGCAACAATGCAAAACGTTATGTTTGGCGTAAAAGCAACACAGCTGAACACACCATCCCCACTGTCAAACATGGTGGTGGCAGCATCATGGTTTGGGCCTGCTTTTCTTCAGCAGGGACAGGGAAGATGGTTAAAATGTATGGGAAGATGGATGGAGCCAAATACAGGACCATTCTGGAAGAAAACCTGATGGAGTCTGCAAAAGACCTGAGACTGGGACGGAGATTTGTCTTCCAACAAGACAATGATCCAAAACATAAAGCAAAATCTACAATGGAATGGTTCAAAAATAAACATATCCAGGTGTTAGAATGGCCAAGTCAAAGTCCAGACCTGAATCCAATCGAGAATCTGTGGAAAGAATTGAAAACTGCTGTTCACAAATGCTCTCCATCCAACCTCACTGAGCTCGAGCTGTTTTGCAAGGAGGAATGGGAAAAAAATTCAGTCTCTCGATGTGCAAAACTGATAGAGACATACCCCAAGCGACTTACAGCTGTAATCGCAGCAAAAGGTGGCGCTACAAAGTATTAACTTAAGGGGGCTGAATAATTTTGCACGCCCAATTTTTCAGTTGTTGATTTGTTAAAAAAGTTTGAAATATCCAATAAATGTCGTTCCACTTCATGATTGTGTCCCACTTGTTGTTGATTCTTCACAAAAAAATACAGTTTTATATCTTTATGTTTGAAGCCTGAAATGTGGCAAAAGGTCGCAAAGTTCAAGGGGGCCGAATACTTTCGCAAGGCACTGTATGTATATATGTATTTATATATATATATATATATATATATATATACATACACACCCAAACAAACCAACACACACACAAACTACACATTTCATTGCAAAAACATTTAAAATATTTTTTAAAATATATATATTTTTATATTTCATAAAACTGCATTAGCACTTACCCGTCCAGAAGTACGTCCTGTCCTTGCAGAAACAGCTCCTCAGTTCGTTTGAATCATAACACTCCAAGATTCCTCAAACAAAAAAATCTGTCTCACTTTCACTTTTTCACTTTAGAGTTTGACTTCGCTTTACATGATTTATTCGCCATGATATCTTCAATGAAATTGTTGAAACTACAACTTTCCGAAATACAGCTGCGTGTAAAAAGCCTGCGGGGGCGTGGGGGGGGGGTGGAGCTGTTGGCCGAGGTTGGAGTAGCCAGGAGGAAGGCATGGCCAGCCGTTGAGAAATGCTTGTTGAAGT
This sequence comes from Oncorhynchus mykiss, assembly GCF_013265735.2. Taxonomy (NCBI): domain Eukaryota; kingdom Metazoa; phylum Chordata; class Actinopteri; order Salmoniformes; family Salmonidae; genus Oncorhynchus; species Oncorhynchus mykiss. The sequence continues at coordinate 45,251,137 of NC_048566.1, read as the reverse complement.
TTTCGATTATCATGGATTTATCCGTGGTGACCGTGTTACCTTGCCTCAGTGCAGTGGGCAGCTGGGAGGAGGTGCTCTTGTTCTCCATGGACTTTACAGTATCCCAGAACTTTTTGGAGTTAGAGCTACAGGATGCAAATTTCTGCTTTTCTGACTGACTGCGTGTATTGGTTCCTGCCTTCCCTGAACAGTTGCATATCGCGGGGACTATTCGATGCTATTGCAGTCCGCCACAGAATGTTTTTGTGCTGGTCGAGGGCAGTCAGGTCTGGAGTGAACCAGGGGCTAAATCTGTTCTTAGTTCTGCATTTTTTAAACGGAGCATGACCAGGCATCCTCAACTGACGGGATGAGGTCAAAATCCTTCCAGGATACCCGGGCCAGGTCGATTAGAAAGGCCTGCTCGCAGAAATGTTTTAGGGAGCGTTTGACAGTGATTAGGGGTGGTCGTTTGACTGCGGACCCGATACAGGCAATGAGGCAGTGATCGCTGAGATCCTGATTGAAGACAGCGGAGGTGTATTTGGAGGGCCAGTTGGTCAGGATAACGTCTATGAGGGTGCCCTTGTTTACAGATTTAGGGTTGTACCAGGTGGGTTCCTTGATGATTTGTGTGAGATTGAGGGCATCTAGCTTAGATTGTAGGACTGCCGGGGTGTTAAGCATATCCCAGTTTAGGTCATGAGGGTGCTATCAAAACTGGTCAAAAAAGCTATCAAAACTGGTCACCTAGAGTGTTGGGGGCAAAGAATAAAAGGAGCAGATTTCTGGGCGTGGTAGAATATATTCAGGGCATAATGCGCAGACAGGGGTATGGTGGGGTGCGGGTACAGCAGAGGTAAGCCCAGGCACTGGGTGATGATAGAGAGGTTGTATCTCTGGACATGCTGGTTGTAATGGTCACCGCATTTGTGGGAGGTGGGACAAAGGAGGTATCAGAGGTATGAAGAGCGGAACTAGGGGGTTCATTGTAAACTAAAACAATGATAACTAACCTGAAAAACAGTATACAAGGCATATTGACATTTGAGAGAGACATACAGCGAGGCATAAAGTAATGACAGGTGTTGATTGGGAGAGCTAGCTAAAACAACAGGTGAGACAACAACAGCTAATCAGCTAACACAACAACAGCAGGTAAAATGGCGATGACTAGACAGAGGGTCTGATTAACTACACACAGAGCCTGAGTTCGCGGCTGGGGCCGACAGATAAAAAATAAATAAACAGAAAGGAGTACCGTGATTAATGGACAGTCCAGTAGGCATCAGCTATGTAGCCAAGTGATCATAGTTTCCAGGGGCAGCAGTAGATGGAACAGAGGAGCCCCACTACGCTAGCGACACGGCGTTTAAAGTTAGTAGCGTCTGCTCCGACGGAGGCCGGATGAAGGCACAGCGGATGGGGAGTATTCATCGACAGACCAGTCGTGGTGGTGCGGCGGGGTGCCGTGTCGACAGAGAATCCAAGCCAGATGGCGAAAGAGGTATTGTGGAATTTAATTTGCTAGCCGGGAGATGTGCGTGGCTCACGGCTCACGGCTAACTGGTGCTAGCTTCGTGGCAGTGGCGTTAGCCACCATATCCAATTGATAGCAGCGGTGATCCGGTGCCAAGGTCCAGAGTTTACAGCAAGGATCCGGTGGAGTTAGGGCTCTAGCCGTGTATGAGTGGGGTTCAGGTGAACAGCTGAGTAGACCGGGAGGTGGGCCTCAGGGAATAGCTTCGGTATTAGGTGCCACGGTGAGTGAAAGCTAGCTGTGAGCTAGCTAGCTGCAAGCTGTGAGCTAGCTAGCTAGCTGTGAAGATCAGAAGTAGTGGTCCAGGGATTACGGAATCCGGTGTTGTTGTGGAGAGACAGTACGATATTGGTAGACAAGCGATATTGGTAGACAGGCGAGTATTGTCCAGGCTAAAAACAGGGCTGGTATCTGTGCAGAAGGTAAATGCCGCTAGCAGTGGCTAACAATGACTAAATAGCTTGTAGCTAATTAGCTGGTTAGCTTCTGGAGATTCTTGAATGTGTTCCAAAATTGAAAATAATAGCGATTCCATATCACATTGGGTGAGGCAGGTTACCGGAAGGTATAATCGAATAAAAAAATCGAGAAGAGATTGAAAATACATTTAAATATATATACAAAAAAATACGAAAAAATACAAAGGACAAAACAAACACATCTTCACTGCTACGCTATCTTGGATTACAAGAAACCTGCACGGGCATGAATTTTAAACCCTCAGCCCTACCCTTGCCCGCAATATTCAGGCCCTACCCTCCGCAGGCCCAATTGCTTCTGCCAAATTTAAGGCCCTGCCTGAAACACAAAATCAGAAATAACTTCCCCGTTAGTAAATCCAATAGCTGTTCCTCTCGGTCTGTGACTTGTTCCCTGCACGCAGCTCATGGTGCACTGACTTTGTGAAGAGAGAGCAGAGACAAAAGTTAAGGAACAGTTTTATTTTCTGTGAAATAATCTCCCCTGTTCTATATTTGAGGTTGAAGCACTTCTGACACCATGTTCTGCTCTTTGTCAGATATGACTATACTGCGCAGCAGAACATGTGCAAATGTCAGCTTCAAAATGTTAGTGATCAATTCGGTGATATCAGAGCCCTGTACGTACCCTAGTTATTTATGAAAAAGAGGCCCTAATCCATTGTATAATGTCGGGCCGTGGTCGGGTAGCCGAGGTCTACAGTATATCATATAATATTGTATAACCAAAAGTAGCACTAGCTAGCTTGAACCAGATATCTACTTAGCTAACATACTCACCAACACCAGTGGTTTGACAGTTGACAGGCAGCAGAAGTGACTCTGTCGGATGTAATCCATTCTAGACCAAATGAATTGGAAGTTTGCACCAACTTTATGGAAGCCCATTTTCACTCCTATTTGCCGAATGAAATGTTCTTGCATTACATCCATATGCACACTTCACAACAAATGTCCACATGGCAGCTGGGGGCAGACCACAACGGTTTGTCTCTGGGCAATTGGGGCATCATTGGCAAAAGTGGGCAAGTAAGTAATTCTTACCCAACCCTCCAGTAAATCGCGACGAACTCACAAAACAACATTTGAACGAGACTGACTGTATGACCAAAGTTATCCTATTAACACTTTGTAGTTCATTTTGACACTGTAATTAATGTTTCTGGCTCATATAGATGCCACCCAAACTGTTTAAAAACAAGGGGCAATTGCATTGTTCCAGCATACACGTCTGATCAGATACTAAAGTCCGGTTATTATAGTCCTAAATAGACGTGCAGGAAATCTGTCCACAGCTTTATGCCCTGGCATAAACATCCCCACCGGATACAAAGTTGATAGCTAGCTAAATGGAAATCATGGAGGATATTTTCAATTAGTGTATTTCACATGCGCTATGGACAGCTAACGTTAGTATTACAAGTTTATCACCACTGACTGGCTGGGGCTATAATTAGCCTAGCTTTCTGCGTCCGTATTGTGTCCGCCTCTGTCATGTTTCTGGTGCAATCATTTTTCAAAAAGCCCAATTCCTGCCCACATTTTATTAAACCCCTACCCAAAATCATGATTTCTTTGGGGAGTTGTCTGTCCAAGTAGCCAATAAAACTCCCAGGTCTGGGATTTCCGGGACAACATGACACCTGTCATGTCTTTACCATAACAGTGATATACTGTGACATACTCACAGCTGGGCCAGTGAAGTGGAGTGTGTGCTGCGTTGTCCATTGGTGTCTTGGAGGTCCAGATGTTTTAGTGACTTGGTCCGGTGTACCAGACCCAAATAACTGCTGCCTATCAGGCCTGCAGGGCTCCTGTTCTTTAATACAGCCAGAGCATTCTCAGTCAGTGGAGCCTGAGTAGATGTGATTGGGTGGGAATGGATGACACAATGTATCACTCATGAACCTCATGTCAACACTAAGAGGAACTTTAAAAACTTTAGTGAACAAGCTTTTTAAAAAATATATATATATATTATTTTACATTATCTTTATTTTAGTGACCTTGATTGTATCTCATCTATCCCTGAACCTAATTTAAGCTTCTTGCAAATGTATTCAATACAATTGTAGATAATCATTCCCCCTTCAAAACTCAAGAGTTAAATAGATTGCATGCCTGGTTAATTCCTGAATTATCTGAAATCATTCATAAAATAATTGTTGCCTAAATCAAGGCCAGGAACAAAGTCTTGGACCCAGATTGGCAATCTATTAGGTAATTGAGGATTAATATATATATATATATATCTCTATCTGTTTTGGGGCAGAAATGCCTTCTGGAACATGTTAACTTTCATGTGCCTTGATAACAAACTTGTATTCCATCCGTAAATAAGAATACAATTGTTAAATTAAAAGCCTAGTTCGTTTAGCCACAGAAAAAGACGGAATCCTAACTCTAGCCATGATTGGCTGAGAGGATGGATGGGCTGGACATGCTGAGAGATGAGTTTGGATTGGTATTTTTATAGGGGGTACGATACCTTTTTATGGAAGAATAATGTTTTTTTTATGATTGATTTTATTTGGGGTTTTGTGTTGTTTATATTAATGTGTCTATGGATGTGTAGTTTGAGGTGTATATAAGATCTTGATCTGTATCGTTGCGTTGTGTTATACAGAGCTCATCTGAAAACGAGACCTTGGTCTCAGCTTTGACTCCTTGTCTCCCTGTTATTTTTTTTTTGCCAGAGTAGGAGTTTGTATAGTTTTGCTTTTTAAAGTTTTAAATGTCACATGCACAAGTATGGTGAAATGCCTTTTGTAACAGTTCTGAAGATTAATAATAAAGGTACACTCACTTGTAAACTGGTATTAAGAGCAGTCCAATAAGCAAGGCTGGAGAGAAGGTTCTTCCCTAGCGTTGGGCTTCTACAAAATGACAAGGTCTTATAGTAATGTATTCTCATAAATCAATACAATTCCAAGCAACTGATGTAGTTAGAGGCAAGGTTTAGCTAACACTAATTAAATCTGACTGGTACGATCTCTTTCCTTTTCAAAACAAAGTTAAAAAAATCTGAAAAGCCAGATTTCTAGAATAGACATCCTTAACAGAAATACATACAGTATGTGTACAAAATACTGTATAAAATACCTATTTGGAGATATAACACTCTTCATGTAAATAAGAATGTGTTCTTAACTGACATACTTGGGTAAATAAAGGTGAAATAAATAAATAAATAACTGTATGCTCTATATAATTTTATAAAGGTATCAACCCAATATACAATACCTTGTGATCTTCTGAGACCTTCTCTGGTACTCCATCTCGTCCACTGTCCACACGGCCCCCTTCACGTTCTCCACACGCACAAAACACTTGTGCAGGCTCAGGTTGTGGCGGACTGCATTCTGTGTGTGTTTGACAGGCAATAGGGCCAGAAAAGGCTTCACGTACAGAACTCAAGGGAGGCGTTATTACAGTTATGGCTACCCTATTAGGAAGTCTGACAAAACTGAAAACTGATGACTTCCTAATATGGATGCTGTACACTTTGTTTCAACTTGTAAGTCACAATCAACATTATAACAAAGATTAAGTCAATACAGTACCTTCCACGTTGCAGCATTGCGTCTGAAGTAGGCAAAGGTCTGTGTAAACCAGCTGTATATCTCATTAAGTGTTAACTGCATGTCTGATGCATCCATTATAGCCTAAAACGATAACCACAAAAAACATGTAGGTTGTAATCCATCAAATGGGGTGAATGCTGATATACCCCTTTTTACGCAGGGATTACAGGGGAAACTATAAGTTAAATCCATGTCTTCTTACCTGTCTTATCAGAGTAGCATAGGTAAAAGGTGGCCTGATATCTGCATTTCTGTACATCTCATGATTTGGGTTCAATTCTATTTTTTTAAAAAATACATTGTACAATTGGTTAATTTCATTCACACAGATATTTCAACCAGGTTGGTTAATATTCAGCAAAAATCCTGAGTATTAAATAAGTGTCAAAGATGATATTGAAAAGGACATGCAAAGGCCAATATTGAGTTTTTCATAGTACAAGACTGGAGCAACAGTGAAGCAGGGACAAAGCTATGTACATCTATTCAGTATGGACTGTGTTGACATCTGTGCGGGTTGTTACCTGAAGACAGAGAGCATAGAGAGGGGTGCTTGTCTGAGTGGTGTCTTTGCATTGCCCCCACACTTGTGGGGCAGAGTCCTACAGGCCCCCGGGGTGAGGATGGGGAGGTGACAGGGGCCGTTGGGGGCATCTGAGGGGACAGTGGTGGAAGGCTCTTGGACATGGTGACACCGGACCCAGAACTCAGCTGCACACAGAAGAAGAAGTAGAAACACAGACCAGGGTGGAAAAGGAGAGGAGAGGAAAGAAAAAGACCAGAGGGAGAGGGAGCTCTTTAAATGGGTGTGACCAATGCAATTGGATTTGCCTCTTCATTGGTGTTTCCACTAATATCCTTTGGAGAAGGAAGTCAATCGTCAGTAATTAAAGGGTGAAATTGTATCATAAGTATTGTCATTACAGCGTCATGTTAGCTTGATTAGTTAATAATTAGCTTCTCTATTATCCAAGCTTGTGACTTAGCCTGCTGTCTTCAAAATGTCTGATCAATGTCTGATGTAAACAGAATTCACAAAAACGAAATGTTACTGTGATCACGTTAATTTAATGTCAGCTTTATTTCAGCTTTATTTTTGCATCGCTGATATTTTAAGCACTCTATGTCATGTTCAGGTTGAAAATATCATCCCTCTAAATATCATTCAGACAATAAAAATCAAATATAGCTGTGAGCAGCAGCAATGAATGGGGTTCACAGGATGACTAAAAGGACGCAAGATCAGTTGGATAACAAAGCAAGCACTCTATCATGTAGGAACTATCTTCATTTAGGTGCAATCAGTGGAATTATTACCATGTTTATCTCTCAGTACCACAAGGAGGATGCAAGGGAAGTTTAGTATAGTGCTGTAGGTTGGTTCTTTGAATGCAGCAGGTAACGATTGTTAAAATAGTTCATTATTGGGTTTATATACCAATTCTGGGGTCAATTTGATTGGTGGTTTATGTTAAGATTAGTGAAATAATTTCAGCATTAGTGTATTGGTATATTGCGGTCATCTTTGAATTCTGGGACTTTATTTTGTCAATCTGTTCGTAAAGGATTTAAATCTCAGTTTGTACACTCTACATTAGCGTTTCAAAATGCTTCAATACATATGTAACACACTGACTGTTGAAGTGGCAAGACTGCCGGTTTAAAATTTTCCCTAATAAAATATCCACTTACACTACGTTCAGACCACATAATAATGTAACCTCCTCCCTATTCCGGTACCCCTGTATATTGTTGCTCCTTAATTATTTGTTATTTTTCTTCTTTATTTTTATTTATTTATAACATCGCGTCAGTGGATAGCTGGGTGTTCGCAGAGTTTTGCTTGCGCAACAGAGTGGGGCAGCCATTGTCTCTCCCTCTCCTATTGAAAAAGCGACAGTCCCGGTTGATATATTATCGATTATATATTTTAAAAACAACATGAGTATTGATTATAAAAAACATTTGACATGTTTCTGTGGACATTACGGATACTATTTGGAATTTGTCTGCGATGTCTTGACTGCTCGAGCCTGTGGATTTCTGAACATAACGCGCCAAACAAATGGAGGTATTTTGGATATAAAAATAATCTTTATGGAACAAAAGGAACATTTATTGTGTAACTGGGAGTCTCGTTAGTGCAAACATCAGAAGATCATAAAAGATAAGTGATTTAATATATTGCTTTTCTGACTTTCTTGACCAATCTACTTGGCTGCTAGTGTTTGTAATATTTTGTCTACTGAGAGAGATGTTCTCACATAAATGCTTGTTATGCTTTCGCCGAAAAGCTCATTAAAATCTGACACGCCAGGTGGATTAACAACAAGCTAAACTGGGTTTTGCAATACTGCACTTGTGATTTCATGAAAATTATATATTTTTAGTAATTTAATTTGAATTTGGCGCACTGCAATTCAGCGGGTGTTGATGAAAATGATCCCGCTAAAGGGACCCCGGTTAAGTGAAGACCGCCCGCGTCATCGGTGTGCCACGTTGCTCTCTGACCAAATTTGGTATCCTATAGGATATACTACACCCGTACTGATATAGTGAAGTCTGGTTACGTTCTAGGATCTCTGAGGAATAAATACGAATGTGATTTGACTGGTTGAAACAAAGTTTAGGTTTAGATTTTCACAGATTCCTTTCTTTACAAATTGAATGAGTGGACATACAAAATCAATCGTGCATGATACATGAACCTTTTTAGGATATGAAAAATGATTTTTTTTAAATCTAAAACGACACTTCATGTTATCTCTGGGACCCTTTGGACGATAAATCAGAGCAAGATTTCAGAATGTAAGTACACATTTCACCTTCAGCTGTAAATTTATCAAACCTATCGCGGTGAAAAAGTGTTTTGTTGTTAGGAACTCTCCTTAAACAATAGCATGGCATTTTTTTTCACAGAACTAGCTACTATAAAGTGAACAGTGCAGTTATATTAAAACCTCTTGAAGCTAGGGGGCACTATTTTCAATTTTGGAAAAATAAGTTTCCCAAAGTAAACGGCCTATTTCTCAGGACCAGATGCTAGAATATGCATATAGTTGACAGCTTAGGATAGAAAACACTCTAACGTTTCCAAAACTGTAAAAAAAATTGTCTGTGAGTATAAAATAACTGATATTGCAGGCGAAAGCCTAAGAAAAATCCAATCAGGAAGTGACTCATGTTTTGAAACCGTTGTGTTCCTACACATCCCATTGGCCATTGAAAGGGATATCAACTAGATTCATTTTTCTACGTATTCCCTAAGGTGTCTACAGCATTTGACGTAGTTTCACGCCTTTATGTTGAAGAATGAGCGTAAAATTACTACATTGCGTAAGTGGCCAGCTGAGGGCTCTCAGAGTGATTCTTGCATAAAAGACAGAGGTAGCCATTTTTCCTCTCGCTCCTACTGAAAAGCCAATTGTCCCGGTTGATATATTATCGAATAGATATTTGAAAATCACATTGAGGCTTGATTATAAAAAACGTTTGCCATGTTTCTGTCGATATTATGGACATAATTTGGAAAGAAATTTGGCGTTGTCGTGACCGCTATTTCTGGTGGATTTCTCAACATAACGTGACCAACAAATGTATTTTGGGTATAAAAATAATCTTTATGGAACAAAAGGAATATTTGCTGTCTAACTGGGAGTCTCGTGAGTGAAAACATCCGAAGCTCATCAAAGGTAAACGATTAATTAACTTATACAAACGCTTGTCTTGCTTTGGCTGTAAAGCATAATTTCAAAATCTGAGATGACAGGGTGATTAACCTCTCTGATCTCCCAAACCCGGATCCGGTATCGTGACTACAGCCTCAAGCTCATTACCATAACGCAACGTTAACTATTCATGAAAATCGCAAATGAAATGAAATAAATATGCCATCTCGCAAGCTTAGCCTTTTGTAAACAACACTGTCATCTCAGATTTTCAAAATATGCTTCTCAACCATAGGAAAACAATAATTTGTGTAAAAGTAGCTAGCTAGCAAAGCATTTAGCGTTAGCATTAGCGTTAGCATCCAGCACGCAACATTTCAACAAAAACATAAAAGCCTTCAAATAAAATCATTTACCTTTGAAGAACTTCTGATGTTTTCAATGAGGATACTCTCAGTTAGATAGCAGATGCTCAGTTTTTCCAAAAAGATTCTTTGTGTATTAGAAATAGCTCCGTTTTATACATCACATTTGGCTACCAAAAAAAAAAACGAAAATTCAGTCCTCAAAACGCGAACTTTTTTCCAAATTAACTCCATAATATCGACTGAAAACATGGCAAACGTTGTTTAGAATCAATCATCAAGGTGTTTTTCACATATCTCTTCATTGATACATCGTTCTTGGACACATGGTTTCTCCCCTGAATCAAATGGTAAAGTACAAGCAGCTGGCAATTGCGCACCGAATTCCACGCAGGACACCAGGCGGACACTTGGAAAATGTAGTCTCTTATGGTCAATCTTCCAATGATATGCCTACAAATACGTCACAATGCTGCTAAGACCTTGGGCGAACGACAGAAAGTGTAGGCTCATTCCTTGCGCAATCACAGCCATATAAGGAGACAATGGAAAACAGAGCTTCAGAAATTCTGCTAATTCCTGGTTGATGCATCATCTTGGTTTCGCCTGTAAAATGAGTTCTGGGGCACTTACAGACAAAATCTTTGCAGATTCTGAAACTTCAGAGTGTTTTCTTTCCAAAACTGTCAATAATATGCATAGTCGAGCATCTTTTCGTGACAAAATATCGCGCTTAAAACGGGAACGTTTTTTATCCAAAAATGAAATAGCGCCCCTAGAGATCTAACAGGTTAACAAAAGGCTAAGCTGTGTTTCACTATATTTCACTTGTGATTTCATGAATATGAATATTTTCTAGTAATATTTTTTGACCATGGTGCTATGCTAATTAGTGTAGTTGATGACAATTCCCCCGGATCCGGGATGGGTAGTTCCAAGAGTATCAAGAATTTAAGCTTTCAGCTGATATAAGACACTTATATGTACACTTGTATGACATATTGGCACTCCAATATGTCCCATAAACATTACAAATATTAGTTTAGTTTGATGAATTCCGTTGTTTCTCTAAAATCTGCGATTGCGACACAAGGTGCTGCATGATTTACAACTATCTCTTAGACGGGATGCCTATCCCTATGAAGATTTTAAGAAGTGTTCTATAGGCTTCATGCCATTTAGCCTCTCTGGGATAGGCGGGACAGTCGCGTCCCACTTGGCCAATAGCCAGAGAAAATGCAGAGCGCCAAATAAAAAAAAAATACCAAAAAAATCTAACTTTCATTCAATCACACATGTAAGATACCAAATTAAAGCTACACTTGTTGTGAATCCAGCCAACATGCCAGATTTAAAAAAGGCATGAGATGCTATTATCTGTGGATAGCACAACATTAACCAGTTGCATCTCTAGGGGCGCTATTTCATTTTTGGATAAAAAACGTTCCCGTTTTAAGCGCGATATTTTGTCACGAAAAGATGCTCGACTATGCATATTCTTGACAGTTTTGGAAAGAAAACACTCTGAAGTTTCAGAATCTGCAAAGATTTTGTCTGTAAGTGCCCCAGAACTCATTCTACAGGCGAAACCAAGATGAAACGTCAAACAGGAAATGAGCAGAATTTCTGAAGCTCTGTTTTCTAATGTCTCCTTGTATGACTGTGAATGCGACAGGAATAAGCTTAGACCTTCTGCCGTTTCCCCAAGATGTCGGCAGCATTGTGACGTATTTGTAGGCATATCATTGGAAGATTGACCATAAGAGACTACATTTTCCAAGTGTCCGCCTGGTGTCCTGCGTCGAAACTGGTGCGCAAAGCCACGTGCAAGTATTTTTCCATTTGATTGAGAGGAGAAACCATGCTTCCACGAACGATATATCATCGAAGAGATATGTGAAAAACACCTTGAGGATTGATTCTAAACAACGATTGCCATGTTTTCAGTCGATATTATGGAGTTAATTTGGAAAAAACTGAGCATTTGCTATCTAACTGAGTCTCCTCATTGAAAACATCCGAAGTTCTTCAAAGGTAAATGATTTTATTTGAAGGCTTTTATGTTTTTGTTGAAATGTTGCGTGCTGGATGCTAATGCTAACGCTAAATGCTACGCTAGCTAGCTACTTTTACACAAATGATTGTTTTCCTATGGTTGAGAAGCATATTTTGAAAATCTGAGATGACAGTGTTGTTTACAAAAGGCTAAGCTTGAGAGATGGCATATTTATTTCATTTCATTTGCGATTTTCATGAATAGCTTCCAATTTGCGCAACGTCACTACAAAATATCTCAAAAGTTACCTGCCAAAACATTTCAAACTACTTTTGTAATACAACTTTAGGTATTTTTAAAAGTTAATAATCGATCAAATTGAAGACGGGACTATCTGTGTTCAATACAGGGGGACAACAAACTGACGTTATTTTTCGAGTCATGCGCCCCTCAAAAAGTACACTTCAAATGACACTCATTCAAGATGGCTGTACTTCTTCATTACACAAAGGAATATCCTCAACCAATTTCTAAAGACTGGTGACATCCAGGGGAAGTGGTAGGAACTGCGAACAAGTCCCTTAGAAATCTAGTTTCCCAATGAAACCTCATTGACCTTAAAAAAAAAAATTCTGAATGGTTTGTCCTCTGGGTTTTGCCTGCTACATAAGTTCTGTTATACTCACAGACATGATTCAAACAGTTTTAGAAACATCAGAGTGTTTTCTACTAATTATTATCTACTAATATTATCTACTGTAATGACCTGACTAGATCATAAAGGAACAATTGTCCAGACAAAGGGTTGAGTTTACGAATTGACGGTTTATTAACCCAACTTTACACAGGCTACTGTTTGGCCGTAGCCCACGCCAAATAAACGAAAGATACCCCACAAGCCAACCATGACCTTCTCTTGTGAAGGCCAGACATACAAGAGAGAACAAAGGCTAAACCTGGTCTTAACTTCCAATGCTCCATCCCCCTGCCCAACCCCCCTCCACGCCACTCTGCCAACCGCCAGGATGCCCGGCATCAGAACATTCCAGGCATTCCCGAGATTGGCAGATAGCAGGTTGATTGGCATGTCGGACCCCGCTAACACTGGGTACTGGTAAGTACAACACAACCACCTACTAGCCTAACACATAACACACAGCTGTCTGTGCAGGTCGCTACACTACTAATAATATGCATATCTTATATTCTGGGGATGAGTAGCAGGAAGTTGAAATTGGGCACGCTATTTATCCAAAAGTGAAAATGCTGCCCCCTATCCCGAAGAAGTTGATGAGGGAGGGTGATTTTATTTTCTCCTTTGCATGGCATTATTTATATTATAGCATTTTGGATGACTGTCATTCAAATTCCATTCACCCAGTGTGTAACATCGATAGGTTTAGGCTTCAACATGATACTCAAATTTTCCCTATACCCATCACAAGGTTGCTACAACCTAGCCTATGAATGAAAGTTTACATTGTAGGTGCACACAGATCGAGATACATTTTTTTGGTGACACATGGACAGACAATATTGACTCAGTACTACATTGCACACTCTTGCCTGCATCTAGCTGATCTTGTGTGTAATTGTTAGTCCAACAGTTGCAAACGAGAGTGTTTATTGGACAAATGGAAATTCTCAGTTTCGTTCCATTTGCATCCGTTTAAGAAATGTTTTTCACCAGAATCAGCGGAATAAATACACCACTGATCATTTGTAAACACAGTTCACTTTCAGAGCATAAACGTTGTATTCCTTCTTGCGTCTATGCTCTCTCCCCTTTGTTTGTGGACTTCAATGTACAACACATCAGCTGCATGTGACTAGGCAAAAAACCTTTACAAGCCAAACCATATCATAACCGCTACACACAACCTACATACAGTGCATTCAGAAATGATTCAGACCCCTTGACTTTTTCCACATTGTGATAGGTTACAGCCTTATTCTATAATGGATTTTTTAAAATCCCATCCATCTACACACAATGCCCCATAATGAAAGTGGAAACAGGTTTTTGAAATTTTGAGAAATGTATAGAAAAAATAAATACCTTATTTACATAAGTATTAAGACCCTTTGCTCTGAGACACGAAATTGAGCTCAGGTACATCCTGTTTCCATTGATCATCCTTGAGATGTTTCTACAACTTGATTGGAGTCCACCTGTGTTAAAGGCACACACCTGTCTATATAAGGTTCCATATCTGACAGTGCATGTCAGAGTAAAAACCAAGCCATGAGGTCAAAGGAATTGCCCGTAGAGCTCTGAGACAGGATTGTGTCAAGGTACAGATCTGGGGAAGGGTACCAAAAATGAGATAACCAAAGGAGATGGGATAACCATCCAGAAGGACAACCATCTCTGCAACACTCCACCAATCAGGCCTTATGGTAGAGTGGAGAGACGGAAGGCACTCCTCAGTAAAAGGCACATGACAGCCTGCTTGGAGTTTGCCAAAAGGCACCTGAAGGACTCTTAGACCATGAGAAACAGGATTCTCTGGTCTGCTGAAACCAAGATTCCACTCTTTGGCTTGACTGCCCAGTGTCATGTCTGGAGGAAACCTGGCACCATTCCAACAGTGAAGCATGGTTGTAGCAGTGTCATGTTTTTCAGCAGCAGGGACTGAAAGACTAGTCAGGCTCAAGCAAAATATGAACGGAGCAAAGTAGAGAGATCCTTGATGAAAACCTGCTCCAGAGCGCTCAGGACCTCAGATTCGGGCAAAGGTTCACCTTCCAAGAGGACAATGACCCTAAGCACACAGCCAAGACAATACAGAAGTGGCTTCGGGAAAAGTCTCTGAAAGACCTTGAGAGGCCCAGCCAGAGCCCGGACTTGAGCCTGATCGAACATCTCTGGAGAAACCTGAAAATAGCTGTGCAGTGACACTCCCCATCCAACCTGACAGAGTTTGAGAAGAGAGAAGAATGGGAGAAACTCCCCAAATACAGGTGTGCCAAGCTTGTATCTTCATACCCAAGAGACTCGAGGCTGTAATTGCTGCCGAAGGTGCTTCATCAAAGTACTGAGTAAAGGGTCTGAATACTTATGTAAATATGATTTTTCAGTTTATTATTTGTAATACATTTCCAAACATTTCTAAAACTGTTTTTGTTTGTCATTAAGGGGTATTGTGTGTAGATTGATGAGGGGGTGGGGAACAATTTAATTCATTTTTAGTAAGGCCGTCAAGGGTTCTGAATACTTTCTGAATGCACTGTAGTTGTCACCATTTTAGCTAAATTAACATCAAAGTAAACCCGCTACAAACATGCATTAACGTTGCAGTGTATACTCAGTAAGCTGTTTTCTGATCCTTATCTGATCCTTTGATTGGGTGGACAACGTGTCAGTTCATGCTGCAAGAGCTCTGATAGTTTGGCAGACATCCTCCGGAAGTTGTCATAATTACTGTGTAATTCTGTGGAAGGGGGTTAGAACCATGAACCTCATAGGTTTTGTACTGAAGTCAATGTACCCAGAGGACGGAAGCTAGGTGTCCTCCAGCTACACCATGGTGCTACCCTACAGAGTGCTGTTGAGGCTACTGTGATTACACAACAGTGTGTTTTAACCAATTATTGGGTGACATTAATATATTTAGTATAGTTTTATCTAAAAAGTTTAACTTTTTAAGTTCTTGCAATTTTTAAATAAATTCACTGAGGATGGTCCTCCCCTTCCTCCTCTGAGGAACCTCCACTGATTCAAATTTGGTGTAATTTCGTCCTATGGCTCATGAGAAGAAGTGCATATACTGGTATAGTGTGGACATCATTGAATGCATCAATGTTATTTTCAAAGGAGCACTTTTTTAGTTACCTTATTTTGTATGATATCAATGCCAAACTTAACATCGTTCATCATGTCTTTGATTACCATAAAAAGTTTCAAGTTGATAGACCATTATCGATTGGATTAACAAAGGATTTAACGTGACATGTAAAATCAAATTTCCTGATATATCAATAACAGCCATCTCTGAACCAATCCCTTATATTTTTTCAAACTAAGTTAAGAGATCTACCATACCTGTGTTAATTAGACTAATGGATAATGAAAATATTTTTTTTCAAATGTTTTCCAAAATGTCCAATATGGAGGAAAATTTATCCTCTCGGACCTTATGGCCAAATTGGTTCAGCATGAGTAAAGACATACAACGTTTCAAGTCTCTAGGTCAAATGGGGCAGCGGATATGAGGTTTTAAGTGAGACTGCTTATAACTACACCAGCTATAGGCCAATCAGTGACATTATTTTTGACCAAGATACTCATGGCCTCTACTGTCATGTACTGTCATGTTGTCATGTCTCTGTCCTTTCCCTTCACCCTGTCTCCCTCTGCTGGTCGTGTTAGGTTACCTTTTCTCCCCCGCTTTCCCCCAGCTGTCCCTTGTCTCCTCTAACTACCCATTCACCCCGTTCCCCACCTGTTCCCTTTTTTCCCTCTGATTAGGTCCCAATATCTCTCTCTGTTTCTGCTCCTGTCCTTGTCGGATTCTTGTTTGTTTGTGTCATTCATGCCTGAACCAGACTGTCGTCATGTTTGCTGTAACCTTGTCCTGTCCTGTCGGAATCTGCCGGTCCATCTGAGCCTACCTATGTTTGGTAATTAAAGAAGCTCTGTTTTAGTTGATTCGCTTTTGGGTCCTCATTCACGCACCGTAACAGAAGAATCCGACCAAGAATGGACCCAGCGACTTCGGATCCTCTCCACTCAGCCGTCGAGATCCAGGGAGCGATGCTAGGCAGACACAAGCAGGAATTGTCTGCTGCTCGACATGCCGTTGAGACCCTGGCCACCCAAGTCTCCAACCTCACAGAACAGGTTCACCATCTCCGCCTCGATCCACCGGCCACTTCCAGGGCTTTCGAATCTCCGGAGCCCAGAATCAATAACCCGCCGTGTTACTCTGGGGAGCCCACTGAATGCCGCTCGTTCCTCACCCAGTGTGATATTGTGTTTTCTCTCCAGCCCAACACTTACTCCAGGAGCACTGCTCGTGTCGCCTACGTCATATCTCTCCTTATTGGACGGGCTCGTGAGTGGGGCACGGCAATCTGGGAGGCAAGGGCTGAGTGTACTAACCAGTATCAAGACTTTAAGGAGGAGATGATACGGGTTTTTGATCGATCTGTTTTTGGGGAGGAGGCTTCCAGGGCCCTGTCTTCCCTATGTCAAGGCAATCGATCCATAACAGACTACTCTATTGAGTTTCGCACTCTTGCTGTCTCCAGTGGCTGGAACGAGCCGGCCTTGCTCGCTCGTCTTCTGGAGGGTTTCCGCGCAGAGGTAAAGGATGAGATTCTCTCCCGGGAGGTTCCTTCCAGCGTGGATTCCTTGATTGAACTCGCTATTCGCATTGAGCGACGGGTTGATCTTCGTCACCGAGCTCGTGGAAAGGAGCTCGCGCTCTCCGTCGCCTCCCTCTCCGCATCACTACCATCTTCCTCTGCCGGCTCGGGTGCTGAGCCCATGCAGCTGGGAGGTATCCGCATCTCGACTGAGGAGAGGGAACGGAGAATCACCAACCGCCTCTGTCTCTATTGCGGTTCCGCTGGTCATTTTGTCACTTCATGTCCAGTAAAAGGCCAGAGCTCGTCAGTAAGCGGAGGGCTACTGGTGAGCGCTACTACTCCTGTCTCTCCTTCAAGATCCTGCACTACCTTGTCGGTCCATCTACGCTGGACCGGTTCGTCAGCTTCCTGCAGTGCCTTAATAGACTCTGGGGCGGAGGGCTGTTTTATGGACGAGACCTGGGCTCGGGAACATGACATTCCTCTCAGACAGTTAAAGGAGCCCACGGCCTTGTTCGCCCTGGATGGTAGTCCTCTCCCCAGGATTCAGCGTGAGACGCTACCTTTAACCCTCACTGTTTCTGGTAATCATAGTGAAACCATTTCTTTTTTAATTTTTCGTTCACCTTTTACACCTGTTGTTTTGGGCCATCCCTGGCTAGTTTGTCATAATCCTTCCATTAATTGGTCTAGTAATTCTATCCTCTCCTGGAACGTCTCTTGTCATGTGAAATGTTTAATGTCTGCTATCCCTCCTGTTTCCTCTGTCTCTTCTTCACAGGAGGAGCCTGGTGATTTGACAGGGGTGCCGGAGGAATATCACGATCTGCGCACGGTGTTCAGTCGGTCCAGGGCCACCTCTCTTCCTCCACACCGGTCGTATGATTGTAGTATTGATCTCCTTCCGGGAACCACCCCCCCCCCGGGGTAGACTATACTCTCTGTCGGCTCCCGAACGTAAGGCTCTCGAAGATTATTTGTCTGTAGCTCTTGACGCCGGTACCATAGTCCCCTCCTCCTCTCCCGCCGGAGCGGGGTTTTTTTTTGTCAAGAAGAAGGACGGGTCTCTGCGCCCCTGCATAGATTATCGAGGGCTGAATGACATAACAGTGAAGAATCGTTATCCGCTTCCTCTTATGTCTTCAGCCTTCGAGATCCTGCAGGGAGCCAGGTTTTTCACTAAGTTGGACCTTCGTAACGCTTACCATCTCGTGCGCATCAGGGAGGGGGACGAGTGGAAGACGGCGTTTAACACTCCGTTAGGGCACTTTGAATACCGGGTTCTTCCTTTCGGCCTCGCTAACGCTCCAGCTGTCTTTCAGGCATTAGTCAATGATGTCCTGAGAGACATGCTGAACATCTTTGTTTTCGTTTACCTTGACGATATCCTGATTTTTTCACCGTCACTCCAGATTCATGTTCAGCACGTTCGACGTGTCCTCCAGCGCCTTTTAGAGAATTGTCTTTTTGTGAAGGCTGAGAAGTGCACTTTTCATGCCTCCTCCGTCACATTTCTCGGTTCTGTTATTTCCGCTGAAGGCATTAAGATGGATCCCGCTAAGGTCCAAGCTGTCATTGATTGGCCCGTCCCTAAGTCACGCGTCGAGCTGCAGCGCTTTCTCGGCTTCGCGAACTTCTATCGTCGTTTCATCCGTAATTTCGGTCAGGTGGCAGCTCCTCTCACAGCCCTTACTTCTGTCAAGACGTGCTTTAAGTGGTCCGTTTCCGCCCAGGGAGCTTTTGATCTCCTCAAGAATCGTTTTACATCCGCTCCTATCCTTGTTACACCTGACGTCTCTAGACAGTTCGTTGTCGAGGTTGACGCGTCAGAGGTGGGAGTGGGAGCCATCCTTTCTCAGCGCTCCCTCTCTGACGACAAGGTCCACCCATGCGCGTATTTTTCTCATCGCCTGTCGCCGTCGGAACGTAACTATGATGTGGGTAACCGCGAACTGCTCGCCATCCGGTTAGCCCTAGGCGAATGGCGACAGTGGTTGGAGGGGGCGACCGTTCCTTTTGTCGTTTGGACTGACCATAGGAACCTTGAGTACATCCGTTCTGCCAAACGACTTAATGCGCGTCAGGCGCGTTGGGCGCTGTTTTTCGCTCGTTTCGAGTTCGTGATTTCTTATCGTCCGGGCTCTAAGAACACCAAGCCTGATGCTTTGTCTCGTCTCTTCAGTTCTTCAGTAGCCTCCACTGACCCCGAGGGGATTCTCCCTGAGGGGCGTGTTGTCGGGTTGACTGTCTGGGGAATTGAGAGGCAGGTAAAGCAAGCACTCACTCAAACTCCGTCGCCGCGCGCTTGTCCTAGGAACCTTCTTTTCGTTCCCGTTCCTACTCGTCTGGCCGTTCTTCAGTGGGCTCACTCTGCCAAGTTAGCCGGCCACCCTGGCGTTCGGGGTACGCTTGCTTCCATTCGCCAGCGTTTCTGGTGGCCCACCCGGGAGCATGACACGCGTCGTTTCGTGGCTGCTTGTTCGGTCTGCGCGCAGACTAAGTCCGGTAACTCTCCTCCTGCCGGCCGTCTCAGGCCGCTTCCTATTCCCTCTCGACCGTGGTCTCACATCGCCTTAGGTTTTGTCACCGGACTGCCTTCGTCAGCGGGGAAGACTGTTATTCTTACGGTTGTCGATAGGTTCTCTAAGGCGGCTCATTTCATTCCCCTTGCTAAGCTTCCTTCTGCTAAAGAGACGGCACAAATCATCATCGAGAATGTTTTCAGAATTCATGGCCTTCCGTCAGACGTCGTTTCGGACAGAGGTCCGCAATTCACGTCTCAATTTTGGAGGGAGTTTTGCCGTTTGATTGGGGCTTCCGTCAGTCTCTCTTCCGGCTTTCACCCCCAGTCTAACGGTCAAGCAGAACGGGCCAATCAGACTATTGGTCGCATCTTACGCAGTCTTTCTTTTCGCAACCCTGCGTCTTGGTCAGAACAGCTCCCCTGGGCAGAATACGCCCACAACTCGCTTCCTTCGTCTGCGACCGGGCTATCTCCTTTTCAGAGTAGCCTCGGGTACCAGCCTCCGTTGTTCTCATCTCAGTTCGCCGAGTCCAGCGTCCCCTCCGCTCAGGCTTTTGTCCAACGTTGCGAGCGCACCTGGAAGAGGGTCAGGTCTGCACTTTGCCGTTATAGGGCGCAGACTGTGAGAGCTGCTAATAAGCGTAGAACTAAGAGCCCTAGATATTGTCGCGGTCAGAGAGTTTGGCTCTCCACTCAGAACCTTCCCCTTAAGACGGCTTCTCGCAAGTTGACCCCGCGGTTCATTGGTCCATTCCGTATCTCTCAGGTCATTAATCCTGTCGCAGTGCGACTTCTTCTTCCGCGATATCTTCGTCGCGTCCACCCGGTCTTCCATGTCTCCTGTGTTAAGCCCGTTCTTCGCGCCCCCGCTCGTCTCCCCCCCCCCCCCCCCCCATCCTTGTCGAGGGCGCACCTATCTACAGGGTCCGTAAAATCTTGGACATGCGTCCTCGGGGCCGTGGTCATCAGTACCTAGTTGACTGGGAGGGGTACGGTCCTGAGGAGAGGAGTTGGGTTCCCTCTCGGGACGTGCTGGACCGTGCGCTGATTGATGATTTCCTCCGTTGCCGCCAGGTTTCCTCCTCGAGTGCGCCAGGAGGCGCTCGGTGAGTGGGGGGGTACTGTCATGTACTGTCATGTTGTCATGTCTCTGTCCTTTCCCTTCACCCTGTCTCCCTCTGCTGGTCGTGTTAGGTTACCTTTTCTCCCCCGCTTTCCCCCAGCTGTCCCTTGTCTCCTCTAACTACCCATTCACCCCGTTCCCCACCTGTTCCCTTTTTTCCCTCTGATTAGGTCCCAATATCTCTCTCTGTTTCTGCTCCTGTCCTTGTCGGATTCTTGTTTGTTTGTGTCATTCATGCCTGAACCAGACTGTCGTCATGTTTGCTGTAACCTTGTCCTGTCCTGTCGGAATCTGCCGGTCCATCTGAGCCTACCTATGTTTGGTAATTAAAGAAGCTCTGTTTTAGTTGATTCGCTTTTGGGTCCTCATTCACGCACCGTAACATCTACTTTCTCATGAAAAAGCAATACCAATTGAGTGTGGGTAACCTATTGAGTCCATTCAAAAACATTCTTGATGGGGTTGGGAGAGGTCAAAAGTCACCTTAGATTTTCATACACACACACACACACACACAAGCACCTTTTGCTCAACAATTGCTTACACATCATATCTTTACAATAGCTTCTGTTAGTGTTCACGACGTCTGACTCCCCTTATAGGCTGCTGAGAGATTCACGAGGACTACAATGGTTTCCCTCATTCACTCCAGGCCAAAGGGTCAGAACTATATGTGCTTTCATCCCATGCTGCACCTTTTAAAATCAGATATAACCTCACTTATTATAGATCTGGACTCATATCAACTGAGTGTACAAAACATTAGGAACACCTTCCTATTATTGAGTTGCACCCTGTTGTAACTTTAATGTGTTACAGAGTTAATGTTTAAGTTAATTAATTGAGCTGTATCTAAAGATATTTCTATACAGTTATTTACATATGTAATTGTATTGGTTAGTATTGAATTACGCTTTTGACTGCAAGTTCCAGAATGCCTTGCGACAGGAATGAGAGAGATAACGCGCCAGTTATGTGCAGGTGCAAAGTTGATTAAGCTGACTTTCTGTTAGCATCTTGTTTGCATTGCTCTGTAGAATCTAAAGTTGTTAATCGTAACGTGAACAAGGATTATTACTAAAAGAAGCTTTCATATCAAACCCGACGTCCCGAGTCAATACTTTGAAGACAGTTAATCTAAAACACCCACTATTGCCCCCAGAACATTCTCCATTTTTTGGGGCATGGACTCTACAATGTGTCAAAAACATTCCACAAGGCAGCTGGCCCATGTTGACTCCAATGCTTCCCACAGGTGTCAAGTTGGTTGGATGTCTTTTGGGTGGTGGACTATTCCTGATACACCCTGGAAACTGTTGAGCGAGGTCTGGTCAGCCTGTCATGGAAAGAGCAGGTGTTCTTAATGTGTGGTGTGGTGTCAGGAAAATAACCTCACACTCAACATCAACAAAATAAAGGAGATGATCGTGGACTTCAGGAAACAGCAGAGGGAGCACCCCCCTATCCACATCGACGGGACAGTAGTGGAGAAGGTGGACAGTTTAAGTTCCTCTGTGTACACATCATGGACAAACTGAAATGGTCCACCCACACGGACAGCGTAGTGAAGAAGGCGCAACAGTGCCTCTTCAACCTCAGGAGGCTGAAGAAATTTGACTTGTCACCAAAAACACTCCCACACTTTTACAGATGCACAATTGAGAGCATCCTGTCAGGCTGTATCTCTGCCTGGTACCGCAACTGCTCCGCCCACAACCGCAAGGCTCTCCAGAGGGTAGTGAGGTCTGCACAACGCATCACGGGGGCAAACTACCTGCCCTCCAGGACACCTACATCACCCGATGTCACAGGAAGGCTAAAAAGATCATCAAGGACAACAACCACCCGAGCCACTGCCTGTTCCCCCCTCTATCATCCAGAAGGCAAGGTCAGTACAGGTGCATCAAAGCTGGGACAGAGAGACTGAAAAACAGCTTCTATCTCAAGGCCATCACACTGTTAAACAGAACATCACTACATTGAGTGGCTGCTGCCAACATACTGACTCAAATCTCTAGCCACTTTAAGAATTACAAATTGGATGTAATAAATGTATCACTAGTCACTTTAAACAATGCCACTTTATATAATGTTTACATACCCTACATTACTCATCTCAAATGTATATACTGTACTCTATACCATCTACAGCATCTTGCCTATGCCGTTCGGCCATCGCTCATCCATATATTTATTTGTACATATTCTTATTCATTCCTTTACACTGTGTATAAGGTAGTTATTGTGAAATTGTTAGATTACTTGTCAGATATTACTGCATTTCGCTGCACTCACATTAACATCCGCTAACCATGTGAATGTGACCAATAACATTTTATTTAATTTTATTTGGGACACATACTATAGCTAGAGCAATATACCAAAGGACTCCAGAAATATAATTTGCCTGCTCATGCTCATGTGTACTGTCACCTACACTTACAATTGGATTTCTGATGGAACTTTTATGGTATGGCATTATTTCTAAAGAACCATACTATTTAGAATCTGTTGTTCACAACTCATCATTCTTCAAAGCACGTTATACATGTTGACTGAATAGGTCATTTTCTGTGAGACACTGTAGGTGTGGTGTGTCTGTATACTTACAGGTTTGGAAGGGGACTGTGGTTGCAAAGTTGGCAGTTGTAAGTGGGCCATCATAGCTTGGAGACGCTCCCGTTCTTTAGAGAGCTGATAGAGGAGAGGCGGATCGAGGAGAGAGGAGGAGGAGAGAGTGCAAGAAGAGGAGAGAGAGAGAGAGAGAGAGAGAGAGAGAGAGAGAGAGAGAGAGGAAAGAGAGAGAGGTACCAAGGGATGGAGGGAGCAAGAAGAGGTGAAGAAACCCCAAAGTAGTTTGAGCTGAGGTACGCCGTCACCACAGTCTCTCTCACACACACACACACACACACACCTACCTGGAGGTCTAACTGCTGCACCACCTGCATCTGGACTCTGCACTGGGCTGTGCTCCTTTCATCCAGCATGTGCTCAATACTTAGGTGCCTGAGAACGCTCACATGAGTTACTGGGGTGATACACACACGCAGAAACTGCTTTATACACTATACATACACTCTCCATAGGAAAACTTACTTGATAAACTGGCTGACGTTTTCACAAACAGTCTCACAGCCCGGCCAAATACACACACCATATCCATAGAGTGAGTGTGTTTGATCCACATCCAGCAAGCTGTAGGTAGAGGAGGAAGGTTTAAGGGTTACACATACAGAAGAGCATCACCATCATATTAAAAAAATACAGAAAAAAATGTGTTATTTTACAGTCTGAGGAACAAAGAGGGAGGGGTTAAAATAAAAATGAAAATTACCTTGCTTTTGATTTTAACAAGCTGCTACAGTGCTTTACTATAAACTTTACTACAGATTTTGCTGATAAAAAAAAACCTAAAGCAAAACAACAAACAAACAAAATAAGTTGTCCCAGTGGGACTCTTGCTAAAATTGAGAACAAACGACTTGGGGAAGTGAAGCTGTCTGTGGCTAACAGTTTAATTGATGTTTAAAAAACAGACCGTTTTAAATGTATTTTTTCAGTAGGCTGCACAGAGAAAGTGGTAGTACTTTACCCTAAGGCAGGGGTGTCAAAATCAATCAGCGCAAGGGCCAAATTGAAAAAATACAACAAATTTGTTTGCCAGACATGTATTTTTTTTTTATTATTGCATACAACTGCTACCCAAACTGGCCATTGTTTAATTTTAAAAAAAATATGGCCCTTTATAATGTCCTCTTATGTATATAGGTGTCACGACTTTCACCAAAGTCAGTCCCTCTCCTTGTTCGGGTGGCGTTCGGTCACCAGCTTTCTAACTATCGCCGATCCACTTTTAATTTTCCATTTGTTTTGTCTTTGTTTTCTAAACACCTGGTTTCTATTCCCCAACTACATTTTCATTATTTAACCCTCTGTTTCCCCCATGTTTGTGTACGTGTTTGTATATAATGTTCAGGTGGTTACTTGTTGGCTGGTATTGTTTGCCGGGTTCGTTATTACGCCCGTTATTTACGAGTGACCGGTATTTTCACGCACCTTTAGTATTTGTTTTATACTGGTGCTGTTCGTTAAATAAATGACCTTGTACACTCATCTCTGCTCTCCTGCGCCTGATTCCATGCACCATTACAGAGCTGGGAGGTGCTGCAATTAGGGCGACCGGAGGAGGGGCCGATCCATGCATCATCTGTGGCCGCAGAGGGCACATTGCCGGTCGGTGCTGGGGAGGTTCCTCTAGGAGTCGAGGCAGCAGGCAGGGCACTCTCGTGTCACCCCAGGTGAGTCGGCACCAGGCTCACCCAGAGCCCCCTGTTGCTCACATGTTTTTGTTTATTAATTTTTCTGAGTTTTCCCCACATTCCCAGCGCTCGTAGATTCAGACGTAGCTGGGAATTTTATTGACAGATCATTTGCCCATAGTTTAGGGATCCCCGTTGTTCCTATGGATATGCCTTTCCCTGTGCACGCCCTAGATAGTCGACCGTTAGGGTCAGGGTAATTAGGGAGGCCACCGCTCCACTGGGCATGGTTACGCAGCAGGGTCACAAGGAGAGAATCAGTCTCTTCCTTATTGATTCTCCTGCGTTTCTCGTGATGCTGGGCCTACCCTGGTTGGCCTGTCATGACCCCACTATTTCGTGGCAACAGAGGGCTCTCACAGGTGGTCACGAAAGTGCTGGGGGAGGTGTTTAGGGGTTTCAATTGGTGCTACTACGGTGGAAAGTCCAGACCAGGTCTCCACAGTGCGCATCCCCTCTGAATACGCCGATTTGGCTCTCGCCTTCTGTAAAAAGAAGGCGACTCAATTACCACCCCATCGACTGGGGGATTGTGCAATAAATCTCCTGGTAGACGCAGCACTTCCCAGGTGTCATGTTTATCCCCTGTCGCAAGAGACGGCGGCGGCTATGGAAACATATGTTTCGGAATCCTTGGAGCAGGGGTACATTCGGCCCTCCACTTCACCTGCCTCCTCAAGTTTATTTTTTGTTAAAATGAAGGATGGAGGTCTGCGTCCGTGTTTTGACTATCGAGGCATCAACCAAATCACTGAGGTACAGTTACCCGCCTCTCATCGCCAGTGCTATCGAGTCAATGTACGGGACGTGGTTCTTCACAAAATTGGTGCGTATCCGGGAGGGGGACGAGTGTAAGACGGGATTTAGTACCACCTCAGGGCACTATGAATACCTCGTCATGCCGTACGGGTTGATGAATGCTCCATCAGTCTTCCAGGCCTTTGTAGAGGAGATTTTCCGGGACCTGCACGTGCAGTGTGTAGTGGTGTATATCGACAACATTTTGATATACTCCGCTACACGTGCCGAGCATGTGTCCCTGGTGCGCAAGGTGCTTGGTCGATGCTTTACTTGTTGGCTGGTATTGTTTGCCAGGTTCGTTTTTACGCCCGTTATTTACGAGTGACCGGTATTTTCATGCACCTTTAGTAATTGAAACACTGGAACTTTTCGTAGAATAAATCACCTTGTACACTCATCTCTGCTCTCCTGCACCTGATTCCATTCACCACCAGTTACCCACAGCCTGACAATAGGATGATCATGAAAACTAAATAGTCTAAAAGAAATGTGAGATAATGTCTAGATGCTTTTTATAGTGGAGATCAAGTTTATTAAGTGAGACAGTGGATTGCACAGTCAGATGGAACATAGTAAATAGGCATTTTAACGTCATAGATTTAGCCTTTGGTTTCTTGTGGAATAGACATCGGCTGCAATGTGATTTTAACCAATAATTATTCAGTATTAGATCCACCTGTTGCATAAATCATTTAACATATTACAATTAATATATTTTAATAATATCAATACTATTTGTCCAGCCTTTGCTGCTATACTTGCATAAAGTGCTGCGACCCTAATAAAAAAGTATTTAACTCCAAATAACAAATGTTGCTAGGTTGGTGTAACATTAAGAAAAAAAATTGCACTGCATTGATCACTGGTGTGGTTGACTGCAGCATTTCTGTATGGTGAACTCAAAATGTCTTGTCGTTGACTAGCCAGCCTAGGTTACTTCTCAAATGTTGCTGTAATAGGCCTAGATGTTTCTTCGTTGCATGGTGTTTTGTTGCAGGTTTAGTTTTTTGGTTATTCATTGTCATGCTTTAAAAACCAAAGCCGGAGTGCAACATTTTAGTAGCATAGCTAGGACTGTGGCATGTGGACTGCACCACTGCGTGATGTAAACAGGACACGTGAATGCAGCACAATTGATGTTGAATACACAGATGTGAGCACATCAGGCTGTAATGTCATAAAGTAAATGACTCAACTGTTGACTCATTTATACTCACTTGGGTGTCCTATTGTCCTTTAGTAGTATAGTAATTTAGTCCTTTACTGTTAGTCCTTTACTGTATCTTCTAACTTTTTGACAACCAAGATTATATTTGCTGTAGGCTACTGCTGGAATCGAAATTTGGCATGGACACTTACCCTACAACATCTTTAAACTTCGGTCTGGTAGAAGATTTCGTCAGTGCCATTAGTGATGATATGACACAGTGCACTGGATGGCTGGCATGTGTGTGTGGCAATGCACTGCAATTTGGCGTGCAGCACATCGGCAGTGCTTGCTGTGATTTTTGAGGAGACTATTGCTGGCTATATAGTAAATGGGCAAAATTAATTGACAACCCATATAATTGCGCAGGCCGGAGAGAAATGTGTTATGGGCCGGATTTGGCCAGCTGGCCTATGCTTGACACGTGCCCTAAGGATTCTAATCCATATACCTTTATTGTAAAGTGTTATGGAGAAGGCTTTACCCTTCTCTTGGGCTGGAACTAAGAGATTGGCCGTTGGTAGGGAAGTTGTGGGTGTTTGACATTGATGCTTTGGCTGTGGTTACGGGTTCAGTAGGGGACAGAGTGATGATACGGTCTGGACAGCTATCCTTTGTGCTTTCATCTTCCATTGTGCTGTTGGTTAGCTCCTTCCATATCTGCTGGAGCTCAATAGTATTCAAGCCAGCTGAAACACAGACATACATGTACAATATTACCTTGCAACACTGGGGTTAAAGGTTATACAGTGCCTTACGAAAGTATTCGGCCCCCTTGAACTTTGCGACCTTTTGCCACATTTCAGGCTTCAAACATAAAGATATAAAACAAAATTATTCAGCCCCTTTACTTTCAGTGCAGCAAACTCTCTCCAGAAGTTCAGTGAGGATCTCTGAATGATCCAATGTTGACCTAAAATGACTAATGATGATAAATACAATCCACCTGTGTGTAATCAAGTCTCCGTATAAATGCACCTGCACTGTGATAGTCTCAGAGGTCTGTTAAAAGCGCAGAGAGCATCATGAAGAACAAGGAACACACCATGCAGGTCCGAGATACTGTTGTGAAGAAGTTTAAAGCCGGATTTGGATACAAAAAGATTTCCCAAGCTTTAAACATCCCAAGGAGCACTGTGCAAGCGATAATATTGAAATGGAAGGAGTATCAGACCACTGCAAATCTACCAAGACCTGGCCGTCCCTCTAAACTTTCAGCTCATACAAGGAGAAGACTGATCAGAGATGCAGCCAAGAGGCCCATGATCACTCTGGATGAACTGCAGAGATATACAGCTGAGGTGGGAGACTCTGTCCATAGGACAACAATCAGTCGTATATTGCACAAATCTGGCCTTTATGGAAGAGTGGCAAGAAGAAAGCCATTTCTTAAAGATATCCATAAAAAGTGTCGTTTACAGTTTGCCACAAGCCACCTGGGAGACACACCAAACATGTGGAAGAAGGTGCTCTGGTCAGATGAAACCAAAATTGAACTTTTTGGCAACAATGCAAGACGTTATGTTTGGCGTAAAAGCAACACAGCTCATCACCCTGAACACACCATACCCACTGTCAAACATGGTGGTGGCAGCATCATGGTTTGGGCCTGCTTTTCTTCAGCAGGGACAGGAAAGATGGTTAAAATTGACGGGAAGATGGATGGAGCCAAATACAGGACCATTCTGGAAGAAAACCTGATGGAGTCTGCAAAAGACCTGAGACTGGGACGGAGATTTGTCTTCCAACAATACAATGATCCAAAACATAAAGCAAAATCTACAATGGAATGGTTCAAAAATAAACATATCCAGGTGTTAGAATGGCCAAGTCAAAGTCCAGACCTGAATCAAATCGAGAATCTGTGGAAAGAACTGAAAACTGCTGTTCACAAATGCTCTCCATCCAACCTCACTGAGCTCGAGCTGTTTTGCAAGGGATGGGAATGGGAAAAAATGTCAGTCTCTCGAAATGTGCAAAACTGATAGAGTCATACCCCAAGCGACTTACAGCTGTAATCAAAAGGCAAAAGGTGGCGCTACAAAGTATTAACTTAAGGGGGCTGAATAATTTTGCACGCCCAATTTTTCAGTTTT
Organism: Oncorhynchus mykiss; assembly: GCF_013265735.2. Classification (NCBI taxonomy): domain Eukaryota; kingdom Metazoa; phylum Chordata; class Actinopteri; order Salmoniformes; family Salmonidae; genus Oncorhynchus; species Oncorhynchus mykiss. The sequence goes on along the minus strand of NC_048566.1, from coordinate 45,222,143 downwards.
TGATTTGTTAAAAAAGTTTGAAATATCCAATAAATGTTGTTCCACTTCATGATTGTGTCCCACTTGTTGTTGATTCTTCTTCAAAAAAATACAGTTTTATATCTTTATGTTTGAAGCTTGAAATGTGGCAAAAGGTCGCAAAGTTCAAGGGGGCCGAATACTTTCGCAAGGCACTGTAGCTTCAGGGAGAAAGTATGTGTAGGTAGGGGTATAGCTTTACTTGAGTATTTCTGAGCCGTCAAAGTAAGGGCAGATATAAGAGTATGCTTGATGAGAATATTTTGGGTCGCCTGATTTGAAAATGGGTCTGCGAAAGAAAAAAAATGTAAATGGACTGCTTGGTTCATCGAACTCGGGTACCGTGAGTAACCTCCGATATCCACTAAATGACAAATGTGGCTCTAACTTTTGATCGGTTGTAGCTATACACTATTATGACCCATTTCCTGAAAGCAAGGACTCTCAGGAATATATGCTGTTTCCCTCTATAATGCTAGAACAGAGTGGACAGCACCAAATCAGATTGGGGGAAAGAAAACATCATAATTGAAAACAATGATTGTGTTCATTTCTACACAGAAGTTCATACACAAATGCCGGGTTATATTCTGAGGTAATGATTTTTTACTTTGACTACATCAAAAACGCATGCATTACACATCTATAAGATTTTCATGAACATCTAATAACAGGTCCGAAACGCATTATTATAGGTTAATGAAATATATCCATAGCATAGTGCATTCATGTCATGCTATGAAAGACCTCATATTTAGGCATCCTAATAGCTGCATTATTTCAATGATAGTGTAGTGTCATCATAATTGCTGTTCTCAAATGTGTGTTTCTACCATACCAGTCCCTTAATTTGTCCCGTTTTAAATAACTGTCACAATGTGCAAATGCACAATGGAGATAGTGAAAAAACATCACTAACTAAATGCCTCATGAGTTGTATTACATTTTGAGAGTTAAAACAAGTGTTGACATTGTGCCAGGGGCTTAGCTAGCTGTAAGAAAATAAAACCCCAAAATGTCAATAGTAGTTAGGAGTCTTTGGTGAAGTCCTCAACACTACCTATGTTACATCTGGAAAATTGTAAGGAAAAGTTAATATTTTATTAACATTCTGTGTTGTGTCCATATTCTTTTTTGATATGTGAGTAATGTTTATAAATGCTTTATGAATGGGAAAATAGATTTTACTTTAGACTAGTATGACCAACTAATTTGTGATGAGGAGGAGGGCTGGTAATGACTTCCGAAAGAGTTTTGATGTGATCCTTAACTTTGCGATTTGATCTGTAAAATTTGTCCTGAAGATGTAACCTTGTGCGGATCTTCATCCACAATTGACTTCAAGGAGTAGTAGTAGTAGTGGTAAACTGGCCGGTGGGGGAAATGGGGCTGGTATCAACATAATAAAAATAAAAAAACTTTTGAGAACAGCCATAATGATGACACTACATGTATCAAGATACCTAAATATGAGCTCTTGCATAGCATGACATGAATACGCAATAGATATGCTTTGGAAATATTTAATGAACCTTTAATAATGCGGTTGGGATCTTTTATATCACGTTAATGAAATGCTTATAGATATGTATTGAATGCGTTATGGCTATGAGGTCAAAGTAAAACGTTACTCTTCAAACCATACTTTCTTCTGATTGAAAGTACTGTCAGACTGATTTGTTATAGACTCTCATAGCCGCTGTTGATTTCATCAACATTTTTTGGTGTGGTCTCAATTTTTTCTTAAATATCAAGATATGGTCATGGACCAAAAAAGTTTGGGGAACCCCTGCACTAAGTAAACCAAGGAGTTAGCTAGAGTAGAGAGGATTTACCTGGAAACAAGGTGTGGGAGGCCAGGCCTGGTCTTTGCACTTTGAACAGCTCCTGCTGGAGGATCTGCTGGAACACTAGCTGCTGCCTAGAGAGCTGAGTGAGAGAGTGAGTGAGACATGCTAAGGGTTCAGTGTCTATGTTTACAGTGCTCATATTCACACATCCATAGAAGTTGTGTCACTTGGAGTTTGAAGCAGGTGCTGTGACTCTGAACTCATATATAGACACCACATCTTGGCTACATTGTCCATCAGCATAGAAACACACACAAAATAACTATAACATTTTACTTGGATAGATTATGCGAGACAAGTTCCAAGTACTGCAACACCTACTTACTTGTAGGTTACTTCTCAACAATGCCACAACAATAATAAATTATACATTATGAGAATACGAACATAAAGTAAATGGCTTAGTAGAATAGAATAAACATTTTAGCATAAGTATAATACAGGAAGGCACCATTTATAGTCCAATATTTACATGTGTATTGGAGAAAGGGGGAATAGGGGGCAGTGCATAAACTGAGCATTATAATAAGAGTCTGTTAGCAGCAGTTGTGATGTGTGTGCAGCATCAATGTATATGTATGAATGAGTGCATGTGTGCTAATGTGTGGAGCATCAGAGCATGTTCAGCAGTCTGATGGTTTGTATGTAGGAACTTTCTCAAAGCCTCTTATCAGACCTCATGCTTTGATACCATCTGCCCCACGGTAAAGGAGAGAACAGCTCATGGCAGTGGTGTGTGGGATCCTTGATGATGCTGCATTCAATCCCTCGTCATTGTTGGTTATCAGGCCTGCAAAGCCTCGCAGTCGTGGGTGAACAGGGAGTACAACAGAGGACTGTGTTAAGAGTCAGTGTGGAGGAAGTGTCAATCCTCACAGCCTGCGGTCTGCCCTTCAGGAAGTCCAGGATCCAGTTGCAGAGGGTGATGTCCAGACCCAGGGCTCTAAGCTTGGTGACGAGCGTATCATTTATTTTTTGTTTTACCAGGCAAGTCAGTTAAGAACAAATGACAGCCTAGGAACAGTGGGTTAACTGCCTTGTTCCAATGCTCTAACCACTAGGCTACCTGCCGCCCCGAGCTTGGAGGAAACAATAGTGTTGAATGCCGAACAGCATGCTCATATACAGTAGTTGTTCCTCTTGTCAATAGCGAATTAATAGAGATGGAAATGGCATCTTCCATGGATCTGTTGGAGTGGTAGGCAAATTAGAGTGGGTCCAGTGTGCCTGGCATCCTGGCCTTGATGTTGGCCATGACCAACCTCTCGAAGCACTTCATGATGACCGAGGTGAGCGAGGTGGGGCGATAGTCACTTGGGCATGTCATTTTTTTTCTTGGGCACTGGGATGATGGTAGTCTCCTTAAAGCAGGTGGGGACTACAGCCTGGGACAGGGACATTACATTATAGTATCATATAGTATAGCATGGGGGCTCAACTGGGGGTCTGCGGAGGTACTGCAGGGGGTCCGCGAAAAAGAAAAAATAATAATAATAATATATATATATATATATATATATATATAGTGGATTTATTTTATTGCAATGTTTTTATGAATATCACTAGCAACAACAGAAAAATATATTTTTATTACATACCTACAGTATAAAAGAGGGGAATATAATTTCTAATGACATCAACTTTATTTCTCAACTCTGAATATTGAGCAATTACACTTATTGGAGCTAATTGCACTCACTGGAGTATCTGAATTAGGCTTTCAAAAAGCACCCGAAGTGATGCTGGCTACTGGCAAGCTTTCTTGACTTGAGTTTATTTCCGAAATGTTAAATGTATTTTTTTTAACAAGAAATGGCATTGCTTATCAAATCAAATTTTATTTGTCACATACACATGGTTAGCAGATGTTAATGCGAGTGTAGCGAAATGCTTGTGCTTCTAGTTCCGACAATGCAGTAATAACCAACACGTAATCTAGCTAACAATTCCAAAACTACTACCTTATAGACACAAGTGTAAGGGGATAAAGAATATGTACATAAAGATATATGAATGAGTGATGGTACAGAGTGGCATAGGCAAGATACAGTAGATGGTATTGAGTGCAGTATATACGTATACATATGAGATGAATAATGTAGGGTATGTAACCATTATATTAGGTAGCATTGTTTAAAGTGGCTAGTGATATATTTTACATCATTTCCCATAAATTCCCATTATTAAAGTGGCTGGAGTTGAGTCAGTGTGTTGGCAGCAGCCACTCAACGTTAGTGGTGGCTGTTTAACAGTCTGATGGCCTTGAGATAGAAACTGTTTTTCAGTCTCTCGGGCCCAGCTTTGATGCACCTGTACTGACCTCGCCTTCTGGATGATAGCGGGGTGAACAGGCAGTGGCTCGGGTGGTTGTTGTCCTTGATTATCTTTATGGCCTTCCTGTGACATCGGGTGGTGTAGGTGTCCTGGAGGGCAGGTAGTTTGCCCCCGGTGATGCGTTGTGCAGACCTCACTACCCTCTGGAGAGCCTTGCGGTTGTGGGCGGAGCAGTTGCCGTGCCAGGCGGTGATACAGCCCGACAGAATGCTCTCGATTGTGCATCTGTAGAAGTTTGTGAGTGCTTTTGGTGACAAGCCAAATTTCTTCAGCCTCCTGAGGTTGAAGAGGCGCTGCTGCGCCTTCTTCACGATGCTGTCTGTGTGGGTGGACCAATTCAGTTTGTCTGTGATGTGTACGCCGAGGAACTTAAAACTTACTACCCTCTCCTCTACTGTTCCATCGATGTGGATAGGGGGGTGTTCCCTCTGCTGTTTCCTGAAGTCCACAATCATCTCCTTAGTTTTGTTGACGTTGAGTGTGAGGTTATTTTCCTGACACCACACTCCGAGGGCCCTCACCTCCTCCCTGTAGGCCGTCTCGTCGTTGTTGGTAATCAAGCCTACCACTGTTGTGTCGTCCGCAAACTTGATGATTGAGTTGGAGGCGTGCGTGGCCACGCAGTCGTGGGTGAACAGGGAGTACAGGAGAGGGCTCAGAACGCACCCTTGTGGGGCCCCAGTGTTGAGGATCAGCGGGGTGGAGATGTTATTGCCTACCCTCACCACCTGTGGGCGGCCCGTCAGGAAGTCCAGTACCCAGTTGCACAGGGCGGGGTCAAGACCCAGGGTCTCGAGCTTGATGACGAGCTTGGAGGGCACTATGGTGTTAAATGCCGAGCTGTAGTCGATGAACAGCATTCTCACATAGGTATTCCTCTTGTCCAGATGGGTTAGGGCAGTGTGCAGTGTGGTTGAGATTGCATCGTCTGTGGACCTATTTGGGCGGTAAGCAAATTGGAGTTGGTCTAGGGTGTCAGGTAGGGTGGAGGTGATATGGTCCTTGACTAGTCTCTCAAAGCACTTCATGATGACGGAAGTGAGTGCTACGGGGCGGTAGTCGTTTAGCTCAGTTACCTTAGCTTTCTTGGGAACAGGAACAATGGTGGCCCTCTTGAAGCATGTGGGAACAACAGACTGGGATAGGGATTGATTGAATATGTCCGTAAACACACCAGCCAGCTGGTCTGCGCATGCTCTGAGGGCGCGGCTGGGGATGCCGTCTGGGCCTGCAGCCTTGCGAGGGTTGACACGTTTAAATGTTTGCCTCACATCGGCTGCAGTGAAGGAGAGTCCGCATGTTTTAGTTGCGGGCCGTGTCAGTGGCACTGTATTGTCCTCAAAGTGGGCAAAAAAGTTATTTAGTCTGCCTGGGAGCAAGACATCCTGGTCCGTGACGGGGCTGGTTTTCTTTTTGTAATCCGTGATTGACTGTAGACTCTGCCACATACCTCTTGTGTCTGAGCCGTTGAATTGAGATTCTACTTTGTCTCTATAGTGACGCTTAGCTTGTTTGATTGCCTTGCGGAGGGAATAGTTACACTGTTTGTATTCGGTCATGTTTCGGTCACCTTGCCCTGATTAAAAGCAGTGGTTCGCGCTTTCAGTTTCACGCGAATGCTGCCATCAATCCACGGTTTCTGGTTTGGGAATGTTTTAATCATTGCAATGGGAACGACATCTTCAACGCACGTTCTAATGAACTCGCTCACCGAATCAACGTATTCGTCAATGTTGTTGACTGACGCAATACGAAACATATCCCAGTCCACGTGATGGAAGCAGTCTTGGAGTGTGGAATCAGATTGGTCGGACCAGCGTTGAACAGACCTCAGCGCGGGAGCTTCTTGTTTTAGTTTCTGTCTGTAGGCAGGGATCAACAAAATGGAGTCGTGGTCAGCTTTTCCAAAAGGAGAGCGGGGCAGGGCCTTATATGCGTTGCGGAAGTTAGAATAGCAATGATCCAAGGTTTTTCCAGCCCTGGTTGCGCAATCGATATGCTGATACAATTTAGGGAGTCTTGTTTTCAGGTTAGCCTTGTTATAATCCCCAGCTACAATGAATGCAGCCTCCGGATATATGGATTCCAGTTTGCAAAGAGTCAAATAAAGTTTGTTCAGAGCCATCGATGTGTCTGCTTGGGGGGGAATATATACGGCTGTGATTATAATCGAAGAGAATTCCCTTGGTAGATAATGCGGTCGACATTTGATTGTGAGCAATTCTAAATCAGGTGAACAGAAGGACTTGAGTTTCTGTATGTTGTTGTGGCCACACCACGTCACGTTAACCATGAAGCTCTTCTTACCAGAAAGATGTTTGTTTCTGTCGGCGCGATGCGTGGAGAAACCAGCTGGTTTCCGATAGCCGATAGCGTCTCTCCAGTGAGCCATGTTTCCGTGAAGCAAAGAACGTTACCGTCTCTGATGTCCCTCTGGAATGCTACCCTTGCTCGGATTTCATCAACCTTGTTGTCAAGAGACTGGACATTGGCGAGAAGAATGCTAGGGAGTGGTGCACGATGTGCCCGTCTCCGGAGTCTGACCAGAAGACCGCTTCGTTTCCCCCTTTTACGAAGTCGTTTTTTTGGGTCACCGGCTGGGATCCATTCCGTTGTCCTGGGTGAAAGGCAGAACACAGGGTACCTACTTATGGGTACCTTCATGTGTGTGTAAAGTATGTGCTCAGATTTTTTTAAATACGTTTTGTAATACAATGGCATTTTCATTTACTCTATATTTGACTGTGATATGTGATTGTCCCACCTAGCTATTTTAAGATTAATGCACTAACTAAGTAACTCTGGATAAGAGCATCTGCTAAATTACTAAAATGTCAAATATACATGTTTTATGTACATATCTCATTTCTGTATTGATTGATTAAATAAACATGTTGCCATCACAAATGTATTATTTGTACAGTTCTTTATTTATGTATTTTATTTAACCAGGAAAGTCAGTTAAGAACAAATTTTTATTTAAACTGACGACCTACACCGGCCAATTGTGCGCTGCCCTATTGGACTCCCAATCATGGCTGGCCTGGATTCAAACCAGAGTGTCTGTAGTGACGCCTCTAACACTGAGATGCAGTGCCTTAGACCGCTGCGCCATTCGGGAGCCCAACTACATATACAAATGTAGTTATTTGATACATTTGACTGTGTAAAACCCAGCAGAACTATGTATTTCTCTGAGAGTGAGGCAGATATATATAGTGTTTTGTTAAAAACATTTGTCTCTCTGAAATTTAACCATCAAGTGATAGATTTCAAACAAATATATCTTTCATTGAACAACCCCATGCCGTGATTTGATACTTAAAAAACACACCAATCTCTTTCATAAGTTCTTTAAACAATAAAAGCTCATTTACCAACATTTCCGAAAATTGATGTACACTGAGTGTACAAAACATTAGGAATACCTTCCTAATATTGAGCTGTACCCCCTTTTGCCCTCAGAACAGCCTCCATTCATCGGGGCATGGATTCTACAAGGTGTCAAAAGTGTTCCACTGGGATGCTGGCCCATGTTGACTCCAATGCTTCCCACTGTTGTGTCAAGTTGGCTGGATATCCTTTGGGTGGTGGACCATTCTTGATAGACACAGGGAAACTGAGTGTTGCAAAACCCAGCAGTGTTGCAGTTCTTGACACAAACCGGTGTGCCTATAACCTACCATACCATGTTCAAATGCACTTAAATCTTTAGTATTGTCCATTCACCCTCTGAATGGCAAACATAATCCATGTCTCAATTGTCTCAAGGCTTAAAAATCCTTCTTTATTAACCTGTCTCCTCCCCATCATATACACTGACTAGCTTTCACCTGGATTCACCTGGTTAGTCTGTCACGGAAGGAGCAGGGGTTCATAATGTTTTGTGCACTCAGTGTATAGCGTTTTGGCAAAAACTCTTCAGTTGGACATACACATTGCTAACCAGGGTAGTTACAAACAGCATAGGAATGAAATCCTCAAGTAGAGGCCAGAGGGCACGCACTTAGTGTGTTGTGAAATCTGTTATGAATGTATTGTAATGTTTTTAAAATTGTATAAGTAACTGCCTTAATTTTGCCGGACCCCAGGAAGACTAGCTGCCTATAATAAATACAAATAAAAATACTAACCTTGCTTAACAAGCTAAACAGCTGCTATTAGTGAAGATGTGTTTGGGCTGATATTAATACATTCGTTTAGGAGACAGGTGGATTCAACTTTATAATCAAGTAGATATAGTTTACCCAATTTCAGTTTTTCAAGTGGGTGAAGTTGGTATTCATTTAACACGCAGAGTGGCTCAGTTGGGAGGAGAAGCTTCATTTCCAAAAGTTGTAAGCGGTCAAAACCATTGGTTTATGAGACAGGAGTGTCTAATTTGCTAATTTTCAAAGATGCATTACAAGCTCAAAACTTTTTTCAACAAAAATGACAATTATGACAATAATTGTGGGCATTTGCATGACAATTAATCGTTACCCCAAATTACATAATCGTCACAGCCCGAGTTACCGTTCTAGCAGGCTGTTAGACTTTACACTTCTTCCAATTATAGTGTGGGGAGGTCAAAATAATGAAAACCAAATATATTCAGTTTAAAATGTTGATTACTTGTCTTTGCCATTACCATTCACCGGACAATAAGACAAGACGTGGAAAAAAAACATATGATGGGGGTCCCTGGGTCGACAAATTGCCTGGGCGGTGGTCCCTGGGCAAGAAAAGGTTGAAGACCTTTGTAGTATAGTATAGTATAGTATAGTAATTTGGATTGGATCGTGCTGTACCTGCTGGAGCAGGATAGCGTGCTGCTGTTGCTGGAGCAGAGCCTGGAGCTGACCCGGGGACAGAAGCTGCTGCATCTGCTGAGGACTCATCATAGTCATTGAGACCTGTGTGAAGAAGAAGCATCGGATCAGACATTGAGGAGACAGGATGTTCTGGTGCTTACCTCTCTTAGAGGCTTTTATTTACAATATTAACAGGTGCTGGACTAATTGGCCCATAAACTTCGTACAGAAAATATTACCTGCCTCGACTGCTCTCCCTCAGGCAAAATCAATTTAGCACCTAGTATTCTTTCTAGGAACTCCCTTCAAGTAGGAATGTTCCACTATGACAGCCTTATAACACAGTTCTACCATAAATATGTAATTTCTCATGGACATATAACATCCTAAACAACAGTTTTACATAAACAAAGACTTCAATAACTTGTGCCATAACTTCTTTAAGTCACACAATACACATTCATGAAGTAATTCACCTCAGGATAATTAATCCCTTTGGCTAATCCCGTCAACCAATACATGTTCCTCGATGACTCAGACTAATTTGCGCCATGCGTTCCATGGCCCCTGTCATACACAAAGGTGAGGAGAGAGAGCGTATTCAGTGTAAAAGTTTTGCATAGGAAATTACACCCTATTCCAGGCAAATTAAAAACTGGACCTCAAAGCCAGTTCCACGGCAAATATGTATTCTTCCCCACTAATAAAGGACTGATTTAGACCTGGGACAGCAGGTCAGTGCAATTTATTATCAGGTAGAACACAAAACCAGCAGCACCTCCTGGCTTGGACTAATTTGCAGCACCTACAAATGCCCTATTTCCTATATCAGGGGTCTCTAACCCTTTTCCTGGAGAGCTACCCACCTGTATGTTTTCTCTCCAACCCCAGTTGTATGTTACCTGATTCAGCTTATCAACCAGATAATTATTAGAATCATGTCTGCTAGATTAGGGTTGGAGCGAAAACCTACAGGACTGTAGCTTTCCAGTAACAAGGTTGGAGAACGCTGCCGTATATAGTGCACTACCTTGACTAGAATTGAAAACATTGTACCATGCTCTTGTGGACTTTTCACGTGCATATATTCATTATATTGTCCACTCATTTTGACAGAAAATACCACCTTTCCCTGTATAATGCACTACTTTACTCAAAATGCATATGATGGCGCAGGAGGAGAAGGCTGTCGTTTACGGGTTCCTAATAAATTGTGCTATTATGTGTATTATATGTTTTTTCGCATTATTTGTAACTTATTTTATACATATTGTTTCTGCCACTATCCCTTATGACTGGAAAGAACTTCTGGATATCAGGACAGCGATTGCTTACCTTGTACTGGACAAAGACTTTTTCTTTAATGAGTCGGACGCAAAGTATTTACTTCAGACACCCGACAAGGCCCAAATCCCATTCATTTGCATGAAGAAGAGACGGAGATAGCTCGAGGTGCCATGTAAGGATCCGACGGGGAGTGAGTAATCCCCCTGTACCATCAGTCCTATTAGCCAACGTACAATCATTGGATAACAAAATGGTTGAGCTCCGATCAAGACAATCTTACCAATGGGACATTAAAAACTGTAATATCTTATGTTTCACCAAGCCGTGGTTGAATGATAACATACAGCTGGCTGGGTTTTCAGTGCATCGGCAAGATAGAACAGCTGCCTCCGGTAAGACTAGGGGTGGTGGTCTGTGTCTATTTGTAAATAACAGCTGGTGCACAAAATTGAATATTAAGGAAGTCTCAATGTTTATTATCTCATGAAAAGTGGTACTCCACACTATTTATCAAGAGAGTTTTCACCTATATCTTTCGTAACTGTCTATTTACCACCTCAAACCGATGCTGGCACTAAGACAGCACTCAATGAGCTGTATAAGGCCATAAGCAAACAAGAAAATGCTCATCCAGAGGCGGCGTTCATAGTGGCCAGGGACTTTAATGCAGGGAAACTTAAATCCGTTTGACCTATTTTCTACCAGCATGTTAAATGTGTAACCTGAGGGAAAAAACCTCTAGACCACATTTACTCCACACACAGAGACGTGTACAAAGCTCTCCCTCGCCCTCCATTTGGCAAATCTGACCATAACTCATAACATTATCCTGTATACAAGCAAAAACTAAAGCAGTCCTTGGTGTCCACATCACCAACAAATTATCATGGTCCAAACACACCAAGGCAGTCGTGAAGAGGGCAGGACAATGCCCCTCAAGAGACTGAAAAGATTTGGCATGGGTCCTCATATCCTCAAAAAGTTCTATGGCAACTGCTCGGCCTCCGACCGCAAGGCACTACAGAGGGTAGTGCATACGGCCCAGTACATCACTTGGGTCAAACTTCCTGCCATCCAGGACCTCTATAACAGGCAGTGTCAGAGGAAGCCCCAAAAAATAGCCAAAGACTCCTGTAACCCTAGTCATAGAATGTTTTCTCTGCTACCGCATGGCAAGCGGTACCGGAGAACCATGTCTAGGCCCAAAAGGCTTCTTAACATCTTCTACCACCAAGCCATAAGACACCTGAACAGCTAATAAAATGGCTCCCTGAACTATTTGCATTGTCCCCCCCATTTCTACTCTGCTGCTACTGTTTTTTTAGTACACTTTTTTTCTTAAAACTACATTATTGGTTGTAAGTAAGCATTTCACTGTTGTGTTTGGCGCATGTGACAAATACAATTTTATTTTAGATTTTATTTTATTTGAATTTGCACCTATAAACCATATGGAATAGTATGGAATTTTTAAGACACAGGGGTAGCGCACAAGAGAACAGACATATTCATAAATGTCTGACTATATGACTGCATAACAATAGGTTGCGTCTATTTCTAAAGGTGACCCTAGAATGAGAAGGAGCTGTGTTCACCGGTTAATTAACAACATAATTACATGCATGATGTCACTCCTAATGGGAATTTATGGACATTATTCGAGACAAATACACAATGAATACTAACTGACCAGTGCCCAATGACACCGGTGAATGGCCACAGTGATAAAGAATAAACAGCAGCATGTTTTATCTTATTTTGCATCAGGAACCTAAACAACTGACATGACTAAATTAAATGTATGTCTTATGCAATCTGAGGACAAACTACACCTCGACAGATCTTATGCCAATTGGAAATAAATATTTTATCAGTGTTTCAATTGCAAGAAAACATCAAATCATCAGACTGCAAAACAGAATATCAAATAAAAATGTACACTGTCAATATTTTGGTAATGCAAACACACTTAAAATGTACTTTTTTGTTTAAGAAAACACACAAATGATGCAAACTATGATTCTGGTATGATGAAATAATAATCATTGTTGACTCAATCATTTTATTTAACATTGATATCATGAAATATTCTGAAAGTATGGAAATCACCTATTGTGCTGCCACTCCATAAGTGCGGGGATAGTAGTGATCTTCATAACTATCGCCCCATTTCAAGGCTTCCTTGTCTAGCTAAAATTCTTGAATCCTTGGTAAATGTACAACTTTGCTCTTTATCTAGTAAATGTCATTTTTTTTATTTAAAGGGTTTAGGCCTGGGCATAGCACTATTACAGCAACTATTACAGCAACCACTTTAGCTGTTAATGATCTTGACAATGCTTTAGACAAAAAAATAAAAAAAAATGTACTGCTTTGTTTGAGGACCTGTCAAAAGCTTTTGATACTGTTGATCATGGTATTTTATTGAATAAGTTGTATTCTATAGGCCTGATCATGGTTTCATGGGAGTTTCTTGAAGTACATGAAGGTGTACCACAGGGGTCAATTTTGGGACTTGTTCTCGTCACTATTTGTATTAAAACCAGCGGTCATTATGTAAAAAATGGTTAATCTATATGCGGATGAGACTATTATGTATGCTAATGCCCCGACTGTTGATCTGTCTGTGTCAAAACTACAGTCCGATTCTATAGCTATGCAGGAATCCCTTGGTAATTTAAACTTGTGCAGCAATGACAGAAAGGTGGACGCGGTCAGAGACCCACTAAAGCAGCACCGCCCCCTCAAGAGTCTGAGCCTGCCTGGTCCAAAAGCCAAAGTCCCCAGATGGGTGAGCATAATATACAAGGATTATCTTAAAGCTGCTAATGAGAACCTTGATAACCTTGTACCTAGCTGTTAGGAATTCTAGTGGAGTACCATACCAAGGCAATGGCAGTGCTGGCAACATTTATTGTGGCCCTGGCGGTACAGAATAGGCAAACGGTCTGACTGCACACAGGTACTTGGAAAAATTTGTCACAATGAGGGACCAACGTGTGTGGTTGTTGGGGGGTATCCGAGCTCCATCAACTAGGATATTGGTTAATCAAATATTGGTTAATCAAATCTTTCCATTTCTGCTCAATTTGGCATGCCTTCTTAAACAGCATAACTGTATACGCATTAACACATCAAGTCTTCTGTTGAGTTGGGCTCGGGGATTGAACAACTTAAATATTTGAGTTTGTGCTTGTGTGTGTGCCTGTGTGTGTGCCTGTGTGTGTATATGTTTTTTTAAATCACTAGATATACTATACCCGAGGCGAAGCCATTCAAAATTATGTTGGCTGCAGATCTGGTTCTGTACTATAGGTGGCACTATGTGCTCTTTTTTAAAGGATGGGCTAAAGGCCCTAGGATCCATGTGTTCAGGTCAGCCAGTCACTGGAATGACAACCCAACTTGACATGAGGGGGAGGCTTTAGAGGGTGGAATATTTGAGGACAATTAGAGGTTTACTTAGTTGCAGCTGCAGTATGCTTAACAGTGCAGCTATATGGACACTTAAACATCATGTTACTTCTTAAGTAACTTAAGTTACTTTCTTATGGTAAGTTTACAAATATATATTATGGTAAGTACAATCAAAACGTTTATTACATTATGGTAAGTGGTGTGAAATAAGTAGTTATAATTGTAATGGCTTAGCAGATAATAAGAAAAGACAATCCGTTTTTACCTGGCCTAAAGATAAGGAATATAATATCTATTGTTTACAAGAAACTCATTCTAAACCTTTAGATTAAGTTGTATGGAAAAAGCAAGGGCGGGGGGGGGGGGGACTCAATAGGAGTGATGATATCAATTTAAAATTATTTTGGTCCAAATGTGCAAACTGTTCAAACAGATCCGCAAGGAAGGTGGATCCTATAAACAGATTTGGCTCATTCATCTATACGGCCCAAATAATGATGATCCAAGCTTCTTTGAAAATATGCATAATAATTTATCAAGTTTACAGGCAATACAGGCCTCAATAATTATGTTGGGAGATTATAATACAGTTTTAAGTACCTCAATAGACCAGAAAGGAAATCACTACAAAATATCACCCTCATGCACTTAAGGAAATTATGAATATTATGGATATATTGTAACTACTGGATATATGGAGGCTTAAAAATCCTTACCTACTGAGATATACATGGCGGAGGCTCAATCAAGCTAGTCGTCTTGACTACTTTCTTATGTAATTTTTGCTGGCACCAAAAGTTAAGAGTGTTGATAGAGGACGGGGCATCTCTAGCAGGGAATAAATGTAACTAAATTACTTGTTGGAAAGGTGGCATCCTATGACGGTGCCACATTAAAAGTCACTGAGCTCTTCAATAAGGCCATTTTACTGCCAGTGTTTGTCTATGGAGATTGCATGGGAGTGTGCTCAATTTTATAGACCTGTCAGCAACGGATGTGGCTGAAATAGCCGAATCCACACATTTTAAGGGGTGTCCACATACTTTTGTATATATAGTGTAACATAGGTACAACAGATCCCCTTATTGTATGGGACACTTTAAAATGTGCCTTTAGAGGCCATACAAGTCAACACTCATATTTAAAACAAAAACTATTGAAGTCAAAAGAGTTCAGATAGATTGCAATAAAAACTAACAGAGGCACAGAATAAGTTAGATGAAAAAAAAATAAAAAAATGGAGGAACGATCAAGTGGAATAAAGTGAACTGCATGGAATATGGTGAAAAATACAGAAAAAACGTTTAATTTTCAACGTATAATTACTACCAAAAAGAATATACAGAACCTTGTTACTAATGACAGAGTAATCCATGATTCCTTAAACAATATTTTGAAAGGGGAAGCATAGTGCCTTAAGTATATGTTTTAATTTCAGTCTCCTCCATGTCCACTAACTGAAGTGAATTGTAAGGATTTTTCTTATATTAATAGTGTAAAATGAACAGCTATGCAGAAAGACTCATGAAAAGGCCTAATTACTAATTACAGAGGAGGAAATTGTAGACGCAAATTAAAGAATTTTAAACCACTCCTAAAACAATGGTAGACTATCTGATACCTAGCAAGAAGGTCTGATTTCACTTTTACTGAAACAGGACCAAGATGGTAAATATAAAGGTGCAGTCAATCAAAAAACTGCTGACCCCTTACACTTCGGTGTTGTGAGGCCAAAATCCTAGCAAAATGCATAGCTCATAGAAATATAAAAGGTATTGTCGGTTATTATTCATCCTGATCAGACAGGTTTTTTAAATGGAGATAATATTAGACAAGTACTGGAAAGACTATAACGCTATTAAAAATCTGGGAAACCAGGCCTGGTATTCACAGCTGAATTTGAAAAGGCCTTTGATGAAGTATGACTGGAATATATATATATATATATATATATATAAATGCCTGGACTATTTTAATTTTGCAGAATCTCTTATACAATGGGTTAAAATTATATATATTAACCCCAGGTGTAAAATAGTAAATAATGGCTCCTTCTCAGAAGGTATTAAATTGTCAAGAGGAGTAAAACAAGCTGTCCATTATTGCCATATCTATTTATTATGACCATTGAAATGTTAGCTATTAAAATCAGATCCAACAATAATATCAAGGGACAAAATATCCAGTGGTTAAAATTGTACTCTGACAATTCATGTTTTCTTTTAAATCCGCAATTTGGATCCCTAACCTCTCTGGATTAAAAACTAATTATGATAAATGCAAGATTGGATCTCTAAAAAATAGTACTTTTACATTACCGTGTAATTTACCAATAAAGTGGTCCGAGGTGAAGTGGACATACTCAGTATTCATATCCCAAAATAAATAAATAATCTGACTACAATACATTTTTATAGAAAGTTGTACACAATTTTGCTACAGTGGAAAGGACAACACCTGTCCATTTGTGGAAAAATCACCCTGATTCTTTAGTCATATCCCTGTTTACCTATGAACGTATTGCCCTGCCTACACCTAACGACTTGTTTTAATTATATGAGAAAAAAATATTCAACTTTATTTGGAAAGACCAGCCAGACAAAATGAACCAGGCCTATTTATACAAGGAATATGAATTCTGAGGGCAGAAATAATTAAACATTTAAGCATTTGACCTCTCACTAAAGGTTTCAGTCAAACAAAAACTATACTTAAATTTGAACTGGTTCTCCAGAAGATTAGTAAGAATAGCTCACCCCTTGTTCAAGAATGTCCTGTTTCCCTTCATTCAAATTATAACCTCTCACTTTCGGGGTATTTGAAAATGAAATAATCTCCAAAATATCGCTATTTTTAAAACTAGCAATAAGAAACTGAAATATACAAATAGATTTTTAAAAAAAATTGTGGAGATATTTACGTATAATCTTGGTAAATTAAATAATAAATGGGAATGGTGGAGTTATGTCACACATGGAGTTAACAAAGTATATGGTAATGCTCTATCCAAAATTACAACCAACTGATTACAGCATTGCTGCAAAAATGGAGTAGGCAAGTAGAAAGGTCGGCCCTGCATTAAAGACCAAAATTGGCTAATAAAAATTATGATAAAAAAGTTTCCCTTGTGTTGTCTTAAGGGTAGAAAATGACCTGCCACTATGTTTAACAGCAGAGAAAACTGATATTTTATCAACTTCACATTTGTTGACTTTTCTTAGAGTGAACCCAAAATGAGGGAAAGTGAAACATCGCCTTTGTTCATATTTTCATGAAAGCTGTACACCACCAGGGTACAAATGTTGTCTTAGGGTCATTTTTTACCCGGCAGTTATAAAATTATTTACACACCATAAACACACACACACACAATGAGAAATTGAGATTATGTGTGCTACTGATTGAACTCAGCCAGCAGCTCCTGAATAGGAAATCACCATGGTTGGCACAGTTAGAAAGAACAAGCCTTAGTTCCCCTCTGCGCGACAAGGGGGAGAGAGGCCTTCTCATCAAAGTTTGCCTTCAACCCCACCACCACTCTAGTTTCTTACCTCCCAAAGAGGAACAAGAATGTGGTCCTCCTGAGAACACTGCACAAAACGTCTGAGATCAGTGATCATGAGGACAGGGCGCCAGCCATCATCCTGGACTACTACCACAACAAAGGAGACGTGGACAACATGGACAAGGTGATTGGCACCTACAGCTGCAGGAGGATGACTGCCTGCTAGCCCCTGGTCATCTTACATGACATCATTGATGTGTCCTCATACAATGCCTTCGTGATATGGAACAAGATTAACCCTACCTGGATGCCTGATAAGCGGAACAAGAGGAGGGTGTTCCTGAAGCAGCTGGGAAAGGCAATTGTAACCCACACATTCAAAGAAGGGAGCGCCTCCCCCGCACAGCAGCCTCTGCAGAGCTTGTGAAAGCTGTTCAGGGGGCTGAATCTTGTCCTGATCCACTTGAGACTGCAGCTGGGGCAGGCAAGAGGACAGGATTCCAAATCTGTCCCCCAAAGAAGGACTGTAAAATAAATACTATGTGCTGCACATGTGAGAAATAAATCTGCAAAGTCCATGCACACACACTTGCATACTGTCGTACAATGTGCTAATTAGAGTTGCTTGATTTATGTTCTTCCCGTTTGTGTTTTTTATCTATTATCTAACTTTTTTCTTATTTATTGTTGTTGTTTACACACCTTTTGGATGGGGGCAATGTTTAAAAATATGGGAGAAGACTAGAATTTTGTAGTTGAATTCCTCATTGTACATTATATAAGAAAATATCACTATGTTGCCAAAAAAGTTCAAGACAATGTTTCCCTTCAATAAAATGCATGCAAAACACATTTCTGCACATTTCTGCTCCTTTCTTAGGCTATACAAGTGCTATCGCTTGCTACAAAAAAGTATGTTTACACCTATGCAGTACCTTTAGCAATACTAATAAACCTGTACTTTAGTAAAGAAAACAATTATGACAGGTGTTGTAATAAAAATGAGTGGTTTCCACTGATTAAATGCAGTCTTTCTGCATTGTGAAGAGGGAAAACATAGATATTCACAAAGTTTGCGATGAATAACAGGTTGTTTCTTCATGCAAAATAGATTTGGGGTTTAAAATTCAATTAAGCTGCTTCATTTTAGGGGTTTGTTGAAGGCGGGTCATTTTTAGGGGAGTATACACTAGGGGAGTATACATAATGTTAAGACTACACAAGGGATAAGGGCCAAAAATTTGAAGTTGGGAGGAGATTTTTGATGTACTGATTCGATAGCACATGGTGTATGAACTGATAAATAAAGCGCCGCCAGATTCAAAACTTTTCCATGGTCTTCAGAGATGCGAGGGGTTGAGGGTAGCTGAGGACTCAGACTAAAAACGAACAAAGAATGACTCATGTAAAATATACTGTCCGTGAAATGTATGTAGTACGTATAAGCTGGAAGTGTAAGCTTAAGTATCATTGTCGATTAGTTTACTGGACTACTGTTCAGTCGCGGGGTCAGGTGCTACAAAGAGGGAAAATAATAAAGAAGGAAAATATTAAAAAACATATATAAATATATTATATATTTACCCAGACAATTACACTGAGAGACCACAAGCAACTAACATAGACAATCACCCACAAAATACCCACAGAATATGGCTGCCTAAATATGGTTCCCAATCAGAGACAACGATAGGCAGCTGCCTCTCATTGAGAACCAATCTAGGCAACCATAGACATACAATTTACCTAGAAAGGGTACAGCCCCATAAACATAAAAAACCCCTAGACAAGCTAAAAACACTTTTGCAAATTATGGTGGAAAATAAACTTTTGTTATTGACAAAATACTTATTTTCCACCATAATTTGCAAATACATTTATTAAAAATCCTACAATGTGATTTTCTGGATTTTTTTTCTCATTTTGTCTGTCATAGTTGAAGTGTACCTATGATTAAAATTACTGGCCTCTCTCATCTTTTTAAGTGGGAGAACTTGCACAATTGGTGGCTGACTAAATACTTTTTTGCCCCACTGTACATCACCCATGTCACACCCTGACCTAACCAAAATAACAAGGAAAACAAAGAATACTAAGGTCAGGGTGTGACAATATAGTATAATGTGTATGTTTTGTTATATTATACAGTGCAGTCTTCCCTGTTAAAATAAAGGTTAAATAAAATAAAAACGAATATTTGGTATAATAATAATAATATAATTTCAGTATAATTAAATCATTTAAATGTCTACTTTTCTTATTTATTTATTTTTTTATTTGACATTTTTATTTTTTACTTCAGTTTATTTTAGTAAATACTTTCTTTACAATTATTTTTCTTAAAACTGCATTGTTGGTTTAAAGGCTTGAAAATAAGCATTTCACTGTAAGGTTGTAAGGTCATGCTGTATTCGGCTCATGTGATGAATACAATTTGATTTTGGTTTTAATTTGATTTAATACACATCTGTAGGGGCCGTGGTTTAGTGTGGCTCTTTGCAGAGTTCAAACCACTCGTCTTCTGTTGCTGCTGGAGTAATATCTTAGCTGCCTGCAGAACCTGAAATGAAAGGACACATCCAGGATTTTGCCAGTATCATCCCAGTACCAACCCACTACCATTGTGGTATAATCACAGTTCCATGCTAGCACAAACCCAGTATCATCAGACTTTTGAAATATGTCTTAAACCAGTGAGGTAGACTTTTGCATGTGTTTGGTACTGTTTGTCCATTCCATTGTAGCAATTACAATGAGCCCTTCCTCCCTATTTCTCCCTTCACCTGCCTCCTCTGCCTCAAACATGCTGGCTAAAGTGAAAACCATATTGTTTTTCTGAGTGGCAGAAGGTAGCAGGAGGAGCCTTACCAGATGAAAGGAGAAGGGGAATTTCATACCAAGAAAGTGTAGGCTATATAGAGATAATGATGCTTAAACTTATGATGCTTAGCAATTGACATTATACCTAAAGCGGACATTGCCATTGGCTGCATGGAATCACATTAAGAGCCAAGTTTGAACATTGGAATGTGGGATATAATCTACATCGCCTCGATTAGGCTGATAAAACTCCAAATTATTTTATTTAATAATTTCAATTTAAGCATAATTATTTCTATATAGACTACACTTTCTCGTTCTGAACTAGTGGGACCTTCTAACATGAGTGGGATGAGTGTGGCTTCGTGACAATGATCAAGAGCAGCTGCTCACCGATTTGACAGCTCCAATGCAGTTACACCTCTGACACCACCAAACCATCAGCTATGCGGGTGTCGGCTATCGCCGGTTACCTTGATCTGTAGCTGGCTAGATTAACTAGACTAAGGTCTAGATTCACCAGGCCCTAGTCTAGTTAATCTAGCTAGCTACAGAATCTAAACTTGTAGTAAATATGGCTTTATTGATTTAGCTAGTGACTCTCACTCAGATATCATGGCATGAGCCATTGCAACATTTGTAGAATTGCAGGAAACTAGCTGTAAAACTGCAAAAAATATTGTTCGGTGAAGCAAACTCATTTGTTCCCTTTTGTCACGACTTCCGCCGAAGTTGGCTCCTCTCCTTGTTCGGGCAGCGTTCGGCAGTCAACGTCACCGGTCTACTAGCCATCGCCTCTCCATTGTTCATTTGTTCCATTTGTTTTGTCTTGTTTCCCGCACACCTGGTTTACATTTCCCTAATCACACTGCATATACAGTATATATTCCTCTGTTCCCCCCATGCCTTTGTGTGGAATTGTTTTGTTTTGTGTTTATTGTATCGCGCCACTCTGGGTTTTTCACCCTGGGCATTGCCTGTACCCTATTGGGGAAATTTTGGTGAAACTTATGGTTGTATTCGTGACGGTGTTCTGCGCTTGTCACTTTTGTCGTTTGGCTTGAGTTGTAGCTGTTTGCGCCTGTCTGTTATTGCTCTTGGCAAATAAAGTTGCCTGATCACCTATCTCTGCTCTCCTGCACTTGACTCAAATGACCAGCAGCGAAAACCCTGACAACTTTTTTGTTAATATATTTTTTTCTGCTAACAGATCCCTCTGTATGTATTCTATTATTGTTTGTAATGTGAGATAATGTGTAGCGGCTAATTGCATAGCTAATCAGCCATGTGAATGAAGCTACAGCAACCAATGTGATCATGTGTAACGGCAGATTTCCTCCTCTTCGTCTGAAGAAGAGGTGTAGCAAGGATCGGACCAAGATGCGCCGTGGTAAGTGTTCATGACGATTTTAATAAGAAAAGCACTGAACACTATGAAATACAAAAACAATAAACGAATACGTGAAATAACCAAACCGAAACAGTCCCGTGTGGCGAAAAACACTCACACGGAAACAAACACCCACAAACCAACAGCGAAACCCAGGCTTCCTAAATATGGTTCTCAATCGGGGACAACGATAAACAGCTGCCTCTGATTGAGAACCATATCAGGCCAAATACAGAAATAGAAAAGCATAGAAACACAAATATAGACTGCCCACCCCAACTCACGCCCTGACCATACTAAATAAAAACAAAACAATGGAAATAAAGGTCAGAATGTAACATCATGGCTGGGGTAATTTTTTGCTTGTTTTTGCTGTTTTCCAAATAGCATTTTAGAGTTTTTAAATTGTATATATATATTTATAATGGATTAATCGTGTAAGTTATTATAAAGTGTTACCAACTCAGTAAAGTGGGAAAGACCACATATTAACACACACAGACCATGGTCTCAGCAGGACTCCCTGATTAAATAAAGGTTAAATGACAGGTTTTACAGGAAGAAAATTGCATAATTGTATTGAAAATTCCAGAAACAGCATTTAAGCCACCCTTAGATAAAGTAGAGTTAGACGATATTTCCAAAAGATGGCCCATTTAAATTAAATGAAGCTAAAATGTATCAATGATGAGTCTGAATTAATTTGTTGAGGCAGAGAGGAGGAAGTGCAATCCTTCAGAGATTGTACAGTTTTCCAGAATTTAGCCAGATTCCCCTTACAATTAGAAAGAGTGGTTACATATTAATCAGATTTTGCCTTTCTGATTAGTTTTACACATTGATTCCTCTAATGCCTAAACGATTGCCATTCCGGACCTAAGCCTGTGTTTCTGGCCTTGTCCCAGGCAACATTTCTCTTATGAATAAGTCAGAAGTGAACCAGGCATTCGATCTACAGTACCTTAAACTCTCAGAGTTTTGAAGGAGGCATGATTATCTACAATAGTATTGAAGACATTTGCAAAAAAGCTTAAAGGTAAATCATGTTCAGGGATAGCTGAAATAAATTAAATTAAAATAAAGATAATGTAAAAAAGCTTGTAAAAAAAATATTCTTAAACACATGGATGTATGCATTCTCACATCTCTGACACAGACAACTGGGCAATGGTCACAACAATCCAGTGTGAAAACTCCACTAGCAACATATTCATCTAGTGTATTCGTCAAAATAAGATCAGAGCAGATTAGGATTCAGGCATGGAGGCTCGGTTACTGAGGTAGGTTTTGCTCAGAACAAATATCCTTCACCGTCTCTGGCACTGGCGTCCTCCAATCAATATTAAAATCCCCCATAATTAGTAGTTCAGATTAACCATGCTTAGATAGCAATTCAGAAAAAATTGCTAAGAGCACATGAGGGAGCAGAGGGAGGGTGATACTCTTCTATTAGTGTCAGCTGGTTATCATGACCAAGGCTCACATTAACAATGAGACAATCAAACTTCTTAGGGATTGAGGTAGCAAGAGATACAGAAACACTTCAATTGCCCTTTGTAAACATGGCAACACCCCCACTTCTGCCAATTCTGTCTGATCTGTAAACATTATAACCAGACAGAGACACGTCAGAGTCCAGCACAGAATATTCAACCAAGATTCAGAAATTACCAGAATATCCACATTGGATAGAGAAGCCAGAATTTCAATAACATCCTTATTTGAAATCAAACTTCTGGCATTTACATGAACAAATCCAAAACCGCAGCTGCGGGATTTCAGGTCAGATGGAGTCTCTAATACAAGGTAACCCGTTATTAGAAAATACCATGGGATTGCTTTGAATTGGTATAGGCACAAGATTGTCTAGAACTGAACCATTTGGCCTACAGTATGCCTCTAGCAAGGACGTGGGTTGAAACAAGAGTTAGTGAGGGTTACCTGTTGCTGGTCTCCCAATTAGAGGTTGATGCGTGAACGTGGCTACTGCGGCCCTGTGGGATTCTGGCAGGAATGGGACTAAAGTTCTAGTCAAGCTTGAGATGGGACAGGATCGACAGGGGGCATTTAAAAAAAATAAAAAATCTATACAAAATAAATGATCCCCCTTCGACTCACTCTCGCTCCTACCTTGCAGTTGGAGCCAGTCACTACTTTACCTCAGATGCCAATGCCAATGTAGGCTATGTCTGTGAATAATGAAGCAGTCAAGAGAGGTAATGCATCATTTAGTTGCAGCCAAGGACCTATCACTAACATAAACATTAGAGCCAAGGAAAGAGCGATGTTTTAGCTGCATTTGATAGAGTTGTCTTTGACAATGAAGGAACCGAGTACATGGCTGTGGTTTAATCAAATTGGCTAGGCTACCAACCGGAGAGCGGGACATGCGACCTGAAGCGCTTAGCTGCTCTACTCCCAACAACTTTACCGGTCAAGCTGAATTGTTTGCTTTTTAATTAAACATGTGCCATCTGAAGTAAAGAGATAAATAAAAAAATAGATTGACTGATACAGTACTGCTGTTGTAAATGTTAATGTTCTTGTTGTAAATGTTGTAGCCTAAATGTTTATATCTGTGCAGTGCTCAGCTGTAGGCTGTGATTTTATATGATGAGCAGACCATAATACTGGGGTCTCTGTCCTCATCACCAAGCCTTAATCATCTACATTTTGGTCATTTAAAAGATACTCATCCAGACTGACTACAGTCATTGCATTTAACTAAGATAGGTAAGACAACCATTAATGCATTAATGAAATTATTTTCAATACTTCCTAAAAATACATAATAGCCTACATATTTCTGCACATAGAAATTAGCCCGGAACCGGGAATAATTTATAACATGCTCTGTGACTACAGTCAGTGCATTTTACTAAGAAAGGTAAGACAACTATATTGCATTACTGAAATATGTTCAATACTTCCTAAACACAAACAATAGTCTACATATTTCTGTGCATAGAAATTAGCATGGGATGGGAGTGATTTTTATCAGAAGGGACAGGAAAGTTCAGTGGTAATAGAACTGTTGCTGGTTCAGGACAGGACAGGACATTTTTTTACAGGAAAAGACGGCACAGGAATGCATTTTCACCCCTGCAAACCTCTTCTCCCAATCCCACCCACGACAAAAATATATACATTATCTGCATATTTTGAATAATTTAACTCAATGTACATTTCAGATCTACACTCTCATGATAAAACTATCATCACGAAGCTTAGAATCATTGTGAGTTATTTGGATGACTAAATAGAAAAGACTTACCATCTAGACTGAGAAGTTCAAGCATAACAGTGTTGAGCTTCCCAAGAGAATGAGAGAATGAGAGAGTGAGAATGAGAGAGGATAATAGGAAAGAATGAGTTGAGTGTTTATCTGAGGAGGAGGAGTTGGAGGGGGAGGAGTTGCAGTGGATGAGAGATGGAGGGAATGGCAGTTGTGGTTTGAAGTGATGGGTAATTTCAAGAATTGTGGTAGCAGGATCATGTTTGGGTATGCTTGTCACCAGCAGGGGCTGGGGAGTTTGTCAGGATCAAAAGAAATATGAAAGGAGCAAAGCCAAGGTAAAAAGTTAAACCTGTCTCAGTCCTCTGAATACCTAACCTTGGGTGTAAGGACCGACGCTGGAGTAGAGAAGCAGGTATGGAGAGTCAAATATTTAATTGGAACAAGACAGGAACAGCGTCAGCACATGGGTATACAAGGACATATGACAATTAATGCTGAAGCGGGGAACAGAGCGGGGGAACAGCCAGATATAGGGGAGGTAATGATAGAGCTAATTGAGTCCAGGTGAGTCCAATAATTGCTGATGCGTGTGCCGGCGAAGGCAGGTGTGCATAATGATGGTGCAGGAGTGCGTAATGCTGGGGAGCCTGGTGCCCTCGAGCACCAGGGGGGAAGAGTGGGAGCAGGCGTGACACTTGGAATAGGATACAATTTCTCAGCGTGACAATTGCACACATTTTAATGCCAAAGACACACCAGAATGGCTTTCCAAGAGGTGTTGAGTGTTCCAGGTGGGTCCAGTCTCAGTCCTGAACTTAAATCTGCTTGAAAATCAGACACCGTTTAAATATTGCTGTCCATCTATGATTTCCAAATAAATGTACTGAGCTTGAGCAGTTTTGACAATATCAATTAATATATGTTGCCCTAAGAGGGCGGCAGGGTAGCCTAGTGGTTAGAGTGTTGGACTAGTAACCGAAAGGTTGCAAGTTCAAATCCCTGAGCTGACAAGGTACAAATCTTTCATCTTTCAAAGTAACCCACTGTTCCTAGGCTGTCATTGAAAATAAGACTTGCCTAGTAAAATAAAAATAAATGAATGCAGAGTTGGCAGAATCTTATTCAAAATTATTTACACCTGTAATTGCTGCCAAAAGTGCTTCCACCAAGTATTAACTCTGAGGTGTGAAGACAAATGCAATCAAGACATCTGTTTTTTATTTTTTATTAATTTAGAAAATGTTATATACTTTAATTTCACATTGAAAATGTGGAGAAGGTTGTGGAGTTATGAAGGAAGAAAATGTAATGCAATATCTTTTTAGATTTCATTTTAAGGCAACAAAATGTGACAACTGTGGCGACTTTTCCTTGGCACTGTATCTTTTAAATATCTTAGAGTGGTATCATGCTTCAAAAAGAAAATGAAATGCCATTGATAGATAGCAGCGTGAAGAACCAAAAAAAAGTCTACAGCTAGCCAGCTGTCATAGCATTTGTCAAAGAGCTATTTGCAGTAGTGTTTGTGCAACACTTAGCTCAGGCTCCATCTGAGGACAATGGCATTATGCACTGCTAATTAAAAACAAATGAAAATGCCTGTGATTGCACTGTGGCACAGGGACAAGTGGTAAACAAAAGCAGCATTTAAATGCATTGGCATGTCGCCTATTCAAAATGTTAGAATATATTTAATAATTTAGGTAAAACCAAGTATGTGTTTTCCAAATAATGTAAAAATGTATCTGATGATTTATGCATATGTACTTTGGATGGTGCCCTCAGGGCTGTAACCAGGGTCTGTTTTAGTGGGGTTCGGTTAAAGAATGTTAATTAAGAAAGTTGAAGCTCATTAACACAATTTAAAAACTCTAAAATGCTATTTCGAGAACAGCAAAAACAAAATAATTCAGTCACCATTTATTCCGGTTATTGAATATGGCGATAACGTCTATATCAGTGGTTCCCAAACTTTAATAGACCCGTACCCCTTCAAACATTCAACCCCCAGCTGCATATCCCCTCTAGCACCAGGGTCGCACTCTCAAATGTTGTTTTTTGCCATCATTGTACTCCTGCCACACACACTATACAATATATTTATTAAACATAAGTATGAGTGTTTTTTTTGTCACAACCTGGCACGTGGGAAGTGACAATGAGCTCTTTTAGGACCAGGTCACAAATTGTGAATAACTCACCACAGGTTAATGAGAAGGGTGTGCTTGAAAGGATCCACATAACTCTGCAATGTTGGGTAGTATAGGACAGAGTCTCAATCTTTATTAAGTTTCCACACACAGTCTGTGTCTGTATTTAGTTTTCATTCTAGTGAGTGCCGAGAATCCACTCTCACATAGGTACACATAGGTACGTGGTTGCAAAGGGCATCAGTGTCTTAACAGCGCAATTTGCCAAGGGTAGGATACTCTGAGCGCAGTCCAATTCAGAAATATGGCAGTGGCTTCTGATTAAAAAAGTTTTCACAGAACTGCTTGTTGCAATTTCGATGAGGCTCTCTTGTTCAGATATCAGTAAGTGGACTGGAGGCATGAAAGGGATAATGAATCCAGTTGTTTGTGTCATCTGTTTCGGGAAAGAAGCTCTGTAATTCCGCACCCAACTCACTCAGGGGCTTTGCTATATCACATTTGACATTGTCCGTAAGCTTGAGTTCATTTGCACACTAAAAACATAGAATGATGAAAAGACCTGTGTGCTGTCCTTGTTAATGCAGACGGAGAAGAGCTCCAACTTCTTAATCATAGCCTACATTTTTCCCCGCACATTGAATATAGTTGCGGAGAGTCCATGTAATCCTAGATTCAGATCATTCCGGCGAGAAAAAACAACACCCAGATAGACCAGTCGTGTGAGAAACTCGTCATCATGTAAGCGGTCACACAAGTGATAATTATGGTCAGTAAAGACAACTTTAAGCTCATCTCTCAAAATAAAAAAAACATGTCAATACTTTGCCCTTTGATAACCAGCACACTTCTGTATGTTGTAAAAGCGTTACATCGTGCAGAAAATACACGAGAGTTCAGGGGCCTTGCTTTAACAAAGTTAACAATTTTCACTGTAGTGTCCAAATTGTCTTTTAAACTGTCAGGCATTCCCTTGGCAGCAAGAGCCTCTCGTGGATGCTGCAGTGTACCCAAGTGGCGTTGGGAGCAACTCCTTGCACGTGCTTTACCACTTCACTATATCTCCCTGTCATGGCTTTTGCACCATCAGTAGAGATACCAACACACCTTGTCCACCAAAGTCCATTTGATGTCACAAAGTTGTCATAAAATGTCATAAAGTCCAATACTTTAAAAATATCCTCTCCTGTTGTCCTGTGGTTTGCAGAAGAGGATGTCTTCCTTAATTGACCCCCCATAAATGTAACGGACATATACCAGGAGCTGTGCCAGGCCCGTCATGTCTGTTGACTCATCCAGCTGTAACGCATAGAACTCACTGGCTTGTATGTGAAGCAGTAATTGTTTCAAAACATTGCCTGCCATGTCACAGATGCGTCATGAAACAGTGTTGTTTGATGAAGGCATTGCCTGTATACATTTTAGGGCCTTTTCCCCCAGCATTGTCCCAGCCATATTGGAGGCAGCAGGAAGAATTAAGTCCTCCGCAATAGTATGGGGCTTGCCTGTCCTAGCCACTCGGTAGCTCAACATATAAGATGCTGCTAGCCCCTTCTTATTAATGGTATCTGTTGCTTTTATACATGTCTTACTATTTGAAAGTCATCTTTATTCTTGCTAAAAAAACTCCTGTGACTTATTTTTCAAATTGGCATGTTATGTTTCTAAATGTCTGCCCAAAAGTGAAGGTTTCTTTGAGTTGTGAGATAGTACTTTTGCACATATAACACACTATGGCTGAGGAAAGGCACTACTCCCAATATGAACCCCAAATCAATTTAGTTCTCATCATATTTGCGCCTCTTCGATGGTCCAACAACGTCCGTGTCTGTTGTTCAGGGCTTCTCCCGGGTTAGGGGGCAGTAGCTCTTTGGCTGCATCAGATTCACAACTGTCAGTGTCCATGATAGTTGGGTTAACAACAAATGTAGAATTACTGATGCTAGCATTGGATGTACTCTTGGAAGCAGAACAACTTGTGTTGTCGACAGGTGCAGGTGTAGTGCTGCTGGTAGTAGCAGTACTACCAGTTGAGCTGGTATGTGTCTCTCACTTATTTTCACTATTTATCCATTTTCAGCAAACGGAATGAGCCGCAGTTACGTTTGACTACATACGAACCGTTAGTGGAATTCCCACGAGAGAATAGCAGTTAATGTGATTGGATGTTAATTATTTGACTAGGCTACCTGTATTTGACATTGTGTTATTTCGCTGAAAACGAGATGGTTTAATTTAATTTCTGGTAGTGAAACGAGGCTACTCAGGTGAGAAAAAAGCTCACCCAAATGTATAGCCCTGTTGGAAAATATAAATGGACTGTTGAAAATGTGAAGAACTGCCCTTCAGTCCTGAGCTGCCCTTCAGTCCTGAGCTGCCCCTCAGTCCTGAGCTGCCCCTCAGTCTGGAGCTGCCCCTCAGTCCAGTGGGGTCCTTTAGTAGGGTCGCCGTTCCTAGGAGGCCACAAAAGCGGACTAAGACTATGGTGGAGTGGGGTCCAGGTCCAGCACCCGAGAAGCCGCCGTGAAAGAGGCCCACCCGGACCCTCCCCTTTAGATTAGGGTTTTGCGTCTGGAGTCCAGACGGGGGGGTACTGTCACGCCCTGACCTTAGTATTCTTTCTTTTCTTTATTATTTTGGTTAGGTCAGGGTGTGACATGGGTAATATGTGTGTTTTTGTCTTATTCTAGGGTGTTTGTACTGTCTAGGGTTTTTTTGTAGATTTATGGGGTTGTTTATGTTAGTCTATGGTTGCCTAGATTTGTTCTCAATTAGAGGCAGGTGTTTAACGTTGTCTCTGATTGGGAACCATATTTAGGCAGCCATCTTCTTTGGGTATTTCGTGGGTTATTGTCTCTGTAATGTTGCACGTTAGCACATTGTTTATTCGTTCGTCTTATTCGTTTTATTGTTTTTGTTTAAGTGTTCGAGTTCTTCATTCAATAAAAAATAATGTGTTCTAACCACGCTGCGCTTTGGTCTACTCCATACAACGATCGTGACATTATCCTGGAAAACTATGGTTGCTTTGCTCTGAAATTAAATTAAATGACTTAAAATATAATCAAATTAAAATTGAGAACTTATGTTTTCTTTACGTTGATCAAAGGGCAATATCAGATATATTTGTTTTGTGTTTAGGTTTGGTTGTGGGCTATTTAAACCCAGTAGGCCCAACGTTTTTTGTGCGGGCTTGTTTTTCTGTTTATGGTGTTTGATTATTCTTGTGGTTTCTTTTTTCCGATCAGTTTCGTCCTGTTTGTTTGGACTGGGACTTTACGCGCCCTTGTGTGTGTGGCGTGACCTTCCCTCTGGTTTTGTTGGAATATTAAAGATCCACATCTTTTGAACTACCCTGCTCTCTGAGCCTGACTCCTGCACTCACTACTTATTGAAGCCATTACAGAAGCCCGCACCACTATGGAGTCAGCAGGAGCACCGTCATCCATCACACAGCCATCCATCATCGGATCGGTTCGGCGATGGATCTGATGATGGAGAGGATGGAGCGATGGGAGAGGAGTGGTCTCCCGAAATCCACCCCGGCTCCCCCACAGACGACGCAACCCACTCCTCCAACGTCATCGTCTGGTACCGGCGCGTTGCGTCTCGCGCCCCCGAGGGAGTACGATGGAGCGGCGACTCCCTCGAGGAGAGTGTGAGCCTCCTCATCTCCTGTTTGACGGGTAGAGCCCTGGAATGGGCCAACGCTGTCTGGAACGGCCCAGACTCGGCTCGGGACCACTACCCGGAGCGACTGTTCCATCTCAGACAGGAGACGAGGAGCGCGCAGGACTTCGCCTTGGAGTTCCGGACCTTGGCTGCTGGTGCAGGGTGGAATGACAGGGCCCTGATGGACCACTACCGATGCAGCCTCCGGGAAGACGTCCGCAGAGAGCTGGCTTGTCGGGACACCACACTCTCCCTCGACGTGCTTATAGACATGTCGATCCGACTGGACAACCTTCTAGCTGCCCGTGGGCGTTCAGAGGGGGTCCTATCAGTTCCACCTCCCAGCCCTCCCGCTCCATCTCCGATGGAGTTGGGAGGAGCTGCATCTAGGGGGACCGGAGGAGGAGGCTGGGGTGGCCGAGAAGTGTTCCGCCTGCCATCTCGACTCCCCGACGGACTCCTCCAGCACCGGTCCGAAGTGTGTCCTCTCTGGCCGCAGTAGGTGCAGGAGGAGTCCGTCGGGGAGTCGAGATGGCAGGCGGAACACTTCTCGGCCACCCCAGGTGAGTAGGCACCAAACTCATCCAGAGCTCCCTGTTGGTCACACGTCGGTGGAGAGTCGAGACCAGGTTTCCACTGTGCGCATTCCCCCAGAATATGCCGATTTGGCTATCACTTTTTGTAAAAAAAGGGCGACCAAATTACCATCCCATCGACGGGGGGATTGCGTGATAAACCTCCAGGAGAACGCTGCACTTCCCAGGAGTCAAGTGTACCCATTGTCTCAGGAGGAGATGTTGGCTATATGTCACGGAATCTCTGAGACAGGGGTACATTCGGCCCTCCATGTCACCTGTCTCCTCAAGTTTATTTTTTGTGAAGAAAAAGGAGGGAGGACTGCGTCCGTGCAGTGATTACCGAGGTCTAAACTCGATCACAGTGGGATTTATTTATCTGCTACCTCTCATTGCTACGGCGGTGGAATCCTTCCACGGAGCACGTTTTTTGTCACAAAACTGGACCTCAGGAGCGCGTATAATCTGGTGCGTATTCAGGAGGGAGACGAGTGGAAAACAGCATTTATTATCACATCAGGCCACTATGAGTACCTCGTCATGCCGTATGGGTTAAAGAAGGCTCCAGCCGTCTTTCAATCCTTTGTAGATGAGATTCTCAGGGACCTGCACGGGCAGGGTGTGGTGGTATACATTGATGACATCTTGATCTATTCTGCCACACATGCCGCGCATGTCTCCCTGGTGCGCAAAGTACTTGGGCGACTGCTGGAGCATGACCTATACGTCAAGGCTGAGAAATGTGTGCTCTCCAAACGAGTCGTTTCCTTCCTGGGTTATCGCATTTCCACATCGGGGGTGGTGATGGAGTGTGACCGCGTTAACGCCGTGCGTAATTGGCCGACTCCGACCACGGTAAAGGAGGTGCAGCGGTTTTTAGGGTTTGCCAATTACTACCAGAGGTTAATCCGGGGTTTTGGCCAAGTGGCGGCCAAGTTACCTCACTGCGGAAGGGGAGGCTGGTGTGTTTACGGTGGTCGGCCGGGGCAGATGGAACTTTCAACCAGTTGAAGGCGCTGTTTACTGACGCGCCCGTGTTGGCGCATCCGGACCCTTCGTTAGCATTCATAGTGGAGGTGGATGCGTCCGAGGCTGGGTTTGGAGCCGTGCTGTCACAGCGCTCGGGCACGCCACCGAAGCTCCGCCCCTGCGCTTTCTTTTCTAAGAAGCTGGGTCCAGCGGAGTGGAACTATGATATGGGGGACCGGGAGTTGCTACCTATGGTAAAAGCCCTGAAGGTGTGGAGACACTGGCTTGAGGGGGCTAAACACCCTTTCCTCATCTGGACTGACCACCGCAATCTGGAGTATATCCGGGCGGCGAGGAGACTGAATCCGCGTCAGGCTAGGTGACACTGAGGACCGGTCCATCGATCCTACTCCCATCCTTCCAGCTTCTAGGCTGGTGGCTCCGGTGGTATGGGAGGTGGACGCGGACATTGAGCGGGCGTTGCGGTTGGAACCTACGCTTTCACAGTGTCCGGCCGGTCTCAGGTACGTGCCGCTTGGTGTCCGTGATCAATTGATTCGGTGGGCTCACACACTACCTTATTCAGTTCATCCGGGGATTGCGAGGACAGTGTGGGGTCCTTAGCCAAGGACGCGAGGCTCTATGTCTCCTCTTGTTCGGTGTGAGCTGTTTTATGGCAGTAGTAAAATACACTGCCTCTATGTTCTGTGGTGTTCGAGATTGGAACACAGAGAGACACTTGGACAATCAAAAGTTTGAATAATTAAACAATGTTTCTATTTTTGAGAATGTGGGAATAGTCCGTGGGTATTTAAAGAACAATCCTGCCAAAGTTGTTTCATTTGGTGATCTCATGAAAGACAGGAAACACACATTGCTGTATCTCTGTTCGTGTACACTTTTCAATTATCAGATTTACATCTAGATGTTGGATAAAATGAATGAGTAAATGTTAGCCTTCTAAATGAGAGTATGGATTTTCATATAAAGTTTAACTAGTCAGTGGCCACGCCCCCTTGAGGCCAGACATTACATCAGGCATCATGGAATTGCCCATTTTTCCATAGAGTATAAAACCACTTCCTTCAAAATGTACATTAAGTCAGAGAATGTCGGGACGGATTCCCCACGTTGAAATGGCTACAATTCTATAGGCCATCATAGCTACATGTTTTCTAGTCTAATGGCCTATATCGTCAGCTGCATGATTTCTCGTCTATGTTTAAGTGACTAGGGGCAGTATTTTCATTTTTATGAATATTTTGTCAGGACAATATGCTAGAATATGCATATAATTGACAGATTAGGATAGAAAACACTCTAAAGTTTCCAAAACTGTAAAAATATTGTCTGTGAGTATAACAGAACTGATGTTGCAGGCGAAAGCCCGAGAAAAATCCAATCCGGAAGTGCCTCATGTTTTGAAAGCGCTGCGTTCCAATGCGTCCCTATTGAGCAGTGAATGGGCTATCAACCAGATTACTCTTTCTCCGTATTCCCCAAGGTGTCTACAGCATTGTGACGTAGTTTTACGCATTTATGTTGAAGAATAAGCGGCTACATTGCGCAAGTGGTCACCTGATGGCTCCCAGAGTGACTCTCGCGTAAAATACAGAGGTAGCCATTATTCCAATCGGTCCTACTGATAAACTAATTGTCCCGGGGGATATATTATCGAATAGATATTTGAAGAACACCTTGAGGATTGATTCTAAACAATGTTTGCCATGTTTCTGTCAATATTATGGAGCTAATTTTGAATATTTTTTGGCGTTTTCGTGACTGCAATTTCCGGGCGATTTCTCAGCCAAACGTGTAGAACAAACGGAGCTATTTCGCCTACAAAAATAATATTTTGGGAAAAAAGGAACATTTGCTATCTAACTGTGAGTCTCGTGAGTGAAAACATCCGAAGCTCATCAAAGGTAAACGATTTAATTTGATTGCTTTTCTGATTTCCGTGACCAAGTCTACCTGCTGCTAGCTGGACAAAATGCTATGCTAGGCTATCGATAAACTTACACAAATGCTTGTCTAGCTTTGGCTGTAAAGCATATTTTGAAAATCTGAGATGACAGGGTGATTAACAAAAGGCTAAGCTGTGTCTCAATATATTTAATTTGTGATTTTCATGAATAGGAATATTTTCTAGGAATATTTATGTCCGTTGCTTATGCTAATTAGTGTCAGTCGATGATTACGCTCCCGCATGCGGGATAGGAGGTCGCTAGAAGTTTTTAACCTCTTTGGGATAGGGGGCAGCATTTTCACTTTTGGATAAATAGCGTGCCCAATTTCAACTTCCTGCTACTCATGCCAAGAATATAAGACATGCATATTATTAGTAGATTGATATACTTACGTACTACTGTTTGTACAGATGAACATGATACCTTCAGGCGTTTGGAAATTGTTCCCAAGGATGAACCAGACTTGTGAAGGTCTACAATTTATTTTCTGAGGTCTGATTTCTTTTCCCATGATTTCAAGCAAAGAGACATTGAGTTTGAAGGTAGGCCTTGAAATACATCCACAGGCACACCTCCAATTGACTCAAATTATGTCAATTAGCCTATCAGAAGGTTCTTAAAATAAAGTGGTGAACCTAACTGAC
This sequence comes from Oncorhynchus mykiss, assembly GCF_013265735.2. NCBI lineage: Eukaryota > Metazoa > Chordata > Actinopteri > Salmoniformes > Salmonidae > Oncorhynchus > Oncorhynchus mykiss. Next base: position 45,187,511 of record NC_048566.1, on the reverse strand, counting down.
CTAAGATAGGGAATTTTTACTTGGATTAAATGTCAGGAATTGTGAAAAACTGAGTTTAAATGTTTTTGGCTAAGGAGTATGTCAACTTCTGACTTCAACTTTATATGGGAAAGGTAATCAGGGAAGTGATGGAGTCCAGGTGAGTCTGATGATTCGCAGGTGCGTGTAACGCTGGTGACAGGTATGCTCCATAATGAGCAGCCTGGTGACCAAGAGGATGAAGAGGGAGTACACATGACAGTAACTCCTCCCCTACACGCAACTCCAGCCGCAGGACGCCAACCAAAATGACGATCCCGGGGATCATGAGCAGACCGGTCACCTCTGCTGAGGCGTGGGAAACCTGTCAGTCCAGCTGAGATGCGGGAGCTTGACGACCTAGAATGCATACATGAAGGTACCCCCTTCACGGTTTATTTTGGCTCCAGCCGCAGGACGCCAACCAAAGGGACGATCCCTGGGATCAGGAGCAGACCAGTTACCCCTGCTAATGCGCAGAATCTGTCTGGGGCATGGGAACCTGACAGACCGGCTGAGGCAGGGGAGCCTACCGATCCAGCTAAGGCATGAGAGCCTAATGAGCCGGTGGAAGCAGGGAAGCCTGGTGATCCGGCGAAGGCATGAAAGCCCGACGAGCCAGCTGAGGCAGGGGAACCTGGCAATCCGGCTGAGGCATGAAAGCCTGACAAACCGACGGAGGCAGATGAGCCTGGCGATCTGTCTGAGGCATGAGAGCCTGTAGCAGCTCCCTGACCCGACGCCATTCCCACCAACAAAAAAAAAAAAAACACTCCCTGATGCTTCCCTTAGGGCAGGCGTTTTTCTGTAACAATGTGCACTGAGAGTCAGGAAGCAAATTCAGGGAGTTAGTGTTTTAATAACAAAACACAACATAATACAAAATAAGAGACACGAACAATGCACAGACATGACACAGGAACAGTAAAGTAGTGTGTGTGGCCTCCACGTGCCTGTATGACCTCCCTACAATGCCTGGGCAGGCACCTGATGAGGTGGCGGATGGTCTCCTCCCAGTCCTGGACTAAAGTATCCGCCAACTCCTGGACAGTCTGCGGTGGATGGAGCGAGACATGATGTCCCAGATGTGCTCAATTGGATTCAGGTCTGGGGAACGGGCCTGCCGGTCCATAGCATCAATGCCTTCCTCTTGCAGGAACTGCTGACACACTCCAGCCACATGAGGTCTAGCATTGTCTTGCATTAGGAGGAACCCAGGGCCAACCACACCAGCATATGGTCTCACAAGGGGTCTGAGGATCTCATCTCGGTACCTAATGGCAGTCAGGCTACCTCTGGCGAGCACATGGAGGGCTGTGCGGCCCCCCAAAGAAATGCCACCCCACACCATGACTGACCCACCGCCAAACCGGTCATGCTGGAGGATGTTGCAGGCAGCAGAACGTTCTCCACGGCGTCTCCAGACTGACTCTGTCACGTCTGTCACGTGCTCAGTGTGAACCTGCTTTCATCTGTGAAGAGCACAGGGCGCTAGTGGTGAATTTGCCAATCTTGGTTTTCTCTGGCAAATGCCAAACGACCTGCACGGTGTTGGGCTGTAAGCACAACCCCTACCTGTGGACGTTGGGCCCTCATTCCACCCTCATGGAGTCTGTTTCTGACCATTTGAGCAGACACATGCACATTTGTGGCCTGCTGGAGGTCATTTTTCAGGGATCTGGGAGTGCTCCTCCTGCTCCTCCTTGCACAAAGGCGGAGGTAGCGGTCCTGCTGCTGGGTTGTTGCCCTCTTACGGCCTCCTCCACGTCTCCTGATGTACTGGTCTGTCTCCTGGTAGCGCCTCCATGCTCTGGACACTACACTGACAGGCACAGCAAACCTTCTTGCCACAGCTCGCATTGATGTGTCATCCTGGATGAGCTGCACTACCTGAGCCACTTGTGTGGGTTGTAGACTCCGTCTCATGCTACCACTAGAGTGAAAGCACCGCCAGCATTCAAAAGTGACCAAAACATTAGCCAGGAAGCTTAGGAACTGAGAAGTGGTCTGTGGTCACCACCTTCAGAACCACTCTTTTATTGGAGGTGTCTTGCTAATTGCCTATAATTTCCACCTGTTGTCTATTCCATTTGCACAACAGCACGTGAAATGTATTGTCAATCAGTGTTGCTTCCTAAGTGGACAGTTTGATTTCACAGAAGTGTGATTGACTTGGAGTTACATTGTGTTGTTTAAGTGTTCCCTTTATTTTTTGAGCATTGTATATATCTAAACTTAATGTAGTGGAGTAAAAGTTGGTAAAATATAAATAGTAAAGTAAATTACAGATACACAAAAAAATTACTAAGGTCGTACTTTAAAGTTGTTTTACTTAAGTAATTTACATCACTGGACTTGAAAGCAACATTGTTACATATGAGGTCATTCTGAACCTGGTGTAAAAACATTGAAACTGTGCTGATACCTAGTGGACATCCAGAGGAACTACACCACACACACACACACACACACACACTAACCTTAAAACAGATGCATGCTTTAAATACATTGCTCTTTTTATTAGACATTATTAGATATTTCCATTCAAGAGACATTCAAAAGTACAAGTTCGAATGTGAAGTCGGAATGTAAAGCACAAACGACTGGACAGTTCTTTCAAAGCAGCTTTAGTGAGTCAAACATCAAGGTTATGTGAAATTGGTCAAAGCGTATATTAAATTGAACTCAATAACATCGTCAACACAGACACAAGTTACCTGCTATATTTGGGCAACAAGATTAACACAGAGAGGACTTGGCAAAATACAATGTATGTTTCTATAGTACCAGTATCAAATCAAATACAATTTTATTGGTCAAATACACATATTTAGCAGATGTTATTGCGGGTGTAGTGAAATGCTTGTGTTCCTCGTGCAGTACTTTCTAACAATTCACAACAATACACACAAACCTAAAAGTAAAAGAATGGAGTTTAAAAATATATACATTTTAGGACTAGCATTTTAGGACTAGCTTTGGAGTGGCATTGACTAAAATACAGTGGAATAGAATACAGTATATACATATGAAAATACTAAAAAAGTATGTAAACATTATTAAAGTGACTTGTGATCCATTATTAAAGTGACCAGTGATTTAATGTCTATGTATATAGAGAAACAGCCTCTAAGGTGCAAGGTTGAGTAACTGGGTGGTAAACGGCTAGTGATGACTATTTAACAGATGGACTTGAGATAGAAGCTGTTTTTCTGTCTCTCTGTCCAAGCTTTGATGTACATGTACTGACCTCGCCTTCAGGATGGTAGCGGGGTGAACAGGCGTGGCTCGGGTGGCTGATGTCCTTGATGATCTTTTTGGCCTTCCTGTGACATCGAGTGCTGAAGGTGTCCTAGAGGGCAGGCAGTGTGCCCCCAGTGATGCGTTGGGCAGACCGCACCACCTTTTGGAGAGCCCTGTGATTGTGGGCAGTGCAGTTGCCATACCAGGAGATTGTGCATCTGTAAAAGTTTGTGAGGGTCTTAGGGTCCAAGTCAAATTTCTTCTGCCTCCTGTTGCAACTTCTTCACCACATTGTCTGTATGGGTGGACTATTTCACAGAGTAACATGAAGCTTTTCACCTTCTCCACTGCGGTCCCGTCGATGTGAATAGGGGTGTGCTCTCTCTGCTCTTTCCTGAAGTCCACGATCAGCTCCTTTGTTTTGTTGACGTTGAGGGAGAGGCTATTTTCCTGGCACCACAGGGCCCTCACCCCCTGTCTCGTCATTGTTGGTAATCAGGCCTACAACTGTTGTGTTGTCTGCAAACTTGATGATTGAGTTAGAGGCATGCATGGCCACACAGTAATGTGTGAACAGGGAGTACAGGAGGGGGATGAGCAGCACCCTTGTGGGGCACCCTATGTTGAGGATCAGCGAGGTGGAGGTGTTGTTTCCTACCTTCAACACCTGTGGGTGGCCCATCAGGAATTCCAGGACCCGGTTGCACAGGGCGGGGTTCAGACCCAGGGCCCCTAGTCCAGATGGGATAGGGCAGTGTGCAGTGCAATGGCGATTGCATCGTCTGTCGATCTATTGGGGCGGTATGCAAATTGAAGTGGGTCTAGGGTGTCAGGTAAGGTAGAGGTGATATGATGCTTAAAACTTGTTGGGGATAGGGGGCAATATTTTCACTTTGGATGAATTGCGTGCCCATAGTTAACTTCTCCTCTGTCCTAGATTGCTATGCATATTATTATTACTATTGGATAGAAAACACTCTGAAGTTTCTAAAACTGTTTGAATTATGTCTGTGAGTATAACAGAACTCATAGGGCAGGCAATCTTCCAAACAAGAAGTGAAATTCTGAATGTGGGTCAAATTTGACGTCATCGCCCCTTCCCTTCCAAATAATATGTGAATCTGGTAGCACTTCCGATGCCTTCCACTAGATGTCCTCATTCAGTAGAACGTGGAATGGAGCCTCTGGTGTGACCGAATGGGAGGGGAAATAGTCACTGTCTTAGCAGAATGCCATTTCCCTGTGGCACATTTGTCTGTGGGTGTCACCGTCATTCCATTTGACTGCAGATGAAGACGTATGATCCGGTTGGAAGGTTATTGGATATATATGAAAATAACATCCTGAAGATTGATTCTCTACTTAGTTTGACCAGTTTATTCGACCTGGAATATATAGTTTTGAAGTTTTCGTCCGAGTTCTCCTGGACCAGCGTCAGCTTTTGGGCACATGAGCTGAAAGTGCTAGCAAATGCAGCTTATTGGACACTAGTATTGGACATTATGGAACAAAACAACGATTTATTGTGGAACTAGGACTCCTTGCACTGCACTCTGATGAAAGATCATGAAAGGTAAGGGAATATTTATGATGTAATTTCGTATTTCTGTTGACTCCAACATGGCGGAGAAACATATTTACGTCTGAGCGCTGTTTCAGATTATTGCATGGTAGGCTTTTTTTGTAACGTTTTTAAAAAATCTGACACAGCGGTTGCATTAACAACCAGTGTATCTTTAATTATATGTAGAACATGTATCTTTAATCAAAGTTTATGATGAGTATTTCTGTTATCTGGTGTAGCATTCTATAATTCCTCCGGATATTTTGGAGGCATTTCTGAACATGGCGTCAATGTAAACTGAGATTTGTGGATATAAATATGCATATTATCGAACAAAACATAAATGTATTGTGTAACATGTCATATGAGTGTCATCTGATGAAGATTTTCAAAAGGTTAGTGATTCATTTCATCTCTAATCCTACTTTTGTGACACTATCTTTGGCTGGGAAAAATGGCTGTGTTTTTTTGTTGATTTGGTGGTAAATACATGTTGTGTTTTCGCTATAAAACATTTTTAAAATCGGACATGATGGGTAGATGAACAAGATGTTCATCTTTCATTTGCTGTATTGGACTTGTTAATGTGTGAAAGTTAAATATTTCTAAAGAATATTTTTTAATTCCCTGCGCCACCTTTTCAGCTGAATGGGGGGGACGTTCCCCTAGGGGATCGCCTTGCCATAACAGGTTTTAACTAGCCTCTCAAAGCACTATATGATGACAGAAGTGAGTGCTATGGGGCGGGCGATAGTCATTTAGTTCAGTTACCTTTGCTTTCTTGGGTACAGGAACAATGGTGGACATATTGAAGCAAGTGGTGACAGCAGACAGGGATAGGGAGAGATTGAATATGTCCATAAACACTCCAGCCAGCTGGTCTGTGCGTGCTCTGAGGACGCGGCTAGGGATGCCATCTAGGCCGGCAGCCTCGTCAGGTTTAACACGTTTAAATGTCGGACGCGGAGAGCGAGAGCCCACAGTCCTTGGGAGCGGACCCTGTCGGTGGCACTGTGCTATCCTCAAAGCGGGTGAAGAAGATGTTTAGCTTGTCCGGGAGCAAATCAAATCAAATCACATTTTATTTGTCACATACACATGGTTAGCAGATGTTAATGCGAGTGTAGCGAAATGCTTGTGCTTCTAGTTCCGACAATGCAGTAATAACCAACAAGTAATCTAGCTAACAATTCCAAAACTACTACCTTAGAGACCTTAGAGACCTTAGAGTGCAGTATATACAGAGCCTTGCGAAAGTATTCGTCACCCTTAAGTTAATACTTTGTAGCGCCACCGTTTGCTGCGATTACAGCTGTAAGTCGCTTGGGGTATGTCTCTATCAGTTTTGCACATCGAGAGACTGACATTTTTTCCCATTCCTCCTTGCAAAACAGCTCGAGCTCAGTGAGGTTGGATGGAGAGCATTTGTGAACAGCAGTTTTCAGTTATTTCCACAGATTCTCGATTGGATTCAGGTCTGGACTTTAACTTGGCCATTCTAACACCTGGATATGTTTATTTTTGAACCATTCCATTGTAGATTTTGCTTTATGTTTTGGATCATTGTCTTGTTGGAAGACAAATCTCCGTCCCAGTCTCAGGTCTTTTGCAGACTCCATCAGGTTTTCTTCCAGAATGGTCCTGTATTTGGCTCCATCCATCTTCCCATCAATTTTAACCATCTTCCCTGTCCCTGCTGAAGAAAAGCAGGCCCAAACCATGATGCTGCCACCACCATGTTTGACAGTGGGGATGGTGTGTTCAGGGTGATGAGCTGTGTTGATTTTACGCCAAACATAACGTCTTGCATTGTTGCCAAAAAGTTCAATTTTGGTTTCATCTGACCAGAGCACCATCTTCCACATGTTTGGTGTGTCTCCCAGGTGGCTTGTGGCAAACTTTAAACGACACTTTTTATGGATATCTTTAAGAAATGGCTTTCTTCTTGCCACTCTTCCATAAAGGCCAGATTTGTGCAATATACGACTGATTGTTGTCCTATGGACAGAGTCTCCCACCTCAGCTGTAGATCTCTGCAGTTCATCCAGAGTGATCATGGGCCTCTTGGCTGCATCTCTGATCAGTCTTCTCCTTGTATGAGCTGAAAGTTTAGAGGGACGGCCAGGTCTTGGTAGATTTGCAGTGGTCTGATACTCCTTCCATTTCAATATTATCGCTTGCACAGTGCTCTTTGGGATGTTTAAAGCTTGGGAAATCTTTTTGTATCCAATTCCGGCTTTAAACTTCTTCACAACAGTATCTCGGACCTGCCTGGTGTGTTCCTTGTTCTTCATGATGCTCTCTGCGCTTTTAACGGACCTCTGAGACTATCACAGTGCAGGTGCATTTATACGGAGACTTGATTACACACAGGTGGATTGTATTTATCATCATTAGTCATTTAGGTCAACATTGGATCATTCAGAGATCCTCACTGAACTTCTGGAGAGAGTTTGCTGCACTGAAAGTAAAGGGGCTGAATAATTTTGCACACCCAATTTTTCAGTTTTTGATTTGTTAAAAAAGTTTGAAATATCCAATAAATGTTGTTCCACTTCATGGTTGTGTCCCACTTGTTGTTGATTCTTCACAAAAAAATACAGTTTTATATCTTTATGTTTGAAGCCTGAAATGTGGCAAAAGGTCGCAAAGTTCAAGGGGACCGAATACTTTCGCAAGGCACTGTATAAAGCCCTTTTCACATCAGCCAATTTCATAAAGTGCTGTATAGAAACGCAGCCAAAAACCCCAAACAGAAAGCAATGCAGATATAGAAGCACAGTGGCTTCAAAAAACTCCATAGAAGGGCCAGAACCTAGTAAGAAACCTAGAGAGGAACCAGTCTATGAGGGGTGGCCTCTTCTGGCTGTGCCAGGTGGAGATTATAACCGAACATGGCCAAGATGTTCAAACGTTCATAGATGACCAGTAGGGCCAGATAATAATAATCACATTGGTTGTAGAGGGTGAAACAGGTCAACACCTCAGGAGTAAATGTAATTTGGCTTTTCATAGCCGATCATTCAGAGACAGAGAAGGCAGGTGCGGTAGAGAGAGAGTCCAAAACAGCAAGTCAGGGACAAGGTAGCACATCCAGTGAACAGGTCAGGGTTCTATAGTCGCAGGCAGAACAGTTGAAACTGGAACAGCAGCATGACCATGTGGACTGGGGACAGCAAGGAGTCATCTGGCCAGGTAGTCTTGAGGCATGGTCCTAGGGCTCAGGTCCTCCGGGAGAAGAGAGAGAGAAAGAGAGAAAAGAGAGACAGAGAATTAGAGGGAGCATACTTAAATTCACACAGGACACTGGATAAGACAGAAAAAATACTCCAGATATAACAGACTGACCCTAGCCCCCAGACACATACTACTGCAGCATAAATACTGGAGGCTGAGACAGGAGGGGTCAGGGGACACTGTGGCCCCGTCTGACAATACCCACGGAGAGGGCCAAACAGGCAGGATATAACCCCACCCACGTTGCCAAAGCACAGCCCTCACAGCATTTGAGGGATATCTTCAACCACGAACCTACCATCATGAGACAAGGCTGAGTATAGCCCACGGCACAAACCCGAGGGGGGCACCAACCGGGGCAGGAAGATCACGTCAGTACCTCAACCCACTCAGCTACCCTCAACCCTTCCCATCTATATCTGAAGACTATCCAGTTTTGATATCTATTTGCCATATATTTATAACTGTGCTCATTCCCAAAAGGTCTTAAAATATATACATGTTAAGGACACAGTATATTTCACATTAGTTATGTTGTTTTTAGTCACACCCTTCAGTTCCACTCAACCTCCCATCAATCTCTGAACACCATCCAGTTTTGATTTCTGTTTGGACTATATTTTTCGACTCTGCTGTGATGTTTCACAAATGTTCTGAACATTTCTATTTTCCTAGTTTATACAGATTGTAAATGAAAGACAATTTTTTTTACTAAAAGTATTATTATATTTTTTATCGATTGACCTAAACTTTTTAAATCACCCAGTAGTGCTATTTGCAGAGTTAGCTCCAGGGAAAGGTTGAAATTCCATAGGCATTCCTGAACCTGCAACCAAAAACAAGCTACTTATAGACAGTACCAAAACCAGTTTGATTGATTGATTCTAATGATTGTCTCAGCAGGAAAATCTACAGAGCTGGGATGGATGTATCCCATACTGTGGGGAGAACAAGTATTTGATACACTGCCGATTTTGCAGGTTTTCCTACTTACAAAGCATGTAGAGGTCTGTAATTTGTATCATAGGTACACTTCAACTGTGAGAGACGGAATCTAAAACAAAAATTCAGAAAATCACATTGTATGATTTTTAACTAATTAATTTCCATTTTATTGCATGACATAAGTATTTGATCACCTACCAACCAGTAACAATTCCGGCTCTCACTGACCTGTTAGTTTTTCTTTAAGAAGCCCTCCTGTTCTCCACTCATTACCTGTATTAACTGCACCTGTTTGAACTCGTTACCTGTATAAAAGACACCTGTCCACACACTCCATCAAACAGACTCCAACCTCGCCACAATGGCCAAGACCAGAGAGCTGTTCAAGGACATCGGGGATAAAATTGTAGACCTGCACAAGGCTGGGATAGGCTACAAGACAATAGGCAAGCAGCTTGGTGAGAAGGCAACAACTGTTGGTGCAATTATTGGAAAATGGAAGAAATTCAAGATGACGGTCAATCACCCTCGGTCTGGGGCTCCATGCAAGATCTCACCTCGTGGGGCATCAATGATCATGAGGAAGGTGAGGGATCAGCCCAGAACTACACGGCAGGACCTGGTCAATGACCTGAAGAGAGCTGGGACCACAGTCTCAAAGAAAACCATTAGTAACACACTACGCCGTCATGGATTAAAATCTTGCAGCTCACGAAAGGTCCCCCTGTTCAAGCCAGCGCATGTCCAGGCCCGTCTGACGTTTGCCAATGACCATCTGGATGATTCAGAGGAGGAATGGGAGAAGGTCATGTGGTCTGATGAGAAAAAAATTTAGCTTTCTGGCCTAAACTTCACTCACCGTGTTTGGAGGAAGAAGAAGGATGAGTACAACTCCAAGAACAACATCCCAACTGTGAAGCATGGAGGTGGGAACATCATTCTTTGGGGATGCTTTTCTGCAAAGGGGACAGGACGACTGGCTGGGTCTTCCAGCATGACAACGACCCGAAACACACAGCCAGGGCAACTAAGTAGTGGCTCCGTAAGAAACATCTCAAGGTCCTGGAGTGGCCTAGCCAGTCTCCAGACCTGAACCCAATAGGAAATCTTTGGAGGGAGCTGAAAGTCAGTATTGCCCAGCGACAGCCCCGAAACCTGAAGGATCTGGAAAAGGTCTGTATGGAGGAGTGGGTCAAAATCCCTGCTGCAGTGTGTGCAAACCTGGTCAAGAACTACAGGAAATGTATGATCTCTGTAATTGCAAACAAAGGTTTCTGTACCAAATATTAACTTCTTCGATATAGGGGGCGCTCTTTTAATTTTTGGATAAAAAAACGTTCTATACATTTGACCTAGATAGTTTGTGTGTATGCATTGATATGTAGGCTACGTGTACCTTTTTAAAGAATGTATGCAGTTCTGTCCTTGAGCTGTTCTTGTTTATGGATGTTCTGTATTATGCAATTCTGTATTATGTTTCATGTTTTGTTTGGACCCCAGGAAGAGTAGCTAATGCTTTTGCAACAGCTAATGGGGATCCTAATAAAATATCAACTACCAAATTTGTACAATAGTAATAGAAAAAAAATGAAGTGGTACCGGGAGACCTTCAGAAGATTCCTAGAGAAAATCAACCGACATGTATGTGTTTGTGAGAGTCTCACCTTTCCACAAAGGGGACATATTAGTGTGTAGCCCAAACTGTTCGGACGCTACAGACAGAAGTTCTGCAGTACCGACTATAGACAAGTCCCAAGACGCTTGTGGGGGTAGTACAGCAAAACGGTGAACACCATTTTATTTGTGAGAGTCTCATTGTTCCATAGAAGAGTCATAATAGTTTGTTGGCTTAACCTACAAACTATCGGACGCAACAAACAATATCAGAAGACCAATTTGTGTTCGCACTGGGGGACCGGGTCTGGCTCTCGACCCGAAACCTGCCCCTCCGCCTGCCCTGCACCTGGGGCCGCAGTGTGTTGGGCCATTTAAAGTCCTGAGGAGGATAAACAAGGTGTGTTATAGGTTACAACTTTCTACTTGTTATCGTATTAACCCCTCGTTTCATGTGTCTCTCCTCAGGCCAGTGGTGGCTGGTCCCCTACAAGAAGGTGAGGTGCCTGAGGTCCCTCCGCCCCCTCTGGACATCGAGGGGTCCCTGGTGTACACAGTACGTGCCATTCTGGACTCGAGATGCCGGGCGAGGGGCCTACAGTACCTCATGGACTGGGAGGGGTACGGTCCGGAGGAGAGGTGCTGGGTACCGGTGGGGGACATTTTGGACCCTTCACTCTTGAGGGACTTCCACCGCCTCCACCCGGATCGCCTGGCACCTCACCTCCCAGGTCGCCCTCGAGGCCGGTGGAGGCGCGCTGCGGGAGCCGCGAGTCAGGGGGTGGTACTGTCACAACTCCCGCCGAAGTTGGCTCCCCTGCCTGTTAGAGCGGTGCTCGGCGGTCATCGTCACCGGCCACTAGCCGCCACCGATCCCTTTTCCCTTTTCTGTTAGTTTAGTCTTTTGAGTTGCACCTGTTCCTATTTGTGTTTTCTTGATTTGCTTACCTATTTAAGCTTGTGAAGCCCGTCCTTGTTTGTGTGGGATTATTTTTGTGTTCACGTTTTGAATCGGAGGTGTTATTGTGCTCTGGACCGTGTTACCCTGTGTTTTGGATTGGTCAGTGTTTTCCACCCTGTGTTTTGGGCATGACCATTTTGTGCCGGAATAAAGTGCTTTTTTCCGTGAACCCTCTGCTCTCTGCACCTGATTCCTACTTCCACTCCTAGTCATCCGTGACACACAGATTCTCAATTGGATTGAGGACTGGGCTTTGACTAGGCCATTCCAATACATTTAAATATTTCCGCTTCAACTACTCAAGTGTTGCTTTAGCAGTATGCTTAGGGTCCTTGTTCTGCTGGAAGGTGAACCTCCGTCCCAGTCTCAAATCTCTGGAAGACTGAAACAGGTTTCCCTCAAGAATTTCCCTGTATTTAGCGCCATCCATCATTCCATCAATTCTGACCAGTTTCCCTGTCCCTGCGATGAAAACCATCCCCACAGCATGATGCTGCCACCACCATGCTTCACTGTAGGGATGGGTTTGCGCCAGACAATGTTGTCCTTGATGGCCCAAAATGTTTGTCTCTTCCATATGTTTGGGGAGTCTCCCACATGCCTTTTGCCGAACACCAAACGTGTTTGCTTATTTTTTTCTTTAAGCAAGGATTTTTTTCTGGACACTATTTCGTAAAGCCCAGCTCTGTGGGGTGTACAACTTAAAGTCGTCCTATGGACAGATAATCCAATCTCCGCTGTGGAGCTTTGCAGCTCCTTCAGAGTTATCTTTGGTCTCTTTGTTGCCTCTCTTGAGTAATGCCCTCCTTGCCTGGTCCGTGAGTTTTGGTGGGCGACCCTCTCTTGGCAGGTTTGTTGTGGTGCCATATTCTTTCCATTTTTAATAATGGATTTAATGGTGCTCCATGGGATGTTCAAAGTTTCAGATATTTTTTTATAACCCAACCCTGATCTGTACTTCTCCACAACTTTGTCCCTGACCTGTTTGGAGAGATCATTGGTCTTCATAGTGCTTGCTTGGTGGTTCCCCTTGCTTAGTGGTATTGCAGACTCTAGAAAGAGGAGTGGGAGGCAAGTACATTAGAGTGGACCTGTGAGGCGTCTGTTTCTCAAACTATACACTAGTGTACTTGTCCTCTTGCTCAGTTGTACACTGGGGCCTCCCACTCCTCTTTCTATTCCGGTTAGAGACAGTTTGCTCTGTTCTGTGAAGGGAGTAGTACACAGTGTTGTCCGAGCGCTTCAGTTTCTTGGCAATTTCTCACATGGAATAGCCTACATTTCTCAGAACAAGAATAGACTAACGAGTTTCAGAAGAAAAGTCTTTGTTTCTGGCCATTTTGAGCCTGTAATTGAACCCACAAATTCTGATGCTCCAGATACTCAACTAGTCTAAAGAAGGCCAGTTTTATAGCTTCTTTAATCAGAACACCAGTTTTCAGCTGTGCTAACAATTGTAAAAGGGTTTTCTTAATGATCAAATGATTTTAAAATTATAAACCTGGATTAGCTAACACAAGAGTGATGATTGATTGGAACACAAGAGTAATGGTTGCTGATAATGGGCCTCTGTATGCCTATGTAGATATAGATATAAAAAATCTGTTGTTTCCAGCTACAATAGTAATTTACAACATTAACAATGTCTACACTGTATTTCTGATCAACTTGATGTTATTTTAATGGACAAAATTAGCTTTTCTTTGAAAAACAAGGACATTTCTAAGTGACCCCAAACTTTTGAACGGTAGTGTCGATCAAGGACTAGATAAAGTGCATTTTTGCTACTACTTTCCCACATTTAGTCTTGAAATCTTTGGTTGTTTACTACACTACCTTACTCACTCTATTTAGCATATGGCCTCACGTTAATCCTTAAAGAGATAGGTAGGGCTAAGGCTTAAGAGGGTGTGAATTAGGCTGAATGGGTGTAGACAAAGAGCTTTCAGTATCAAAACATTCAAAGGTGTTCCAAAAAAAGTGGGGTTACAAGTTTATCAACTTTCAAAGCAGAATTACTTTCCCATTGTTCCTCAAACGCAATGTCTGGTATACCATTTTCTAGCTCTGAATCTCTTATCCAATGTAAAACAAAATGCTGCATAGGAGCCGGTCCGTCAAATATTTCCACACTATGAGGTATAATGCTGGAATAATACTGTGAACTTGTGAATGAGGATAATGCCCTTTTAGTGTAAGAGTGTTTGAAAACATCACATGAAATTCCAAACTATTTTGGTGGGATGGAATTTGACCTGCCTGGTGACATCACCAGGCATTACATCTGTTAATAGACCAATAAGAAAGATAGTTCCAAACCTCTGTCAATAGCAGCTAGTTTTCCCTTCCCAACTCAGACCACTCACAGACTGTCACGGTTGTCATAAGAACTGGACCAAGGCGCAACATACGTAGAGTTCCACATCTTTAATATAAAGTGAAACTTAAGCAAAACGAACAACGAAACGTGGCTATGTGGTGCAAAAACACAAAATAATATCCCACAAAACAGGTGAGAACAAGGAACCCTTAAGTATGATCCACAATTAGAGACAACGATAATCAGTTGCCTCTAATTGGGAACCATACTCAATCCCAAAACATAGAAACAAAATGACTAGAACACGCCCCTAGTCACGCTCTGACCTAAACACCATAGAGAACCAAGGGCTCTCTATGGTCAGGGCGTGACACAGACAGTCCTAGCAGTATTTTTTGAGAACAATCACAGTAAGGTACTTAACCGTTACCTGGAAATTATTTGAAATTGAGATAAAAACAGTTGCATTACATATCAATCCATGGGGTGGAGAGAAAAACTTGCAGTTTTAAAGCAAATTTACTACAATTCTACACATTTTACCATGATTTATGCCATGTTAATATGATACTTCTATAAGAGTGAAAGTGACTAACAAATCAATGGGGGCACCCTGGAAACAGGGCCCCTGGGCACGTGCCCGGTCGGTATTCGGCCATGATTATAACAAGTTTATATAGCTGGCTAGACAAACTTGTTCGCTGATATGGTTAGTTGAGTGCCTGTCAGTCACTCACATAACAAGAGGAAAACTGCTGATACACAACCAAATTTCAAGTTTGCACCCCATGTATTCTTCTATTCTAACTCTGAACAGTAAGTTGGTTGAGAACCTCTGACATATCCCGACCCACCGTTAACATGTCTGCCACACACTTTGGGTCTCAACCCAAACTTTAAGAAAGGCTGGACTACTGAGATCTGATTTTGACATAATGACAGTGTTTTGATGATTGATTTATAAGCGACAGTGGGCCACATCATGAACAATTTAGTTTACATTGTGACCATTGAGAAAACTGAACTGTAAAGATGCCATAATGTGTAGCTGCATTGACTTTATTCATATTGAATTCATTGTTGAGTATTGTGTGTGTTTGTCTACGCCCATACCAGACATTAACACTTCCTTAAAAATATTATTACAGTAACAGTGCTATTACAGAAATCTTAAAATATCCTATTACAAGTACATTTACTATAAGTATTATAAGAGAGCATTCCCACTGGGCACACATGGTTTCCATGTCATTTAAATGACTTTGAACCAATGTGGAATAGACGTTGAATTGACGTCTGTGCCCCGTGGGTTTATTACTATGGTTGTAGTAGTTGTAGTAGGCTAGTATAAGTAGCAGTAGTATAGCAGCAGCAGCTGTTGTTGCTGTTGTTGTTGTAGCAGCACTAGTAGTAGTATAAAGGCAGTAGTAGTTGTAGTAGTGTATGTGAACAGCAGAGATACACTCCCTTCTACTTAACTAAACACAGACCATTAAGTCTCTGTGCCTGTGTGTCTGAGTGTGTATGTATTCTGCCTATTGGAGGCAAGTCAGACAACTGACATTCAATGCTTGTTTTGCTCTTAGACTACTGCAATAGCATAATAATACATGGAAAAAGCTTGCAGTGGGGGGCAAACAAAATAAACAATTTGATGCCATTTATAAGTGATGCTTTCGCTTTAAATTTGTGTGTGATCAGTCTCAGCTGGTCTATGCGCTCTGAGCGATCTGGTGGTGCAGACTACCGCATCCTTTCATTTTTACTTTCCATCCCTCCTCTACGAACCTGAATTGGAAGCATTAATCTCCCCTCCTCCAGACTTCACATCCGGGTCACCCACTAGTAGCCTATCTCCTGTGTCTTGCCTGTGTGTGTGTGACAGCGTAGTTCTCCACCCAACTGTACTGCAGACCTCTACCCTAATACGCTGCATGCTAGACGGATACTATGCCTGGCATGTGTTGGTGATGGAGCTACCGGTGGCGCTCTGAGCTGGTGAGAGCCGAGACCTGCATGACACACACAGGCAGGGATGAGACATAGACTATCGGATAGGCACCCCGGATTGATAATACTAGCTCAATGATGTCCAATAGCCTGAAGAAGAAAAATCACTGGACCAACAAAGTCCACGAAGCGGTTGTCATCAGGAGCAAAGAAGGGGAATTTGGCTTCGAGCTGAAGGGGGGCGCGGAGATTGGGCAGTTCCCCTACTTCGGCGAGGTGAAACAAGGCAAAGCGGCTGTCCAGAGCGGAAAGCTGGCTCAGAGTGAGTTGCTGCTGGAGGTCAACAACACAGCGGTGGCTGGGCTCACCACCCGAGATGTTCTGGCCATCATCAAACACTGCAAAGACCCGGTCCGCTTCAAGTGTGTCAAACAAGGTGAGGTATGCCAGACAGTGGGCTAAAGGCGCAAAAGCTAAACATTGAACGAGTGTGAGTGTGCCGTGAGTGTGCCGCCGCCACCTTCAATATATAAGGACCTGCCTGTCTGGTTGTAGCCTATTTTATGTCTGTCTGCTCATCAGAAATAACCTATCTCTATGTCATCAATGGGTGGGGCTATTGTAAACTATGTCACTCAAAACTGCAAGGATGAAATCGTGGTGTAGATATTGGGGAGGGGTATTTTGAGTGGCATATGGAGGGATATTTGAAAACACATTATAAGTGGAAGGATATGTTGTCACCATCATTAATGAAGGCATTTCTAGGCAAATATTAAGAAGACCTGGATTAGCTAACACAAGAGTGATGATTGATTGGAACACAAGAGTAATGGTTGCTGATAATGGGCCTCTGTATGCCTATGTAGATATAGATATAACAAATCTGTTGTTTCCAGCTACAATAGTAATTTACAACATTAACAATGTCTACACTGTATTTCTGATCAACTTGATGTTATTTTAATGGACAAAATTAGCTTTTCTTTGAAAAACAAGGACATTTCTAAGTGACCCCAAACTTTTGAACGGTAGTGTCGATCAAGGACTAGATAAAGTGCATTTTTGCTACTACTTTCCCACATTTAGTCTTGAAATCTTTGGTTGTTTACTACACTACCTTACTCACTCTATTTAGCATATGGCCTCACGTTAATCCTTAAAGAGATAGGTAGGGCTAAGGCTTAAGAGGGTGTGAATTAGGCTGAATGGGTGTAGACAAAGAGCTTTCAGTATCAAAACATTCAAAGGTGTTCCAAAAAAAGTGGGGTTACAAGTTTATCAACTTTCAAAGCAGAATTACTTTCCCATTGTTCCTCAAACGCAATGTCTGGTATACCATTTTCTAGCTCTGAATCTCTTATCCAATGTAAAACAAAATGCTGCATAGGAGCCGGTCCGTCAAATATTTCCACACTATGAGGTATAATGCTGGAATAATACTGTGAACTTGTGAATGAGGATAATGCCCTTTTAGTGTAAGAGTGTTTGAAAACATCACATGAAATTCCAAACTATTTTGGTGGGATGGAATTTGACCTGCCTGGTGACATCACCAGGCATTACATCTGTTAATAGACCAATAAGAAAGATAGTTCCAAACCTCTGTCAATAGCAGCTAGTTTTCCCTTCCCAACTCAGACCACTCACAGACTGTCACGGTTGTCATAAGAACTGGACCAAGGCGCAACATACGTAGAGTTCCACATCTTTAATATAAAGTGAAACTTAAGCAAAACGAACAACGAAACGTGGCTATGTGGTGCAAAAACACAAAATAATATCCCACAAAACAGGTGAGAACAAGGAACCCTTAAGTATGATCCACAATTAGAGACAACGATAATCAGTTGCCTCTAATTGGGAACCATACTCAATCCCAAAACATAGAAACAAAATGACTAGAACACGCCCCTAGTCACGCTCTGACCTAAACACCATAGAGAACCAAGGGCTCTCTATGGTCAGGGCGTGACACAGACAGTCCTAGCAGTTTTTTTGAGAACAATCACTGTAAGGTACTTAACCGTTACCTGGAAATTATTTGAAATTGAGATAAAAACAGTTGCATTACATATCAATCCATGGGGTGGAGAGAAAAACTTGCAGTTTTAAAGCAAATTTACTACAATTCTACACATTTTACCATGATTTATGCCATGTTAATATGATACTTCTATAAGAGTGAAAGTGACTAACAAATCAATGGGGGCACCCTGGAAACAGGGCCCCTGGGCACGTGCCCGGTCGGTATTCGGCCATGATTATAACAAGTTTATATAGCTGGCTAGACAAACTTGTTCGCTGATATGGTTAGTTGAGTGCCTGTCAGTCACTCACATAACAAGAGGAAAACTGCTGATACACAACCAAATTTCAAGTTTGCACCCCATGTATTCTTCTATTCTAACTCTGAACAGTAAGTTGGTTGAGAACCTCTGACATATCCCGACCCACCGTTAACATGTCTGCCACACACTTTGGGTCTCAACCCAAACTTTAAGAAAGGCTGGACTACTGAGATCTGATTTTGACATAATGACAGTGTTTTGATGATTGATTTATAAGCGACAGTGGGCCACATCATGAACAATTTAGTTTACATTGTGACCATTGAGAAAACTGAACTGTAAAGATGCCATAATGTGTAGCTGCATTGACTTTATTCATATTGAATTCATTGTTGAGTATTGTGTGTGTTTGTCTACGCCCATACCAGACATTAACACTTCCTTAAAAATATTATTACAGTAACAGTGCTATTACAGAAATCTTAAAATATCCTATTACAAGTACATTTACTATAAGTATTATAAGAGAGCATTCCCACTGGGCACACATGGTTTCCATGTCATTTAAATGACTTTGAACCAATGTGGAATAGACGTTGAATTGACGTCTGTGCCCCGTGGGTTTATTACTATGGTTGTAGTAGTTGTAGTAGGCTAGTATAAGTAGCAGTAGTATAGCAGCAGCAGCTGTTGTTGCTGTTGTTGTTGTAGCAGCACTAGTAGTAGTAGTATAAAGGCAGTAGTAGTTGTAGTAGTGTATGTGAACAGCAGAGATACACTCCCTTCTACTTGACTAAACACTGCAAGCTTTTTCCATGTATTATTATGCTATTGCAGTAGTCTAAGAGCAAAACAAGCATTGAATGTCAGTTGTCTGACTTGCCTCCAATAGGCAGAATACATACACACTCAGACACACAGGCACAGAGACTTAATGGTCTGTGTTTAGTTAAGTAGAAGGGAGTGTATCTCTGCTGTTCACATACACTACTACAACTACTACTGCAAACAAAATAAACAATTTGATGCCATTTATAAGTGATGCTTTCGCTTTAAATTTGTGTGTGATCAGTCTCAGCTGGTCTATGCGCTCTGAGCGATCTGGTGGTGCAGACTACCGCATCCTTTCATTTTTACTTTCCATCCCTCCTCTACGAACCTGAATTGGAAGCATTAATCTCCCCTCCTCCAGACTTCACATCCGGGTCACCCACTAGTAGCCTATCTCCTGTGTCTTGCCTGTGTGTGTGTGACAGCGTAGTTCTCCACCCAACTGTACTGCAGACCTCTACCCTAATACGCTGCATGCTAGACGGATACTATGCCTGGCATGTGTTGGTGATGGAGCTACCGGTGGCGCTCTGAGCTGGTGAGAGCCGAGACCTGCATGACACACACAGGCAGGGATGAGACATAGACTATCGGATAGGCACCCCGGATTGATAATACTAGCTCAATGATGTCCAATAGCCTGAAGAAGAAAAATCACTGGACCAACAAAGTCCACGAAGCGGTTGTCATCAGGAGCAAAGAAGGGGAATTTGGCTTCGAGCTGAAGGGGGGCGCGGAGATTGGGCAGTTCCCCTACTTCGGCGAGGTGAAACAAGGCAAAGCGGCTGTCCAGAGCGGAAAGCTGGCTCAGAGTGAGTTGCTGCTGGAGGTCAACA
This sequence comes from Oncorhynchus mykiss, assembly GCF_013265735.2. Taxonomy (NCBI): domain Eukaryota; kingdom Metazoa; phylum Chordata; class Actinopteri; order Salmoniformes; family Salmonidae; genus Oncorhynchus; species Oncorhynchus mykiss. The sequence continues at coordinate 45,167,701 of NC_048566.1, read as the reverse complement.
ACACAGCGGTGGCTGGGCTCACCACCCGAGATGTTCTGGCCATCATCAAACACTGCAAAGACCCGGTCCGCTTCAAGTGTGTCAAACAAGGTGAGGTATGCCAGACAGTGGGCTAAAGGCGCAAAAGCTAAACATTGAACGAGTGTGAGTGTGCCGTGAGTGTGCCGCCGCCACCTTCAATATATAAGGACCTGCCTGTCTGGTTGTAGCCTATTTTATGTCTGTCTGCTCATCAGAAATAACCTATCTCTATGTCATCAATGGGTGGGGCTATTGTAAACTATGTCACTCAAAACTGCAAGGATGAAATCGTGGTGTAGATATTGGGGAGGGGTATTTTGAGTGGCATATGGAGGGATATTTGAAAACACATTATAAGTGGAAGGATATGTTGTCACCATCATTAATGAAGGCATTTCTAGGCAAATATTAAGAAGACAAAATATGAAGACTGAGTTGTATTATAATGATACAGATGCATATCTATTCATATTAAGAAGACATAGATGAAGACTCCGTTTTATTATAATGATGCACAAAAATATTTACATATAAAATAGTTCCTGCAATTCTACAGTTTGACATGACTTTATGGTATAAAAACACTATAAGTGGAAGGATAAGTCACCGTCAATGAAAGTATTTCAAGGCAAATATTAAGAAGACAGAAAAGATGAAGACTGAGTATAATGATGGACATGAATATGTATATAGGATATAATTGACTAAAATTATCATACATTTGAGTATCAAGTTTTGTAGTTTACATAGATTGCAGGTGGAAAACATACACTTGAGGGGCTGAGCTAAAATATACCTTCCAGTTTATTTAGAGTTTTGATATTCAGTCTAACAAACTGATGTCATTTAAGACAATAGTTAAAGTGGCTTCAAGATATTTCACTTAGGGTTCAGGGTGGTCTGAGTTTAACTAAGGAGAGAGCGAGACCATTGTATATACATGCTTTTTGTACTTTAACAATTTGCACATCGTAAAACACTGTACATTGCCTTAATATGAAATTAGAACATTAGTGTGTGTGTGCCAGAGGAGTGTCTCCATTGAAGCTGTAAATAAGTCCAGGAGTAATATTTAATGTACTATTACTGAAGCTTGAGGGTTGATGTAGTCTGAAGGTGTCTGACAGAGCCTGGACTTAACCTTTCTAGGAGGCAGACAGTGGCTGGGCTCTGAATGTGGTTTACTGTTCTGGACTTTGATGGCGGCAGACATTTTCTGGGCTCTGAATGCAGCTGACAGAGACTGGACTGGAGTTTTCTAGAAGACAGACAGCTGGACTCTGAAGATGGCTGACAGAGCCTGGACTGGACTAAACTTGGAAGAAGGCAGGCAGTGGCTGGGCTCTGGGGGTGGCTGACAGAGACTGGATATCTCTAGGAGGCAGACAGTAGCTGGACTCTGAAGATGGCTGACAGAGACTGCACTAAACTTGGCTGGTTGAATTTGACGGAGGCAGACATTATTTGTTTCCATCTTCAACATCAGTAAAATATACACATTGACAGGGACCACAGTTTTGTGTTTTTTTTTTTAGATAATTAACTTATTTGGAAGAGGGGGCAGCATTTTCACGTCCGGATGAAAAGTGTGCCCAGAGTAAACTGCCTGCTACTCAGGCCCAGATGCTAGGATATGCATATTAGTAGTAGAATTGGAAAGAAAACACTCCGAAGCTTCTAAAACTGTTTGATTGATGTCTGTGAGTATAACAGAACTCACATGGCAGGCAAAAACCTGAGAAAAAATCCAACCAGGAAGTGGGAAATCTGAGGGTTGTAGGTTTTCAAGTTCTAGCCTATCCAATATACAGTGTCTGTGGGGTCATATTGCACTTCCGAAGGCTTCCACTAGATGTCGACAGTCTTTCGAACCTTGTTTCCGGCTTCAACTGTGAAGTGGGAGAGAATGAGAGCTGATTGAGTCATGGGTCTGTCAGAAGGCCATGTGCTCAGTCAGGCGCGCGCCCGTGAGAGTTAGCTTTGTTCCCTTTCATACCTAAAGACAAAGGAATTCTCTGGTTGAAACATTATTGAAGATTTATGATAAAAACATCCTAAAGATTGATTATATACATCGTTTGACATGTTTCTACAAACTGTAGTATAACTTTTTTGACTTTGTCTGGACCTAGTGCCTGCGCATTTGGATTATTGTACTAAATGCACGATCAAAAAGGAGGTATTTGGACATAAATTATGGACTTTATCGAACAAAACTAACATTTATTGTGGAACTGGGATTCATGGGAGTGCATTCTGATGAAGATCATCAAAGGTAAGTGAATATTTTCAAGATATACCTTCACAGGGACCACACAGTTTTGTGACAGTTTATTTTCACTTTAGGGGATAAATAATCTCAGTCACCTGTAGATCAACACTGCTGCTGCCCCTGCTTGCACTGACATCATTCTCTTCACTGTCACTTGCTCCCGATCACAGCAGACATGGATATATACAGTGACCCAGACAGAGACAGTGAACAATGAAGTTTACTTTACAGGACACATTTACTGTGAGTTCAGCAATCACATTTAACTAGGACTACATTTTTTATTTAACCAGGCAAGTCAGTTAAGACCCATACAGCCTGGAATCAAATTAAGGTCTGTAGTGACGCCTCTAGCACTGAGATGCAGTAACTTAGACTGCTACGCCACATGAATCTTTCAAGATTGTAAATGACATGACCAAACAGTTTCCATCCCCCTCTGAACTTCTGTCTTCCACTGAGTTCACAGTGTGCACTGCTCAGTGAGACAGAAGTTCCAGCTCAGTGGGACAGAAATTCCGAGGGGGGATGGTCATGCTGCTAACTTTTCTTTTAGGTTGATGCCCAAAGACAATGCGGATACCTGGTCCCTTTCTTTTACCTGGCGGTGGCATGTCGAGTCAGACTAGGCTGAGACTCACTACTCACTCACACTGTGAATAAATTAATGTAGCTAGTAACCTTGTCCCAAGGCTCGAAATCCTGGCACATAGAGCATGGTAACACTATGCCTACAGCCCTGCACAGCGATAAAATCTGACTGTAGTTTTAACACAGCCAGATCAACAGTCGGGGCAATAGCATATACAGTGCCTTCAAAAAGCATCCAGACCCCTTGACTTTTTCCATTTTTTGTTAGGTTACAGCGTTATTCAAAAATAGATTCAATTGTTTTATTCCTTCATCAGTCTACACACAATACCCCATAATGACAAAGCAAAAACAGGTTTTTATAAATTGAGCTAAAAATGGAATTATCACTCCTTTCGGGAAAGTAGGCATATGTCGTGTGTCACTTCTTGACAGCAGAGCCATTTAAACGTAAACCTATTTTTATTTATTTAAAAAAGTCTATGCGTTTTTTGGCATAAATGCCTTCTGGAACATGTGAACTTTCATGTGCCTTAATAACAAACTTGTATGCTGTCTGTAAACATGAATACAATTGTTAAATTAGGTGCCCAGCTGGTTTATCCAAGGACAAAGTGAGCAACCTTTCTGCTAGCCTAGATTGATTGAGATAATGAGTGGGCTGGACATGCCGAGAGATGGTTTGGATTGGTCTGCCATCAGGCAGGCTGCTGTTTATAACATGAGCAGTATGTGTAGGTAATCCTTTCTAACGTGGCTTTTTTGAAAGATATGAAGTAGTAAAACTGCATAAGTGTTGCTCTCCACTTTCTGGTGGACCGCATTTTGATATCAGTGGAATTATATCAGGCTAAGATGGAGAAAATTCTGCCATTTGATTGTGAATATGCAGACGGAGTCGAAAAGAGAACACACAGAAGGCTGTTGTATAAAACACCTGTCTCTGGATTACATCTTCAAACTAAGGGCAACCATGGCATCCGTGACAGGGAGGGAGAAGCGTCCATTTTCAGATATTACACGTTCCAATTTTTGGCAGAAAGTCATTTTCATTTCAAGTTAAAGTGTACTGTTAGCTAGCTAGCTAATGTTACGTGTATGTAGTAATATTATTCATATCTCAGAGACAGCTAGCTAACATTGAACCTGGTTGGTTAGCTACCTGCAGATACATGCAGGGTAGTAATGTTATGAGTTGTGATTATGGTGTATTGTTTACCTAGCTAGCTAAATGTCTGAACAAAAGACTTCACTGTGCAAGTAACTATTTCAATAGAATGTTTATTATGTCACTGCTACAACTGTCGATAGACGTAGCTGGTAAATTCACTCTGGCTATCTACTCCGATTTCAGAGCACTCTCTAAATTGTTGCCAGCAGCACAGTTGCAGTCACCAATGCTCTGGATAAAATAACATAGCCTAACCAGCTCTGCTAGCGTGTGTAAAATGGTCAGTGAGCTGTTCTCTCATTTGTGTCTGGAAGTAGCTAGCAAGCTAGCCAACGTTAGCCAGTTAGCTTGGGTGCTTGACTGCTGTTGTTAAGGCCAGAATGCTACTCCTCGGCCAGAGCACCCAGTGTATGCTCTGAACGCTTCGAGTGAAAGGCTCTGAATTTACGAATGGACAATCTGACAACATTCTCAGTTTATGAATGCATAGAGCACGCTCTGGCACTCCAGATTAAATTTACGAACACACCTGTAGTATAAACCAGTGTTTAGTCTTGATATCTTTGGTTGTTTAGTTCATGGCCTCACATGTGAATCCTTAAAGCTTAAGAGGGTGTGAACAATGCTGAATGGTTGTAGACAAAAAAAATTCTCAAAAGTGAGGTTACAAGTGTATCAACTTTCAGAGCAAAATTACTTTCCCACTGTTCCTCAACTGTAGTGTATGATATACCATTTTCTAGCTCTGAGTCTTTACTTTCATCTAATGTAAAATAAACCATTTAAAATTTTGCTACATGAGACCGATCGAGCCGGTCAATCACATCTCATTTTAGTGGCTAAAGCTCATCAATAAGCTCATTAACAACTAAGTGGTTACTGTAATGGTGTGGTGCTTATGTGTAAAACCTGATTGGTTTACATTCAAAATATTTTTCTCAGATAAGAAAGAGAAAAGTTGTACATTTACCAACGATTCAAGAATTAGCCCAAATAGAAGTTTTGACTATCATTTCTTGGATCATTCAGCAAATTGACCCAATCAGCATCCAGCCCAATATAACTGTAAATAGGCTTAGAAGTTAATTTAAAAATGCATGTAATCATAAAATGGTGATTACATGCATCAATTATGACAATTTTTGCGTAATGTGGCCACTGGCTGAATTAATTTGTTGTGGCATAGAGGAGGACACAGAACCCTTCATGGATGTGAGATGCATAACATGTTTAGCATCTCCAGGTCTCCGCACATACAAGCCATTGATGAGCGCCTTTAGAACATCTACATTTCAAGATGTCTAATAAATCAATTTAATATACACAATCACAATAAATCCATTATTTATTTTAGGCAGGTTTAAAGAAGCATTATGATATGGAGAAAATGTATTTCAGAAACACAGAATATGAATTGGCCTACTGTATGTTGTCATGACCGGCCTGTGAGGATCAGGTTACAGTGGATCACAGTTCTAGAGGTATCTCTCCCTCCCACAGAAGGGGAGAGGAATAGAGGGATTGATGGGGGAGGGGTGGGGGTTATGACCTCACGCCCATCATAAATTATAAGACAGCAGCCCTGGTCTCTAGTGTGAGAGACTGGAATGTCTGTGTGCCCAAGGAAGAGATTACAGCCCAAAACTACAAAACATCAAATAAATTGACTTTGGGACATTATATTTTATCAGCCAAAATGGTGGTAGCAATGATAGATGGAATATGAAAATAAATGTCGATTTTGTGATGTCATAAAGTTAGATAAAGACGTTATAACAAAAACATTGTAACTTGAAGAGTTTTCATAATGTGCACAGTGGGGCAAAAAAGTATTTAGTCAGCCACCAATTGTGCAAGTTCTCCCACTTAAAAATATGAGAGAGGCCTGTAATTTTCATCATAGGTACACACAATCCAGAAAATCACATTGTAGGATTTTTAATGAATTTATTTGCAAATTATGGTGGAAAATAAGTGTTACTGAGTTAGTTGTTACATGATTAATTTAGTCGCGTAATAATGAACATAGTTATTATTCGATAAATAGAATGTCATCACATTAACGACAACATTGTCATGACGTTGCTATCTGGCTATGCGCCATGCCATAGGCTTTTCCAAATGGCGGCAACTTTCCTGACAGTTACATTTTCACTCATCCCCGGTAGGCTACTCCAGATATTTCACTCCACACATCAACCATTGTTTGAGGAACATGCAGCCTCTTGCTCCAGGTGATATTCTGCCCGAACTCTGTATGCCATGGCCTTTCCAACCCTGTTTCTGCAGCTACCCAGCACTTCATTTGGGAAACCAAGTGAACTCTGTTTGGAAACATTGATGGTAACATGTTTCCACAACAAAACATATTTAATTAAAATGTTGACAGCCCCTGTGCGTGCTCGCGGAAGGAATTAAGGAAATAGGGGAGGAGATGGAAATGCACAGGGGTGACATACTCTGAAGCTAAAGGTAATGTATCAGCCTATTAATTATGAAAATATAGGCAATTCAAAACCAAATTCCCTATAATTGTAGGCTTACTCTGTTAGACGCCCACCCTGCACAGTCAATGAACCATCAATGAAGCATCGCCTAGGCCTATACATTCTCTCCCAGACTCGTGGATATGAAGTTTGGAGCATAGAATAAGGTAACCAGTCCATCCGGTATGCATAATAATAGTCAACACTCAGAGGTGATTACTAGAATTTGTTCAATTTTGCTATATAGGCTAGACCAATTATGTACCAAAGATCTTAAATCAGGTTTTTTTAAATGTTTTTCTACCATGCGTAATAGGCTATGTATTGTATAACCGTGCAGGGGTGGGCAATTCCAGTCCTTGACTGGAGGGCCTGATTTGGTGTCATAGTTTTTCCCCAGTACCAGCTAACACACCTGACTCCAATAATCACTTAATCATGATCTTCATGATCTTCAGATTGGAATGCAATTTTATTAATCAGCTGTGTTTGCTAGGGATGGAGAAAAAGTGACACCAATCAGGCTCTCAAGGACTGGAGTTGCCCACCCCTGCATAACTGTTTTTTGGGTGGGTGGGGGCTCATATATAGGCCTGTGCTATCCATAAGCTTTAATATACCACTAACGCATGTCCAGAGTGCATTAAAGGAGATTAACGTGACCCAACGGTCACATGGAATTTTATTCCGGTCATGACTCATGATGTGGTGTGGCGGTAATACAGTTACCACAGCCCTAGCCTCTGTTCCTCCTCTCTGGTCTCCCACTGTGCAGTACCATTGTAATCCTCCTGCCATAGAGATAGAGTGAAGCCCTGTTATGAAGGTGGTCTGACACACACTCAAGGCTCACTGAGAAATCATCTAGAAAGAATCCACTCGCTCAGCTAGTACGAGGCTACACGCATGCACGCACAGATAGTAGCAGAGTGCTCTTTCTATAACTCACTTCAATGAGACTGAAGGCTTAATGGAGGGTGATGCCAGAACTGTGTGTGTGTGTAGTTGTGTGGATGGTGCTGTGGTTGTGAGACATAAATAAATGTGGCTTCTAGTACTCCATTGGCAGGACCAACACACACACACACACACACACACACAAAGGCTTGCTCCCAGAGGGAGTGTAGCGCTCATGTTGTGTGCCGCTAGTACATCCAGCGTTGCTGTTGAGCATTGCTTTGAAGTCAACCTCTGTCCTTGGCCTGACCTCCACATAATGACAGAGGAGAGGCTCAGACAGACATCTGCCTAGGCTTGGGCAGTTTAACTTACATACCGTATACCGGGGTATTTGGAAATAGTCATGGGGTGGTTTTTCAATACCGTTGAAACAATTTTCTTGAAGTTTTTCAATAAAATGTTATATTTATAGCTACGTTTTAAGTAAATACCTGCAGTCAACATGTGCAATACAGAGATAAAGCAGATTGCGTTCTTCATTTCAACTATCAAATTATTTTACATTATGTAGTTCTCCAGAACATTTGAGCCAGTCACGTGTTTGTTTGTAAATAGCACAACGGGCGAAAGCGGGAGCAGGTGAGTCCAGTTGTGTATTGACAGGGGTTGTATTTTATGTTGAAAGTCAACGCTCTATTGGAGAAAAAAAAATACTGATCAGGGGCGTGTAACTATAATTGTCCTTCACCGAAAATACCTTAGTGCGACATTTCTGCTCAGCATCAAACACATTTTGTGCTTCAGCTGCATTTCTCCATTCAGATGAGGACTCACAAACAGGAATTATATTTCTGCAGAGGGAGAGGGGCAGAAATAGATGGGTCAGAGAGTGTGTGTTGGGGGGTGGGGGGGGGGGGGGGGGGGGGGGGGGGGTTGGGCAGAGAGAGAAAGAGGGGCATAAAGCCATAAACAGGAAGGAGATGAGGGGAAGAAAGAGAGAAGACTTGAATGGGGGAAAGTAGTGAATGTGTGTGTGTGTGTAGGCTCTGCTCTAATTTATGTGCTCTCTGACACAAGGAGTTGGCAAATGGTATTTGAGGATATTTTTCTCAAAAAATATTTTTTTATACAGTACCATTTGAAAAGTTTGGACACCAACTCATTCAAGGGTTTTTCTTTATTTTTACAATTTTCCACGTTGTCAAATAATAGTGAAGACATCAAAACTAGGAAATAACACATGTAGAATCATGTAGTAACCATAGAGGTGTTAAACAAAAATATATTTAACATTTTAGATTCTTCAAAGTAGATATCCTTTGCCTTGATGAAAGCTTTGCACACTCTTGGCATTCTCTCAACCAGCTTTATGTGGTAGTCACCTGGAATGTATTTCAATTAACAGGTGTGCCTTGTTAAAAGTTAATTTGTAGCATTTCTTTCCTTCTTAATGTATTTGAGCCACTCAGTTGTGTTGTGACAAGGCCGGAGTGGTATATAGAAGATAGCTCTATTTGGTAAAAAACCAAGTCCATATTATGTGCTCAAATAAGCAAATAGAAATGACAGTTCATCATTACTTTTCATCAAGGGGTTTTAAAATTCAAAATCAAATAGCAAAATTATTATTGGTATGAACTTTAATTTGAACTTAAAACAATTCCATTGTGAGGGGTGTGTACTGGCGGCAGAGAAGTCAGACGCAGGAGAGCAAAAACTGTGTTTCCAAATGGCGCAGTTACATTTAAAAAAAAAACACAACAATCAAATAATGGGTACATAACCCGATGCACACCAGCACAGACGTGCACAAGCACTTACAATAAACAATCACCGACAAGGACAGGAGGAAAAATAAACCCTCACGTCCTTAGCCAAGGTAGGCCACGGGTACATACCGCTTAAACAGAGCACTGTCCGACCGATTCCAAGATGACCAGAGGTGGGTGACATGTGGGCCCAATAGATCAACCGGTCACGAGCAGCAGACGGGACGTAAAGACGCCCAGCGTCTGGACGGAAGCGCGCTCTGCACGTAACGCCTGGTCAATGTCCGTGTCCAGCGGAGTGGGATCCATGGGCCGCACCTCTGTGTCATACAGCCGGGACAATGCGTCTGCCTTAACATTCTGGGAGCCTGGTCTATAGGAAAGGGAAAACACCAGATTGTGGTGGTCAGTCCAGATGAGAAAAGGGTGTCTAGCCCCCTCAAGCCAATGTCTGCACTCCTTCAAGGCCTTGGCGACAGCCAACAGCTCCCGGTCCCCCACATCATAGTTTCGCTCCACCGGGCTGAGCTTCTTCGAGAAGAAGGCACAGGGGCGGAGCTTCGGTGGCGTACCGGAGTGCTGAGAGAGCACAGCTCCTATTCCAGCCTCGGATGCGTCCACCTCCACTATAAACGCCAAAGAGGGATCCGGATGGGCCAGCACGGGAGCCGAGATAAACAGAGCCCTCAGGTGATTTAACCTCTTGAAACTAGGCGGCACTATTTTTAATTTTGGAAAAATAAGTTCCCAAAGTAAACCGCCTATTTCCCAGGACCAGATGCCAGAATATGCATATAATTGACAGCTTAGGATAGAAAACACGCTAAAGTTTCCAAAACTGTAAAAATATTGTCCGTGAGTATAACAGAACTGATATTGCAGGCGAAATCCTGAGAAAAATCCAATCAGGAAGTGACTCTTATTTTGAAACCCCTGTCTTTCTATGCATCCCTATTGCCCATTGAAAGGGATAACAACCATATTCTTTTTCTGTGGCTTCCCTAAGGTGTCTACAGCCTTTAGACATAGTTTCAGGCCTTTATTTTGAAGAATGAGCGTAAACGACTACATTGCCTCAGTTGCCAGCTGAGGGCTCTCAGAGTGATTCTTACGTAAAAGACAGAGGTAGTCATTTTTCCTCTCGCTCCTACTGAAAAGCCAATTGTCCCGGTTGATATATTATCGAATAGATATTTGAAAAACACCTTGAGGTTAGATTTTCTTTTAAGTTGGCATGTTTCTGTCGATATTATGGATATAACTTGAATTTTTGGGGGGGCGTTGTCGTGACCGCTATTTCCGGTGGATTTCCGAACATAACGTGACAAGCAAACGGAGGAATTTTGGGTATAAAAATCATCTTTATGGAACAAAAGGAACATTTGCTGTCTAACTGGGAGTCTCGTCAGTGAAAACATCCGAAGATCATCAAAGGTAACCGGTTAATTTGATTGCTTTTCTGATTTTCGTGACCAAGCTTCCTGCTGCTAGCTGGGCATAATGCTATGCTAGGCTATCGATAAACGTACACAAACACTTGTCTTGCTTTGGCTGTAAAGCATAATTTCAAAATTTGAGATGACAGTGTAATTAACAAAAGGCTAAGCTGTGTTTCACTATATTTCACTTGTGATTTTATGAATATGAATATTTTCTAGTAATATTTTTTGACCGTTGCGCTATGCTAATTAGTGTAGTTGATGACAATTCTCCCGGATCTCAGGCATGGGTAGTTCCAAGAGGTTTTAAGGCTCTGTCCACCTCAGGTGACCACTGCAAGCGTTACCGGGCCCCCTTTCACCAGTGATGGTGGGAGCCGCTACCTGGGAGCCGCTACCTGACCAAAACCCCGGATAAACCTCCGGTAGTAGTTGGCAAACCCTAAGAACCACTGCACATCCTTTACCGTGGTGGGAGTCGGCCAATTACGCACTCCTGAAATGCGGTCAGTCTCCATCTCCACCCCTGAAGTGGAAATGCAATACCCTAGGAAGGACACGGACTGTTGGAAGAACAGGCACTTCTCAGCCTTGACGTACAGGTCAGGCTCCAACAGGCGACCAAGCACCCTGCGCACCAGGGACACATGCTCGGCGCGTGTAGCGGAGTATATCAAAATGTCATCAATATACACCACCCTACCCTGCCCATGCAGGTCCCTGAAAATATTGTCTACAAAGGCTTGGAAGACTGATGGCGCATTCATCAACCCGTACGGCATGACGAGGTACTCATAGTGCCCTGAGGTGGTACTGAAAGCCGTCTTCGACTCGTCTTCCTCCCGGATACACACCTGGTTGTAAGCACTCCTGAGATCTAGTTTGGTGAAGAAGTGCGCCCCGTGCATTGACTCAATCACTGTGGCTATGAGCGGTAGCGGTAACTATACCTCATAGTGTTCTGATTCAGACCCCGATAGTCAATACACGGGCGCAGACCTCCCTCCTTCTTCTTCACAAAAAAGAAACTTGAGGAGGCGGGTGAAGTGGAGGACCGGATGTACCCCTGATGCAGGGATTTTGAGACATATGTTTCCATAGCCGCCGTCTCCGCCTGTGAGATGAGATACACGTGACTCCTGGTAAGTGCAGCTTCTACCAGGAGATTTATTGCACAATCGCCCCTTCGATGAGGTGGTAATTGAGTTGCCTTCTTTTTAGAGACGGTGAGAGCCAAATCGGCATATTCAGGGGGAATGCGACCTGGTCTGGACTCTCCACCGCTGTAGCACCAACGGAAACCCCTAAACACCTACCTGAGCACCTACCTGAGCACTCTCGCAACCACCCCGTGAGAGCCATCTGTGACCAAGAAAGAGTGGGGTTATGACAAGCTAACCAGGGTAGGCCCAGCACCACGGGAAATGCAGGAGAGTCCATAAGGAAGAGACTAATTCTCTCCCTGTGACCCCCCTGCGTCACCATGCCCAAAGGAGCTGTGACCTCCCTAATCAACCCTGACCCTAATCGTCGAACGGGGAAAGGCGTGAACGGGGAAAGGCACAGCCACGGTAACAATGGGGATTCCCTAAACTATAGCCTAACGCTCTATCAATACAATTCCCTGCCGCTCCTGAATCGACGAGCGCCTTATGCTGGGAATGCCGGGAAAATTCGGGGAAAGTGATATACACAAACATATTTGCAACAGAGGGCTCTGGGTGAGAATAGTGCCGGCTCACCTTAGCCCTGCCTGCTGCCTCGTCCCCCAGAGGAACCAACCCGGCACCGACCGGCAGTGGGACTTCTGCGGCCACAGATGGTTTACAAGCTGGAACCCCCTCCACTCTCCCTGTGCACCGCCCGTCCCAGCTCCATGGGTATCGGAGCGGGAGGTTGGAACCACCAGACCCCGATCAGAACGTCCTCGGGTAGCCAGCAGGTTGTCCAGCCGGATGGACGAGTCCACCAGCTGGTCGCACGTGAGGGTGGTGTCTCTGCAGGCCAAGTCCCGATGGACGTCCTCACACAGACTACAGCGGTCCAGGGCGAACTCCTAGGTGCTCCTCGTCTCCTGCCTCAGATGGAAGAGGTGCTCACCCGCCACTCTACCCTCGGGCGGGTGAAATGGCGGGTGAACTCCTCAAACTGGTCCTACGCCGCATCTCCCTCTCTCCACACAGCGTTGGCCCATCCCATGGCTTTCCCGGTGAGGCACGAGACGAGGGCGGACACCGTCTCACGGCCTAATGGAGCCGGATGGACAGTGGCCAGGTATAAGTCCAGTTGAAGAAGGAACCCCTGGCAGTTCGCAGCCTTTCCGTTGTATTCCTGGGGCAGGGAAGGATGAATCCCACTGGGACCAGGAGGAAGAGGGGCGCTCAGAGGAGACCCCGGTTGTGCTGGTGGAGGCGCTGGAAGAACTCCCTGTCTCTCCCAGCGGTCCATAGTCTGAACAATGAGGTCCATGGCGGTGCCAAGATGGTGGAGCATTACTGCGTGCTCCCGGATGCTTTCCTCAACCTACCCGGGGTACCTGCTCCTGCTGACACCATAGACAGGTTGGTGATTCTGTCCTCCAGTGCATACTGGCAGCAGAGAAGTCAATAACAAAAAAAAACACTGGAATACAGAACAATCAAATAATGGGTACATAACCCAACGCACACCAGGACAGACGTGCACAACCACTTACAATAAACAATCACCGACAAGGACTTGAGGGGGAACAGAGGGTTAAATTCACAACGTGTAATTGATGGGATTGGAACCGGGTGTGATGGAAGACAAGAAAAAAACTAAGGAAAATGAATAGAGGATCAGCGATGGCTAGAAGGTCGGTGACTTTGAACGCCGCCCGAACATGAGAGGGACCAACTTCGGCAGAAGTCGTGACATCCATAAAGCTTAGGAGAACCACCGATTTTATCGCCTGTTGAAATTGCAGAGGAGGTTCGACAGTTTTTGCACTGATGGAGCTAGTGCTTCAGACACCCTCGAGGTCCGGTGATCTGAGTCCAAAGGAGAATCAAAATCCTTGGGAAGTAGTCCGGATAGGTGCTGGGACCTCCGAAGCCAGGAGGGCGAAGCTGTTCAACAACTGTATTTGGGTCACGCCAAAGAAACCCCACTCGCCATAGGCCACTTCTCGCCAGCTGATCTACTGCGGGTGACATGCCTCCATGGTTGGGCAGAAGAAATGGCGAAAGTATCATCAACTAAATCCACCAGAAGCGAAGGTCTTGCTCCAGACTTCTTCGGGGAGGTGTCCCTGGAAGGCATTTCCCATTCCGTCAATGAGTGTTGAGATGGCAGCGATACTCTCAACACATCGGAACGGCATCCAGCCTGTGGTGTTGAGAATGAGTAGGTAGGTGGTGCTTTCCCCAGTAGATTGTGTAAATTCTTAATCTGTTTGCTAAGAGTAGCCACTTCTTCTCTATAGTCCTCCGTGAGTAAACTATTGTTTAATCGGAAGTCTGGTTGGTCCACATTGTCCCGGAAGAAAGCATAGTAAATGCAAATCACAAAACGCAACAATTTTCCTCTGAATGTGGAAACCTCTATGTGTCGCAGAGATAACAATTTAAAGGCAGAGTAAAAAAAAGAAGTAACAATAACTTATGCATTTCTCCGGACCTATACAGGCTGTTGGTAAATACAAGCAAAACAAAAAATAAAATGAAACGAAGTAGACTCTAGCCTGTTAAACTTAACTTTCTGCAACAAACAATTCATTCTCAAACAAATTCTTGAGCTCGCTCTCCTTCCAGTGAAAGCCAAGCTTGTCCCAACCTCCCTTCTTTTCCCATCCCCCCTTCCTCTGACACACTTACAACCATCCATACATCAACTTACTCGTCCATTCTAATTCATTCACACACAACATCTACCCTATGCATCCACACAATCGTTCTCTCCCACCCTCCTACACATATTCATATTCACCCTCCCTCACACACACATTCATAAGCACACACACCCATACACATCCTAAGCGTGAAGATATTTCTACGTCATGTTAAGACGATAATAGGCTACACTAATAACTTGTGCTTGGCTGCCAAATGCATAGGTGTCCCCATAATATTTAAATTGAAGTGTGATCAAAATTTAGCTATTCATGGTACACGTCCTTCCTAATAACAATGCCCCACATCCTGCTGATTTTGAGCTGCTGAACCATATTTGCCTAGGACAGGGCTCTCTAAACTTGTTTGTGGAGATCTACCATCCTGTAGCTTTTAATTCCAACCCTAATCTAGCGATCCGATTCAATAATTAACTGGTTGATAAACTGAATCAGGTTAGTTACAACTGGGGTTGGAGCGAAAAACCTACAGGGAGGTAGCTCTCCAGCCAGGGTTTCATTAAATAAGCCATAGGCACAATATGGTTTATTGCACATTTAGGCCTAATTAAGCTGATGCATATATAATTTAATATACTTTTGGTGAATTTACAAGGCAGATTACCAAGATATAGCCGTTGCACACGGTTCCGATTGTCTGTCTGCCTGCCCCGATCCACTTTCAACCTTGCTGGGTCGCCTGTTCTTTCTCTTCGCTATGAAAAACACTAGTGTGTGTTTGGTCTTCAGTCTGTTGCATGTAGAAAAGCTCACCCTACTCATTGATAGCCCCTACTTTAGTGAACTTGCACAAGACATTGTAAGCCAAGAAATTGCGTGATACAGCATTGCGTCAGCCGAAACATCTTTTGATTACCGATGCAATGTTCTGCCTGGTGGCTGACATGCCTGACAATGCCTCGCTGTGCCCCTCCCCTCTCTCTCCTTTTCACTTTCTTTGCTGTGAAAGATGTGAGAGTTTGTGTTCTCAGAAGTAGCCTTCAGCAACTAGTTTCCTCTGTTACAAAAATACAGAATCTTAAAATCGAGGAGTCAATTCCTAGAGGAATCTAAGCTTGACACCCAGAAATGAGAGACAACACCGGGATTTGACGGGCAAGCAGTCAAGGAATTTATTAATTTGGAGTCGACTCCCCACCATTATTTGTCACTTAAGGCTCCTCTGTCAAATGACACATCCCGCTCCCTGCTGCTGCGGATATTGAAAAGATCCATTGGATTTACTTATCTTTTCATAAGTGCAGCTTCAGCGTTCAATACCAGCGTTGTCCTGAATACAGCTGCTGGTATCAACACAGCTTTGTCTTCTGTGGCTAAAGCAATATGTACTGGTTGAAGCCAAGTGGGAAAGATCATTTTGAAAGTGTTTCAGTATGCTGTGAATCATCATAATCCATACACCGGTAAGAGTCTACAGTTAAAATGCCATCATGTACATACATTATTGTCTCAACTGTATTAAAACGTTTTTTTTTTTAATTGCTAACTACTGTTTGCTATTTAGTTAGCTAGCTAGACAGTTGCATACAGGTGCCATTTTAGATTGCTTGGTCCCACAACGAGCCATTGTTCAGCGATGGCTCATTGCAGGGCAATGCAACGTCAAGACAGCAAGCTGAGCTTTTCATGTTTGCCAGTTTGTCATGTTTAACTAGCTAGCTACCAAAAATACCCCCTTTGGTGCGAATGCTAATCGATTAGCAAGCTAATCAAACCCCATGTTTCATTATAGGGACACATGCTAAGTTTGCTAGTTCGCTAAACAATTTCAAAGATTATACTGAGTTACAGTTCATATAAGGAAATCAGTCAATTTAAATCAATTCATTCAGCCCTAATCTAAGGATTTCACATGACTGGGAATACATATATGCATTTGTTGGTCACAGATGCCTTAAAAAAATGGTAAGGGCATGGATCAGAAAACCAGTCAGGTGTGACATCCATTTGATTCATGCAGCGTGACACATCTCCTTCGCATAGAGTTGATCAGGCCGATAGTGGCCTTTGGAATGTTGTCCCACTTCTCTTCAATGCCTGTGCAAACTTGCAGGAAGTAGGCAGGAACTGGAACATGCTGTTGTACACTTAGATCCAGAGCATCCCAATCATTCTCAATGGGTGACATGTCTGGTGAGTATGCAGGCCTTGGAAGAACTGGGACATTTTTAACTTCCAGGAATTGTGTACAGATCCTTGCGACATAGGGCTGTGCATTATCATGCTGAAACATGAGGTGACGGCAGCGGATACATTTTTTTATTGTTTTTTAAATGTAACCTCTAGGCAAGTCAGTTAAGAACAAATTCTTATTTACAATGGCGGCCTACCCCGGCCAAATCCGGACCATGCTGGGCCAATTGTGCGCCGCCCTATGGGACTCCCAATCATGGCCGGATGTGATACAGCCTGGATAAATGGCACAACAATGGGCCTCAGGATCTCGTCACGGTATCTCTTTGCATTCAAATTGCCATCGATAAAATGCAATTGTATTTGTTGTCTGTAGCTTTTGCCTGCCCATACAATAACCCCACCGGCACAATGGGGCACTCTGGTCACAATGTTGACATAAGCAAACCTCTCACCCACACAACGCCATACATGTGGTCTGCGGTTGTGAGGCTGGTTGGACATACTGCCAAATTGTCTGAAACGATGTTGGATGTTGTTATGGTAGAGAAATGAACAATTAATTATCTGGTAACAGCTCTGGCGGTCATTCTTGAAGTCAACATGCTAATTACATGCTCCCTCAAAACTTCAGACATCTCTGGCATTGTGTGGTGTGACAAAACTGCTAATTTTAAAGTGGCCTTTTATTGTCCCTAGCACAAGGTGTACCTGCGTAATGACAATGCTGTTTAATCAGCTTCTTGATATGCCACACCATTCAGGTGGATGGATTGTCTTGGCAAAAGAGAAATGCTCACTAACAGAGATGTAAACAAATGTGTGCACAATATTTGAGAGAAATAAGCTTTTCGTGCATATGGAACATTTCTAGGATCTTTTATTTCAGCTTATGAAACATGGGACCAACACCTTACATGTTACGTTGACATTTTTATTCAGTGTAGCTAGCTAGCTATTGGATTATAGATTTCGAGGTTGATTTTTGTTTTGCATGTTCAACTAGCAGCCTAACTAGATTGAATACCATTTTTATCTAGCCAGCTGGTAATTATGAAGCAAAATGTTATCTATTTAGTTATCCTGTGTCTGCATTGCTATTGTTAGGCTGGGGTCAACAGGCAATAACAAGCTATAAAACAAATTAAGTTTTAACCTATTTTTCTGGAATTTGTCTTTCAGCATAAACTTGATCTCTGCCACCGGTGATCTAGGGTGAACAAGCAACACTTCAGGTATTTTGTCTTCGTACTATGAGCTTTTTGCTTGGACTTGGGGGAGAAGCAATAATGTGCACTGACTCCTTACATCACCTTACAATGCCCTTTGGATATCACCTCCTGATGAACGCGGATTGAGGAAGAGCTCAGTTTAGTTTTTTTTAACGTTTGTTACTTGAAAGTGTATTGGAATGTTCTTGGTAGCTAGCTAGCTCCTTAGTTTGGATCCCGCGACGCATTTGGCATCAGTTGCTGGGACTGCTTGTGTCTTTCCAGTGATCCTGCCGGCCAAGGACGGGTCTGAGGAGCTATTTGGCGTCGCAGCTACCCTAGCTGCTAGCTAGATGCAAATCAAGCTAGCGGGTTTTCTTGAATTCAGCCCGCAATACGGTTAGCCATTGTGGCTGGGACCGCGGATTATCCTGGCTCTGGTGCTGTCTAGATCCCTGCTGTTTGTTGTTTTCAATCGTTCCTGTGACCTGCCCTGTCTGGAACTGCGAGGAGTAATAGTGTAACCTACGTTGCTAGCTACCGTGACAAAGACCAACGTCGGCGGGAGTACCATTGAGGACAGTGGTGTCTCTGTATCATACGTGAAGTATCTTTTAAACGAACAAAAAGAGACTTGCAAGCTGTTTTTATGACAACAAGAAAATCGCTTCAAGTGTTTAGTCCAAATACTTGGATTCAACTAATTAATAAAATGGACGACCTGATCAGAGAGGTCTAGGACCTGAAGAACAGTTTGCAGTTCTCCCAAGGTCAGCTCAATGAGTTGAAACAGAATGGCAATATGACAGCAATCTGCAAGTCATTGAGAGACACAGTTCTGTGTGTGAATCCATGACAACAATGACAGATAAATCAGGGGGACAATCAAGGCGGCGCAACATGTTTGTGGACGGACTTGCAGTCTCCACATGTGACCTGGACTGAGTCTGAGGACAAAGTGAGGGAAATGATCTCTGAGAAATTGAAGATGGACCACAGGAAGATTGAGGTGGAGCACGCCCACAGGACTGTAAAACCCACCACCGTCCCAGGTGATAGGCCCAGGCCGATAGTGGTCAATTCTTGAGGTTTGAGGACAAGGTAGCTGTTCTGGAAAGAGCCAAAAACTTGAGCGGAAGGTATATCGTCCTCAACAAGGACTATCCTGAAGCTGTGCGCCAGAAAAGGAAAGAACTGATCCCAGCCATAAAAGCTGCCTGAGCCTGTGGGTACATTGCTTATATCCGCTATGACAGGCTCATTGTCCACCCTCTGTCCCAGAAGCCTGAAGGGATGAGAGAGCCAAGCCTATGGATTTGTAGCTTCAACCCCGCAGCACGCACGCACACACACACACACACTCACACACACAACAATTGATAAATGGACTGCTGAATGTATATTTTTTTCTCTTGCTTTGTTTGCTCTTTTCAGTATTATGTCTATCTCTGATAAGCTACCCAGGAAAGGGCTGAAAATAGCCCATATTAATACAGTGCCTTGCGAAAGTATTCGGCCCCCTTGAACTTTGCGACCTTTTGCCACATTTCAGGCTTCAAACATAAAGATATAAAACTGTATTTTTTTGTGAAGAATCAACAACAAGTGGGACACAATCATGAAGTGGAACAACATTTATTGCATATTTCAAACTTTTTTAACAAATCAAAAACTGAAAAATTGGGCGTGCAAAATTATTCAGCCCCTTTACTTTCAGTGCAGCAAACTCTCTCCAGAAGTTCAGTGAGGATCTCTGAATGATCCAATGTTGACCTAAATGACTAATGATGATAAATACAATGCACCTGTGTGTAATCAAGTCTCCGTATAAATGCACCTGCACTGTGATAGTCTCAGAGGTCCGTTAAAAGCGCAGAGAGCATCATGAAGAACAAGGAACACACCAGGCAGGTCCGAGATACTGTTGTGAAGAAGTTTAAAGCCGGATTTGGATACAAAAAGATTTCCCAAGCTTTAAACATCCCAAGGAGCACTGTGCAAGCGATAATATTGAAATGGAAGGAGTATCAGACCACTGCAAATCTACCAAGACCTGGCCGTCCCTCTAAACTTTCAGCTCATACAAGGAGAAGACTGATCAGAGATGCAGCCACGAGGCCCATGATCACTCTGGATGAACTGCAGAGATCTACAGCTGAGGTGGGAGACTCTGTCCACAGGACAACAATCAATCGTATATTGCACAAATCTGGCCTTTATGGAAGAGTGGCAAGAAGAAAGCCATTTCTTAAAGATATCCATAAAAAGTGTTGTTTAAAGTTTGCCACAAGCCACCTGGGAGACACACCAAACATGTGGAAGATGGTGCTCTGGTCAGATGAAACCAAAATTGAACTTTTTGGCAACAATGCAAAACGTTATGTTTGGTGTAAAAGCAACACAGCTGAACACACCATCCCCACTGTCAAACATGGTGGTGGCAGCATCATGGTTTGGGCCTGCTTTTCTTCAGCAGGGACAGGGAAGATGGTTAAAATTGATGGGAAGATGGATGGAGCCAAATACAGGACCATTCTGGAAGAAAACCTGATGGGGTCTGCAAAAGACCTGAGACTGGGACGGAGATTTGTCTTCCAACAAGACAATGATCCAAAACATAAAGCAAGATCTACAATGGAATGGTTCAAAAATAAACATATCCAGGTGTTAGAACGGCCAAGTCAAAGTCCAGACCTGAATCCAATCGAGAATCTGTGGAAAGAACTGAAAACTGCTGTTCACAAATGCTCTCCATCCAACCTCACTGAGCTCAAGCTGTTTTGCAAGGAGGAATGGGAAAAAAATTCAGTCTCTAGATGTGCAAAACTGATAGAGACATACCCCAAGCGACTTACAGCTGTAATCGCAGCAAAAGGTGGCGCTACAAAGTATTAACTTAAGGGGGCTGAATAATTTTGCACGCCCAATTTTTCAGTTTTTGATTTGTTAAAAAAGTTTGAAATATCCAATAAATGTCGTTCCACTTCATGATTGTGTCCCACTTGTTGATTATTCACAAAAAAATACAGTTTTATATCTTTATGTTTGAAGCCTGAAATGTGGCAAAAGGTCGCAAAGTTCAAGGGGGCCGAATACTTTCGCAAGGCACTGTATATGTAGCCTTAGAAAAAAGGTTAATGAAATCAACAACTTGCTAACATCAGATAACATTCATATATTAGCCATTTCTGAGACTCACTTAGATAAGTCATTTGATGATACAGCAGTAGCAATACAAGGATTTAACATCTATAGAAGCGACAGAAAAGCTTATGAGGGAGGTGTTGCTGTATCTATGGTTGGTTTATGGCCTTGGTTTCTCAAATGATTGCCTCGCCTGGTTCACCGACTACTTATCTGATAGAGTTCAGTGTGTCAAATCAGAGGGCCTTTTGTCCGGGCCTCTGGCAATCTCTATGGGGGTGTCACAGGGTTCAATTCTTGGACCGACTCTCTTCTCTGTATACATCAATGATGTCGCTCTTGCTGCTGGTGTGTCTCTGATCCACCTCTACGCAGACCACACCATTCTGTTTAATTCTGGCCCTTCTTTGGACACTGTGTTAACAACCCTCCAGACGAGCTTCAATGCCAAACAACTCTCCTTCCGTGGCCTCCAATTGCTCTTAAATACAAGTAAAACTAAATGCATGCTCTTCAACCGATCGCTGCCTGCACCTGCCCACCCTTCCAACATCACTACTCTGGACGGTTCTAACTTAGAATATGTGGACAACTACAAATACCTAGATGTCTGGTTAGACTGTAAACTCTCCTTCCAGACTCACATCAAACATTTCCAATCCAAAGTTAAATCTAGAATTTGCTTCCTATTTCGCAACAAAGTATCCTTCACTCATGCTGCCAAACATACCCTCGTAAAACTGATCATCCTACCGATCCACGACTTCCGTGATGACATTTACAAAATAGCCTCCAATACCCTACTCAATCAATTGGATGCAGTCTATCACAGTGCCATCCGTTTTGTCACCAAAGCCCCATATACTACCCACCACTGCGAACTGTATGCTCTCGTTGGCAGGCCCTCGCTTCATACTCGTTGCCACACCCACTGGCTCCAGGTCATCTACAAGACCCTGCTAGGTAAAGTCCCCCCTTATCTCAGCTCGCTGGTCACCATAGCAGCCACCACCTTTAGCACGCACTCCAGCAGGTATATATCTCTGGTCACCCCCAAAACCAATTCTTCCTTTGGCCGCCTCTCCTTCCAGTTCTCTGCTGCCAATGATTGGAACGAACTACAAAAATCTCTGAAACTGGAAACACATCTCCCTCACTAGCTATAAGCACCAGCTGTCAAAGCAGCTCACAGATTACTGCACCTGAACATAGCCCATCTATAATTTGCACCCCATTATTTATATCTCTACTATGCACATTCTTCCACTGCAAATCTACCATTCCAGTGTTATACTTGCTATATTGTTGTTACGGTTTTCTTGAGTTGAAGGAGAGGCGGACCAAAACGCAGCGTGGTTATTATTCATGGTTCTTTAATTAAGAAACTATACATGAAAATACTAACAAAACAATAAACGTGACGAGAAAACCTAACAGCCTATACTGGTGCAAAACAAACACAGAGACAGGAACAATCACCCACGAAACACTCAAAGAATATGGCTGCCTAAATATGGTTCCCAATCAGAGACAACGATAAACACCTGCCTCTGATTGAGAACCACTCCAGACAGCCATAGACTATGCTAGAAAACCCCACTAAGCCACAATCCCAATACCTACGAAAAACCCCAAGACAAAACACATCACATAAAAAACCCATGTCACACCCTGGCCTGACCAAATTAATAAAGAAAACACAAAATACTAAGACCAGGGCGTGACAGAACCCATAGGGGAGGGTCCGGGTGGGCGTCTGTCCACGGTGGCGGCTCCGGCGCGGGACGTGGACCCCACTCCAACAAAGTCTTAGTCCATTTTCCTCGCGTCCTTAGTAGGCGACCCTCGCCGCTGACCTTGGCCTAGTAGCCCTCACCAAGGGCCCAACTGGACTGAGGGGCAGCTCGGGACTGAGGGGCAGCTCGGGACTGAGGGGCAGCTCGGGACTGAGGGGCAGCTCGGGACTGAGGGGTAGCTCGGGACTGAGGGGTAGCTCAGCACTGAGAGGAAGCTCAGGCAGGTAGTTGGCTCTGGCAGATCCTGGCTGGCTGGCGGTTCTGGCAGATCCTGGCTGACTGGCGGTTCCGGCAGATCCTGGCTGACTGGCGGATCTGGAAGAGTCTGGCTGACTGGCGGATCCTGGCTGACTGGCGGCTCTGGAAGATTCTGGCTGACTGGCGGATCCTGGCAGACTGGCGGCTCTGGCTGCTCCATGCTGACTGGCGGCTCTGGCTGCTCCATGCTGACTGGCGGCTCTGGCTGCTCCATGCTGACTGGCGGCTCTGGCTGCTCCATGCTGACTGGCGGCTCTGGCTGCTCCATGCTGACTGGCGGCTCTGGCTGCTCCATGCTGACTGGCGGCTCTGGCTGCTCCATGCTGACTGGCGGCTCTGGCGGCTTCTCGCAGACTGGCAGCTCTGGCGGCTTCTTGCAGACTGGCAGCTCTGGCGGCTTCTTGCAGACTGGCAGCTCTGGCGGCTTCTTGCAGACTGGCAGCTCCTTGCAGACTGGCAGCTCCTTGCAGACTGGCAGCTCCTTGCAGACTGGCAGCTCCTTGCAGACTGGCAGCTCTGGCTGCTCCTTGCAGACAAGCAGCTCTGGCTGCTCCTTGCAGACTGGCAGCGCTGAACAGGCGGGAGACTCCGGCAGCGCTGGAGAGGAGGAAGGCTCTGACTGCGCTGAACAGGCGGGAGACTCCGGCAGCGCTGTAGAGGAGGAAGGCTCTGGCAGCGCTAGATAAGCGGGAGACTCCGGCAGCGCTGGAGAGGAGGAAGGCTCTAGCAGCGCTAAACAGGCGGGAGACTCCGGCAGCGCTGGAGAGGAGGAAGGCTCTAACTGCGCTGAACAGGCGGGAGACTCTGGCAGCGCTGTAGAGGAGGAAGGCTCTGGCAGCGCTAGATAAACGGGAGACTCCGGCAGCGCTGGAAAGGAGGAAGGCTCTGGCAGCGCTAGACAGGCGAGGCGCACTGTAGGCCTGGTGCGTGGTGCTGGCACTGGTGGTACTGGGCCGAGGACACGCACAGGAAGCCTGGTGCGGGGAGCTGCCATCGGAGGGCTGGTGTGTGGAGGTGGCACAGGATGGACCGGACCGTGAAGGCGTACTGGAGAGCTTGAGAGCAGGGCTGGCACAGGACGTGCAAGGCTAGGGAGGTGCACAGGAGGCCTGGTGCGTGAGGCTGGCACAATCTTCACCAGCCGACTAACACGCACCTCAGGACGAGTATGGAGCACTGACCCAGGTGCCATCAAATCCCCGACACGCTCCGTCTGGCGAATTCCATGCCTAATGCACCAACACAGCAACTCCCTCATAACTCTCTCCTCCAATTCCCCCATTAACTCCTTCACAGTCTCTGCTTCGCTCACCTCCAACACCGGCTCTGGTTCTGGTCTCCTCCTTGGCTCCTCACGATAAACAGGGGGAGTTGGCTCAGGTCTGACTCCTGACTCTGCCACACTCTCCCTGTGCCGCACCCCAAGACATTTTTGGGGCTGACTCTCGGGCTTCCTTCCACGCCGCTGTGTTCGTCTCTCCAACTCCATTCTCCTATAACCCTCTTCGCACTGCTCCAGCGAATCCCAGGCGGGCTCCGGCACTCTCCATGGGTCGACCGCCCACCTGTCTATTTCCTCCCAAGTCGTATAATCCAAACTTTGTTGCTCCTGCTGCCGCTGCCTGTCACCACGGCGCTTGGTCCTGTT
Organism: Oncorhynchus mykiss; assembly: GCF_013265735.2. Lineage (NCBI taxonomy): Eukaryota > Metazoa > Chordata > Actinopteri > Salmoniformes > Salmonidae > Oncorhynchus > Oncorhynchus mykiss. Next base: position 45,142,991 of record NC_048566.1, on the reverse strand, counting down.
GGTGGGTGATTCTGTTACGGTTTTCTTGAGTTGAAGGAGAGGCGGACCAAAACGCAGCTATTATTATGGTTATTATTCATGGTTCTTTAATTAAGAAACTATACATGAAAATACTAACAAAACAATAAACGTGACGAGAAAACCTAACAGCCTATAAAAAATAATTTATTAACTTCAATACAATTCATTCTTTACAACTCATAATTTTCATTCATACTCCAACAATGGTATTTTAATTTAATTAAACAAAAACCCCAAACAAAACCTCAGGGGAGCATCTTCCCTCCCCGTCATCCTACAAACTACCTTTCCCTATCTCCCCGTCCCTAATCTATCCCTTTACAAATCTAAATGACACCCAGCCCTAAACCCCCCTTACACCTCTCCCGAGCAGCATGCTGCCCCCACTTCTTCTCCTCCCTCTTCATCCTCCCCCTCAAATCTCCTTCCACCCTCCTCACTATCCCTTCCACCCCCCAATCTCTCCCTGTCTTCACCATGTTCTGCCTGGCTTCCCACAGCCCCCGTTTAAAGAGACTCATGAGAAGCCAGTACCTGCCACTCCACATGAACTGGAACACAAGCCTCACTAGAGGCCTCCTCAGACAAGCCGGCAATGGGTAGATGTACGCCAAATACAAAAGAGACGGCAACACATCCACCTTTAGGACCAGGACTTTGCCCATAAAAGACAAATACCTAGCCTTCCACATTGCTAGCTTCCTCTGTACCACTGCGATACGCATGTACCAGTTTAGCGTCGCTGAGCCGGAGGTCTCAAAATGGACCCCGAGAATCCTCAGGGCCCCCTCACAGAGAGATAGCCCCCCGGGCACATCCGTTCTACCGCGCCATCTTCCGAAAAACTTGACGGAAGACTTTGCATGGTTCAGAACCGCTCCCGACGCTCGGGTGAAATCCCCAAAGATGGCAAGGGACCTTGTCAGGCACGAGTCCTTGCACAGCAGCAAGGAAGTGTCGTCGGTGTACTGCGTCATCTTAACACGCAGCCCACCACTTCCAGGGATCAACAAGCCTTCCACCCCTGTGTCTGCCCTAATGGCAGCCCCCAGAGGCTCCATGTACAGAACGAAGAGGAGAGCCGAGAGTGGGCACCCCTGCCTGACCCCAGACGAGAGGTCAAAAACGTCACCCAAGTGACTATTTACACTAACTCGGCACCCCGCTCCGACATATAATGTACGAATCCATCCTATGAACTTCTCCCCAAATCCTAATCGACCTAACACTCTGAATAAAAATGATCTATTCACGCGATCAAGGCTTTCGCCTGATCTAGCGCTGCTACCATTAAAGGCTGTCCTCTATCTTCAACCCAAGCGATGGAGTCCCTGATTAACTGTAGGTTCCATCTAATAGAGCGGCCCTCTACCCCGCACGTCTGATCCTCATGGACGACGTAAGGAAGGGCTGTGCGCAACCGGTCTGCTAAAACCTTTGCAAGTGGCTTGTAATCTACACACAGCATGGTCAACGGCCGCCAGTTGCCAAGGTCTGTTACTTCCCCCTTCTTATATAAAAGTGACAGCACACCAACAGCCATTGATCCCCCCGGGACCCCCGTCTCAAGGATGGCCTTCAAGACTTCGAGGACCACTGGTCCAAGTATACCCCAAAACTTGAGATAAAACTCAGCCGGCAGCCCATCCATCCCAGGCACCTTCCCTTTTCCCATCCTCCTAAGAGCGCTCTCAACCTCTTCTAGTGAGATCTGGGCCATCACTTCTCTAATGTCCTCCGGCAACCGCCTGGACAAGTGTTCTAAAAACACATTTCCCTGCTCTACATATATTTCCCTTTCTTTAAATAAACCTTGGAAATGATCAGTTGTCACCCTGACCATTTCCTCTGGTTTTCTAACTATACTACCATTTTCTTCCCTAACGCCATGCATTACCTTCCTACTCTGTCTGGCCCTAACCAACTTAAAGAACATAGCAGAACAAGTCTCATTGTGTTCTAGAAAGCCACTATGCGCACGCTCCAGGAAAGCTCGAGCCTTTCGCTCCTCCAACTCCCTGAGATGCGCCTTTAGGGTTGCGGATCTCTCCCAGTCAAACGACCCACCGAGGTTGCCTGCCTCGGACTCGAGTTCAATTAACCTTTGGATACGATCCACCTCCCTCCTCTCCTCCCTTTTTTTCCTCTTGCAATACCCTATTATAAAAGCCCTAATCCTCACCTTAACTAATTCCCACCACTCTAACACCCCCTCGCACATGGACCTGAGCTCTTCAAGCCTCCAAAAGAAACCAAAAAAAACGTCAACAAAAGCCTGCTCCTCCAGCACATCCCGATCTAACTTCCAGTACCCCCTACCAAAGAGGCAGACTGGCGACCCCACCTGCAGGAGCACCCCGTCGTGATCCGAAAATAAAACAGGCAACAGTCGCCCAGACAACTTACCCAAAGACCTGGGTTCAAAAATATAGTCGAGCCTCCGCGCAACCCCCCTGGAGTTGCGCCATGTAGGACCGGCCATTTTCGGAGTAGTGTGCAGGCCACCATCAACCAGATCATGGCAAGCCATTAACCCAGTGATGGCGCCTGCACTGCTATCCCCCCCCCTATTCCTAAATCTGTATTAAAATCTCCCCCTATCACTAATTTCCTATTTGTGACACACAGGGGTGCCAGACAGTCCACCATCTCCCTCCTGTCTGCCACCACCTGTGGCCCATACACCACCACTAATCTAAATTTACAATCCCTTATCGTGACATCCACCCCCATAACCCTCCCCTGCATCACCACAAAAGAACACTCCACTTTTACCTCCCTATGCCCACACAAAATCCCTACCCCCGATGAGTGCACCCCCCCAATACCCCAAACCGACTCCCCCTTGTCCCACTCCTTCTTAAACCTACTAACATCCCCTCCATCCCTCAGGTGAACCTCCTGTAAAAAACAAAAATCAAACCCCACACCCTCCAAATAACTAAATTACCGCCCTCCTCTTTAACAAAATCCCTTAAACCCCTTACATTTAAACTAACAAAAGTAAAATTAGACCCCATGAAAGAATAAAATAAAAACATGTAATACACTCAAATACTAAACCAGACAGAAAAAAAAAACCAGGAGACTCACCCGATGCTCCCCTGCTCCATATCTACCGGTGATAACACCATCCGTACTCCCGACGTCCCCCCCTCTTCCTCCATCTCACCAACCCAGGATGCAGGAATAGTGTAGGCTCTGGTGTGCCCTGCACCCTGGGTCTACCCCCACACTCCTCCCCCTCCCCAGCGCTGCAGCTGGTTTGGAAAAAAATAGGGGAGGCTGAGTCCCCAAACAAAAAACTCCCCACCTCCTCCTGCACCCAGTCCTGAGTCTTGTTAGGTGTGTCCCCACCCAACAGAAGTTGAGGGCCTGGGGAAACCAGCAGCAACCCAGAGGTTTCTCCCACCCCCATCACCCTCTTGGCCATCCCTCCCTCTCACTGTCGGCCAATCGCACCCTCCTCTTCATTCTCTTCTTTGGTGATGGCGGCAGTGGAGAGATACCACCCTCCCCCCCGCCAGCTCCTCCACCATACCCCTCATCTCTTCCACCAGGGCACTTTCCCCCCACTCCACTTGCTCTTCCACCGTCTCCTTCTCCACCACCCCTCCCTCGCTTTCTTCTCTCTCATGCTCCTCCACTCACTTGCCTTCTTCCGCCGCTTTTCCTTGTTCTCCTACTCCCGTGCCTTCCGTTTCCTTCTCTCTTCCATCCGCCGCTTCTTGCTCCTCCTCCTTCCTTGCGACCTTCCCCTCTGGACCTGTTCTCTGGTCATGAGGCATGCTTCCTTCCCTCCTCTTCTACCCCCATCCCCCCCCCCCCCCAGCCACAGACGCGTATAACCTCTGACGAGCCGGGCAACCCCGCCACAGATGTGCTGACGAGCCACACCCGTGGCACGCCTTAGGCTCGTCACAATCCTTCGCCTCGTGCTCCCCAGATCCACAAAATCTGCACTTTCTTGCACTGCACGAGGCGAAGATGTGGCCATAGGCCATACAGCGCCTGCAAAATGGAGGCTGACGTGCATAAAACAACGTTCCCCTGTCAGCCCCCAGGGAGAACATAGCAGGAGGATGGAGGTAGCCACCATGTCCCTTTGGGTCCTCCTCTTCGTCCTTAATGTATGGGTTGTAAATGTTGACAGTTACAACCCTAAAGTTGTTCCTCGCCAGGCTTGTTATTTCATAGTGGCACATCGGCCTCTCACCTCCCACTGCTCTTGCCCTTCTCAGGATATCATCGTGTTTCTCCTCTGTATGTAGTGCCACGTCGTATGCTCCCTCCAACGAGTTGCCTTGGAAGCAAAACACGTCCTTCTCCGTCAACTTTAGAATCCCCATCAATATTGTCCTTCCAAAAGTTTCCCGTCCTAAAGGCTCCAACTCCTTTTCCTTCCAAGCAAACCGAATCGTGTTGGCCAGCCCAATCCCAGGGACCGACCGTGTTGATGGATTTTGCACCATCTCCGCAAGGAGAATGGCGCACCCGGCTCACGTTCTCTTCCAAAACAAGGAAAAAAATAAATCCAAAGTGACTGAGCCTATACTGGTGCAAACTAACACAGAGACAGGAACAATCACCCACGAAACACTCAAATAATATGGCTGCCTAAATATGGTTCCCAATCAGAGACAACGATAAACACCTGCCTCTGATTGAGAACCACTCCAGACAGCCATAGACTATGCTAGAAAACCCCACTAAGCCACAATCCCAATACCTACGAAAAACCCCAAGACAAAATACACCACATAAAAAACCCATGTCACACCCTGGCCTGACCAAATGAATAAAGAAAACACAAAATACTAAGACCAGGGCGTGACAATTGTATTTACTTCGCCACCATGGCCTTTTCTTCCCTTTACCTCCCTTATCTCACCTCACTTGCTCACATTGTATATAGACTTATATAGACCTAATTTGCTCACATTGTACATAGACTTGTTTATACTGTATTATCGACTGTATGTTTGTTTTACTCCATGTGTAACTCTGTGTCGTTGTATGTATCGAACTGCTTTGCTTTATCTTGGCCAGGTCGCAATTGTAAATGAGAACTTGTTCTCAACTTGCCTACCTGGTTAAATAAAGGTTAAATAAAAAAATAAAAAAACAAACAATTATTGACCTAACTTGTTGTTGAAAAAACTTGTGTTATGGCTTTTCAACCTCTGCCATATCGTGGATTCAGAGCTATCTATCTAAAAGAAATCAACATATTTTCTTTAATGGATTCTTCTCTAATGTCAAACATATAAATTGTGGTGTACCGCAGGGCAGCTGTCACGACAACTGCCGAAGTCGGATCCTCTCCTTGTTCGGGTGGCGCTCGGCGTCGCTGGTCTTCCAGCCATCATCGATCCACTTTTCATTTTCCATGTGTTTTGTCTTGTTTTTCCTCACACCTGGTTTCAATGCCCTCAATTAATTGTTGTGTAAACGCAACCCAGCATCTCTCTAGGCCCTACTCTTTTCTATTTGCAGTCTATTTTGGAATGGGTGGCCAGTAATAAACTGGTCCTGAACATCTCTAAAACTAAGAGCATTGTATTTGGTACAAATAATTCCTTAAGTTCTAGACCTCAACTGAATCTGGTAAGGAATGGTGTGGTTGTTGAACAAGTTGAGGAGAATAAATTACTTGGCGTTACCTTAAATTGTAAACATGGTCGATACATATAGATTCAATGGTTGTAAAGATGGGGAGAGGTCTGGCCGTAATAAAGAGATGCTCTGCTTTTTTGACACCACACTCCAAAAAGCAAGGAAAGAGCTAGTTAACCTGTCTACGATACTGGTTCCCAATTGGGAATCAACCCTCCCACGTTCAGCTGAAACGGTGGCGCATGGAACGCAAAAATATTCTTAAAAATATTTAACCTCCACACATTAACAAGTCCAATAGCTCAAATGAAAGATAAACACCTTGTTCATCTAGCCAGCAAGTCAGATTTCTAAAATGTTTTACGGCGAAAACATAGCACATATATATGTAAAACCACCACCAGACACAGCTCATTTCAATAGCCAAAACATGCAATCAACAAACGCAGGATTAAAAAATAAATCGCTCACTAACCTTTTGAAAATCTTCATCAGATGACAGTAATATGACATATTACACAGTACATATTTTTTTTTTCAATAATATGCCATTTATATCCATAAATGTCCATTTACAGTGAGTTCACCTTCAGAAATTACTCAAAAATGCCCGCAGGAAATCTATGTAGCGCGGCAAGATAACGTAAATAGACATCATAAACTTTGACTAAATATACATGTTCTACATATAGTTAGAAAGATACACTGCTTCTTTATGCAACCGCTGTGTTAGATTTATTTTTAACGTTACAGAAATCGCACACTATTCCATATGCTGAGACAGCGCTCAGTTCCAAGCTACATTTCCACGTAATGTTGGAGTCAACAGAAACACAGATTTAAGCATAAATATTCCCTTACCTTCGATGGTCTTCGTTCAGAATGTTCTGGAAGGCTTCATACTTACCCAATACATCGTTTGGTTTCAAGTCTTGCGTCTTTGTATTAGCTACTGCTAATAACATCAGCTGAAATGCACCCAAAACGTCCTCTGGTCCGGAAAAGTTGCGCATCAAAACTTCAAAATTACATATTATATGTCGACTAAACAGGTCAAACTAAGTGCAGAAGCAAGCTTTATGATGTTTTAGACACGCAAAACAAACTTCAATTCAATCGGCCATCGTCTGCTCTTCTCTTGAGTGCTGGAACAAAGGAATGGCTGGGACCAATTCGCGCCCATACGCACAGCCTATTCTCTCGTGGCACGCACTAATTTCACTCCCATAGGGTCAATTCTCGCGGGATTTGAACGATTCAAAGCTCTAATGAAAGAGGACATCTAGCGGAAGAGATAGAAAGTGTCCAGAATCATAACTGGTTGGGAAGGGTGGGGGCCATGACGTCAAAGTTGCTCCAACTTTCATGGCCACAAAAACTAGTTTGGAAGAATGCCTGCCCTGTGAGTTCTGCTATACTTACAGACATAATTCCAACGGTTTTAGAATCTTTAGAGTGTTTTCTATCCAATAATAATTTTTATTTGCATATATTAGCAATTTTTGACAGATTTTTTTTCCAGTTTACTAGGGGTACCCAATCTCTCCAAAGGGGGCGTATGTCTGCCATATCCTTAACAGGTTTAAGCTTCAGCTGACCCAGAACAGAGTGGCACCTTCTGCTCTTTATTGTAGCTGATATAAATACTATGCATGCCAGTCTCTCTTGGCTAAGAGTTGAGGAGAGACATACTGCATTACTTCTTTTTATAAGAAACATTGTGTTGGAAATCCGAAATTGTTTGCATAGTCAACTTACACACAGCTCTGACACACACAAGTATCCCACCAGACATGCCACCCAGGGATCTTTTCACAGTCCCGAAATCCAGAACAAATTCAAGAAAGCATACAGTGTTATAAAGAGCCCTTATTGCATGGAACTTCCTTCCATCTCATATTGCTCAAATAAACAGCAAACCTGGTTTAAAAAACTGCTAAAGCAACACCTCATGGCACAACGACTCTCCCCTATTGGACCTAGAAAGTTTGTGTATGCATTGATATGTAGGCTACAACATGTGCCTTTAAAAAATGTATGTAGTTCTGTCCTTGAGCTGTTCTTGTCTATTGATGTTCTGTATTATGTCATTCTGTGTTTTGTTTTGTGTGGACCCCAGAAAGAGTAGCTGCTGCTTTTCCAATAAAATATCTCCTCCCAAAAAAGAAAACAATATTATTGTTGTTATGCAAGTTTTAATGTCTTGTCTAATTTTGTCTGCTTTCCTCCTTTACAGCTTTAATTGTCTGGAGCCTGGTGTTGTTGTGGCCAAGGAGCTTTCACTCAGATGGAACCAGGTTTCCGCTGCTGTGCAATGTTGACGCCCTTCCTCCCAGAGATATGAAGGCATCCCCCGGACTGGACACAACCAGGCAAACATATACGTTTGCAATGAAAGGCCATGGACATTTCTGTCCTGACCTTTGGAGCAGGACATGTAATATGCCCTCAGACTAGATTCCTTTGTCCATAACATAACCTGAACCAAAGTTACTCAAAGGATCTTGTGATATAAGCCTAGGTTTAGATATTGTTTTTACCTAAGCCTTTGTGTGTTTGTGTGTTTTTAAGTTTTTCATAATTGTAGGCTACTACTAATAAATCATTTTATTGTTGAAACTTTTTTTTTTTTTTAAGCACTACCTCACTGCTTTAGCACATGGCCACATTCACAATTGTTCCTATGTGAATTATTTAAGAGATGGTGTGTCTTGGGCTTTAGAGCAGGCCTGGGTAATTATTTTCCATGGAGAGCCACATTAGAATATATTTTTGCCATCGCGGGCCAGAATCATATTACAGGATTATAAATCATGTGTATGACTGTGTTGACAGATATCTACTGTAACATGCACAGTAACATGCACAGAAATAAACCACATCCATGTTCTCCTTTTGGTAGGTATTTTCATTATTAAACATGCAGTGAACTACACGGAGGGAAAAGTACACTGTGCATTCAGCACCACGGACAGAACTCTTGTTAACGGGTATGCACAAAAACACGAGAGAGACCTCAACACATTTAAACTACCCAATCAGTGTGAGGAGTGAAGTCTCTGGGCATTGACTAAAGCAGTGAAGTCAAGTATAGTTTCTGACGTCGCTATGCACATGATTGCTGAGAGGTGAGAGATTATCTGTGCCTTGACTTGTTATATTTCATCACTGAAAATGTCTGTTCACATACATAGGTTGACCCAAACAGTACAAACATCTTCTGAGCATGACTCCTAATCTTTGGAAAAAAAATTGTTCATCAAGAGATGCATAGAACCTTGTCAGTGACATTGTTTTGAATAGTTCTCCAATCCCTGCATCAGACTGAAGATCGATAAGAACAAGTTGCAGGTCAGTGGGAGCGTTATCCACATTGAAGGTGAAAGGAGAAGAAACCAACAGCATATCATTTTCCAACACTTTGAAATCCTCAATACAATGAGAAAACTCACTGTTCAAAACACGCAGCAGTGATGTATACTTCTCCCGCTGGTCATCTGATAGGGAACAGACTAGTAGTGTCGGAAGGTGGGTGAGATTTTTGGCTTCTACTTGGCGGGTCAGGAAAAGTAATTTTCCCTTCAAGGCTTTGACAAGGCTGTACATCTGATGTGCAAAAAGGCACTTCCCTTGTAGTTCACTTATGAGGGCCATGATATCCAAGGTGAAGGCAAAATCAGTCAACATTTTTTTTGCAGTTGAGGGAAATCCACATATTTTCCTTTAATTTGCAATAACGCAGCCATCTCTGACTTCAGGTCCCACACCCTTTTAAGCACCTTCCCCAAACTCAGCCATCTCACGTTTGTGTGGTAGGGGAGATCTGCATGGCCCAACTCTTCGAACAGTGAGACAGATTTTGCTCTTATGAAGTTTTTCACTTTAATGACTGTATCCACAACATGGCTCATTTTCAGAACACATTTACAGAGCAGCTCTTGATGAATAATGCATTGCAGGAAAATAATTTTCTGATCTAGGTTCAGCTCAGCTACTTGATCTTGTATCCCTTTCAAAAGGCCAGTGTTTTTTCCTGTCAATTTTGGGCACCCAACAGTGGCACTGGATAACTTTACAAAGTTTCACACTTATTAACCTCCTACAATACATTTTTCCCTGTGGTTGTGCTCTTCATTGACTGCACCACAATCATCTCTTTTGTCTTGATCACCTCTCGGTTGTTGTTCTTGCACCCCACGGGCAGGTCTCTTACCTCCCTATAGGCTGTCTCATCGTTGTAGGTGATCGGGCCTACCACTATTGTGTCATCAGAAAACTTAATGACGGTGTTGGAGTCGTGCCTGGCCATGAAGTCATGAGTGAACAGGGAGTACAGGAGGGGACTGAGCATGCACCCTTGAGGGGCCCCCGTGTTGAGGAGCAGCATGGCGGATGTGTTGTTACCTACCCTTACCACTTGAGGGAAGGCCTGTCTGGAAGTCCAGGATCCAGTTGCAGAGGGAGGTGTTTAGTCCCAGTGTCCTTAGCTTAGTGATGAGCTTTGAGGGCACTATGGTGTTGAACGCTGAGCTGTAGTCAATGAATCACATTCTCACATAGATCTTCCTTTTGTCCAGGTGTGAAAGGGCAGTGTGGAGTGCAATAGAGATTGCATCATCTGTGGATCTGTTGGGGCGGTATGCAAATTGGAGTGGATCTAGGGTTTCTGGGATAATGGTGTTGATGTGAGCCATGACCAGCCTTTCAAAGCATTTCATGGCTGCAGACGTGAGTTCTATGGGTCGGTAGTCATTTAAGCAGGTTACCTTGATGTTCTTGGGCACAGAGGTTGAAAATGTCAGGGAAGACACTTGCCAGTTGGTCCACGCATGCACGGAGTACACATCCTGGTAATCCATCTGGCCCTGTGGCCTTGTGAATGTTGACCTGTTTTCAGGGTCTTACTCACATTGGCTGAGGAGAGTGGGATCACACAGTCATCTGGAACAGCTAATGCTCTCATGCATGTTTCAGTGTTACTTGCCTTGAAGCGAGCATACTTATTTAGCTCGTCTGGTAGGCTTGTGTCACTGGGCAGCTCACAGCTGTGCTTCACTTTGTAATCTGTTATAGTTTGCATGCCCTGCCACATCCGACAAGAGTATTTCAAGACAGCGATGCTCTCTTTGCACACTAAGCACACAGCTTTCCCTGATACCTCAATAAAGACATTTTTCGATGTCCACTCTTGCTGGAACACCATACATTCATTGTCTACTTTCCTGTTATTTGAAATCTTTAAAAAACACATGTTTCGCTCAATTTCTAGCCAGCTACTATTTGTAACTGTAAAGTTTGTGTCAGCTGTCTGTCCTCGTGCAGTTGCTATTTATACTTGCCTTCAAAATAAATGTCCCACAAGCAGTGGCAGTTAAATCATTACACAAAGGCGGGTATTCATTGGGCTTTTAATTTGAATAACAAATACGTTTTTCAAAACTTTACTATCGCAAATCCTTTATGTGATCTGAGCATGATTACGCAGGCCGTATTGAATCAGGTCGCGGGCCGCATACGGCCCCGGGCCGGCCTTTGGCCAGGCCTGCTTTAGAGGGTGTGAACGATGCTATAAAGGGGTGTAAATAACGAACAACACTGTAGCTGTTCAATGTGAAAGGTTATCTTTATTATATAAAACAGGCAATGTAATAAATCAAATCAAATTTATTTGTCACACATACACATGGTTAGCAGATGTTAATGCGAGTGTAGTGAAATGCTTGTGCTTCTAGTTCTGACAATGCAATAATAACCAACGAGTAATCGAACCTAACAATTCCAAAACTACTACCTTATACGCACAAGTGTAAAGGGATAAAGAATATGTACATAAAGATATATGAATGAGTGATGGTACAGAACGGCATAGGCAAGATGGACTAGATGGTATCGAGTACAGTATATACATATGAGATGTAGGGTATGTAAACAAAGTGATGTAGGGTATGTAAACAAAGTGGCATAGTTTAAAGTGGCTAGTGATACATGTATTACATAAAGATGATATAGAGTACAGTATATACATATACATATGAAATGAGTAATGTAGGGTATGTAAACATTATATTAAGTAGCAATGTTTAAAGTGGCTAGTGATATACTTTACATCAATTTCCATCAATTCCCATTATTAAAGTGGCTGGAGTTGAGTCAGTGTGTTGGCAGCAGCCACTCAATGTTAGTGGAGGCTGTTTAACAGTCTGATGGCCTTGAGATAGAAGCTGTTTTTCAGTCTCTCGGTCCCTGCTTTGATGCACCTGTACTGACCTCGCATTCTGGATGTTAGCGGGGTGAACAGGCAGTGGCTCGGGTGGTTGTTGTCCTTGATGATCTTTATGGCCTTCCTGTGACATCGTGTGGTGTAGGTGTCCTGGAGGGCAGGTAGTTTGCCCCCGGTGATGCGTTGTGCAGACCTCACTACCCTCTGGAGAGCCTGATGGTTGTGGGCGGAGCAGTTGCCTTACCAGGTGGTGATACAGCCCGACAGGATGCTCTTGATTGTGCATCTGTAGAAGTTTGTGAGTGCTTTTGGTGACAAGCCAAATTTCTTCAGCCTCCTGAGGTTGAAGAGGCGCTGCTGCGCCTTCTTCACGATAATGTCTGTGTGGGTGCACCAATTCAGTTTGTCTGTGATGTGTACGCCGAGGAACTTAAAACTTACCCTCTCCACTACTGTCCCATCGATGTGGATAGGGGGGTGCTCCCTCTGCTGTTTCCTGAAGTCCACAATAATCTCCTAAGTTTTGTTGACGTTGAGTGTGAGGTTATTTTCCTGACACCACACGCCGAGGGCTCTCACCTCCTCCCTGTAGGCCGTCTCGTCGTTGTTGGTAATCAAGCCTACCACTGTAGTGTCGTCCGCAAACTTGATGATTGAGTTGGAGGCGTGCATGGCCACGCAGTCGTGGGTGAACAGGGAGTACAGGAGAGGGCTCAGAACGCACCCTTGTGGGGCCCCAGTGTTGAGGATCAGCGGGATGGAGATGTTGTTACCTACCCTCACCACCTGGGAGCGGCCCGTCAGGAAGTCCAGTACCCAGTGCACAGGGCTGGGTTGAGACCCAGGGTCACGAGCTTGATGACGAGTTTGGAGGGTACTATGGTGTTAAATGCTGAGCTGTAGTCGATGAACAGCATTCTCACATAGGTATTCCTCTTGTCCAGATGGGTTAGGGCAGTGTGCAGTGTGGTTGAGATTGCAACGTCTGTGGACCTATTTGGGCGGTAAGCAAATTGGAGTGGGTCTAGGGTGTCAGGTAGGGTGGAGGTGATTGACTAATCTCTCAAAGCACTTCATGATGACGGAAGTGAGTGCTATGGGGAGGTAGTCACTTAGCTCAGTTACCTTAGCTTTCTTGGGAACAGGGACGATGGTGGCCCTCTTGAAGCAGGTGGGAACAGCAGACTGGGATAAGGATTGATTGAATATGTCCGTAAACACACCAGCCAGCTGGTCTGCACATGCTCTGAGGACGCGGCTGGGGATGCCGTCTGTAAATGGTTTGCCTAATGCGGTAACTTGTTGAGAGAAACCAGAGAATTCATTTTTGAAATTTGGTGAAAGTATTCATTTTCTAAATATATGTTTCCCAAGGATTAATGTAGAATAAATGTGAAAATCAGCATGTGACAAATAAAATATGTGTATGTGACTTGATTTGATTTGAATCGTATGGCTAATATTTGGCCTAACGTGGAAACGCAATGCATCAACGCAACGAATGCAACTTAAGGATCCAAAGATACTGCGTGTTTGAACTTCATTAAAGGGACAACTTATAATGGGATGACATGTTTAAAATGCATCTAAAATGCCGAACTTGCACATGTTCAATTCAAAATGGGTCAATATGCTGAAATGGAGGACTGTGTTTTAAAGCATTACAAGTCTAAAGGGGCATTACGTTTAACAATCAAAAACCAACAACTGTGTCATTGTAAATTGAGTGAACTAAAAGTGAATGATGGAGGATGAAATCCCAAATAAAGACTCCACTGGAGAGGGCAGAGGAACATCTAAATTCACTCTATGCAGCCCGGAGAGGCAAACTTGGAGTGTGTACACGCAAAATTAATGAAATAAAAGCCCTTCTTGTTGATGGAGGAAACATTGAAACTGTGGATGAGAGTCTTGAAGCATTTCATGCTGTTCTCAATGACTTTAAGAATGCTCATGATTCTGTGCTAGAGCTGGTCACAGAGGAGGCACACGAACAGGAGAGCATGAACTATTATCAACCAAGAATGAGAACTTATGAACATTTCCTGAAAGAGGTCGAAATATGAAAAAAAGCTGAAATCGAGCCACAAACACTCATTGAACCGAACGACAGTATTTCCAATGTGTCAAAAACATAATGTAAAACAAAGTATTCTAAGACAGCTTTTAGGCGTGCAGAGGACACTGTGGAAGCAAAGGCAGAACGAGCAGCTCGCCAAGCATCATTACAGGACAAGCATGCATTGGAACTGGAGAAAGCTCAACTGAATGTTAGGATGGAAAAAATGCCACTGGAAATGGACATAGCAGCATATAATGCCAAACTGAAGGTCCTGGAGAGTGTTGAGTCAACTTCTCAATCCCATGCTGTGGCAGCCTATTTTCTAAGCCAAGAAGATGGAATGAACTCTTATTTTGAGAACCAGGAACCCGAGGTCTATAAGGAACCTGAACCATCACCTGTTGAGTTTGCTGCATTAGGTGCAGTTCCAAAGACCCCACTACAAAGAGTTTTACAACAACCGATCCCAAGCCATCAAAACCTATTCAGAAAACGGTCATAAACCACACACTTCAGCAGCCAACAGCAAGGTCTAGCATTCAACACAGAATCAACACTGCGGGTATTAGCCATAATACCAGCCATGATCCATGATAACCTCTCTACTGTCATGCAAAGGCAGAATGAAATTGCTGACCTCCTTGTACTACAGCATAAACAGGCCACATTCCCTGTTAGGGAGATACCTATGTTTGACGGTGATCCTCTAAACTTTAGGCAATTTATGCGTGCATTTGAGCATGGTATAGAAGATAAGACAAGCAGTCACCAGGATAGGCTCTATTACCTGGAACTGTACACCTCTGGTCAGCCCAAGGATATGGTCCGTAGTTGTCTGCATATGGAAGCCAGAAGAGGCTATGCAGAGGCTAAGCGGTTGCTAAAGGTACACTTTGGCAATGAAATCAAAGTCACCACTGCTTACATGGAAAAAGCTTGGAACTGGATAAACATCAAACCGGATGATGGAAAGGGACTGGGTGGCTATGCACTATCTTAGAGGTTGCTGTAACGCTATGCAAGACCTACAGAACATGAACAAGCTTAATCTTCCCTCCAACATAAAGTTGATCATGTCAAAACTTCCCTACAAACTAAGGGAAAAATGGAGGTCTACGGCATGTGATATTTTAGAGAGAAGCCACCTGAGGGCCCAGTTCAGTGACCTTGTGACGTTCATGGAAAAACAGGCCAAAATACTGCAGGATCCGTTGTACGGAGATATCCAATATCCCCTGACCAACAAAAAGTTTTTTAAAACCAAAACAGAAGCTGACTTTAAAGAGCAGTTCAAATTCAAGATTAGGGGAAGCAGCTGTGCTACTGCAGGAGCTGTAGTGGCAGATTGTGACCCTGAAAAACCTCTAAAAGAACAAACATTCAAAGTCAAGAAACCAGGCACCTACCCTTCTGATGCTCCCAGTATCTCGTGTGTATTTTGCGCTGGTGAGCATTTCTTGGTCGACTGCCAACAGGTGAAGGCACAGCCACACGAAGCCAAGGTTGAGTTTCAGAGATCAAACGGCCTTTGTTTTGGCTGTTTGATGAGAGGACATCAAAGAATGTAAAAGAAGGATGACCTGTCAGAAATGTCAAAGAAAGCACCCCATTATCCTGCACATTGAAGGAAGAGAGAGACTTAGATCTCTGAAGGCAGATACGAGGGGTGTAGCAGTAAAGCGGGAGGAGACTGTCAGCAGTGCTCTTGTTTCACTGGAAGCTGGTGAAGATACCGGGGCCCGTACAGATTGTGCACTTGCGATTGTGCCAGTTCAAGTAAAGATGGCAAATGGAAGCAAGTCTGCTTTGTTTATGCTCTGGTTTAGGATGTATGTGAAATTAATGCCAAGTAAGCACACTTCGTTTCAAGGACAAAGAATTTAGATGTGTATAAGATAATCATCGCATAGATCTAGATTGGTATGCAGTATGCATTTATTTTTAATAATATGCATTTCTCGATTCTGGTAGCTCAGCAACATTTTGTACGGAGAGACTGATGAGGCAGTTGCAAGCTAAAGGCTGTGAGACTGAAATTCTGCTACGCACAATGGGGCAGGAGACTCCTACCAAGAACTTTGAGATATCTGGATTAGAGATTGGCAATGTGGAAGGTGACACATTTCTTGCATTACCAAAGGTCTACACCCAAAATAAGATCCCAGTGACAAGGGAGAATATTCCCACTCAGAAAGATCTCAAAAGTTGGCCATACCTGAAAGAGGTTCAGTTGAAGGAAATTGACGCCGACGTCGAACTCCTGATTGGCGTAAATGCTCCAAAGGCAATGGAACACTGGCAAATCATAAATAGTCAAGGCAACGGATGCAGTGAGAACCCTCTTTGGATGGGTGATGAATGGTCCTCTTAACAATTGTACCATGGCAGAAGAATCTGGGCATCCTACGGTGATGGCCAATCGTATCTCAATGGCCGACCTGGGGGTTCTTCTTGTAAATCAGTACAACCATGACTTCCCTGAGAGAGGGTATGAAGAGAAAAGTGAGATGTCAGCTGAGGATCGGGGGTTTATGGAGATCGTATCAAGCTCCATAACCCTCAAAGACCATCACTACTACCTACCGTTGCCCTTTCGCAAAAAAAATATGTACAGTGCCTTGCGAAAGTATTCGGCCCCCTTGAACTTTGCGACCTTTTGCCACATTTCAGGCTTCAAACATAATGATATACAACTGTATTTTTTGGTGAAGAATCAACAACAAGTGGGACACAATCATGAAGTGGAACAACATTTATTGGATATTTCAAACTTTTTTAACAAATCAAAAACTGAAAAATTGGGCATGCAAAATAATTCAGCCCCTTTACTTCCAGTGCAGCAAACTCTCTCCAGAAGTTCAGTGAGGATCTCTGAATGATCCAATGTTGACCTAAATGACTAATGATGATAAATACAATCCACCTGTGTGTAATCAAGTCTCCGTATAAATACACCTGCACTGTGATAGTCTCAGAGGTCCGTTAAAAGCGCAGAGAGCATCATGAAGAACAAGGAACACACCAGGCAGGTCCGAGATACTGTTGTGTAGAAGTTTAACGCCGGAATTGGATACAAAAAGATTTCCCAAGCTTTAAACATCCCAAGGAGCACTGTGCAAGCGATAATATTGAAATGGAAGGAGTATCAGACCACTGCAATTTTACCAAGACCTGGCCGTCCCTCTAAACTTTCAGCTCATACAAGGAGAAGACTGATCAGAGATGCAGCCAAGAGGCCCATGATCACTCTGGATGAACTGCAGAGATCTACAGCTGAGGTGGGAGACTCTGTCCATAGGACAACAATCAGTCGTAAATTGCACAAATCTGGCCTTTATGGAAGAGTTGCAAGAAGAAAGCCATTTCTTAAAGATATCCATAAAAAGTGTCGTTTAAAGTTTGCCACAAGCCACCTGGGAGACACACCAAACATGTGGAAGATGGTGCTCTGGTCAGATGAAACCAAAATTGAACTTTTTGGCAACAATGCAAAACGTTATGTTTGGCGTAAAAGCAACACAGCTCATCACCCTGAACACACCATCCCCACTGTCAAACATGGTGGTGGCAGCATCATGGTTTGGGCCTGCTTTTCTTCAGCAGGGACAGGGAAGATGGTTAAAATTGATGGGAAGATGGATGGAGCCAAATACAGGACCATTCTGGAAGAAAACCTGATGGAGTCTGCAAAAGACCTGAGACAATGATCCAAAACAGAAAGCAAAATCTAAAACAAAGTTCAAAAATAAACATATCCAGGTGTTAGAATGGCCAAGTCAAAGTCCAGACCTGAATCCAATCGAGAATCTGTGGAAAGAACTGAAAACTGCTGTTCACAAATGCTCTCCATCCAACCTCACTGAGCTCGAGCTGTTTTGCAAGGAGGAATGGGAAAAAATTTCAGTCTCTCGATGTGCAAAACTGATAGAGACATACCCCAAGCGACTTACAGCTGTTATCGCAGCAAAAGGTGGCGCTACAAAGTATTAACTTAAGGGGGCTGAATAATTTTGCACGCCCAATTTTTCAGTTTTTGATTTGTTAAAAAAGTTTGAAATATCCAATAAATGTCGTTCCACTTCATGATTGTGTCCCACTTGTTGTTGATTCTTCACAAAAAAATACAGTTTTATATCTTTATGTTTGAAGCCTGAAATGTGGCAAAAGGTCGCAAAGTTCAAGGGGGCCGAATACTTTCGCAAGGCACTGTAGTCCTGACAAACAATCGTGACATGGCAAAGCAGCGGGCTCTAAATATTATCAGGAAGTTCAAGAAGGACAAAGGTTACGCTGCAGAGTACAAAGGCTTCATGGAAGAGATGATAACAAAAGGTTACGCCGAGAAGGTACCACAAGAACAGCTCCTCAGAGAGAAAGGCAAGGTATGGTACATACCACACCATGGCGTTCACCATAAGCGCAACGGAACGATACGAGTGGTGTTTGACTGTTCATCATCCTATAAAGGTACATCTCTTAACAGTGAACTCCTTCAAGGCCCTGACCTGGCAAACACGCTTATAGGAGTCTTGCTAAGATTTCGGCAAGAGCACATTGCCATGATGGCGGACATCGAATGAATGTTCCATCAAGTACGTGTCCATGAAGATTACTTAGACTTCCTGCGATTCCTATGGTGGCCGGACGGTGATACTAACAAAAGATTGGAGGAGTACAGAATGACGGTTCATCTTTTCGATGCTATATCCTCTCCAAGTTGTGCAAACTTTGCACTGTGAAAGACTGCAGAAGACAACTGTGAGAGGTATGATAAAGAGGTGATTCAAACAGTCAAGTCCAACTTCTATGTTGATGACTGCCTCAAGTCAGTGGCCACAGAAGAACAAGCCATAGCTCTCACAAAAAACCTCAGGGATGTGTGCTCTCAGGGTGGGTTCAAATTGACCAAGTGGATCAGCAACAACCGCACTGTGCTGGTTTCTATCCCTGATGAACACAAAGCCAAGCAGATAAAAGAACTGGACCTGGACAGAGAGAAGCTGCCTGTTGAAAGAGCACTTGGAATCCAATGGAACATTGAAAGTGATGCGTTTACCTTCCGAGTCACTGTCAAGAACAGACCCCTTACAAGAAGAGGTATTCTCTCAACTGTGAGCTCTATTAATGATCCATTAGGTTTCCTCGCCCCATTTGTATTAAAGGCAATGCAAATTCTTCAAATGCTCTGCAAGCTAAAGTGTGGATGGGACGAAAAGGAAGAACACTCCATTTCATGGAAGAGATGGCTCTCAGAGCTGGACCAGCTCTCCAGATTCCAGATAGACAGGTGCATGATGCCTGAGAACTTTGGTCAAGTCAAGACCGCACAGCTGCATCACTTCGGTGATGCAAGTGAATAAGGTTATGGCATGGCAAGCTATCTTAGGTTCACAAACGGTATGGAAAAGGTTCACATTGCATTCATACTGGGGAAATCAAGGGTGACTCCACTCCAGCAGATGACAATCCCCAGACTGGAACTTGCTGCAGCAACATTGGCAGTGCGAGTGGACAGGATTTTAACCAACAATTCAGTTTAAAGAAAAATAAGTGCTCAGTAAAAAACAGATAAGTAAAAAATATCAATAAAAATAACAAAGTTAAAGAGCAACAGTAAAATACTAGTAGCGAGGCTATATACAGGAGGTACCGGTACAGAGTCAATGTGCAGGGGCACAGGTTAGTCGAGGTACTTGAGGTAATATGTACATGTAGATAGTGTAAGGTAACTATGCATAGATAATAACCAGAGAATATTAGCAGCAGTCTGGGTAGCCATTTGAATAGCTGTTCAGTCTTATGGCTAGGGGGTAGACGCTGTTAAGAATCCTTTTGGACCTAGACTTGGAGCTCCGGTACCGCTTGCTCTGCAGTAGCAGAGAGAACAGTCTATGACTTGGGTGGCTGGAGTCTTTGACAATTTTTAGGGCCTTACTCTGACACCGCCTGGTATGTAAGTCCTGGATGGCAGGAAGCTTGGCCGCAGGCATGTACATACGCACTGCCATCTGTAGTGCCTTGAGGTCGGAGGCCGAGCAGTTGCATACCAGGCAGCTCTCGATGGTGCAGCTGTAGAACTTTTTCTAGGATCTGAGGACCCATGCCAAATCTTTTCAGTCTCCTGAGGGGGAATAGGCTTTGTCGTGCCCTCTTCACAACTGTCTTGGTGTGTTTGGACCATGATTGTTTGTTGGTGATGGACACCAAGGAACTTGAAGCTCTCAACCTGCTCCACCACAGACCCGTCAATGAGAATGTTGGTGTGCTCGGTCCTCCTTCTCCTGTAGTGCACAATCTTCTCCTTTGTCTTGATCACGTTGAGAGAGAGGTGGTTATCCTGGCACCATTGTTCTTGATGATTAGGCCTACCCCACTGTTGTGTTGTCGGCAAACTAAATGATGGTGTTGGAGTCATGCCTTGCCATGCAGTCATGGGTGAACAGGGAGTACAGGATGTGATTGAGCACGCATCCCTGAGGGGCCCCTGTGTTGAGGATCAGCGTGGCAGATGTGTTGTTACCTTTCCTTACCACCTGGGGGAGGCCCGTCAGGATGTCCAGGATCCAGTTGCAGAGGGAGGTTTTTCGTCCCAGGGTCCTTTGCTTAGTGATAAGCTTTGAGGACACTATGGTGTATAACGCTGAGCTGTAGTCAATGAATAGCATCCTCATGTTTGTGTTCCTTTTGTCCAGGTGGGAAAGGGTAGTGTGAAGTGCAATAGAGATTGCATCATCTGTGGATCTGTTGGGGCGGTATGCAAATTGGAGTGAGTCTAGGGTTTCAGGCATGATGGTGTTGATGTGAGCCATGGCCAGCCTTTCGAAGCACTTCATGGCTACAGACGTGAGTGCTACCTGTCTGTATTCATTTTGTCAGGTTACCTTAGTTTTCTTGGGCACAGGGACAATGGTGGTCTGCTTGAAACATGTTTGTACTACAGTCTCTGTCAGGGACAGGTTGAAAATGTCAGCGAAGCCATTTGCCAGTTATTTTGGTATTTTATTTGGATCCTCATTAGCTGTTGCAAAATCAGCAGCTACTCTTCCTGGAGTCTACACAAAACATGACACATATCACAGAATGACAATGCATAACAACAATAGACAAGAACAGCTCAAGGACAGAACCACATACATTTATGGTCAAGGCATGCTTGGAGTAAACGTCCTGGTAATCCGCCTGGCCCCGCAGCCTTGTGAATGTTGACCTGTTTGAAGGTCTTACTCACTTTGGCTACAGAGAGCGTAATCACACAGTCGTCCAGAACAGCTGATGCTCCCATGCATGTTTCAGTGTTGCTTGCCTCAAACCGAGCATAGAAGTAATTTAGCTCACCTGGTAGGCTCGAGTCAATGGGCAGCTCACTTTGGCTAATAGGACTAATGGTAGAGGCAGATAACCTACTCACCATTGGATCCTTACAAGGCACCCCGACCTACAGTACGTCCCCAATATCTCAGTTTCTTTCTCCTGCGAATGATGGGGATGTTGGCCTTGTCGGGTATCTGAAGTAATTCCTTCGCATCCGACTCGTGAAGGAAAAATATGTTTATCCAGTACGAGTTTGTCCAGTACGAGCTGTCCTAATATCCAGAAGCTCTTTTTGGTCATAAAAGATGGTGGCAGAACCATTATGTACAAAATAATTTACAAATAACACACACAATAGCACAATTGGTTAAGAGCCCGTAAAACGGCAGCCGTCTCCTATAACGCCATTCATATAGAGATCATCCGTTCACCTACTCTGGATCTCTCAAATACATGGTGTAAGGAAAGGAAACTAAAATCTAAAATTTGGACTCATCAGACCAAAGGACACATTTCCACTGGTCAAATGTCCTTTGCTCGTGTTTCCTGTCTCAAGCAGTTCTCTTCTTATTATTGGTGTCCATTAGTATTGTTTTCTTTGCAGCAATTTGACCATGAAGGCCTGATTCACACAATCTCCTTTCAACAACTGATGTTGAGTTGTGTCTGTTACTTGAACTCTGAAGCATTTATTTGGGCTGCAATATCTGAGGATGGTAACTCTAATGAACTCATTCTTTGCAGCAGAGGTAGCTCTGGGTCTTCCTTTCATGTGGCGGTCCTCATGAGAGCCAGTTTCATCATAGCGCTTGATGGTTTTTGTGGCTGCACTTGAAGAAACTTTAAAAAGCTCTTGACATTTTCCTTGAATGACTGACCTTCATGTCTGCATTGTATTATGGACTGTCATTTCTCTTTGCTTATTTTAGCTGTTCTTGCCATAATATGGACTTGGTCTTTTACCAAATAGGACAATCTTCTGTATACCACCACTACCTTGTCACAACACAACTGATTGGCTTAAACGCATTATGAAGGTTAGCAATTCCACAAATTAACTTTTAACAAGGCACACTTGTTAGTTGAAATGCATTCCAGGGGACTATTGCATGAAGCTGGTGGAGAGAATGTCAAGAGTGTGCATAGCTGTTATTCAAGTCAAAGGGTGGCTACTTTGAAGAATCTCAAATATGATTCCATATGTGTTATTTCATAGTTTTGATGTCTTCACTATTATGCTACAATGTAGAAAATACTAAAATTAAATCTTCTTAAGGCTAGGGGGCACGTCCGGATGAAAAGTTTGCCAAAAGTAAACTGCCTGCTACTCAGGCCAAGAAGCTAGGATATGCATATTATTAGTATATTTGGATAGAAAATACTCTGAAGTTTCTACAACTGTTTGAATGATGTCTGAGTATAACAGAACTTATTTGCCAGGCAAAGCCCTTTTTTTTGAGGTCACTCTCTTTTCAATGAGGTTTCAATGGGAATCTAGAATTCTAAGGCAGTTGCTAACAAATATGTACAGTGCCTTGCGAAAGTATTCGGCCCCCTTGAACTTTGCGACCTTTTGCCACATTTCAGGCTTCAAACATAAAGATATAAAACTGTATTTTTTTGTGAAGAATCAACAACAAGTGGGGCACAATCATGAAGTGGAACAACATTTATTGGATATTTCAAACTTTTTTAACAAATCAAAAACTGAAAAATTGGGCGTGCAAAATTATTCAGCCCCCTTAAGTTAATACTTTGTAGCGCCACCTTTTGCTGCGATTACAGCTGTAAGTCGCTTGGGGTATGTCTCTATCAGTTTTGCACATCTAGAGACTGACATTTTTTCCCATTCCTCCTTGCAAAACAGCTCGAGCTCAGTGAGGTTGGATGGAGAGCATTTGTGAACAGCAGTTTTCAGTTCTTTCCACAGATTCTCGATTGGATTCAGGTCTGGACTTTGACTTGGCCATTCTACACCTGGATATGTTTATTTTTGAACCATTCCATTGTAGATTTTGCTTTCTGTTTTGGATCATTGTCTTGTTGGAAGACAAATCTCCGTCCCAGTCTCAGGTCTTTTGCAGACTCCATCAGGTTTTCTTCCAGAATGGTCCTGAATTTGGCTCCATCCATCTTCCCATCAATTTTAACCATCTTCCCTGTCCCTGCTGAAGAAAAGCAGGCCCAAACCATGATGCTGCCACCACCATGTTTGACAGTGGGGATGGTGTGTTCAGCTGTGTTGCTTTTACGCCAAACATAAAGTTTTGCATTGTTGCCAAAAAGTTCCATTTTGGTTTCATCTGACCAGAGCACCTTCTTCCACATGTTTGGTGTGTCTCCCAGGTGGTTTGTGGCAAACTTTAAATGACACTTTTTATGGATATCTTTAAGAAATGGCTTTCTTCTTGCCACTCTTCCATAAAGGCCAGATTTGTGCAATATACGACTGATTGTTGTCCTATGGACAGAGTCTCCCACCTCAGCTGTAGATCTCTGCAGTTCATCCAGAGTGATCATGGGCCTCTTGGCTGCATCTCTGATCAGTCTTCTCCTTGTATGAGCTGAAAGTTTAGAGGGACGGCCAGGTCTTGGTAGATTTGCAGTGGTCTGATACTCCTTCCATTTCAATATTATCGCTTGCACAGTGCTCCTTGGGATGTTTAAAGCTTGGGAAATCTTTTTGTATCCAAATCCGGCTTTAAACTTCTTCACAACAGTATCTCGGACCTGCCTGGTGTGTTCCTTGTTCTTCATGATGCTCTCTGCGCTTTTAACGGACCTCTGAGACTATCACAGTGCAGGTGCATTTATACGGAGACTTGATTACACACAGGTGGATTGTATTTATCATCATTAATCATTTAGGTCAACATTGGATCATTCAGAGATCCTCACTGAACTTCTGGTGAGAGTTTGCTGCACTGAAAGTAAAGGGGCTGAATATCAACCAGATTTCTTTTCTACGTATTCCTTAAGGTGCCTACAGCATTTTTTACGTAGTTTCACGCCTTTATGTTGAAGAATGAGCGTAAACGACTACATTGCGTAAGTGGCCAGCTGAGGGCTCTGAGTGATTCTTGCGTAAAAGACAGAGGTAGTCATTTTTCCTCTCACTCCTACTGAAAAGGCAAGTGTTCCGGTTGATATATTATCAAATAGATATTTGAAAAACACCTCGAGGTTTGATTATGAAAAACATTTGCCATGTTTCTGTCGATATTATGGATATAATTTTGAATTGTCGTGACCGCTATTTCCGGTGGATTACTCAACATAACGTGACAAACAAACGGAGGTATTTTGGGTATAAAAATAATCTTTATGGAACAAAAGGAACATTTGCTGTCTAACTGGGAGTCTCGTCAGTGAAAACATCCGAAGATTAAAGGCAAACGGTCAATTTGATTGCTTTTTTGCTTTGATTCTTTATTTTTAATTCTTTTTTATTTTAACTTTATTTACCTAGGCAAGTCAGTTAAGGGCTTGTAAGTAAGCATTTCACTGTAAAGTTGTATTCGGCGCATGTGACAAATTCCCACTGTGAAGCATGGAGGAGGATGTGTGATGGTGTGGGGGTGTCTTGCTGGTGATACTGTGATGTATTTAGAATTCAAGGCACACTTAACCAGCATGGCTACCACAGCATTCTGCAGCGATACGCCATCCCATCTGGTTTGTACACAGTGGGACTATAATTTGTTTTACAACAGTACACCCAACACACCTCCAAGCTGTGTACGGGCAATTTGAGCAAGAAGGAGAGTAATGGAGTGCTGCATCAGAGGACCTGGCTTCCACAATCATCCGACCTCAACCCAATTGAGATGGTTTGGGATGAGTTGGACCGCAGAGTGAAGGAAAAGCTGCCTTCTTCGGGCATTTCATCTCCAACTCCTCTCTTAATGTACCTAAAGTCTGTGGATTATGTATTCGTAAATAAATTGGAGAAAGACTACTGTTTAAGTATTGTGGACAGTTTGTAATTACTTGTGAATTAAATTAAAGTATAGTGGCAGGTGGGGCTCACTTGGTGAGAGTGGGTCCACTAAAAGACTGAAGTGAGATGAGTGGATGCACCACACAACCCTGTCCCAATCCCTCGGATAGAGCCCATCTCCACTCTCACCAATAACCACCATTGGATCTTAGCTGTAATGCCAAACAAGGAATAATAATGAATCAATAACCTCTCCTAATTTGACCAACATTTATTCATTTTACAGCAGGTTTGCAAGTTACAAAAATAAATACAATTTCATTGTAGTATAGATAAATCCTTCCTTTCTTCTCTCTCAAGCCAAGCTTATCCATTCCTACCTCCCCCTCACCTCCCATCCTTGCGCACCCTTCCCCACCAATCCAAGCTTGTACAAAGCACCTATCCTTGCCCACTCTTATTATACATTCCATGAAGGGCTAAGGGCATTAAAGCCTCCCCTGCATCACATTCCACATCTGTGGAGTACAACAAGCAGGTCTCCCTAAATAATATGCCACCATTGGAACCTTTAGCACTATCCAATCCTTGTGCTCTTGTACTGTTATTTTGACACTTGACAAGTGTTGTCAGATACATCGGAAGGTTCTGCAGGAGCCCATTGTAAATAAATACATTTTATCAAAATGTATTTATTTAACTGCATAAACCTAATGACAAGTTAAAGTGTACAGTTAGCTAGCTAACGTTAGCTAGCTGGCTCGCTAGCTACTGTTACATGTATGATCTTATTATTCAGAGCCATTTACTTGACTAGTTATAGCCTACTGTTAGCTAGCTGACATTGAATCTGGTTGGTTAGCAACCGAATCTGCAGGGTATTAACATCAGGAGTTGGGATTATGGTAAATTGTTTAGCTAGCTACATGTCTTTACAAAAGACTCCACTATGCAGTTGTCCATTTCAATAGCATGTCACTGCAACAGCTGTTGATAGACGTACTAGCTGGTATATTCGCTCTGGCTATCTATTCGGATTTCAGACAACGGTAAGATAGTCTAGCTAGCTACATTTTCAGATATTACACTTTTCTAATTTTGACATGAAGTCTTTTCATTTCAAGTTAAAGTGTACTGTTAATTAACTAGCTAACGTTATTTGGCTGGCTCGCTATGATCTTATAATTTGTATCTCAGAGCCACTAGTTATAGCCTAATGTTAGCTAACTAACACTGAACCAGGTTTGTTAGATACCTGCAGATTCATACAGGGTAGTAACATCATTAGTTGGGATTATGGTCCATTGTTTACCTAGCTAGCTAGCTGGCCGTGTCAGTAACCATCAGCAAAAAAGCATAACTAAATTATTGCCAGCAGCACAGTTAGTCATCAATGGCCTGGATAACATAAAAACAGCCTAACCAGCTCTGCTAAGGCGAGTAAAATGGTCAGAGTTGTGTTCTCTCATTACGTGTCTGGAAGTACCTAGCAAGCTAGCCAATGTTAGCCAGTTAGCTTGGGTGCATGACCGCCGTTGTGAGGTCAGAATGTTCGGATCAACCCTACTCATCGGCCAGAGCGTCCAGTGTGCGCTCTGAACGGTCCGAGAGCAAAACGCTCTAAATTTACAAATGGACAATCTGACAGCACAGTTGCAGTCACCAACACTCTGGATAATATAACAGCTCTGCTTGGGTGAATAATGTTCAGTGAGCTGTTCTCTCATTTGTGTCTGGAAGTCGCTAGCAAGTT
The DNA here is from genome assembly GCF_013265735.2 of Oncorhynchus mykiss. Classification (NCBI taxonomy): domain Eukaryota; kingdom Metazoa; phylum Chordata; class Actinopteri; order Salmoniformes; family Salmonidae; genus Oncorhynchus; species Oncorhynchus mykiss. Next base: position 45,116,068 of record NC_048566.1, on the reverse strand, counting down.
AGCTTGTGTGCTTGACTGCTGTTAGTACAGAACGCTCGGATAAACCCATGAAGAGATGGGTGGGGCTAAAGCTTAAGAGGGTGTGAACAATGCTGAATGGGTGTAGACAAAGAGGGCTCTCCAATAGTAGTACCAAAACATACCATTTTGTAGCTCTGAGTCTCTACTTTTATCCAATGTAAAAAACACAATTTCAAATTTTGCTACATAAGACTGATTTGAGCCAGTCGGTCAAAGAGATTTTGGCCTTTACTATTAAAACCCATAGAAACGCATCGAATAACACATTCCTAAACGGCAAAAAGAACAATAAAAATAATAATAATTAAGAAACAAGGGTTTGAAGTGACTGTCCTAAATCTAGGAGATATTAAAAAAAAAATACAAAACATAAAAAAAGATATGTGTATATATATTTTTAACACATATTTAAGCCCTTTTTTACCGGTACCAGTTACCTTCAACACTTATGGGGGTCGTAGAGCAAAACGGAGAACACCACCGTGTCCATGATAATCTCTCTTTTCCACAGTGGGGTCCGGGACACATTAATGTTTTTGCAATGTCCCATGAAACGTGTTTAGAACATTAATTTAGAATATTCTGAGAACATGACAACCATGTTCTCTGTATGTTTGGTGGAAAGCTTAAGGATTATTCTCGTAAATAAGACTGTGAAAGATATTGATGTGTCCCATGTGGCTCATTTGGTAGAGCATATGGTGCTTGCAACGCCAGGGTTGTGGGATTGATTCCCATGGTGGACCAGTATGGGGAAAATGTATGCACTCTACTGTAAGTTGCTCTGGATAAGAGCATCTGTTAAATAAGTAAAATGTTTATAGAGTTGGTGTTGCCAATTTCACCAAGAATAATTGAAATGTTTCTGTACCTTTTTCCAACTCTGTCCTTAAGCAGTTTGCATGTCTAATTCTTAATCTGGGTTTTGGTACTAATACTCAGGCAATTTATCGGCTTCCCAATGTGCTCTTGAAAAACTGTCTGACTTGTTATCTAAGTATGCTAGATCTAAACTATTAATAATGGCCGATCTTAATCTGGATTAAGATTTAAATATATTTGTACTGAGCTAAATTTGACCCAGCTGATAACCAAGCCCACATGGCCAAATCCGAAAGATCCATTGAAATCAACCCTGATTTATCTTATTCTGACAAATACACCAGAAAAATATGCTGCCAGTGGTGTTTTCTCTCTAGAAATTGGTGACCATTGCCCAGTTACCTGTGTTAGAGTTGTGAAAATGGTTCAATCTAAAACTTGTCATCACTAAGAAGAACTGTAAACATTTTAGTGACCTTGAATATATCTCAGCTATTCCAGAAACTGAATTAGCTTTAAACTATTTTATAAATGTCTTCAATACTATCGCAAAAAAAAGGAGGGTTAAAAATAGATATAACGCTTTGTTCACTCCTGATTTATCAGAAGTTATACACGAGAGATGCTGCTTGGGCCAAGGCCAGAAAAACAGACTTAGGTCCGGAATCTATGTGTAAAACTGATTAGAAAGGCCAAGTCTGAGTACTATGTAAACACTGTCTGACTGTAAGGGGAATGCGTCTAATTCTGGAAAACTGTCAAGTCTTTGAAGGGTAGCACCTCCCCCTCTATGCCCCCAACAATTTAACTTAGACTCTGGCCCCATTACAGACAAATATGCTAACATTGGTGCATTTAGGAGAATATTCTGGTAACACTTTACTTGACCACCCAGTGTCATGACAGGGTCATAACAGCTGAGATAATTTGGTCATAACACTGGCCCATATACCTACATAAGAGCGTCAAAACTCATACTTATTCAAATTAGTTTTCTTTGTTTGAAAGTTTGTTTCCTAAATCCTTTGTTTTTGTTGTAATGAATGTTTTTCCCCATCATATTTTAAATAACTTTTAGAAAACACAGTTTATGACATTGTCATGAAGCATTAACACCATCCTGTCTCACTTTACTTGCACTAATAAAATACAATTTGACACAGTCAAGAAGCATTATGACCATCATAATCATATAAGCGAGATAGAGCTATCACGTACATGCCTTTATATCAGTCATCAGTCAAAAGGGAGTGTCTTGTCCTAATCCTGAAATCTGCTACTGCATTCATCCCAGTCATCAGCTTGAGGTGTCACCACAGACACCCTGGTTCGATTTCAGGCTGTATAACGACAGGCGTGATTGGGAGTCCCATAGGGCAGCGCACAATTGGCCCAGCGTCGTCCGGGTTTGGCTGGTGTAGGCCGTTATTGTAAATAAGAATTTGTTCCGAACTGACTTGCCTAGTTAAATAAAGGTGTAGTGGCTTCCTTTCCTCTTTACCATAGCCACTGCCCAAGCCTGAAGCGGGGTTGTGCATACAGTCCACACTCAAGGTTTCCAAACGGCCAAACATTCAATGACATCCAGGGATATGGTGCATCACATTTTTTGTATTATTCTTATATCTAACAAATAAATGATTCTCCAGTCAACTTAAAGCATAGAATACTTGATATGGAAAATACATATTATGACCTGTATGTATGGTCTGTATGGTCAAAAAACTATACCGCTCCCGCATCTAGCAAGGACTCCCTCCCCCGAAGGCCCGACATCCTGCCTTTATCCTAACACACTTACCACAATACAATGAATGGGCAAGAGGGGGGTGCCAAAAACTGAGTTACACTAACAAATGAATATATCTCAATCAGGTAAATATAAATCATAAAAGGTACATACCTAATATTTCATCATATATATTAAATATATTTACACAAATATACATGGAGCTCCATATGTTCAGTCTTTTATACAAATATGTCTAAATCGGCTCTAACATACCGGCCCCTAATTGTTGACTGCACTGAATGCACAACAATTACTTAATATTCAAACGTAGAGCCAATACACAAAACATTTTATACCAGAGCACTATTACAGTTCATAGCTATATACAAATATACAAGATGCCATATAGGAAAATAGTCCATAGATTTCAGTCTGAGTTGAAGTGTAAAGGTGTTCAACTTCCAAAAATGTATGACTATGACATCAAAGAATGTAAGAGTACGACATCAACGAATCAGAGGTGCACGTGATTCAAAGATGGAGCACTGTGTGTGTGTGTGTGTGTGTGTGTGTGTGTGTCACTCTGTCGCCTCAAGGAGCAGACAGAGTTTATTAATAGGCCTCTGTAAGATATTGGTCTTAGTCTTAACCATGACGCTCCGGACAAGACCTTTGGCCCCTGGCAATGCCTCCACCACACGCCCCATTAGCCAAGAGTTCCTTGGGGCGGTGTCATCGACGATGACCACAAGGTCACCAGGACTGAAGTTTGTCTTAGTTTTGTTCCACTTGTTCCGCTCCTGCATAAGTGGAAGATACTCCCTGATCCATCTCTTCCAGAAGAGGTCAGGGATATATTGTACTTGCTTCCATCTCCTTCGGGAGTATAGGTCGCTTCTCTGGAATAGTCCTGGTGGCAGGACTGGCTTAGCTTTCAGATGAAGCAGATGGTTCGGAGTCAGGGGTTCTAGATCATTAGGGTAATTTGTTACAGTAGTGATTGGTCTGTCGTTCATAATCGCCTCAACTTCACACAAGGCTGTCTGCAAAGCCTCATCATCCAGTATTTGCTCTTTAAAGACTGAATAGAGGATCTTTTTTACCAGTCGGATCAACCTCTCCCATACCCCCCCATGGTGGGCTCCAGAGGGAGGATTGAATGACCATGTCACTCCTTCCTTCAGTAATTCATTTTGAATCTTGTTGTGATCCAGCTCTTTCAGAGCTTCTCCTAGCTCTCTGTGTGTTCCAACAAAGTTGGTGCCATTGTCTGTTCTGATACTTGTTACTGGGACCCTTCGACAGATGAACCTGCGCAGGGCATTGATGCAGGACTCAGTATCCAGATAACTAGCAACTTCTAGATGGACAGCTCGACTCACAAGGCAGGTAAAGATCACACCATACCGCTTCACATGAACGCGGCCTCGCTTCACCTCTATGGGGCCGAAGTAATCTATGCCCACATGGGTGAAAGGCGGCAAATCAGGTGACACCCGATCTTGTGGAAGGTCGGCCATCTTCTGTTCTCCAGCTCTAGCTTGCATCCGCCTGCAGAAGACACAGCTCTTAAGGATTAAGGATCTTCCTTGCTAAGGAGTTGGCACAGGGTATCCAATATCGCTGGCGAAGTCTAGAAAGCATGTGACCTCTCCCAGAGTGGCCAACCTGCTCATGGATGTGGAGTAAGATCAGTCTGGAGATGTAGGAGTCATTGGTCAGGATCATAGGTTTCTTTAGGCATAGCAGCTTTGCTTAACCTTCCTCCTACTCTCAGAATGCCACTGTCAGCAATTGGATCAAGCTTACAGATTGAGCAGCTTCTCTTGGCACATTGTTTTCCTTTCACAACTAGTGCAATTTCTTGTTTAAAGTGCTGTCGTTGCTCAAATCGAATGATTACATTTTCTGCTTCATCTAGGTCATCCACCGACGGACTTTCTTTTCCAAACGTCAGTTTGAACTTGTTAATTTGTTCCTTCAGTGAGTTTGTCAGATTCTGATCTGATCTTGGATCAGTTTGAGAGAGAATTTTCCTTTTCTGGCTTAACTGTAGAAGACGTTTCTTCAGTTTCAGCATCCAAGCAACTGCTTTCTTCAAGCTGTTCCATGTTGAATAGTACTCAATCAGTTTGCTGGTTGGACTCTTTTCTTCCACACTTGTACTGTTTAGGATTAGGTATTTTCTCACCTCTGGATCATCCGGAGGGATGGAGCTAAACTCCTCTGAGTTTTGGCCATTGAGCTTCTGGTTTCTCCAGGAATTCTGGTCCTTTGCGCCATCTCTTTGAGTTCAGGAACATTTCAACATGTAATCCTCTTGAGGCATCATCGGCTGGGTTGTGTTTGGAGATCAAATACCTCCACTGTTTTGCTTTGCATTTGGCAATAAGAAAGGCAAATCCAAGAAAATACAGGACCCTTGGGGATTACTATTCCCAACAACAAAAGACTACTCCTTTTTTTTCATCAAAGTAAGTAAAGCTATTCAAGAATTGACTACATTTTCAAAAATCTCATATCTCCAAAAATGCACTCAACAGTATACTGGGTTAAAAAAAAATCCCCCGTGACATAGTAATATTGGATGTTTAATTACACCAACAGAAAATACACTTAGGATGGAATATGGCAAACGAACAGAGTGCATCTTCAAGACCCCAAAATATATTAAACACTTACATGAAGAAAAAAAAACTTTACAAATGTAGGCATAGAGTGCTGGAAAAAAAAGTGAGCCCGAGAGGGGGGTGACCCACGGCGCTCTGAGGTACCAGAACGCATGATTAAAAATCTCCTTTATAATAATGCATTGCATGCATTATCATTGTTTTTGCATACTGTCATAGAGCAGTAGAGTAGAGGAGCTTGCAGAAGTTGTACACATGGGGAAACATATTTGTTGCCTAGGGTTCAGGAAATATGTGGCCTTTATAAACACATTTCATGAAATTCGACATTTTAGAAGTCTCCTCTTGAAACTAGGGGGCACTTGTATTCCATCGGTCAATGCGAATAGAATTGTTAAATTATGAGTCTAGTTGGTTAGCCACAGAAAAAGTGAGCAACCATCCTGCTAGCCATGATTGGCGGAGATAATGAGTGGGCTGAACATGCCGATAGTGGAGTTTGGATTAGTCTGCCATATCAAATCAAATTGTATTGATCCCATACACGTGTTTAGTAGATGTTATTGCAGGTGTAGCGAAATGCTTGTGTTTCTAGCTCCGACAGTGCAGTAATATCTAACAATTCCGCAACATATACCCAATACACACAAATCTAAGTAAGGAGTGGAATTAAGAATGTATATATACAGTGCCTTGCGAAAGTATTCGGCCCCCTTGAACTTTGCGACCTTTTGCCACATTTTAGGCTTCAAACATAAAGATATAAAACTGTATTTTTTTTGAAGAATCAACAACAAGTGGGACACAATCATGAAGTGGAACGACATTTATTGGATATTTCAAACTTTTTTAACAAATCAAAAACTGAAAAATTCGGCGTGCAAAATTATTCAGCCCCTTTACTTTCAGTGTAGAAAACTCTCTCCAGAAGTTCAGTGAGGATCTCTGAATGATCCAATGTTGACCTAAATGACTAATGATGATAAATACAATCCACCTGTGTGTAATCAAGTCTCCGTATAAATGCACCTGCACTGTGATAGTCTCAGAGGTCCGTCAAAAGCGCAGAGAGCATCATGAAGAACAAGGAAAACACCAGGCAGGTCCGAGATACTGTTGTGAAGAAGTTTAAAGCCGGATTTGGTTACAAAAAGATTTCCCAAGCTTTAAACATCCCAAGGAGCACTGTGCAAGCGATAATATCGAAATGGAAGGAGTATCAGACCACTGCAAATCTACCAAGACCTGGCCGTCCCTCTAAACTTTCAGCTCATACAAGGAGAAGACTGATCAGAGATGCAGCCAAGAGGCCCATGATCACTCTGGATGAACTGCAGAGATCTACAGCTGAGGTGGGAGACTCTGTCCATAGGACAACAATCAGTCGTATATTGCACAAATCTGGCCTTTATGGAAGAGTGGCAAGAAGAAAGCCATTTCTTAAAGATATCCATAAAAAGTGTCGTTTAAAGTTTGCCACAAGCCACCTGGGAGACACACCAAACATGTGGAAGAAGGTGCTCTGGTCAGATGAAACCAAAATGGAGCTTTTTGGCAACAATGCAAAACGTTATGTTTGGCGTAAAAGCAACACAGCTGAACACACCATCCCCACTGTCAAACATGGTGGTGGCAGCATCATGGTTTGGGCCTGCTTTTCTTCAGCAGGGACAGGGAAGATGGTTAAAATTGATGGGAAGATGGATGGAGCCAAATACAGGACCATTCTGGAAGAAAACCTGATGGAGTCTGCAAAAGACCTGAGACTGGGACGGAGATTTGTCTTCCAACAAGACAATGATCCAAAACATAAAGCAACATCTACAATGGAATGGTTCAAAAATAAACATATCCAGGTGTTAGAATGGCCAAGTCAAAGTCCAGACCTGAATCCAATCGAGAATCTGTGGAAAGAACTGAAAACTGCTGTTCACAAATGCTCTCCATCCAACCTCACTGAGCTCGAGCTGTTTTGCAAGGAGGAATGGGAAAAAATGTCAGTCTCTCGATGTGCAAAACTGATAGAGACATACCCCAAGTGACTTACAGCTGTAATCGCAGCAAAAGGTGGCGCTACAAAGTATTAACTTAAGGGGGCTGAATAATTTTGCATGCCCAATTTTTCAGTTTTTGATTTGTTAAAAAAGTTTGAAATATCCAATAAATGTCGTTCCACTTCATGATTGTGTCCCACTTGTTGTTGATTCTTCACAAAAAAATACAGTTTTATATCTTTATGTTTGAAGCCTGAAATGTGGCAAAAGGTCGCAAAGTTCAAGGGGGCCGAATACTTTCGCAAGGCACTGTATATATATGGTTGAGCAATGTCACAGCAGCATAGACTAAGATACGATGGAATAGTATAGAATACAGTATATACAGTGGGGCAAAACAAGTATTTAGTCAGCCACCAATTGTGCAAGTTCTCCCACTTAAAAAGATGAGAGGCCTGTAATTTTCATCATAGGTACACTTCAACTATGACAGACAAAAGGAGATTTTTTTTTCTCCAGAAAATCACATTGTAGCATTTTTTTATGAATTATTTGCAAATTATGGTGGAAAAAAAGTATTTGGTCAATAACAAAAGTTTCTCAATACTTTGTCATTGCCAACAACGGGTACATAACAGAGGTCAAACATTTTCTGTAAGTCTTCACAAGGTTTTCACACACTGTTGCTGGTATTTTGGCCCATTCCTCCATGCAGACCTCCTCTAGAGCAGTGGTGTTTTGGGGCTGTTGCTGGGCAACATGAACTTTCAACTCCCTCCAAAGATTTTCTTTGGGGTTGAGATCTGGAGACTGGCTAGGCCACTCCAGGACCTTGAAATGCTTCTTACGAAGCCACTCCTTCGTTGCCCGGGTGGTGTGTTTGGGATCATTGTCATGCTGAAAGACCCAGCCACGTTTCATCTTCAATGCTCTTGCTGATGGAAGGAGGTTTTCACTCAAAATCTCACGATACATTCATTCCTTTACATCAAAAGGTTGGATCAGTCTGTAGTGTGGTTTTCCACTTTAATTATGAGTGTGACTCCAAACCTCCATGGGTTGTTAAATTTGATTTCCATTGATAATTTTTGTGTGATTTTGTTGTCAGCACATTCAATTATGTAAAGAAAAAAGTATTTAATAAGAATATTTCATTCATTCAGATCTAGGATGTGTTATTTTAGTGTTACCTTTATTTTTTTGAGCAGTGTATTTGATTGCCTGGCTGAAATGGTCCGCAACTTAATAATTAGTGAAGTTGCACAAAGTGAGGCTTTCAGCACTATGGTCAACGAGACCAAAGACATTAGCTGTCATGTATTGTCATGTTGTGTCTTTCTGTCCTTTCCTTTCACCCTGTCTCCCTCTGCTGGTCGTATTAGGTTACCTTTTCTCCCCCGCTTTCCCCCAGCTGTTCCTTGTCTCCTCTTGACTACCTCGTCACCCCTTTTCCCACCTGTTCCCCTTTTCCCTCTGATTAGTCCCCTATATCTCTCTCTGTTTTTGTTCCTGTCCTTGTCGGATTCTTGTTTGTGTGTCTCATGCCTGAACCAGACCATCATCGTGTTTGCTGCAACCTTGTCCTGTCCTGTCGGAATCTACCTGTCCATCTGAGCCCACGTGTGTTCATCATTAAAGAAACTCTGTTTGTTAATTCGCTTTTGGGTCCTCATTCACGCACCTAACAGAAGAATCCGACCAAGAATGGACCCAGCGACTTCGGATCCTCTCCACTCAGCCGTCGAGATCCAGGGAGCGATGCTTGGCAGACACGAGCAGGAATTGTCTGCTGCTCGACATACCGTTGAGACCCTGGCCACCCAAGTCTCCAACCTCACAGAACAGGTTCACCATCTCCGCCTCGATCCACCGGCCACTTCCAGGGCTTTCGAATCTCCGGAGCCCAGAATCAATAACCCGCCGTGTTACTCTGGGGAGCCCACTGAATGCCGCTCGTTCCTCACCCAGTGTGATATTGTGTTTTCTCTCCAGCCCAACACTTACTCCAGGAGCACTGCTCGTGTCGCCTACGTCATATCTCTCCTTATTGGACGGGCTCGTGAGTGGGGCACGGCAATCTGGGAGGCAAGGGCTGAGTGTACTAACCAGTATCAGGACTTTAAGGAGGAGATGATACGGGTTTTTGATCGATCTGTTTTTGGGGAGGAGGCTTCCAGGGCCCTGTCTTCCCTATGTCAAGGCAATCGATCCATAACAGACTACTCTATTGAGTTTTGCACTCTTGCTGCCTCCAGTGGCTGGAACGAGCCGGCTTTGCTCGCTCGTCTTCTGGAGGGTCTCCGCGCAGAGGTAAAGGATGAGATTCTCTCCCGGGAGGTTCCTTCCAGCGTGGATTCCTTGATTGAACTCGCTATTCGCATTGAGCGACGGGTTGATCTTCGTTACCGAGCTCGTGGAGAGGAGCTCGCGTTCTCCGTTGCCCCCCTCTCCGCATCACTACCATCTTCCTCTGCCGGCTCGGGAGCTGAGCCTATGCAGCTGGGAGGTATCCGCATCTTGACTAAGGAGAGGGAACGGAGAATCACCAACCGCCTCTGTCTCTATTGCGGTTCTGCTGGTCATTTTGTCACTTCATGTCCAGTAAAAGCCAGAGCTCATCAGTAAGCGGAGGTCTACTGGTGAGCGCTACTACTCCTGTCTCTCCTTCAAGATCCTGCACTACCTTGTCGGTCCATCTACGCTGGACCGGTTCGTCAGCTTCCTGCAGTGCCTTAATAGACTCTGGGGCGGAGGGCTGTTTTATGGACGAGACCTGGGCTCGGGAACATGACATTCCTCTCAGACAGTTAAGGGAGTCCACGGCCTTGTTCGCCCTGGATGGTAGTCCTCTCCCCAGGATTCAGCGTGAGACGCTACCTTTAACCCTCACTGTTTCTGGTAATCATAGCGAAACCATTTCTTTTTTGATTTTTCGTTCACCTTTTACACCTGTTGTTTTGGGCCATCCCTGGCTAGTTTGTCATAATCCTTCCATTAATTGGTCTAGTAATTCTATCCTCTCCTGGAACGTCTCTTGTCATGTGAAATGTTTAATGTCTGCTATCCCTCCTGTTTCCTCTGTCTCTTCTTCACAGGAGGAGCCTGGTGATTTGACAGGGGTGCCGGAGGAATATCACGATCTGCGCACGGTGTTCAGTCGGTCCAGGGCCACCTCTCTTCCTCCACACCGGTCGTATGATTGTAGTATTGATCTCCTTCCGGGAACCACTCCCCCCCGGGGTAGACTATACTCTCTGTCGGCTCCCGAACGTAAGGCTCTCGAGGATTATTTGTCTGTAGCTCTTGACGCCGGTACCATAGTCCCCTCCTCCTCTCCCGCCGGAGCGGGGTTTTTTTTTGTCAAGAAGAAGGACGGGTCTCTGCGCCCCTGCATAGATTATCGAGGGCTGAATGACATAACAGTTAAGAATCGTTATCCGCTTCCTCTTATGTCCTCAGCCTTCGAGATCCTGCAGGGAGCCAGGTTTTTCACTAAGTTGGACCTTCGTAACGCTTACCATCTCGTGCGCATCAGGGAGGGGGACGAGTGGAAGACGGCGTTTAACACTCCGTTAGGGCACTTTGAATACCGGGTTCTTCCTTTCGGCCTCGCTAACGCTCCAGCTGTCTTTCAGGCATTAGTCAATGATGTCCTGAGAGACATGCTGAACATCTTTGTTTTCGTTTACCTTGACGATATCCTGATTTTTTCACCGTCACTCCAGATTCATGTTCAGCACGTTCGACGTGTCCTCCAGCGCCTTTTAGAGAATTGTCTTTTTGTGAAGGCTGAGAAGTGCACTTTTCATGCCTCCTCCGTCACATTTCTCGGTTCTGTTATTTCCGCTGAAGGCATTAAGATGGATCCCGCTAAGGTCCAGGCTGTCATTGATTGGCCCGTCCCTAAGTCACGCGTCGAGCTGCAGCGCTTTCTCGGCTTCGCGAACTTCTATCGTCGTTTCATCCGTAATTTCGGTCAGGTGGCAGCTCCTCTCACAGCCCTTACTTCTGTCAAGACGTGCTTTAAGTGGTCCGTTTCCGCCCAGGGAGCTTTTGATCTCCTCAAGAATCGTTTTACATCCGCTCCTATCCTTGTTACACCTGACGTCTCTAGACAGTTCGTGGTCGAGGTTGACGCGTCAGAGGTGGGCGTGGGAGCCATTCTTTCTCAGCGCTCCCTCTCTGACGACAAGGTCCACCCTTGCGCGTATTTTTCTCATCGCCTGTCGCCGTCGGAACGTAATTATGATGTGGGTAACCGTGAACTGCTCGCCATCCGGTTAGCCCTAGGCGAATGGCGACAGTGGTTGGAGGGGGCGACCGTTCCTTTTGTCGTTTGGACTGACCATAGGAACCTTGAGTACATCCGTTCTGCCAAACGACTTAATGCGCGTCAGGCGCGTTGGGCGCTGTTTTTCGCTCGTTTCGAGTTCGTGATTTCTTATCGTCCGGGCTCTAAGAACACCAAGCCTGATGCTTTATCTCGTCTCTTCAGTTCTTCAGTAGCCTCCACTGACCCCGAGGGGATTCTCCCTGAGGGGCGTGTTGTCGGGTTGACTGTCTGGGGAATTGAGAGGCAGGTAAAGCAAGCGCTCACTCACACTCCGTCGCCGCGCGCTTGTCCTAGGAACCTTCTTTTCGTTCCCGTTCCTACTCGTCTGGCCGTTCTTCAGTGGGCTCACTCTGCCAAGTTAGCCGGCCACCCTGGCGTTGGGGTACGCTTGCTTCCATTCGCCAGCGTTTTTGGTGGCCCACCCGGGAGCATGACACGCGTCGTTTCGTGGCTGCTTGTTCGGTCTGCGCGCAGACTAAGTCCGGTAACTCCCCTCCTGCCGGCCGTCTCAGGCCGCTTCCCATTCCCTCTCGACCGTGGTCTCACATCGCCTTAGATTTTGTCACCGGACTGCCTTCGTCAGCGGGGAAGACTGTTATTCTTACGGTTGTCGATAGGTTCTCTAAGGCGGCTCATTTCATTCCCCTTGCTAAGCTTCCTTCTGCTAAAGAGACGGCACAAATCATCATCGAGAATGTTTTCAGAATTCATGGCCTTCCGTCAGACGTCGTTTCGGACAGAGGTCCGCAATTCACGTCTCAATTTTGGAGGGAGTTTTGCCGTTTGATTGGGGCTTCCGTCAGTCTCTCTTCCGGCTTTCACCCCCAGTCTAACGGTCAAGCAGAACGGGCCAATCAGACTATTGGTCGCATCTTACGCAGTCTTTCTTTTCGCAACCCTGCGTCTTGGTCAGAACAGCTCCCCTGGGCAGAATACGCCCACAACTCGCTTCCTTCGTCTGCGACCGGGCTATCTCCTTTTCAGAGTAGCCTCGGGTACCAGCCTCCGCTGTTCTCATCTCAGTTCGCCGAGTCCAGCGTCCCCTCCGCTCAGGCTTTTGTCCAACGTTGCGAGCGCACCTGGAAGAGGGTCAGGTCTGCACTTTGCCGTTATAGGACGCAGACTGTGAGGGCTGCTAATAAGCGTAGAACTAAGAGTCCTAGATATTGTCGCGGTCAGAGAGTTTGGCTCTCCACTCAGAACCTTCCCCTTAAGACGGCTTCTCGCAAGTTGACCCCGCGGTTCATTGGTCCGTTCCGTATTTCGCGGGTCATTAATCCTGTCGCAGTTCGACTTCTTCTTCCGCGATACCTTCGTCGCGTCCACCCGGTCTTCCATGTCTCCTGTATTAAGCCCGTTCTTCGCGCCCCCGCTCGTCTCCCCCCCCCCCCCCCCATCCTTGTCGAGGGCGCACCCATCTACAGGGTCCGCAGGATTTTGGACATGCGTCCTCGGGGCCGTGGTCACCAGTACCTCGTTGATTGGGAGGGGTACGGTCCTGAGGAGAGGAGTTGGGTTCCCTCTCGGGACGTGCTGGACCGTGCGCTGATCGAGGATTTCCTCCGTTGCCGCCAGGTTTCCTCCTTGAGTGCGCCAGGAGGCGCTCGGTGAGTGGGGGGGTACTGTCATGTATTGTCATGTTGTGTCTTTCTGTCCTTTCCTTTCACCCTGTCTCCCTCTGCTGGTCGTATTAGGTTACCTTTTCTCCCCCGCTTTCCCCCAGCTGTTCCTTGTCTCCTCTTGACTACCTCGTCACCCCTTTTCCCACCTGTTCCCCTTTTCCCTCTGATTAGTCCCCTATATCTCTCTCTGTTTTTGTTCCTGTCCTTGTCGGATTCTTGTTTGTTGTGTTTCATGCCTGAACCAGACTATCGTCATGTTTGCTGTAACCTTGTCCTGTCCTGTCGGAATCTGCCGGTCTATCTGAGCCTACCTATGTTTGGTTATTAAAGAAGCTCTGTTTAAGTTAATTCGCTTTTGGGTCCTCATTCACTCACCGTAACATTAGCAAGAAGGAACAGATACTATTACAATGGGTCAATATGTGAAAGTTTCCTCACCTTTGAAGCAGCAGAGAGCCTGGATGCTGCAGCACTTACACAGAAAACTGTACAAATGCTGCAGAAGTATGGCCTTGCCTACAGAAACCACCTAGTAGGGCAAGCATATGATGGTGCCTCTTTCATGAGTGGAAATAACACAGGTGTGGAAGCACACATTAAATCAGAGGCCCCATTAGCTTTTTATGTTCACTGCAATGCACATTGCTTAAATTTAGTATTTAGTTGACCGTGTGAAATGCATCCCTGAAGCCTATTGTTTCTTTTCACTTTTACAGAAACTGTCTTTGTGTCAGGGTCACATGTGCACCAAAGGTGGCTAGAGGTACAGAGGGAGATATTTCAGGGGGCCCCGAGAGAGTTACAAAGGCTGAGACATGATGAGCATGTAGGTACAATGCTTGCAAGACAATGAGGGACAGACTGCCAGCCATCATATGTCTACTGAAAGAAATATCTAAAGAGAGAAATGGTCACAGAGCTGTGGAGGCAAGAGGTCTATTAGCTCAAATAGATCTGAAGTGTGTCAGCCTCCTTGTATCATTCACCAATGTTTTTGGTGAGATAAAACATCTGTCAGATATTTTACAGTCCCCACAACTTAATTTGGGCATGGCTGTTCCACTTGTTGCTTCTCTTGTTGACACATTGAACATTTATAGAGAGATGTCCAGGGCTTCAGGCTACACCAAGCTCTAGGCTTGAAGTGTATTAGATTTCCCTAATAGTTCAAAGACAGATCAACACAGATAAGGAGTCATTTCAGGCAGGTTCATTCATTCCAATTGTTGATGTGCTTTTCTCTGACGTGAAGAGAAGATTTTCTAAAGAAAAGTGTGTCATAATGTAAGGGATTACAAGCCTTGAAATCCCTGCAGTCCCACATTTTGTGAGGAAAATGTAGTGTTTCCATTTGCCCCACAATACAACTGCAGCACTTAGGATCTAGAAAATGAGATCCCTCAGCTTAAGCAAATTCTTGATAGGAAGCAAACTAGTGCCTTGGAAACACCAACCAGTTTAAATCCTCTAGTGACACCCCATCTCGTGATCTGACACTAATTGGCATAACGCAACGGACATAAATCTTCCTAGAAAATATTCCTATTTATGAAAATCACAAGTGAAATATATTGGAACACAGCTTAGCCTTTTGTTAATCACCCTGTCAGATTTTCAAAATATGCTTTACAGCCAAAGCTAGACAAGCATTTGTGTAAGTTTATCGATAGCCTAGCATAGCATTATGCCTTGCTAGCAGCAGGCAACCTTGTCACGAAAATCAGAAAAGCAATCAAATTAAATAGTTTACCTTTGAACTTCGGATGTTTTCACTCATGAGACTCCCAGATAGCCAAAGTTCATTTTTTCCCAAAATATTATTTTTGTAGACGAAATAACTCAGTTTGTTCATCACGTTTGGCTGAGAAATCGACCGGAAATTGCGGTCACGACAAAGCCGAAAAATATTCAAAATTAGCCCCATAATATCGACAGAAACATGGCAAACGTTGTTTAGAATCAATCCTCAAGGTGTTTTTCAAATATCTATTCGATAATATATCCACAATTGGTTTATCAGTAGAAGCGATTGGAATAATGGCTACCTCTGTACTTTACGCAAGATTTTCTCCGGGAGCATCATGTGACCCCTTGCGCAATGTAGCCCCCTACGGGTATTCTTCAACATATATGCGTAAAACTACATCACAATGCTGTAGACACCTTGGGGAATACGTAGAAAGCGTAAGCTGGTTCATAGCACATTCACAGCTCAATGGGGACTCATTGGCACGCAGCTCTTTCAAAATATGGGGCACTACCGGATTGGATTTTTCTCAGGCTTTCGCCTGCAACATCAGTTCTGTTATACTCACAGACGATGTCTTTACAGTTTTGGAAACGTTCGAGTGTTTTCTATCCAAAGCTGTCAATTATATGCATATTCTAGCATCTTGTCCTGACAAAATATCCCGTTTTAAAACAGGAACGTTTTTTTCCCAAAAATGAAAATACTGCCCCTAGTCTCAACAGAGCTCACAGTCTTCCTGGAGCAATATAGGGAGGTGCTCCACGAGCTGCTTATTAAACTTTGCAAAATTGCACTTGCATTACCTGTGAGCACTGCAGCACATGAGAGCAGTTTTTCTGTGCTAAAGTTAATCAAGACTGTCTTGAGAAATACAATGAAATACAGTACAAGTGATGAGTGATTGAGCAATTTGGGGATGTCAAGTGTAGAGTCAAGAAGCGCTAGGGCCATAAATCTTGATGATTTTGTGGATGTGTTTGCCAAAAGACACAGCAACAGGCAAATGAAGCTGTATTGAAAAGAATATAGCCTAATAAAGCAGGGACATAAATAGGTTGTGAGTAGCCTATAGTAAAATGTATATTTTTCTCCATGAATGTTTTTTTTTCTTTATTTTTCTTTTTTGGACATATAATATTTTAGTTTATAAAAGGACACCGCAACAGCAGAAAAAAGCTGTATTGAAAATAATTGGAAACCTCTGGGTGGTGTTTTTAAACTTGAGTAGGCTTGTTCCCAGTAAATGTTTTGTTCCTTACAATCAATGTACTGATTCAAATTAAAGCTGTATATTTGTCTTTTTAAGGAAAAGGACAACTAGCCTATTTGAAGAACAATGAATCACCCAACACATATATACAGTGCCTTGCGAAAGTATTCGGCCCCCTTGAACTTTGCGACCTTTTGCCACATTTCAGGCTTCAAACATAAAGATATAAAACTGTATTTTTTTGTGAAGAATCAACAACATGTGGGACACAATCATGAAGTGGAACAACATTTATTGGATATTTCAAACTTTTTTAACAAATTAAAAACTGAAAAATTGGGCGTGCAAAATTATTCAGCCCCCTTAAGTTAATACTTTGTAGCGCCACCTTTTGCTGCGATTACAGCTGTAAATCGCTTGGGGTATGTCTCTATCAGTTTTGCACATCGAGAGACTGACATTTTTTCCCATTCCTCCTTGCAAAACAGCTCGAGCTCAGTGAGGTTGGATGGAGAGCATTTGTGAACAGCAGTTTTCAGTTCTTTCCACAGATTCTCGATTGGATTCAGGTCTGGACTTTGACTTGGCCATTCTAACACCTGGATATGTTTATTTTTGAACCATTCCATTGTAGATTTTGCTTTATGTTTTGGATCATTGTCTTGTTGGAAGACAAATCTCTGTCCCAGTCTCAGGTCTTTTGCAGACTTCATCAGGTTTTCTTCAAGAATGGTCCTGTATTTGGCTCCATCAATCTTCCCATCAATTTTAACCATCTTCCCTGTCCCTGCTGAAGAAAAGCAGGCCCAAACCATGATGCTGCCACCACCATGTTTGACAGTGGGGATGGTGTGTTCAGCTGTGTTGCTTTTACGCCAAACATAAAGTTTTGCATTGTTGCCAAAAAGTTCAATTTTGGTTTCATCTGACCAGAGCACCATCTTCCACATGTTTGGTGTGTCTCCCAGGTGGCTTGTGGCAAACTTTAAACAACACTTTTTATGGATATCTTTAAGAAATGGCTTTCTTCTTGCCACTCTTCCATAAAGGCCAGATTTGTGCAATATACGACTGATTGCTGTCCTATGGACAGATTCTCCCACCTCAGCTGTAGATCTCTGCAGTTCATCCAGAGTGATCATGGGCCTCTTGGCTGCATCTCTGATCAGTCTTCTCCTTGTATGAGTTGAAAGTTTAGAGGGGCGGCCAGGTCCTGGTAGATTTGCAGTGGTCTGATGCTCCTTCCATTTCAATATTATCGCTTGCACAGTGCTCCTTGGGATGTTTAAAGCTTGGGAAATCTTTTTGTATCCAAATCCGGCTTTAAACTTCTTCACAACAGTATCTCGGACCTGCCTGGTGTGTTCCTTGTTCTTCATGATGCTCTCTGCGCTTTTAACGGACCTCTGAGACTATCACAGTGCAGGTGCATTTATACGGAGACTTGATTACACACAGGTGGATTGTATTTATCATCATTAGTCATTTAGGTCAACATTGGATCATTCAGAGATCCTCACTGAACTTCTGGAGAGAGTTTGCTGCACTGAAAGTAAAGGGGCTGAATAATTTTGCACGCCCAATTTTTCAGTTTTTGATTTGTTAAAAAAGTTTGAAATATCCAATAAATGTCGTTCCACTTCATGATTGTGTCCCACTTGTTGTTGATTCTTCACAAAAAAATACAGTTTTATATCTTTATGTTTGAAGCCTGAAATGTGGCAAAAGGTCGCAAAGTTCAAGGGGGCCGAATACTTTCGCAAGGCACTGTATGTGTGTTGGGTGATTCATTGTTATACAGAAGCATAACACATTAAAACAGGATTGTTGTGGAACTCACATCCTGGGATGTGGGCAAACCTGGTGGCCAACTACAAGAAACGTCTGACCTCTGATTGCCAACAAGGGTTTTGCCACCAAGTACTAAGTCATGTTTTGCAGAGGGGTCAAATACTTAAATTTTTTGACATGCGTTTTTTTTTTTTTGTTATTCTGTCCCTCACTGTTCAAATAAACCTACCATTAAAATTATAGACTGATCATATCTTTGTCAGTGGGCAAATGTACAAAATCAGCAGGGGATCAAATACTTTTTTCCCTCACTGTATCTGCACATATTCATATCTCAGTTTTTTTACACGGTCTGAGTTTATTTCGAAAGGTACTCTGTACCGTTGCTTCATCCTAATTCTATTGCGTTTCAGTAGACGAGACAGTGCAGAGAGACTCACTCTGTTGACGTTTTGGAATATGGTGTTATCTGCCATTACGTGATCAGTTATCTGAGTCTGATGCAGTTATTTGCAATGACCATATTTACAATGTGGGTCTCCTGCTCTGGGGTGAACAGTCGACCTCTTCCAGCAGATACTGGCTTTCTTGCAGTTCTCTAAAAACATTGAATGTTTTGGTGATAGATCCTTATCATTGTGAAAGTACAGTGCATATTACTGTACCTGTAAGACTACAGCACTTACAGTTACTTACCGGTTCTCTTTTAGAAATATCCGGATGATACCTGTAACAGTATAGCGGCATAGATTTGGTTGAACCCGTTGCCCAGCCTCCCTCATGCTCACCCCATGGTTGACAACATGGTCAACCACAGTCACTCTGATTTCATCAGTTATTGTGTTCCTGACTCCCGTTCCTCTTCCTCTTCCCGTCCTCTCCTTCTCCCCTTCCTACTTCACCTCTTCCTTCACCTCTTCCTTCTCTTCTCTTCCTTCCTTCTTACTTCTTCAACTCCTCGTCCCCCTCCTCGTCCTTCTCTAGTTCTCACCCCTCTTACTCTCTGTCCAATATTGGCCCCAACTGATTTGTAAGTTAACTCATTCTCTAAAAGTGTTTTCACATGTGTCAATGTGGAAAGGCAATTGGCGAAACAGTGTAGCAATATAGAGACCAATGTTTACAGTTTTGTTAGAAGTGTGTTATAAAATTACAAACTGAGTGTAAAGCAGAGAACGTGCATTCAGTTTGGCACACTTGGTAAATCCATTGGCTGTGTTAATGGGTAATTGTTTCAGAGAGAGTGCTTCAAGAATTCCTGTTAGTGTTTAAGCATTCAGAAAAAAAAACTCCTTAAAAGTAGTGTTCCTGTCAGATGTGCTGTTTTTTTATTTGTAAGCAGCGAGAGTTTGGATTAGGGCTATGTGGTAACCGTATTACCACCACAGGGTGTGACTAGGGTGGGCAATCTATGTTTTCTACTTCTTTGTTGGCCTGGTATGGTTCCCAATCAGAGGCACATGTCTATCGTTGTCTCTGATTGGAGATCATATATAGGCAGCCTTTTCCCACCTGTTGTTTGTGGGATCTTGTTCTTGTGTAGCTGCCTGTGAGCAGCCCAGAACGTCACGTTTTGTTTTCTCCTGTAATTTTTGGTGAGTTGCATATTTATTAAACATGTGGAACTCTAAGTACGCTGCGCCTTGGTCCATTCATTCAGACGATTGTGACAGAAGATCCCACCACCCACGGACCAAGCGGCATGCCCAGGAGGAGCAGGGATCCTGGGGATGGGAGGAAAGCCAGGAGTGGAGGACATCCTGGACGTGGGACGAAATCATGGCAGGAGACAGAAGCCTGCCATGGAAGCAGGCGGAGGCAGCGAAGGAGCAACAACGACGACACCGGGGTTCGCGGCCACGACGGAAGCCCGAGAGGCATCCTCAAAAAATGGGGTGGGGCACACGGGTTGGTCGGCGGAGCTGAGGTGTGGCCCAGAGCCAGTCCACACGGGGTGGTCGGCGGAGCAGAGGGTTGAACCAGAGCCAGTCTGGGAGAGGAAGGTGAACTTGGAGGGGAGTGAAGGGAGTGAATCAGAGACCGTTAAGGACTTGATGGGGAAATTAGAGGAGAGAGTTATGAGAGCTGTTGTGTTGGTGCATGAGGTACAACATTCGCCCTAAGGAGCGTGTCCTCGGTTTAATGCACCGGAGTCAGCTCTCCGTACTCGTCCTGAGGAGTGTGCTAGCCGTCTGGTGAAGACTTTGCCGGCCCCACGCACCAGGTCTCCAGTACGCCTCCCCTGCACTGCACGTCCTGTGCCAGCTCTTTGCACTCGCTTTGAGGAGCGTGTTACTATTCCGATACAATGTGTGCCGGTTCTACACTCCAGACCTCCAGTGCGCCTCCACAGCCCGGTACGTCCTGTGCCAGCTCCATGCACCAGGCCTCCTGTGCCTCTCCCCAGCCCGGTACGTCCTGTGCCAGCTCCACACTTCAGGCCTCCTGTGCATCTCCCCAGCCCAGTACGTCCTGTGCCAGCTCCACGCACCAGGTCTCCTGCGACGGTCTGCAGTCCAGAGCCTCCAGCGACGGTCGGCAGTCCGGAGTCTCCAGCGACGATCCACGGTCCTGTTCCTCCGGCGACAACCTACGGTCCGGAGTCCCCGGCGAGGATCCACAGTCCGGTTCCTTTGGCGACAATCCACGGCCCAGTTCCTCCAGTGACGATCCACGGTCATACTGTACTGAGTACGCTGCACCTACCAAACGCCTACCAAACTTGCTAACTGCCTGGTACTCAGCACTCTATTGTCCCTCTAACCACTCTGACATCAATGTAAATGTGTTTGAACACTTCATGAGAGCCAATGAGCTCATGTTGCACAACATTTCCATAGGCTATGCAATTGCGAGAGAAAACAGAGTGATGGCCGCTTATAAAAAGCGGAGGATCAGCTTTCTATTGGCTTGGCCTACTTTATTTATTTCTCAACCCTCCTAATATTAAGCACATTGCTTACATTTAGAACAGGAGTATAGCCTACCTGGCTGGCATGAAAATAAACCAAGGGGAAAAGCGTCCTCCATTCGCTATTTAATTGCATAGATGACATGTGTTTTTTCCTGCTACCCCTGTTTCGATACAGGTGCGTGATAATGGTCCATTCTAAATAAAAACAATTGTAAAGACAATATTAAGTCAAAAATTGTCTGATTGGTGACAATATTAGCCTATTACTTGTGAAGGGATGCCCAGCATAATAAACAACCAATTTTTTACGACTTATTCCAATCATAGTCACACACCTCACATAGCCTAGCCCATAGGCCTATATGTTTTAATAAGGTTTGTATCACAACTAAAGTGGCCAAATAACTTCTTAAAATTAAGCACATTAATCCACTTTACAAGGGGCTTTACAATTTGGTGTGCCTGAGTGTGCTTGCATGTGTGCAAATGTGTATGTGTGATTGTATTACCCTATGTGATTGTTTTCAGTGTCTGAGATGCAGATTGAGTATGTATTTTGGGGTCCTTGTTATGAAGACTAATTGTTCATCTTTATTCTCAATTAATGGAGTCATCACTGTCACTCTATAAGTGTCTGTCGTATGACCCCAATGCTGTTGTTCCCATGACAACTATCTTGACCTTTAAGATCACATTGACTGTATGGGTGATTCCAGCGTCATGAACATTACAATTGCACAGAAAAGCACAACTTTAATGTCTCACAGAATGGACTAACATTGATGTGTCTCTATAGTACCCCTTCGAGGGAGTGTATACCCCAAAAAGAGAACATGTAAATATTGACATGTTGGAGACATAATGCAAATAAGAAGCATTATGGATGTTACATGAAATGGACAAGCTTTTTTGGGAGACTGAACATTAGCAAAAGTCTGGGTTTGTAAGTCTTGTGTCAAAATATAGATTTACATTTTGTAGGAAAGACTTGACTGAACACAACTGTAATTTAGAAAATGTTATAATTTCCTTTTTTACTTTAGAGAGGAAAAACAACTGTCATGGATGTTATGGGTCATAACGAGGGATGGAACCTAAGGATTTTTAGGGCCCTATAAAATCTGTGTTGCGGACAACTCAGATAGAATCACGGAATCCAGACATTCAAATGGAATTGAACAATATAGATTATCATAAGACGTACAAAATCCATCAGTGATTTGTAACTTTCTGAAGAGGCAACGGCAGAGGAATACCACTTTGTGTAGCCGTTAATAATGAGACTAATGTGATGACATCCATCTTCTGGTAGATGGAAAGGCTTTCCTAAAACCTTCTCAATTAAATGCTGACTACAACGAAGCCTATGCCTACCTTGCAGAATGATATCAAGGTTATATCAGGCAAAACATTTTCAGATTTTATAGGGCCCTAGATTTTGGGCACTGGCCAGCTGAGCTAGTAGACTGCATCTTTGCTAGAACACATCAATTCCATGATATCAACAATTGTAAATTCTTAAATACATGACATAATAAGCACACAAGATATGGGAAAGCATCTGAAGCTAAGATATGATTCATCAATATCCATCACATCCATAACCGTTATGGATGTTACAGATATAACGCTGAAAAAGGATACTGACAATGAAATGAGAGAAACCAATTATATACCATATAAAACCTTGATCAAAGAGAGAGAAAGTTTAAACTTTTCCTAAAAACCTTTATGGATGCTACATTGCCTGTCCCAGTCACCCCCTATATTTTCAAGACTGTAGAACAAACACACAACTCAACACTTCAATTTGGCCTATATTGTTTTTTTAAGACTAACACTAAGGGACAGCTGTGAGTGGAGAAACAAGCTCTGTGAGCAGGTGTTCGTGCGTGTGTGAGAGACTGTGTATTTGTTTGTGCATGTGTGTGAAGGTTGATCAGGTACAGGTAGAAACGCCATACTTCACATGACGTGGTTGATGCTATTAAGCGTCAGCATCTGGCTGAGATAAAACAACATCTTCTAATGATATTGTGTGTGTGTGTGTGTGTGATTGCATGACCCTGTGTGTAGGTGTTCTGTCTGAGATGCAGATTGTGCATGTATGTTGGGGTCATTGTCATGAAGACTCCAATTGTTCATGTTTATTCCCCTCAAAATTGAGTTATCAGTGTCATACTGTCTGCCGAATGACTCAGAACCCAAAGCTGTTGTTCCCAAAACAACTATCTCGCCTTTTCTTTACATCTGAAAGGTATTGCCGGTAACAAAGCTTGCACTTTTATTTCCACCCAATATTCAGGAACATAGTAATTCTTTATGGATCCATCCATGGTTAAGAAAACAGTGCATGAATACTGTTGGGCTATGTGACATGCCTTGCAAATGAGGCATGTCACTTCGCCCATCACTTCGATTAGCCCACCACTATGAATGCACTAATGCATGTACGCAATTTAACACTCTACGCCTGCTCCCTAACAAAGTGGAGTGAGGTTAGGAAAAAAAATATTATTTATAATTTTTTCGCGGCCTCCCAGGTAGCGCAGTGGTTAAGGGCGCCATACTGCAGCGCTAGCTGTGCCACCAGAGACTCTGGGTTTGCGCCCAGTCTCTGTCGCAACCGGCTGCGACCAGGAGGTCCGTGGGGCGACGCACAATTGGCACAGAGTCGTCCGGGTTAGGGAGGGCTTGGCCGGCAGGGATATCCTTGACTCATCGCGCACCAGCGACTCCTGTGGCGGGCCTGGTGCAGTGCACACTAACCAAGGTTGCCAGGTGCATGGTGTTTCCTCTGACACATTGGTGCGGCTGGCTTCCGGGTTGGATGCGCGCTGTGTTAAGAAGCAGTGCAGCTTGGTTGGGTTGTGTATCGGAGGACGCATGACTTTCAACCTTCGTCTCTCCCGAGCCCGTACGGGAGTTGTAGCGATGAGACAAGATAGTAGCTACTAAACAATTGGATACCACGAAATTGGGCCGAAAAAGAGGTCAAATAAAAATAATTTTAAAAAAATTGACTTTTTTTTTTTCATCCAGGTCATATTAATTCAGATGAATATCTTTACATGATCAGAAATGGCAGATTCTACGGTTTCTAAAGCACATAAAGGCACCAACAAGCTCTCAAAAAGAAGAGGACATGGGTATTGGCTTCGACTATGTTTCAAAATATCCCCTCTTTGTTATATATGACTCACCACCTTGATTTGGTCTTATGTAGCAACATTAGAATTTCTGTTTTTTACATTGGATAAAAGTAGAGTCAGAGCTACAAAATGGTATATCATACACTGCATTCGAGGAAACAATTGTAAAGTAATTATGCTTTGAAAGTTGATCAACTTATAAACTCACTTTTGATAAAACCGTCTTTCAATGTTTTGGTACTATTATTGAAGAGCCCTTCCTTGTCTACACCCATTCAGCATTGTTCACACCCTCTTAAGCCTTAGCCCCACCCATCTCTTTAAAGGTTGATTTGTGTGTTCTGTACTAACTTGCCAGATACTTCCAGAACTCTTAAGAGAGAGAGAACAGCTCACTGAACATTACTTGCCCTAGCAGAGCTGGTTAGGCTGTTATGTTATCCAGAGTGTTGGTGACAGCAACTGTGCTGTCAGATTGTCCGTTTGTAAATTCAGAATGTTTCACGTTCAGAGCGCACACTGGACGCTCTGGCCAATATGTAGGGTTGTTCTGAAATCTCTGGCTTCACAACGACAGTCAAGCACCCAACCTAGCTGGCTAACATTGGTGAGCTATTCCAGACACATAATGAGAGAACACCCCACTCTGACCATTTTACTTCTCCTATCAAAGCTGTTCAGGAAGTTTTAATGTTATCCAGAGCATTAGTGACTAACAGTGTTGCTGGCAAAACTGTAATTATGCTTTGTTGCCGACTTTCACTGACACCGGACATATTCAACCAGTGTTGAGCATTCAAACATTAATCAGTTATTGTGTGCTATGGCACACTAAGATGAGAGTCTTGAGGTTAAAACCTCTTAAGGCTAGTGGGCAAACCCCTGTGTTCCTATGCATCCCTATTGCCCATTGAAAAGAATATCAACCAGATTCCTTTTTCTATGGCTTCCCTAATGTGTCTACAGCCACTAGACATAGTTTCAGGCTTTCATTTTGAAAAATGAGCGTGAACGACAACATTGCGTCAGTGGTCAGGTGGTGGCTCAGAGTGATTTGTGCGTAATACACAAAGGCGGCCATTGTTCCTCTCGCTCCTACTGA
The DNA here is from genome assembly GCF_013265735.2 of Oncorhynchus mykiss. NCBI lineage: Eukaryota > Metazoa > Chordata > Actinopteri > Salmoniformes > Salmonidae > Oncorhynchus > Oncorhynchus mykiss. The sequence goes on along the minus strand of NC_048566.1, from coordinate 45,090,995 downwards.
AAAGCCAATTGTCCCGGTTGATATACACTGCTCCAAAAAATAAAGGGAACACTAAAATAACACATCCTAGATCTGAATGAATGAAATATTCTTATTAATTACTTTTTTATTTACATAGTTGAATGTGCTGACAATAAAATCACACAAAAATTATCAATGGAAATGTATCAACCCATGGAGGTCTGGATTTTGAGTCACACTCAAAATTAAAGTGGAAAACCACACTACAGGCTGAGCCAACTTTGATGTGATGTCCTTAAAACCTGTTATGGCGACCCCCAGCCAAAGATAGTCACAAAAGCAGAATTAGAGATAAAATGAATCACTAACCTTTTGATAATCTTCATAAGATGACACTCATATGACATGTTACACAATACATTTCTGTTTTGTTCGATAATATGTATATTTATATCCACAAATCTCAGTTTACATTGACGCCATGTTCAGAAATGCCTCCAAAATATCCGGAGGAATTCTAGAAAGCTACGCCAGATAACAGAAATACTCATCATAAACTTTGACTAAAGATACATGTTCTACATATAATTAAAGATACCCTGGTTCTTAATGCAACCGCTGTGTCAGATTTTGTAAAAACGTTATGAAAAAAGCCTACCATGCAATAATCTGAGACGGCGCTCAGACGTAAATATATTTCTCCGCCATGTTGGAGTCAACAGAAATACGAAAGATTGCCTGCCCTATGAGTTCTGTTATACTCACAGACATAATTCAAACAGTTTTATGCATATATTAGCAATCTAGGACAGAGTAGGACAGAGTAGGATGCAGTTCACTATGGGCATGCAATTCATCCAAAGTGAAAATACTGCCCCCTATCCCCAACAAGTTAAAATAAGTCAAAATGAGGCAGTAATAATAAGATGCATATATTAGCAATCTAGGACAGAGTAGGAGGCAGTTCACTATGGGCATGCAATTCATCCAAAGTGAAAATACTGCCCCCTATCCCAACAAGTTAAAACAAGTCAAATAAGGCTCAGTAGTGTGTGTGGCCTCCAAGTGCCTGTATGACCTCCCTACAACGCCTGGGCATGCTCCTGATGAGGTGGCGGATGGTCTCCTGAGGGATCTCCTCCCAGACCTGGACTAAAGCATCCGCGTAAGTGCGTAAGGTAGTCATTTATCGTTGTCTTCAAATCAGCTCACTTCGGTCAATTCTCCAAGCAAAAAAAACAATGATGTTTGTTGATAGATTTGTTAAGAAGGCAGAGCATTGCTTCATTATAGACAGACTTCTTCGCCATCTTAGCTACTACTGCATCAATATGTTTTGACCATGACAGTTTACAATATAGTGTTACTCTAAGCAGTTTAGTCACCTCAACTTGCTTAATTTCCACATTATTTATTACAATAGTTAGTCTAGGTTTAGGGTTTAGTGAGTGTTTTGTTACAAATACAATGCTTTTAGTTTTAGAAATATTTAGGGCTAACTTATTCCTTGCCACCCACTCTGAAACTAACTGCAGCTCTTTGTTGAGTATTGCAGTCATTTCAGTCACTGTAGTAGCTGACGTGTATAGTGTTGAGTCATCCGCATACATAGACACTCTGGCTTTATTCAAAGTCAGTAGCATGTCGTTAGTAAAAATTTTAAAAAGCAAGGGGTCTAAACAGCTACCCTGGGGAATCCCTGATTCAAACTGGATTATATTTGAGAGGCCTCTGTGTTCTGTTAGACAAGCAACTCTTTATCCATATCATAGCATTGGGTGTAAAGCCATAACACATACATTTTTCCAGCAGCAGACTATGATCGATAATGTCGAAAGCTGCATGGAAGACTAACAAGACAGCCCCCACAATCATTTTATCATCAATTTCTCTCAGCCAATCAGTCATTTGTGTAAGTGCTGTGCTTGTTGAGTGTCCTACCCTATAAGCATGCTGAAATTATGTTGTCTATTTGTTTACTGTGAAATAGCATTGTATCTGTCAAACACCATTTTTTACAGAAGTTAAATAAGGGTTGGTTACAGGCTGATTGGTCGGCTATTTGAGCCAGTAAAGGGGGCTTTACTGTTATTGGGTAGCGGAATGACTTTAGCTTCCCCCCAGGCCTGAGGGCACACACTCTCTAGTAGGTTTAAATTGAAGATGTGGCAAATAGGAGTGGCAATATCGTCTGCTATAATCTTCAGTCATTTTCCATCCAGATTGTCAGACCCTGGTGGCTTGTCATTGTTGATAGACAACAATAATTTGTTCACCTCTTCCACACTGACTTTACGGAATTATTATTGTACAATTCTTGTCTTTCATAAATTGGTCCGATATACTTGGATGTGTAGTGTCAGCGTTTGTTACTGGCATGTCATCCCTAAGTTTGCTTATCTTGCCAATGGAAAAAGTTATTCATGTAGTTTGCAATATCAGTGGGCTTTATGATGAATGAACCATCTGATTCAAATGACACACACACACACACACACACACACACACACACACACACACACACACACACACACACACACACACACACACACACACACACACACACACACACACAGCTATAGTCTAATTGGTGCTTTAACCTGTCTAGGACTGGAACCCGTTCGGGAACCCCATTCCGCTAGCGGAATCCCTCGCAAACAGCCAATGAAATTGCAGGGCGCCAAATACAAAATCAACAGAAATCTCATAAAACAAGATTTCTCAAACATACAAGTATTAGGCATCATTTTAAAGATAAAATTCTCATTAATCCAGCCACAGTGTCTGATTTCAAAAATGCTTCACAGCGAAAGCTCCACAAACGATTGTTAGGTCACCACCAACTCACAGAAAACTCAGACATTTTTCCAGCCAAAGAGAGTAACACAAAAAGCACAAATGGAGATAAAATGAATCACTAACCTTTGATGATCTTCATCAGATGACACTCATAGGACTTTATTTTACACAATACATGTATGTGTTGTTCGGTAAAGTTCATATTTATATCCCAAAATCTTATTTTACATTGGCGTGTTATGTTCAGTAGTTCCAAAACATGCAGTGATATTGCAGAGAGCCACATGAATTAACAGAAATACTCATTATAAATGTTGATAAATTCAAGTGTTATGCATGGAACTTTAGATACACTTCTCCTTAATGCAACCGCTGTGTCAGATTTCAAAACAACTTTACGGAAAAAGCATAATCTGAGTACGGCGCTCAGAACCCAAAGCGGCCAAAAGAAATATCCACCATGTTGCGCAGTCAACATTAGTCATAAATAGCATTATAAATATTCATTTACCTTTGATGATCTTCATCAGAATGCACTCCCAGGAATCGCAGTTCCACAATAAATGTTAGGTTTGTTTGATAATGTCCATCATTTATGTCCATTTATGTCCAAATAGCTTCTTTTGTTTGGGCGTTTGGTAAACAAATCCAAAAGCGCGTTCAGGTCCAGTCGGACAAAAAGTTCAAAAAGTTATATTACAGGTTGAAGAAACTTGTCAAACTAAGTATAGAATCAATCTTTAGGATGTTTTTATCATAAATGTTCAATAGTGTTCCAACCGGAGAATTCCATTGTCTGTAGAAAAGCAATGGAATGAGAAATACCTCTCATGTGAAATGCGCCTGACTGAGAACGAGGCTGCTGGCAGACCCCTTAGTCAAACAGCTCCCATCCAGCCCCCCTTCACAGGAGAAGCCTGAAACAACGTTCTAAAGGCGGTTGTCATCTAGTGGAAGCCTTGGCAAGTGCAAAATAACCCATTATCCCACTTTGAATTCGATAGGAGCTGAGTTCAAAAAATACAAACCTTAGATTTCCCACTTCCTGTTTGGATTTTTTCTCAGGTTTTTGCCTGCCATATGAGTTCTGTTATACTCACAGACATCATTGAAACAATATTAGAAACTTCAGAGTGTTTTCTATCCAATACTAATAATAATATGTATATATTAGCATCTTGGACTGAGCATCTATGAACACTCCATGGGCACCGCAGGCAGACAGAAAGCTGTCTACTCTATGTGAAGGATATGTGTCACACTGCATAAGTGTGGTGACTGATTTTCTGGTCCACACCCTTACCTTTTTTCTAGACATCTGTGACCAACAGATGCATATCTGTATTCCCAGTCATGTGAAATCCATCGATTTGGGCCTAATTAATTTGACTGATTTCCTTACATGAACTGTAACTCATCTTTGAAATTGTTCCAAGTTTATATTTTTGTTCAGTGTAGTATAGGACAGGGGTACTAAAGTACTATTTCAGAAGGTCCGATCACACAAATGTCCTAGGTGGCAAAGGTCCATGGATGGGTATTGTCATTTATCAGCGTGGTAACAAACCCCCACCTCACAATCCATGCAACTCCACACTGTTCAAACCCCTTTTGTTGCAGTTTTAAAGCTCATTTACCTGCAATTCTACAGATTTTGTGATGGAGCTGAGAGAAAATGTTTCAGCTTTAAAGCTCATTTCCTTAAATTCTAGACATTACTATGTCTTATGTGTGTTCATTTGATACTAGGGGTCAAGAACCCAATTATTTGAATATTCATTGATTGGACCCTGGGGCCATTTTAAAAGGTTTAAAAGCCTCATTCCTTCTTATTTCTATAAAAACCCTGAAGGCCAAAATCCAAAATGCTTTGGTTCTAATTTTTGCAAAAGAGAAGCTTTTTATATTTAATTCCATTGTCTTCCTCGTGTTGCTGAATCACCTTTCCCCTCAGTTTGTTCCTCAATTCATGCACCTATCAAAATAACAAGTAACACAATTGAGTATGGCTGGTATAGGTTATACATTCTGTCAAAATGGGATGGACCTTTGACTTGGCACCCTCATTTTCCCCCTTCCTGAAGTTCCTGAACTAATTTTTAACCCTTCGTTGCCCCTCACTGGAGAGGCCTGAAAATGTATGTCCCTCTAGAATGGTCAGATGTTCAGGTTTCAGGATAAATCAATTCTCCAAGGAGAATATTCCGTTAACGCCCCACCAAATATCCACAACATGGTTACCATGTTCTCAGAATGTAAGAAATTAATGTTCTAGACACATTTTATGAGAAGGTTTCAAGAACATTCCTGTGTCCAATTTTGGTAACACTTTACAATAAGGTTCCATTTGTAAAGGGTTGATAAAGAGTTTGTAATTATCAAATCAAATGTTATTTGTCACATGAGCCGAATACAACAAAAATAGAGTAAAAAATATATTTACTAAATAAAGAAAATCAAAAGTAACAAGAAAATTATATAATAATGGGGCTATATATAGGGGGTACCGGTACAAATTACCTCAACTAACAGTACCCCCTATATATAGGGGGTACAGGTTAGTCGAGGTAATTTGTACATGTAGGTAGGGGTAAAGTGACTATGCATAGACAATAAACAGTGAGTAGCGGCATGTAAATAGTCCGGGTGGCCATTTGATTAATTGTTCAGCAGTCTTATGGCTTGGGGTAGAAGCTGTTAAGGAGCCTTTTGGACCTAGACTTGGCACTTCGGTACCGCTTGCCGTGCTGTAGCAGAGAGAACAGTCTATGACTTGGATGACTGGAATCTTTGACCATTTTTGGGCCTTCCTCTGACACCGCTTAGTATATTGGTCCTGGATGGCAAGAAGCTTGGCCCCAGTTATGTACTGGGCCATACACACTCTGTAGCGTCTTGAGGTCAGAGGCCGAGCATTTGCCACACCAGGGGGCGATGCAACCGATCTGGATCCTCTCGATGGTGCAGCTGTATAACGTTTTGAGGATCTGGGGACCCATGCCAAATCTTATCAGTCTCCTCAGGGGGAAAAGGTGTTGTCGTGCCCTCTTCACAACTGTCTTGGTGTGTTTGGACCATGATAGTTAGTTTGTGATGTGGACACCAAGGAACTTGAAACTCTCGACCCGTTCCAATACAGCCCTGTCGATGTTAATGTGGGCCTCGTAGGCCCTCCTTTTCTTAGTCCACGATCAGCTCCTTTGTCTTGGGGTAGAGGTTTTTGTCCTGGCACCACACTGCCTGTTCTCAGCCTATAAGAAGGTCAGTCTCATAGTTGTCAGTGATCAGGCCTACCACTGTTGTGTTGTCAGCAAACTTAATGATGGTGTTGGAGTCATATTTGGCCACGCAGTTGTGGGTGAACAGGGAGTACAGGAGGAGACTAAGCATGCACGGCTGAGGGGCCCCAGTGTTGAGAATCAGATATGTTGTTGTCTACCCTTACCACCTGGGGGCAGCCCGTCAGGAAGTCCAGGATCCAGTTGCAGAGGGAGTTGTTTAGTCCCAGGGTCCTTAGAGTAGTGATGAGCTTTGAGGGCACTATGGTGTTGAACACTGAGCTGTAGTCAATGAATAGTATTCTCACATAGGTGTTCCTTTTGTCCAGGTGTGAAAGGGCAGTGTGGAGTGCAATAGAGATTGTATCATCTGTGGATCTGTTGGGGCGGTATGCAAATTGGAGTGGATCTAGGGTTTCTGGGATAATAGTGTCTTTAATCCCAGTGTCCTTAGCTTAGTGAAAAGCTTTGTGGGCACTATGGTGTTGAATGTTGAGCTGTAGTCAATGAACAGAATTCTCACGTACTGTAGGTGTTCCTTTTGTGCAGGTTGGAAAGGGCAGTGTGGAGTGTGAATTATGTTATTAAGGGTTATCTAATCATTTGTTAACCAATGATGTAAAATCACTTTCAGGTATTACTTAAGTTGTTTTTTGGGGGGGTATCTGCACTTTACTTTAGTATTCATATTTTTGACTACTTTTACTTCAGAAAATATTGTACTTTTTACTCCATACATTTTCCCTGACAACCCAAAGTACTCCTTACATTTTGAATGCTTAGCAGAACAGGAAAATTGTGAAATTCACGTACTTATCAAGAGAAGACGTGGTCATCCCTGCTGCCTCTGTTCTGGCAGACTCATTGAACAGAAATGCATATTTTGAGTGTTGGAGTGTGCCCCTGCCTATCCAAATATTTTAAAAACAAGAACAGAGTGCCATCCACTTTGAAATTATTTTACATTTGACACTTAAATATATTTTAGCAATTAAATTAACTTTGATACTTAAGGAAATACCCATCCCAGAACCGGGAGAATTGTCATCAACAACACTAATTAGCATAGCGCAACGGTCAAAAAATATAACTAGAAAATATTCATGAAATCACAAGTGAAATGTAGTGAAACACAGTTTAGCCTTTTGTTAATCACCCTGTCATCTCAGATTTTGAAATTATGCTTTACAGCCAAAGCAACACAAGCATTTGTGTAAGTTTATTGATAGCCTAGCATAGCATTTTGTCCAGCTAGAAGCAGGAAGCTTGGTCACGAAAATCAGAAAAGCAATCAAATTAACCGTTTACCTTTTGATATTCAAATGTTTTCACTGACGAGACTCCCAATTAGACAGAAAATGTTCCTTTTGTTCCATAAAGATTATTTTCATACCCAAAATACCTCCGTTTGTTTGTCACGTTATGTTGAGAAATCCACCGGAAATAGCGGTCACGATAACGTGGTTATTTTTCCAAAAATAAAAATAGCCCCCTAGTTTCAAGAGGTTTAAAAACAAATACTTTCAGACTTTTACTTCAGTAACTTTCTATAAAGGTATCTATACTAAATAATGATACTTGGTTACTTTTTCCACCACTGTTGCTCGTTACAACAAATCTAGTAGGTCGCGGGCAATTTGCACAAATTAAATTTTCTCGCCCATCAAATGTCTCTTTGTGTGCACTATTTTATTTTTCCCACACGTGTTTTCCTTGTTTGGGTGTTTCGTCACTTCCTTGTTTGGCCCTAGATGGCTACTAGCCAGGAGGAATATTGACACTTTCCCCTTTCTTTTTTTTCAAGCTAACGTCTTTTTAGGGAGCATGAGCACACTTGTTCCGGTGACAGGTGTGCTCACAGGAACTTTTACAAGCCGACAGTCGAACTGAAGCGTACTGACGCCTTTAGACTAACAGTGATCATGTATTTTAAAACCATACAACTTTAAAACAAGCTAACACAAAACATTTTCTTCAGAAAAAGTACTTTTCAGTCATCATTGTTTGCCTAAAGACTTTATTTCTTAGCTGGAACTAGAGCTAGCTATCAGTAGGTCTACATACAAATCTATTCTTCTTGTCACATGTGCTCCCTCTCCGGCCTCTAGGTCACCAGGCTGCTCATTATGGCTCACACCTGTCACCAATTTGTTACGCGCACCTGCCCGTCATTAGACTCACCTGGACTCCATCACTTCCCTGATTACCTTCCCTATTACTGTATATGTCATGCCCTTTGGTTCCTTCCCCAGGCGTTATTGTTTCAGTTTCATGTCTGTGTGCTGTTAGTGTTTCTTGTTTTGTATTATGTTCAGTTAATTTTATTAAAACACTCACTCCCTGTACTTATTCCCTAATCTCAGCGCACATCGTTGCATTCATAGTTCTTCAACTTCCACAAAATAATTTTTTAGAGCTGTCATCACTAAATGCACCATCATATTTCTCTCCACAAATAATAACCTACAATTTTCTAATCATTCAACTAAAATCAAACTCTATTCATCTGTGGTGTGTTTGCTAGCTTGTTATTAAGTATCTTTGGTTTTGAAATACGTTAAAGTAGTAATGGTGGCGACTGTTTATAGTTGAAAAAGTTAGGAAAGCCTGAAAACATTAAAGTTGACATAGTGTATCTAGCTTGAAAGGTTCGAGAGTTATTGTAAGTTGTATTATGTTAATTAATGGTAATTTATACAGTTATAGTCGATAAATGTTGTTTTAAGAGTTTGAAGTTAATATAGCCTGAACTTGTGAAAGTTGGTTTGGTGTCTGTAGCTTGAATGGTTCAAGAGTTACGGTTTGTGGATTATTTTATGGAAATGTAAACATGTTTATATAGAGTGCCTTCGGAAAGTATTCAGACTCCTTGACTTTTTCCACATTTTGTTACATTACAGCCTTATTCTTATATGGATTAAATTTTAAAATCTTCAATCTACACACAATAACCTATTATGACAAAACGAAACAGGTTATTAATCATTTTTGCAAATGTATTAAAAATAAAAAAAAAACAGATACCTAATTCCATACATTTTCAGACCCTTTGCTATGAGACTCAAAATTGATCTCAGGTGCATCCTGTTACCATTGATCAACAACTTGATTGGAGTCCACCTCCAACCAGAACCACATTTATGAAACTACTTATTCCAGTTACTAATAAGCACGCACTCATTAAGACAAATACTGTAAACTGTTACATCCCCTTGGATTGATGAGGAATTGAAAAATTGTATGGTTGAGAGGGATGAGGCAAAAGGTATGGCAATTAAGTTTGTCAGCCCAACTTATTGGCAAACGTACTGCAAATTAAGAAATCATATGACTAAACTAAGTAAAAAAGAAATAGAAACTACACTATGAAACAAAGATAAATTATATAGAGGAAAAATTGTAAAAACTTTGGGGCACCTTAAATGAAGTTTTGGGAAAAAATGCCAACTCTGCTCCTTCATTTATTGAATCAGATGGCTCATTCATCACAAAGCCCACTGATATTGCCCACTACTATAACAAACACACCCCCATAAAGACATTTTGAAATTAAAAACAGGTTCAGCCCCTGGTTCAACCGTGATCTTGCAGAGTTACTCCACCTCAAGAATTCCATTTTGCAAAAAGCTTGGCCCTTCTTACATCAGCTGATGTCACATCAACCCAGACTCTAAAACCCCAAACAGCAAGCAATGCAGGTGTAGAAGCACGGTGGTTAGGAAAAATTCCCTAGAAAGGCCGGAACCTAGGAAGAAACCTCAGGCTGACTGGCTCTCGTTCAGGCAAATGAGAAATAAGTGCACTGAGGCTATCCGGAAGGCCAAAGTTAGTTAAAGAAGCAGTTCTCTCTCTGGGTCTAACCTCAAGAAGTTCTGGGAAACGATTAAAGACTTGGAGAATAAACCCTCCTCGTCACAGCTGCCCATATCCCTTAATGTTGATGACGTGGTTGTTACTGTCAAGGAGCACATGGCTGAGCTCTTTAAGCACCACTTCATTAAGTCAGGATACCTATTTGACTCAGCCATGCCTCCTTGCCCAGCCAACATTTCCTCATCTCCCGCCCCTTCTAATTCGACTAGCCTCGAAGCTCTTCCTCTTTTTCCTCTGCCTCGCTATAAAGTTTGTCCCTGCAGGCGTTCACTGAGTCCGAGGTGCTAAAGGAGCTCCTTAAACTTGGCCCCCAAAAAACATCTGGGTCAGATGGTTTAGACACTCTCTACCCCAAGGTTCGATCCTAGACCCCACGCTCTTCTCAATTTACATCAACAACATAGCTCAGGCAGTAGGAAGCTCTCTCACCCATTTATATGCAGATGATACAGAATTATACTCAGCTGGTCCCTCCCAGAATTTTGTGTTAAACGCTCTACAATAAAGATTTCTTAGTGTCCAACAAGCTTTCTCTACCCTTAACAGAATGTGACTGGCAGAACGGATGTTGTATGTGGAGGATGAGAACTGCTGTAGATATCTCAGATAGGGGGGTGAGGCCCAAGAGGGTTTTATAAATAAGCATCAACCAGTGGGTCTTGTGACGGGTATACAGAGATGACCAGTTTATAGAGGAGTATGGAGTGCAGTGATGTGTCCAATAAGGAGCATTGGTGGCAGAATGGTAAATAACATCTTGCCGCTCAAGAGCACCCTTACCTGTCGATCTATAAATTATGTCTCCGTAATCTAATATGGGTAAGATGGTCATCTGAATCAGGGTTAGTTTGGCAGCTGGGGTGAAAGAGGAGCGATTACAATAGAGGAAGCCAAGTCTAGATTTAACTTGTTGGTGACAGGGGGCAGTATTTTCACGTCCGGATGAAATGCATGCCCAAATTCAACTACCATCTACTCATCCCCAGAAGATAAGATATGCATATTGTTAGTATATTTGGATAGAAAACATTCAAGTTTCTAAAACTGTTTGAATCATGTGTGTGAGTATAACATAACTTATTTAGCAGGCGAAACCTTGAGGACAAACCATTCAGATTTTTTTTTGAGGTCACTCTCTTATCAATTATTTTCATTGGGAATCCAGATTTGTAAAGGACCTTCTTGCAGTTCCTACTGCTTCCACTGGATATCACCGGTCTTTAGAAATTGGTTGAGGTTTTTCCTTTGTGTAATGAAGAAGTAGCCCTGTTCAGAACGAGGGTCACTTGTAGTGTACTGTTAGATAGAGGCGCGTGACCAGAAAGCTAGCTACAGTTTGTTTTCCTCCTGTAATGATAACAGATCATCCCGTCTTCAATTTGATTGATTATTTACCTTAAAAAAATACCTAAAGTTTTATTACAAAAGTAGTTTGAAATGTTTTGGCAAAGTTTACAGGTAACTTTTGAGATATTTTGTAGTCACATTGCGCGAGTTGGAACCAGTGTTTTTCTGGATCAAACGCGCAAAATAAATTGACATTTTGGATATATATCGAAGTAATTAATCGAACAAAAGGACCATTTTGTGATGTTTATGGGACATATTGGAGTGCAAACAAAAGAAACGCGTCAAAGGTAAGTCATGAGTTATATTTTTATTTCTGCGTTTTGTGTCGCGCCTACAGGGTTGAAATATGCTTTTCTCTCTTTGTTTACGGAGGTGCTATCCTCAGATAATAGCATCGTTTGCTTTCGCCGAAAAGCCTTTTTGAAATCTGACAAGTTGGCTGGATTCACAACATGTGTAGCTTTAATTTGCTATCTTGCATGTCATGTGTGATTTAATGAAAGTTTGATTTTATAGTAATTTATTTGAATTTGGCGCTCTGCATTTTCCCTGGCTTTTGGCCAGGTGGGACGCTCCCACACAAAGGTTAAAGGTCCCCAAAGCACTTAAATCCCTGGATCACTCCTCTTTTCAGTTCGCTGCAGCTACCAGCTGAAACAAACACTCAAACTGGACAGTTTTATCTCAATCTCTTCATTCATGGATTTCAACTCTATTTTGCTCTGGTTGTGTTAAACAACCAGCAAGCAACTGAATTTCAAATTTTCATTGATATTTAAATAACTGATTTTGCTGACTTAAATATAGTAAGAATGTGACTAATTGCTGTCAGGTTTGGTCAAATATGGATAGAGTTTTCTTGATATATGGCCTTGGTGTTTTATGTTAGGTCATCACCATCTGTAGTTAGTTTTGGTCACAATATTTTGTTTCTGGTTAGAGTGATGTAGCTATATTAATTTGTAACAACCAAAAGAAAGCAGCACATTTTTACATTCAAAGTTAGTTACTAATGTCATTTACCTGTAATAAAGTGGGATTTTTGTAAATAAATGCAGTTTAGCTAGTGTAACCAACTTCATATACCCACCCAGAAGAAAGGCACATGAATACCCACACTTCAGGTTGACTTGGTTTTCATCTGCAGTAAAAGACAGGACGGTCACAGCCACACGTTCACTGGTTAGTTAAGACACAGGATATATTTTAGATAGGAGTAACAGTAATGATACATGTCCTCAATGTGAAGTGACATCAATCCATGAATACAGAGCACAGGTACAACCCTTTCTATATACAACTTTCAAAGTAGTAAGAAAAACATTCAATAAAGAAGTCTTGAATGACTATTGCCTCGTTACACTTCTGTCAGGATGCTCTCAATGGTGCAGCTGTAAAACCTTTTCAGGATCTGAGGACCCATGCCAAATCTTTTCAGTCTCATGAGGGGGAATAGGTTTTGTCGTGCTTTCTTCACGACTGTCTTGGTGTGCTTTGACCATGTTAGTTTGTTGGTGATGTGGAGGCCAAGGAACTTGAAGCTCTCAACCTGCTCCACTACAGCCCAGTCGATGAGAATGGGGGCATGCTTGGTCCTCCTTTATCTGTAGTCCACAATCATCTCCTTTGTCTTGATCACGTTGAGGTAGAGGTTGTTGTCCTTGCACCACATGGTCAGGTCTCTGATCTCCTCCCTATAGGCTGTTTCATCGTTGTTGGTGATCAGGCTTACCACTGTTGTGTCATTAGCAAACCTAATGATGGTGTTGGAGTCATGCCTGGCCATGCAGTCATGAGTGAACAGGGAGTACAGGAGGGGTGCGTGCTCAGCCCCCTGAGGGGCCCCTGTGTGGAGGATCAGTGTGGCGGATATGTTGTTACCTACCCTTACCACCTGGGGGCGGCCTGTCTGGAAATCCGTCCCAGGGTCCTTAGCTTATTGATGAGTTTCAACACTATGGTGTTGAACATTGGGCTGTAGTCAATTAATAGAGTTCTCACATAGGTGTTCCTTTTGTCCATGTTTGAATGGCCAGTGTGAAGTGCAATTGAGATTGCATCATCTGTGGATCTGTGTGGTATGCACATTGAAAGGGTTTCAGGTTTCTGGGATGATGGTGTTGATGTGACCAGCCTTTCAAAGCCTTTTATGGCGACATATGTCAGAGCTATGGGTTGGTAGTCATGTAGGAAGGTTACCTTAGTGTTCTTTGGCTTTGGGAATATGGTGGTCTACTTGAAACATGTTGGTATTACAGACTCAGACAGAGAGAGGTTGAAAATGTATGTGAAGACACTTGGTAGTTGGTCAGCGCATGCTCGGAGTACACGTCTTGTTAATCCGTCTGGCCCTGCGGCCTTGTGAATGTTGACCTGTTTGTAGGTCTAACTCACATCGGCTGCAGAGAGCGTGATCATACTGTCATCCGGAACAGCTGATGCTCTCATGCATACTTCAGTGTTACTTGCCTCGAAGCGAGCATAGAAGTTATTTATCTCCTCTGGTAGGCTCGTGTCACTGGGCAGCTCTCGGCTGTGCTTCCCTTTGTAGTCTGTAATAGTTTGCAAGCCCTGCCACATCCGATGAGCGTCAGAACCAGTGTAGTACCATTCAGTCCTGGATTGATGCTCTGCCTGTTTGATGGTTCGTTGGAGGGCATAGCGGGATACCTTACAAGCTTCCGGGTTGACCTGCTAGCAATAGCTAGCGTGACATTACAGTGCACTGACTGAAGGTGCTAGTTAGTTTGTAATTAACATGGCTAGTTAAGCCAGCAAACACTTGCTGAAAAAGGCTTTAAATACATTAAAGGGAACATAAAAAAAATAATATATATAGTTACATTTGCTATTGACTTTGGATTTATGAACCAGTTTTCCAAAGACAATATTGTGTTGTAGAGTTTCAAACAGTTTTTAAGTACAGAGGAAGAAGACATGAACCTGCTCTCAGAATGTTTCTCAGACTGAAGAGCAGGCATAACTTTCCAAATAGGGGTGAAGAACTCAAAAAGCACTAGTTGTTCATTCATTCATTTTTTTATTTCACCTTTATTTAACCATGTAGGCCAGTTGAGAACAAGTTCTTATTTACATCTGCGACCTGGCCAAGATAAAGCAAAGCAGTGCGACAAAAACAACAACACAGAGTTAGACATGGGATACTAAGTCAATTACAGAAGGAAAATAATATAAAAATGGTAAGTCTGAAGACCTCTTGTATTGCCAACCTATTGCCAAACTGCAATGGCAGCAAATATGTTTATGCATTCGACAACTCATAATGATAAGGAAACTTTATTAATATCACACCTTTTTCTGAAGTGAATGGTTTCACCACTACATTACGCACAGTGCGAGCAAGGTTGATTGAAACTCTACATTTTCACTTTGTCACAGTAGCTAGATTCTAGGGCTAACATTAACCTTAGATAGCAACGCTAGCAGTAGCTCCAATTGCTGTTATTTTTTGTATTAGCTAGCTAGCTTTACTAATATTCAAATTATTCGGTTTTCATATCGGGCAGTTGATGAGCTGAATATCAAGTTATCGAGATTGGAGTAAGAGAGACAAAAGGTGAGTTATTCCCACAAAGATTCTGATGCTTGTTACTTCTGTCAAGAATTGTTCACATATTGCTATGACAATGATGCATTTTTATTAATTCCTGAAGTGATTGGTACTCACGAGTGAACACATAACAAGCAATAGACTGGCAATAGTTAGAAATGTGAATGGTTTAAGTTCTGTGATTCTATTAATAAAACCAACTAGTTAACTTTCATTGCTAATACACCAGTGACTTTGTCTTTTCAGATGTGGCAGCAAAAATATATTGAACAGAAGCATCAAATACCTCAAAATGAGCAACAGAGGAAACAAAAAAACCCTAAAATGGCATGCCAGAGACAGGTTAGTTCATAAATGTGAACCAATCCATATATGTGTAAAGGCAGTACTCGGTTCTGAAATGACAAGCCCTGTATAATTCATTTTTGTGATTTATAAACTTGAGATTTCAGTGTTGAATACCTTCTGTTTATTAGGCAGGATAACCCTTTGTCTCCATTTCACAGGCTTTGTCAGTCATGTGAAGGAGATTACCACTGAAAAGTATTGTCATGCTATTGAAGGCAGTGCTATGAAGGGCCAGCCTTCTCAAATATGTTACATGAAATAGTGGTGCGAATTTTATGCATAACCCAAATTTCATGTATTTTTTTGTTATGTCTCAGCAATAATAGGCTGCACTACACCACTGCTGGTCAGTCAGGTTGAGCGCAAATTGAGGCAGATTTTGAAGGTGAGTTAGTCCCATAAAGACAGACTGACTAACATAGTTCTAGTCTAGTTCTTATAATTTTCTCAAGGATTTTGATGCATATAACAATCGCTAATACACCACACTGACTGACTATCTTCTCAAGCGCAGCGGTATTGTACTGAAATCGGACACCCCAGACAGAGCATCAAAGACGGACATGAAAAAGCGAAGGCGGCATTGCCAGAAGACAGGTTTGTTATAAATGTGAACTAATCCAAACATTTGAAATGGCGTACTGAGTTTTAAATAGTTGAGACTTGTTCCACAGATTTTAGTGTGTTTTTTAAACTTTGAGATTCCAGTGTTCAAGACTTGTTTATTGGGCAGAATAAGTCATTGTCGCCTGTATTTTCACAGGCTTTGGTCAGTCGCTTAAAAGAGCTCTCTGCTGAAGAGGCAGCAATTTGATGGGGCAACTGAACATATGATGTCTGATGTGGAGACGGACCCAGAAGACCTCAATGAATTTGTAATAACCTCCCCACCCTGGTATTCCCCTGAGTTTGAGGACATGATTGCATCAGCACACCAGAGAAAAAAGGGTTAAAGCACACTTATGGGGAGAAAACGCTCCTTCAGAACTAAAACTGGAGCAAACGTCCACTGCAGTCCTAACTAGAACGTCCATAGGCAATCACCTGCTTCTCAAGAGACTTTTTGCACCAACTTCCACACATGCAGGTGCGCACACACACACACACACACACACACACACACACACACAGAATTACTGCTACTATTTATAATTTCTTATATAAGGTGCTCTACCATGTCTACCACATTTTATAGTATATACTGTATGTTCTTATTATGTGTGTATATACAGTATTTTCAAAAATTTTGGAGGGGAAAAGCAAAGGCCCAGGACTGTGCATCTTAGCAACATGGTAAAGGGCCAAGGGCCACATCCTCTAATGCAATACCATGCCAATTGGCCACATGGTGGCGTTTATAATAAGCGATTGAAAATGCAAACTTTTTAAGATCACGCACCCGTGTGACCTAGTCCCTCTCCTCACAAGGAACAAATTTCCCTCGAGAAACAATAAAGTACTCCATGATGGATTTTCTGCATTTAGAATTGTGTACAAATCACTTAAAGAACTACTCCTCTAGCACCGATTGACCGATCTGCACAAACACTTGACATGTATGGACCAAGTTCCCTCAACGCAATATTTTCTAGAATTGTCCCAAAAACAATATTCAATTCATACAAATCGCAGAAATTCATACAAATCAAAAGACATTCGTATTGTGACAAAAATTGGTACACATGTACCAAACACTGTCAAAACTCAACATATCTAAGTGCATTTTGATCTACCACATGGTGGCGCTATAACAGGCACATGTTTACATTTCTTGATCTGTTTGACTCAGAGTGATGAAATTTGGCACACATGCTCAGGCTGAACATGTTGGCTGTCAGGATCTTTAGTTTCCTTGAGTGTTGATGACTTCCTTAGAAAGAGAGAGGACACTGACTTTTGAGTGTTCAGAATTAAAACACTTAAGTCCACTTAAGTCCTGGCATGGAGGTGCCTACCCACTGGGTTGAATCAACATTGTTTCCATGTCATGACAATGAAATTACATTGAACCAACGTGGAGTAGGAGTTGAATTGATGTCTGTGCCCAGTGGGTAGTCTTCAGAGGTGTAAGGATAATTTGGCATCTGAAACTAGGGCATTTGGTGCAGTGTTAAAGTTTTAATGTCACATGCACAAGTACAGTGTTGAGTATGGGTTATTTTTGTTGACCTTATAATTGGAAAATAATTACCTAAACTGTCAGGACAATAATTTGTGTGCTTGTTTGTGTGTGTATGAGTGTAACTTACAGTATATTTAGTAACACAGGTAATGTTATACATGAACTAGAGTTTAGATACACGTTGGTAACTGTGTGTGTATGTGTGTTTGTATATTCCTGATTTCTTATAAATATTTGCCCTGGCCTGTGCTTAGGGCTGTGTGTTTATGTGTATGCATCTGTGTGTGTGTGTGTGTGTGTGTGTGTGTGTGTGTGTGTGTGTGTGTGTGTGTGTGTGTGTGTATGTGCACATGCAACCATGTGTGTGTGCGTGTGTGTGCTCATTGGCATATTTTCCTGCAGCAATAGGATGTGTTTATCTCCCGTCAGTAACATTGGTTGGTCAACCAGCTAAAGAGAATGTGTGTAGAACTGCCATCAGTGAACAGGGGGTGCTACAGGACTGTAGAACCCCTCTAACCAATCAGCAACCAGATCTGGATGAGCCCGGCTACCCACTGGCAGATTCCTTTTTTCCGCTGTCGTCTCCCGACGGTCATCGTCTCTCCATCTCTCCACCTCTCTCTCCCTTCCCCGTTTCCATCACCGTTCCTGGGATGTAAATTAGCTGCAGCGGGGGCTGTATGTTGGAGCATTGGTAGAGAACCAGGGATAGAGTGATTTAGAGGCTGGCCAAGCCAGGGAGGGAGGCACTGTGCCTGGGCACGGGGCTAGAGGACGGCTGGGAGGAAAGAGCTCTCTGGATGTATACCTGTGGAGGACGGCGCACCTCTTTTACCAACTGGGCCAGCTGCAGATAAGGTGCCTGCACAGTATGTGTCTGTGTGTGTGTGTGTGAGCATTTGTGTGCGTGCGTATCTGCGTGTGTCCATGCATGTGTGTGTGTGGGTGGGTGGGGGGGTGGGGGGGGGATGTTTAGCATTGATTCCGGCACTGATTGTGTCAGATGCTATTTTCACACTGCGACAGTAGGATAATCTTTTCCCCATCAGCTAGCATTTTCTACTTGTTTGTCTCTCCTCCTCTCTCCTCCTTTTCCACCCTTTCTTCTCCTGCTGTGCTCTAACCAGCAGAGCTGTCTGCTTTTGTGGTGGGATTCACCACAGTGCCTCAGACCTTTGTTAAAATGATGTCATTCATTTTTACATAAGGTGTTATTGACGAGCTCTGTGTTTTCAGATCAAATCAGTGCAGTTGTCACCGACAGGGTTATGGGCTGTGTGTGCGTTTCTTTGTTTTAGATCAGTGCAGTTGACACTGTCTAGAGGCAGTTTTGTGTGTGTTTGTGTTACTGTAGTGTGTGCTACTGTAAAAGCATTTCCTCTTGATGGACAGTAAACATAATTGTTGTCATGTATGCATGATTGCCTGTGCCAGTGGATTGGATACAGTGTGTGTAGCGTAATAGCTTGAACATACAAGATGATATGAATGTCCTACTGTATACTGATTCAGTGTCGTCTCTGTTTGTGAGGAAGTCATTGTGAGGAAGTGAGGTAGTCATCATTCCCAGTAAGCATAGAGCTCACTGTATGGCCATCCTGTGTGTTAAGTGATAGGTATTTGATTTGTAGATCCGAATCAAATAAAATGCTATTCGTCACATGCTTCGTAAACAACAGGTGTGGACTAACAGTGAAATGCTTACTTATGGGACCTTCCCAAAAGTGCAGACAGAAAGAAAATTATAGATAAGTAATAATAATTCAAGTAATAATAGATACACAATGACTAACAACAACTTGGCTATATACAGTGCATTTGGAAAGTATTCAGACCCCCTTTGTTAGGTTAGAGCCTAATTCTAAAATGAATTAAAAAAGGCACAGATCTGAGGAAGGGTACCAACAAATTTGGCATTATTGAAGGTCCCCAAGAACACAGTGGCCTACATCATTCTTAAATGGAAGAAATGTGGAATAACCAAGACTCTTCCTAGAGTTGAGCAATTGGGGGGAGAAGGGCCTTGGTCAGGGAGGTGACCAAGAACCTGATGTTCACTCTGCAAGAGCTGCAGAGTTCCTCTGTGAAGATGAGAGAACCTTCCAGAAGGACAACCATTTCTGCAGCGTCCATGAATCAGGCCTTTATGTTAGAGTGGCCAGATGGAAGTCACTCCTCAGTAAACGGTACAGGACAGCCCACGTGGAGTTTGCCAAAAGGCACCTAATGGACTCAGACCATGAGAAACAAGATGCTCTGGGCTGATGAAACCAAGACTGAACTCTTTGGCCTGAATGCCAAGCGTCACATCTGGAGGAAACCTAGCGCCATCCCTACAGTGAAGCATGGTGGTGGCAGCATCATGCTGTGGGGATGTTGCTAGTCAGGATCAAGGGAAAGATGAACAGAGCAAAGTACAGAGAGATCCTCCATGAAAACCTGCTCCAGAGCGCTCAGGACCTCAGACTGTACGAGGCAATTGAGGTAGATATCTACTTAAAAATCATACAATGTGATTTTCTGGATATTTGTTTTAGATTCCGTCTCTCACAGTTGAAGTGATAAAAATTACAGACCTCTACATGCTTTGTAAGTAAGAAACACTGCCGATTTTGCAGGTTATCAAATACTTGTTCTCCCCACTGTAGGTATTACCAGTGGTGTAAAGCCGTTATTTAAGTAAAAATACTTTAAAGTAGTTTTTATGGTATCTGTACTTTACTATTTATATTGTTGACCACTTTTACTTCAATACTTATCCTTAAGAAAATAATATACTTTTTACTTCATTTCCCTGACACCCAAAAGTACTTGTTACAAATGCTTAGCAGGATAGGACAATGGTCCAATTCACACAAGTCAAGAGAACATCCCTGGTCATCCCTACTGCATCTTATCTGGCAGACACACCAAACACAAATGCTTTGTTTGCAATTTGTGTCTGAGTGTTAGAGTATGCCCCTGGCTATCCGTAAATTAAAAAAACAAGAAAATAGTGTTGTTTGGTTTGCTTAATATAATGAATGTGAAATGATTTACACTTTTGATACTTAAGTATATTTAAATCCAAATACATTTGGACTTTTTCTCAAGTAGTATTTTAGTGGGTGACTCACTTTTAATTGAGTCATTTTCTATTTAGGTATCTTTACTTTTATTCAAGTATGACAATTGGGTACTTTTTCCACCATTGGGTATTACAGACTGGGTCAGGGAGAGGTTGAAAATTGTCAGTGAAGACACTCTTGCCAGCTTGTATGTGTCCAGGTAATCCATCTGGCCCAGGTCCAGGTAATCCATCTTGTGAATGTGATCCTGTTTTAACTTCTTGGATATAGGGGGCGCTATTTTGATTATTGGATGAAAAACGTTCCCATTTTAAACCAAGATATTTTGTCACGAAAAGATGCTCGACTATGCACATAATTGACAGCTTTGGAAAGAAAACACTGACGTTTCCAAAACTGCAAAGATATTGTCTGTGAGTGCCACAGAACTGATGTTACAGGCGAAACCCAGATAAAAATCAGGAAGTACCGCATTTTTTTAAACCGCCTCATGCCAATGACTCCTTATATGGCTGTGAATGGGCCACGAATGAGCTTAGGCTTTCTGTCGCTTCCCCAAGGTGTCGACAGCATTGTGACGTATTTGTAGGCATATCATTGGAAGATTGACCATAAGAGACTACATCTACCAGGTGGTCGCTTGGTGTCCTCCGTTGCAATTATTGCGTAATCTCCAGCTGCAGTATTTTTCCGTTCGCTTCTGATAAGAAACCAACTGTCACGACTGATATATTATCGAATAGATACGTGAAAAACACCTTGAGGATTGATTCTAAACAACATTTGCCATGTTTCTGTCGATATATATGGAGCTAATTTGGAAAAAAGTTTGGCGTTGTAGTGACTGCATTTTCCGGTATTTTTCTTAGCCAAACGTGATGAACAAAACGGAGCTATTTCGCCAACACAAATAATCTTTTTGGAAAAAATGAACATTTGCTATCTAACTGAGAGTCTCGTCATTGAAATCATCCGGTTCTTCAAAGGTAAATTATTTTATTTGAATGCTTTTCAACGTTGCGTTATGGTATTGCGCTTGGTGGCTATGATTACGCTACCGGATACGGGATTGCTCGTCGCTAGAGGTTAAAGGTCTTACTCACGTCGGCTAAGGAGAGCATGATTACACAGTAATTCGGAACAGCTAGTGCTCTCACGCATGGTTCAGTGTTGTTTGCCTCGAAGTGAGCATAGAAGATATTTAGCTTGTCTGGTATGCTTGCATCACTGGGAAGCTCGCGGCTGGGTTTCCATTTGTTATCGGTTAGCAAGCCTAATGAGCAGCAGAGTAGTAGGATTTAAATCATAGTCCTGTATTGATGCTTTGCCTGTTTGATGGTTTGTTGGAGGGCGTAGTGGGATTTTTTTATGAGCTTCTGGGTTATTGTCCCGCTCCTTGAAAGCGGCCGCTCTAGCCTTTAGCTCCGTGTGGATGAACTGTGTGGACAATGTAGCAAATGCACTTATTAATGAAGCCGGTGACTGGATGAGTCCGGTTACATATTCCAGTCTGTGCTAGCGAAACAGTCCTGTAGCTTAGCATCCGCTTCATCGGACCACTTCCGTATTGAGCGCGTCATTGGTACTTCCTGTAGGAGTTTTTGCTCGTCGGCAGGAATCAGAATTATCGTCAGATTTACCAAATGGAGGAGGAGGAAGAGCTTGGTTGTCACACCCTGACCTTAGTATTCTTTGTTTTCCTCGTTATTTTGGTTAGGTCAGGGTGTGACATGAGTGATATGTGTTTTTGTCTTGTATGTTTATTGGGGCTGTCTCCTTTCTAGGTATTTTGTATGTCTATGGTTGCCTAGATTGGTTCTCAATTAGAGGCAGCTGTCTATCGTTGTCTCTGATTGGGAACCATATTTAGGCAGCCATATTCTGTGGGTACTTTGTGGGTGATTGTTTCCTGTCTTTGTGTTCTCTGCACCAGATCGGTCTGTTTCGGGTTTTGCCACGTTTGTTGTTTTTGTGTTCATGTTGAGTTTCTCATCTTAAAAAGCATGAACTCTAACCACGCTGCGTTTTGGTCCTCCTCTCCTTCGATGGAAGAAATCCGTGACATTGGTATGTGTCTCTGTGTGTGGAGTTAAGGTGATATAGAGTTTATTCGCCTAAAGTTGCACAGGTGGCATGCTGGTAGAAATGAGGTAAAACGGATTACATTTTTCCTGCGTTAAATCACCAGCTCTAGGAGCATGGCTTTGGATGACCATTTTCTTGCTTTCTTATGGCCCTACAGTAGACAACTCATTGAGTGTGGCCATAGTGCCGGTTAGTGGTGTGAAAAATATAGAAGACTCTACACCTTATGAGGTATTCTAACTCAGGTGAGCAGAACCTCAAGACTTCTTTAATATTATAGACTGCGCAACAGCTGTTAACAAAGGGACACACAACGCCCCCCTTGAGCTTACCCGACGCTGACATTCTCTCCGGCTGATGTATAGGAAAAACAGCTAGAATTTTATCCATGTCCTTGTTCAGCCACGTTTCCAAGAAAAAGATTAGTTCTTCAGGTCCCGTTGATAGGATAGTTGCGAAAGGAGCTCGTCCATATTGTTCTCCAGTGACTGTGCATTCGCCTATAGAATAGAGGGTAGAAGTGGTTTATTTACTCACAACAGTAGTTTCATCAGGCTGCCCGCACTTCGGCCTCTATATTGCTGTCTCGGGCCTGGTCCAGGGTGAGGCAGTATGCCCTGCGCTGCCGACTCATTGAACTACAAATCTTCTGTAATGTGTATGCTGGGAGTCGGGACGCAAGTTCAGGGAGTGTATTCAATAACTAAATGAACAAAACAAGAAACATGGGTAGTGTGCATACATGAACACTGGAACAGAAACAATAACGCCTAGGGAAAAGACCAAAGGTAGTGACATATATAGGGAAGGTCATCAGGCAGGTGATGGAGTCCAGGTGAGTCTGATGAGGTGCTGGTGTGCCTAACGATGGTGACAGGTGTGTGTAATAATGAGCAGCCTGGTGACCTTGAGAGCCGGAGAAGGAGTATACGTGACATCTTCATCCAAATTAAGGTTAGTAATTGCCTTTTTATGGTCAGAACCTATTTTTGGTCATAGGAAAGATTGTGGAAACATTATGTACAAAAAATAACAGAATTGGTCAGAAGCCCGTAAAACAGATGCTATTGCATTCCAGTGCGATTCTTTTCAGATAAGGTTCAGGATTTGTTTGTGTAATTTTTTTATTTAACCTTTATTTAACAAGGCAAGTCAGTTAATTAAGAAAAAAATATTATTTACAATGACGGCCTACACTGGCCAAAACTGGGCCAATTGTGTGCCGCCCTATGGGACCCCCAATCATGGCCGGTTGTGATACAGCCTGGATTCGAACCAGAGAGTCTGTAGTGACACCTCTAGCACTGAGATGCTGTTCTGCCCTCACAATGTGTAAGCTACAAAGTTTGGCAGACAGCTTCCACTCTTAATAAATAAATAAAGAATATAATAAAGAATCAGGGAGGCACTGGTGCCGTTAAGAATCTTTAGAAGATATTTTGTTTGTAAAACTGTAACAGATACAAAAAGGAGAAAATGTATTAGAAAATTAGCTATATACATTTATGAAAATGGATACAAATAAAGAAGAGCATTTTATCACAAGCTAGCAACAATAAAATATCCTGAGCTTGCCAACATGACCATGCAGAAATTATGACAATTTACATCACAGGAAAGGTGCCACTAAACATATACACACAATCTAAGTGTTCGTATAGCTTAATAACTATACTTTACCTCTGTCCGAGGTATCTGAACACTTAAAATAGTTATATACTTCCAAAACCGAAAGAAGTTAAATTCCGTCACGAAATGTTAGCTAGCATGCTAACACATAATGTTAAGTGAATGGGCGATAGTTAGCGCAATTAGTTTAGCATCATCGGAAAAAAATGTTTAAAAAAACCATCAATATTCTAGAAACGCAATTTGAATTAGCAAAAGTATGTCCTAAAAACTTAAAATACTTACAGACTTATCTTTAACCAAGGCCTAGCAAGATGGAAACACATAACGAGTCTGTCTGTTGTTGCTCGGATTGTTCTGATAGGAATTAGCTCTGAACAGATGTTAACGAATTAAAAACTACAGTACCCAACTTCCCCACTAGTTGACAACAAAGGACAACATAATACTTTGTACAGAAGTACAACTATCGGAACAGATGCAGTGCCTTAGACCGCTGCGCCTCCCGGGAGCTCAAAAGGCGAGGGGTTGTGGTGACATGAACGTGGAAGATGGTGAATGAAGGCTTAACAAACCATCGTTAAAGCTGATGTAGCTATACATTTCAGTCCAAAAGATGTGCTATGGTGTGTTGGATCTATGAAATGTCCATGTTCTTATTTGCCACTGAGTGTTCGTTGTTCTAGAAGGGAGGAGTGAAAACTCGCAGACACATGGCCATCCAGAAATTGAGTTTCACACCCCTGGTTTACACCATACACCACCCCTTTCCCAATAAAATGTCTCCACATAACAAGTGTTTTCGCTCCTCCATTGGACTTGATTGATCACTTAATCTAGTGACTCCCCATCCCGCATGAGGGAGCGTAATCATCGACTGACGCTAATTAACATAACGCAACGGACATAAATATTCCTAGAAAATATTCCTATTCATGAAAATCACAAGTGAAATATATTGAGACACAGCTTAGCCTTTTGTTAATCACCCTGTCATCTCAGATTTTCAAAACCGACGCTAGACAAGCATTTGTGTAAGTTTATCGAAAGCCTAGCATAGCATTTTGTCCAGCTAGCAGCAGGTAACTTGGTCACGGAAATCAGAAAAGCAATCAAATTAAATATTTTACCTTTGATGAGCTTCGGATGTTTTCACTCACGAGACTCCCAGTTAGATAGCCAATGTTCCTTTTTTTCAAAAATATAATTTTTGTAGGCGAAATAGCTCCGTTTGTTCTTCACGTTTGGCTGAGAAATCGCCCGGAAATTGCAGTCACGAAAACGCCAAAAAATATTCCAAATTAGCTCCATAATATCGACAAAAACATGGCAAACGTTGTTTATAATCAACCCTCAAGGTGTTTTTCAAATATCTATTTGATAATATATCCACCGGGACAATTCGTTTTTCAGTAGGACCGATTGGAATAATGGCTACCTCTTTATTTTACGCGAGAATCACTCTGGGGGCATCGGGTGACCACTTGCGCAATGTAGCCTCTTACGGGTATTCTTCAACATAAATGCGTAAAACTACGTCACAATGCTGTAGACACCTTGGGGAATACGGAGAAAAAGTAATCTGGTTGATAGCCCATTCACTGCTCAATAGAGGCGCATTGGAACGCAGCGCTTTCAAAACATGAGGCACTTCCGGATTGGATTTTTCTCAGGCTTTCGCCTGCAATATCAGTTCTGTTATACTAACAGACAAGATTTTTACAGTTTTGGAAACTTTCGAGTGTTTTCTATCCTAAGCTGTCAATTATATGCATATTCTAGCATCTTGTCCTGACAAAATATTCCGTTTACTACGGGAACGTTATTTTTCCAAAAATGAAAATAATGCCCCCTAGTCACAAGGTTTTAAGGTCATTGATTAGTTATGAACTCCCCTCACCTGGTTGTCTAGGTCTTAATTTAACACGAATGGCAACTCTGGTGTACACTATGAAGTCTTACTAGGGTTTGTCATGTGGAGATGTAGGGATTAAGCTATACACTGACAAATAAAGAGACTCAATACACTCTGTCGGACTCTGTGCTCTATATCATTAGTGAGATGTGGCGTGATAGGCCTCTGTCCTTGTCCCGCTTGTCTTTGTACACACGCACGCACACACACCACAGCCTGCTGAGCATGTTGAGCCCAAGGTGATTACACTATTAGAAAAGAAGATGCTATCTAGAACCTAAAATGTTTTTTTCAGCTGTCCCTATAGGATACGCCTTTTAAAAACGGTTCCAAGTATAACCCTTTTGGTTCCTTAGAGGGTTCTACATGGAACCAAAAGGGTTCTACCTTAAACCTTAATTGGTTCTGCCTGGAACCAAAAAGGGTTCTCCTATGGGGACAGCCAAATAACCCCTTTGGAATATTTTTTTCTGAGTGTACTAGTTCACACAATTACTGTGATGTGTACCATGTTTTGTGTGTCTGTGTGTGTCTGCGTCTGCTTGCTTGAGGGCCTGCATCCGCGTGTGTGTTTTAGACTGCATTTTAACTGTCTGTTTGTTTATGGTGTTTTTGAGTGTAGGAGGCGTGGTGGATAAGGACCTTCGGCACTACCTCAACCTGCGCTTCTCCAAGGGCTCCGTGGACCACGACCACCAGCAAATTATTAGAGACAACCTCTACCTCCGCACCGTGCCCTGTGAGTCAACACGCACGCATGCAGACACAGTCACTCAGTCATTCACTCCCTCACCCCTCAACCCACCTTAGAGAGAAGTTGCTTGGTTGTTACCTGACCCCTGACCATAGCTGAACATTAGGAATGCATTTCATTATTCCTCCTCTCCTTGGGCTTTCCCTCAATCTCTCCTTTATACAACTCGGCAGGTAGAGGCCAGATCCCTTTAGGCATCCAACCTATCCCTTTCAAACAACCTGTTTACATCAATGATGTCGCTCTTGCTGCTGGTGATTATCTGATCCACCTCTACGCAGACGACACCATTCTGTATACTTCTGGCCCTTCTTTGGACTCCAGACAAGCTTCAATGCCATACAACACTCCTTCCGTGGCCTCCAACTGCTCTTCAACCGATCACTGCCCGCACCTGCCCGCCCGTCCAGCATCACTACTCTGGACGTCTCTGACTTAGAATATGTGGATAACTACAAATACCTAGGTGTCTGGTTAGACTGTAAACTCTCCTTCCAGACTCACATGAAGCATCTCCAATCCAAAATTAAATCTAGAATTGGCTTCCTATTTCGCAACAAAAGCATCCTTCACTTATGCTGCCAAACATGCCCTGTAAAACTGACCATCCTACTGATCCTCGACTTCGGCAATGTAATTTATAAAATAGCCTCCAGCACTCTACTCAACAAATTGGATGCAGTCTATCACTGTGCCATCCGTTTTGTCACCAAAGCCCCATATACTACCCACCACTGCGACCTCTATGCTCTCGTTGGCTGGCCCTCGCTTCATACTCGTCACCAAGCCCCGCGTTATCTCAGCTCACTGGTCACCATAGCAGCACCCTCTCGTAGCACTCATATCTCCCTCACTAGCTTTAAGCACCAGTTGTCTGAGCGGCTCACAGATCACTGCACCTGTACATAGCCCATCTGTAAACAGCCCATCCAGCTACCTCATCCCCATACTGTATTTATTTATTTATTTATTTATTTATCTTGCTCTTTGCACCCCAATATCTCTACTTGCACATGCATCTTCTGCACAGTGTTTAATTGCTATTTTGCAAATACCACCATGGCCTATTTATTGCATTAACTCCCTTGTTACCTCATTTGCACTCACTGTATGTATGTATTTTTTCTACTGTATGTTTTGTTTATTCCATGTGTAACTCTGTGTTGTATGTGTCGAACTGCTATGCTTTCTTGGCCAGGTCGCAGTTGCAAATGAGAACTTGTTCTCAACTAGCCTACCTGGTTTAATAAATGTGAAGTAAAATAAATAACTAAAAGATGTGTCTATTGAGCTACACCCGCCCTGTGTTTGAGATGAAGTTGGGTACGGTGAGACAATCTAAATGCACCTGACCTGTGTTTTGAGGTGAGGTATGAGACTATTGAGATGCACCCAACCTGTGTTTGAGGTGAGATTTTTGAAATGTACCTATGTTTGAGATGAGACTATTGAGATGCACCCAGCATCTGTGGGCTCTTATTGGCTGATTGACTCCGATCCAAGACAACATATTTGGTGTATTTGCAGTGCTGTTTCTAAGTTGGTTAAAGCTTGATGTACTACTTGACAGTTCTCTTAGTTTGATATCGAACAGGCTGTGTCTGAAATGTCACCATGTTACCAGTATAGTGCACTACATGTGGTTATTTTATAGGGAATGTGGTGCCATTTCAGATGCGCTCTATGTTAGAGTCCTGCCCTGCTCCGGGCCATATCAATTCCAAGAACCCAGACACCCGACATCAGGACAGATTTTTTTCCGCAACCCGAACTAACCCGCATAGAATTGTTCTGAGAGCCCATTACCCCGCAAAAAACATCAATGTATTTTGCTACTAGTTTTTATGGCTCCAGGTTTTTCTGGAAGTCAACTTTTATTTTCAAGTAGTAGATGTATTTTATGCAATAGCAGTAGTGTAAATTTAATGATAATTAACAATTGTTTTCGTACCATAATCCATCTATTTATCCATCTTCTACCAACACACACTCTCCCCTTCCAAATGCTCTCCCTTTTGCTGCAGCATTATTTGTACAGTGCATAACTATCTATATGTATTGATATGTAGGCTACGTGTGCCTTTAAAAAACAAAAATATGTAGTTCTGTCCTTGAGCTGTTCTTGTCTATTAATGTTCTGTGTTATGTCATGTTTCGTGTTTTGTGTGGAACCAAAGGAAGAGAAGCTGCTGCGTTTTGCAACAGCTAATGGTGAACCTAATTATAACAACTCTGCATGTTCTCCGGTTTGTAAAGAGTAAAAATATGCTACAATCTGACCTGAATTGACACTCTGTCTGCTGAAAGAATCTACCATAAGTAATTCTTGGTGTGTGGATATTTACAGTGAGTTCCAAAAGTATCTGGACATTCACAAGTTGTTGTTTGCTTTGGTTCTGTACTCCAGCACCGTGGATTTGAAATGATAATATTACTGAGGTTAAAGTGCAGACACACAAATATTATACCCCCCCCCCCCCCCAAAATACTAACTTCACCTGTCATTGTAATGGTGAGAGGTTAGCATGCTTTAGGGGTATGATATGTGTTCTTCTGTAACTTTCTCACTCTTCATTATTCATGTTGAAATTAGCTAGACTACTGAACTTCAAGTCTGTGTGTATGGGACAGAGGCATGAGCACTGTGTGTTTGTTTATTCTGGTTGCTAGGCAACCCAACACTATGGTGAGTGGGCTGCCTACAGCTACAGCTGCAGCAGAGGAGACTACATTAGTTTGTTTTATCACACTTGATACTCATGCCTTGTTTAAAACATCTGGGAACTTGGAAATCTCTTCCTTCCGCCTTCAGTGTGTTCAAGACAACTGTGAACTCTGAAAAAAACGAGCTCTGACTTGGAAAAATAGTTGAATGGTCATCCAACTCATCCTACAATTCGGAAACTCAGCCACCTTTCTAGAGCTCCAACTTTCTGACCTGAAGATCACTGACGTCATGATTTGACCTATATATATATTGTCTTTCTTTAAAGCACCATTGTGATCTGATTTCCTCTTGATCAGAAAGCCTGAAAGTGCGCTTTATATTCCGGTAAAGCCTATACCTCAAGCTATCCCTCAGAGTGCATCTCATCGTTATTTTCCTTCACACATTGTTCAAAGGTAAACGACCCAGAAAGATGCAAATGCACAATTTACTTTACAATTTACTCGATTAACAACAAAATAGGCTAAAAAACAGCCTAATGCATGGCTGGCTACTACTGCTTGCATTCACTCCAGACACAGATTTAGATGAAAGTAGGATAATTTGATTGTTTCACTTTTGAGAGGAGCAAAACGTTTCTCTCCCGATACTTACGCAACAACATTTGTACAACCAAAATAAACTATCTACATTTTATTTTCAAATGATCTGTCGCTTTGTAAACATTCCTGAGCGAGAATAAATAATAATAATAATAATAATAGCAAGCATGGGCTCAGATCATGACATAACGACAGACGTAGTCAGCAATGGAATAATTATACCAAACTAAACAACAGCAAGTAGACAGACAAAAACAACAAAATGGTCTCAGCAAAGTCAACAGGAATTAACTAGATTCACAGCAAATTACTAGACACGGATTCTGATTCATACACAATGTTTGGAGAAGGGCCTGAGATGATTGACTGTGAGTGAAACAGTGAGTGCGTGTGTCTGTCTATGAGAGCAGAGGGAGAGCGGCTTGTTCTAAACCAATCTTTGCAGCAGGCTCAAGCGATACCCCGCCCATTTCTTTACAGACAGAAGAACTAGCCAATAGTTGTTTAGAACACACAGCGCTTCATACTGTTTGAGTGAAATAAAGATGTGAGCTGGCAGCTGAAAGACACTTTTTTTTTCTTCAGATTACAGATAATTACAAAAAACACTTGTGTCATAACGGTATTCAGAAAATTCTCCATATCTATTACAATACTCATTTTGTCCGAGTACTCGGCACACCCCTACAGGACTACTATGTAATGCTTTGTTGCTTGTAAGGGAGTCATCCATGTGTGAAGACTACTCTGGTTATACGTGCAAAGCAATAGAAAATATCTACTGACAAGAGGACAGAGCCTCTAGCAAGAGTTTCAGGGCAACAAAGAGTGTGTTGAATGCTCAAGAAATGCTATATAAATCCTTAATGCCATCTACTGTATCTTACTGTCTCTGTCTATGTCTCTCTCTCTCTCGCTCCTTCACTCATCCTGTAGAAAAGCTCTCAGCATGTGGTTTCCACGGCAACTAGCCTCATTTCCAGGCCTGCGTTGTCATGACGCCCTGCCCCCAACTGCACACAGAACATGCACATTGCTAAGACACACACACAGCGGTCACACACGAAAGTCACACATGAGCATTGCTCACACAAACACAGGTGTGGATGCCATGGCTCTGATTGACATTTCATTGATTTTGACCCGATCAGCACTTTGGTCTGTCAATATGCACACACACACACACACACACAGGGACATTTTACATTTTAATAATTTAGCTGAATACTGCATAAACTGTTTAGTAACACAAATTCAGTAAAATCTATTTTTTATGTGCCCACGTTTTCCAAAAACTGTTAAATATCTGGTCCAAGATTCAAAGATGTCTGCGGAAATAATGGCGTGTCAGCTAGCACGTTATACCTTGACTTTAATTTTTTACATTTTGATTATGGAATTACAATAACTAAATTGGATATACACCCAGCAATAACGAAATTTCGTCATGGGTCCCTGATCTGTACTATACAGATGCATAATTACAGACATTAATAATATTGTATTCATGGCGATATAGCCTGAATAGTTGCACAATGGTACAAATATGTAATATCTTCCTTTGCATATGTTGATATTATTCTACATAGCGGCTATTATTTTAATGAGCTCTGCCCCCAAACAAGACCACTTTTGCTGAATCAATCATAGACGTCTATGTTTCACAAGTTTGGACATCAAAGTACGGCACAGTAGTGCTCAGTAGAGTACAGTACATCAGAGTTCAGTAAAGTAGAGTACAGTGCCTTACAGTACATTATACTGTTCTCAATTTTAGTGTGCTCTGCTGTACAGTACTGAACTCTACTCTATTCAACTCTACTGTACAGTACAGAATAACGTACAGAATAGGGCTGTACTGCACTGTACAGTATGGAACTATACTCTAGTTAACTCGTTTTACTGTAGTGTATTGTATTGTACTGTGCTGTAATGTCCAAACTTGTGAAACATTGATTTCTATGATTGCTTCATATTTGGTTCGGACTATATTTGGAACAAATCAAGGCCAGTCCAAACTCGACCAAAAATCTACATCAGTGGACGTTCAAATCAAGTCCGGACGGTAACAATAAACAACATCTGCAGACATTGAAATCAAGCTCAGGGCGAACTGACCAAATTTCAACTACTTTTCAATGTCCATGGATGTCCAGTGTTGGTCAGTGCTCAGTGGGTAGGATGCCGGTTACAGTAAATGGAAAGAGAGGGAGCTCATGTGTAGTTGTCAATATGATCCGGGAGAGGTGACATTAACTGTAGAGAGAGAGAGAGAAGTGAAAAAGGCAGACACTTGCTTTGACTGCCAGATGACAGATAAAATAAAGAAAAACCGTTATGAGATGGACAAACTCATCAGGTGACCCAACTGTGGTTTGTGACTACTATGAATTCCCATTGTAGCCAATTCAATTGCAGTAATTCTGTTTCAGATTTTTCTGAAATTCTGTTACTGATTTTCAGTAAATCAAACAGTAGTAAAAACACGAACTAATTGGTAGGTCTACCTTGACATTTTACTTCTGTGAACTTTTTTTTATCTTTAATAAAAGATACAGAAAGTGTTCATACCTCTTGACTTATTCCACATTGTTGTGTTACAGCCTGAATTCAAAATGGAAGAAATGGAAGAAAACTGCTCAAAAAAATTAAGGGAACACTAAAATAACACATCCTAGATCTGAATGAATGAAATATTCTTATGAAATACTTTTTTCTTTACATAGTTGAATGTGCTGACAACAAAATCACACAAAAATTATCAACAGAAATCAAATTTATCAACCCATGGAGGTCTGGATTTGGAGTCACACTCATAATTAAAGTGGAAAACCACACTACAGGCTGATCCAACTTGTGATGTAATGTCCTTAAAACAAGTCAAAATGAGGCTCAGTAGTGTGTGTGTGGCCTCCACGTGCCTGTATGACCTCCCTACAAGGCCTGGGCATGCTCCTGATGAGGTGGCGGTTGGTCTCCTGAGTGATCTCCTCCCAGACCTGGACTAAAGCATCCTCCAACCCCTGGACAGTCTGTGGTGCAACGTGGCGTTGGTGGATGGAGTGAGACATGATGTCCCAGATGTGCTCAATTGGATTCAGGTCTGGGGAACAGGCGGGCCAGTCCATAGCATCAATGCCTTCCTATTGCAGGAACTGCTGACACACTCCAGCCACATGAGGTCTAGCATTGTCTTGCATTAGGAGGAACCCAGGGCCAACCGCACCAGCATATGGTCTCACAAGGGGTCTGAGGTTCTCATCTCGGTACCTAATGGCAGTCAGGCTACCTCTGGCGAGCACATGGAGGGCTGTGCGGCCCCCCAAAGAAATGCCACCCCACACTATGACTGACCCACCGCCAAACCGGTCATGCTGGAGGATGTTGCATGCAGCAGAACGTTCTCCACGGCGTCTCCAGACTCTGTCACGTCTGTCACATGTGCTCAGTGTGAACCTGCTTTCATCTGTGAAGAGCAGACATTAGTGTCGAATTTGCCAATCTTGGT